>NC_072856.1:70198657-70814053 GCF_028858705.1 Grus americana | reverse complement strand
TCCTTAGATAAACCGGCAAGTTGGCACAGACGCGCTCCAGAACTGTCACGGCGGCAGTGCCAAAGCATGGCACCGTCCCCTCGGTGTCTGGCCAGGAGACCGTGCCGTCTCGGAGACAGAAACCTCAGCGCCGTCACGCGGGGACGGCCGCTGTGGGATGCACTGGGGTGACAGCGCCTGTGCCCATCCTTGGCAGCTCTGCCCCTGCAGAGACCTCCCCGATCCGCAGTACCACCGGCAGCACTGCAGCCCCAGCCCCCACAGCCCTTTTGCAACGATTTTTTATTCTGAAATCCTCTCCCCCATTTTAGACCGGATGCCTTCACAATGTAAATATTTGCCCCGAGTGATCCTATACTTAAATGATAGCTGTAAAGTCCTCTGGAGCTGTGTCCGGCCCCAGAGCACCCGCTGCAGATGCTGCTGCCCGGCCGTGCCTGGGACACCCAGCACCTGGGTGCTGTGAGTGGGACACCCAGCAGGCAAAGCCTCTCCGAGCAGCGCAGTCGGTGCGGTGAGCTCAGGGTTTTAACACGCTCTCGCTGAGGGAAGGGTTTTACTACACTGCGCTGCGGCGTACAGCGCAAGAGAGCTTCCCTGACACGCCGTACTGGTGGTGTTCCACCTTGCGATAAGCTGTTATTAAGGAGAAGAAAAGGCCTAGGTGACAGTTTTTTTATTTTTATACTTACTTCTGATATCCAATGATTAATTAAAATAGTACTCTTACGGAAATATGGAACGTATGCATATGAAAAACGAATACAAAATAAGTTCATTATTATCAGTGTTATTACAATGAATACTTAATTAACTCATCGTAACAGCACACTTGCAGAAAAATGTTCTCACTGATTATAAAGTGCTAAATCTCGATTAAGTGATACAAAGGACAAATGAACACCTACGGACATATATATGACAGCCACATCAATAAACAATGAATTAACTGTCTCTAATTTAAAAAAGGAACTCTTTCTTTGAAAAACTATTTCTTCTCTGTCATTTTAAAAGTTTTCTGACACCATCGCACCACTAGCCAAGACCTCGAGATGTTCTGGCAAAAGAAACAGCATTATTAACTTTAATTTTGGTACGCAACTTTTGGGTTCAGTAGAGGAAAGAAAACGAGCTGGTGCTGTGCTCGGACTCGCGGGTGCAGGGACCAGGGCTCGCCTGGGGCAGCCACGTTCTGCTTGCACCTCATGGAGCAGAGACAGGAGCCGAGCCCGTGCCAGTGCCGGTGTCGGTGCCGGTGTTCAGCCGCGGCTGGTGCCCCCAGGGCTCTGCGGCGCACAGTGCCCGGAGCCAGGACTGATGTCTGGCAGAATGTGGTGCTGAGGGCGGCAGGATCTCAGCAGCTGGTGAACCTGGTTCTGCTTTGTCCGCCCCCTAAAAGATTTATTTTCACGTGAAAATGGGCACCTCCCTGGAAACAATACTTGCTTCGGTAATTTATGAAGAACAAGTCCCGTAGCATATATTCAGCTTGTCATGTTTGCATTTTTAACGGTTGTGTGTGACGGTCCTCGTTAAGTGCTTCATTTCCATGTCAGACTCGTCGCCGTTTTCATTCATAGTAAACTTTGTAAATATTCAAACAGAACATAATTTTGGAATCATAGACTGGTTTGGGTTGGAAGACACCTCAAAGATCATCTAGTTCCAACCCCCTTTATACTTCAGATGATACACTTTTTTAATATATACTTTATATATCTATACTTTAGATATAAGTGCAAAATCATAGATCCTGATTATAGGGGTAGGAGCCCTATGACAAAATTAGTCCTGGGGAACTGAGAATGAAGATAATTACTGAAGTTCAGCTCTGCAGTGCCAGCACTGGTGTGAGTGGAGGACAGCTCACCCAGCCGGCTCTCCAAGGTCGGCTCGTTTTGTGACAGACCTCCTTAAATAACCAGCTCCAAAGACTAGAAACCAACTGATAGAGTCTTCTCTGCTCTACTGGATCCTAAACCTGGGAAAATAATGCTAAAGAAAAAATGGATGGGTTATCAAAATTCCTTTCAAAAGAAAAATAAAAATGGTGCAAATACTCCCAAAAGAAAGGAATAAAGTATTTTTCTCTGTGAAGATAGACTTTGCTGTGTGAAAATAGACATTTCTGATCACAGGAGAGGTCCCAATTGCACAGTCCGATGGCACCTGGGGCTGTGCAGAGATGGAGCAGCACCACGTGCTTGGCTGCCAGAGCTCTCCAGGGCTGACATGGAATGTTAAACATCAATATTTTCCAAAATCTTTCAGATTTCAGACCTTAATTGCCCAAAAAACATTATTTTCTGCTTGGAAAATGTTTACAGAATCACAGACCACTAACGAATGATTTATTTCCAGGCTGCTCTTGTGGACAGTCTTGCATTCCTCTCCATCAGCCGTGAGCTTGTGCAGCTCTCAGGAGGGATCAGCTACGCCGGAACCCACCTGCCACCCCAAAGGTAAGCCGAGTAATGTAACTAAGAGCAATGTTATGATGATTATGATGATGTTAGCTATCGCCAAAAGTCTCACTAAAGGGTTAAGGGCATCATGATGATGAAATCACTGGAGAGAGATGTAATTTTTCCCATGATAGGAATTCACATATGAATTGAGGAAAGAATCTGTAGGACTCTAGTTAAGCACGTACTAATAATCTCACAATTTTCTCAGACTTAACTTAAGAGAGTTCTCCCTGGGGACAGAAAGACAGCCCGTTAGCCATGTAATCGTCAAAAAATTAATAACACCCCCCACCCCCTGTGCTCCAGTGACCCAGCAAGGAAGGAGAAATAGGTGCTTTCATTATTTCTCAGGACCTGGATCTTTGTAAATGGTCTGTGTGGCTTAGGTTGAGCTTTGGGACCTGACCTCATTGCTGCAAGAGAAATGTGGAAAAGAGCAGCAAAGGCACTGCATTTTGAGAAGGAAGTGAAGTTGCAACTAAATAAGAAAGTACGTATTTCCAGCAGCTGGCTGGAGCAGCTGCAGCCCAGTGCTGCCACCAGCATATCTCCACGTAGGCTTGGTGTCTTTAAACACGTCTTTGAGGTGGTTCTAACTGGAGGTCTGCTGTGGATGGGTGCGCCGGTCACCTGAGCAGGCACGGGGCTGGGCTGGGTTAGGCTGGGCAGGGCTGCACTGGGCTGAGCTGGGCTGAGCTAGGCTGGGCTGAGCTAGGCTGGGCTGAGCTAGGCTGGGCTGGGCTGGGCTGCACTTACCCCCGGGCCCCAGGACAAACTTTGCTGGCTGATCGTGCAGAGGAGTGTAGGCAGCCCCACTTGGCACCTGGACATGGTGCCACCATTGTGTCCTTGTCTTTGTCTTGAACTGAAGCATCGTGTCTTCATATAGACATCCTTTTGCCCATGATGGCAATGACAAATAGAGTTGTTTGCTTCTAAGAAAATCCTTATGCTGGCGAGCCTCAGCAAGCACAGGATCTGTGCCGTGTGCCCATGTGAGAGGTCCAGCCGATGTTGCACCGCACGGCGTCCTCTGCATCTGGAGAGATGTGAGATTATCTATGATCCCCCTTTCCTTCTCCTGTTATCACCCTCCAAAAAAGGCGTTTTAAACAAATACCTTGCAGGGTTGAATGCCTTTCTTACTGGGACCTACAACAGACATTTGACTGCTGCGTTGCAGCCATGAACACCGTTAACCACTTGCACACCCACGTCTATCTACTGCGCTTTACTGCGACACGATGGCTTCTGTGTTGATGTCTCAGGAGAGTGATGCTCGTCACTGCCGCGTCCCCAGGCTGGGGAGCCAAGGAGCCGGGAGTTGTTTGTGCTCAGCTCAGCACTCGTCTTTGAGCTGGCAGACTTGAGCAGTGGGAAAGGATTTCCCTTTGGGTTGCTGACTTTCAGTAAAGCAAAGGAAGGGTAACATCATATAATTTCTTTCCCCAAATATTTCTGCCTATACATTGACTCAAAGAAGAGGAAGATGGGAGCAGCAGATATGGGTTATCAAAGGGAGTTGTTCCTCACTGACTGCCTGACCTTCAGCAAACCACCATCTCTCTGGGCCTAATCTGACTTTTCTAAATGTGCAAATCATACATCCATCTCAGGACCAGCATTCACAGGTTTGATTTTCATGGGCAGTCAGCTCCTGCTGCTCTCATATTTTGCCCTACATTTTCTCACATGTGTAAGAACAGATCCATGAGAGCATTTACTGATGACTGACTCTGTAATTTAGTCTGTTTTCTCCTTGGGAAAAAAACATTTTACAGATTAACAATTAAGTTAACAGCTTCTGTTGTGTATATAAAAGTACATTACCCTTGTGGCAAACTTCAGTCCTATAGTTCTGTGGCTTCATAAATCTACAAAAATACCCATATGCTGATAGAAATGCAGGGCAGATTTTGATGTGGACTCATTTAGATTTTTATGAAATTAAATTTCTTGTTCATGAGAGGACAGAAAGTTTATTCCTCTCTATGCCAGATCAGAATCAAAGATCTGCATTCCTCTAGATCTGGTTGATGGAGCAAGTCCTTATTTTTTTCAGCCTGTTTCAGTTTTGTGGTGGTTTGCATTTTGGGACCACTACCGTGAATCCACTGCCACAAGCCAGCACTTGGAAAAACAGCATTTGCTGAAGTGGGCTGGGAGGTGGGTGGTGATGGGGAGGATGCAGAGGCAGGAGCTCCTTGAGGTTTGCTCTGGAGGGCTGTGGGTAGAGCCCGGGGCAGCAGAGAGGGGAGGATGGACACTCTCCCAACACAGCTCTGCTGTGCTGTGGATGGCTTGAAAGCGCATGGAGAGGCAGGGACCCAGGCGGGAACACTGGCCTGGCAGAAAGCCCTGCTTGTCTGCATGTCCTGCATGACTGGCAGTCCTCTACAGAAATGCCTCTGCAGCTGCTCATACCGAGAAAACGGGCAAACCCTTCAGCCATCTCCATGCAATGTAGTCCATTTACTCTTAACATAGCATCCCTATTCTGCAGTCCAAAAAAGGGATGAGGGAGGCACTTGAAGGTGCACGGGCAGCATTTGCTGCCTTCCGCTAGCACCAAAGGGAAGCGTGACCTGGCTAACCCCCAAGGAAAAGAACATTTGCCACAAACTGGTATTTCATTGCCATTCTAAGCACTGTTGTCATGAAGGAAGATAAGGAGAGCCTCTTACACAGGAGCTGTTCACGTTCCTCTCCCTGATGCACTGCAGCCGTGCTCCCAAAGCCCTTCGTTGCATCCTCCTGTGTCCCTGGGGAGCAGCACCCTGGGGTGCAGCACCCTGCTCCCCAACATGTGGGACAGGCTCTTCCACCCAGTGGAAGGCAGGGTCTGTCCCCAGGGGAGTGTGTCTGTCCACAGACTTTCTGCACATCCATCCCCTCTGATGTCAGATGTCCTGACTGATCATCAGTACTATTGAAGCCCTGGACTTCATTCCCTTTCTCAAGCTGTGCTTCTGTGCTCTTGGGCAAGGCTTGATGCTGCAGCTTTTAGTCACGCAGTAAACCCCACTTACTTCAGTGTGAAGTATCCTAGAGTGCTTTTTGAAAACTAAAGAATCTGATGGAAAGACTTTTCAAGGCATTTTTAAAAGTGCTTTTTTCATTTCCTTAGTGCTGACACATCTCCAGAAGGCTGTGTCGTGATGACTTAGTGTCTTTCCTGACAGACGCAGTGCTGTGTCATTCTCCAGAAATCCTAGAAACATCCTTTACCTATAGCTCTCAAACCTCCTACTACCTGCCATTTGAGCTGCTTCTGGGCTGTCGATACCCTGAGCCCTTCTGAACCACTCTTCAGTTCCTGCGTCGGCGCTTATTTACAAGTGAGTCCTTTCCAACGTGATGTAGGCAAGGTTTGGGCTTGGCAGAACCCTGAGGATAAAACAAGATTCACGAACCCCTGTCCGTGCAAATACTGTGACAGCTGTGAAGAAAATGAAAGGCAAGTCAATCGGACTGCAGACACAATATTTTTAAGCAAATTGATCTCTTGGTGAAGCTACATGCAAGGGTACCCCCCCACATGCCCAAAGGCACACTTGCCATTCCCAATTTGCCTTTTTGAGGAGGAGGCTCCCACAGTCTGGTGCTCACGAGGAAGCCTTTCCTTGTCTTCCCCTGTACCCAGGCAATGCCAGGCTGCCTCATGCCCGTGTCACCCCATTTCGGACAAGCAGGGGGCTGCCTGCTTGCCCCCAGCCTGGCGGTATACACATATACAGCCCTGTGTCCTGAGAGCTGCCAGAGACAAGGAGCTGCCCGAGAGGAGACTGCACCAGCGCGGCTCAATAGCTTGGCCCTGGCCACCGATTGCCCTTTTCTTTCCACCTTCTGTCCCCTACTGATTTCCTCTCTTTCTTGCAAGGGCTGTAGTACGCAAACGTGATACACGATTGACGATGGGCAGCGTTCCCTGAAGGCTGGGGGTGAGGAACTGGAGGAGTTATGGACCCCAAGCGTCAGTTGCTGGTAATGCTTTTCCTTGTTCCTTCTCTCTGCTTGTTTTCCCTTTTTGATCCCTTTTAGGAATGGCAGAGGCCCTGCACATCTGTACCCGTGCATTGTCCATGGGGCCAGGCACTGGCATTTCTGACCAGCTGGCTCTGGCCTTGAGCTTGAACTTCACCTGAAAATGCAGCCGCTGCCAGATGCCGCCCCGTGAGCGTGGCAGCGAGGCAGGAGGCCATGGGAGATGGGTTGGAGGAGGAATGTCTGACCCTGAGCTACTTCAGTCTTCTTCTGGGATGATCAGTTATTGCTGGCTCCTTTCTGATTCTCCCCTCTTCACAATGATGATCCTCAGGTAAATAAAAGTGTCATCACAGACATGACAGAAATGATCGCAGCTTCTCAGGCTGCTAAGTGAGCAATCACCTCGCTGAGGACTATCGAAGTACATAAAGCCAAGGGTTCCTCCTGCCCACACGTGCTTCTGCTCAGCCTCCCCTCTTCAGTGCTGAAGGCAGCAATGCTGCTTCCCGTTTGTTGCACGCTATCTTTAGGAATACAGCTGTTTAAATTTAAAAAGAAGAAATCCCTTTAGCTATTACGGTTTGCCATAATGGTGTGTTTACATTATTCCACCAACCAATCTAAAACTGTAAATGTAGTTTTTCTCCTCATTTGGTGGATTTCCAAGCACAGTGACATGCATTGTTCAGAAGTCAGGCTCTGTGTACCTTGACCTGGAGGAAGAAGGATTTACTGTGCGGAAGCATCACTCCAGCTGTCTGCACCCGCAGCTGGGAGCCACACCGGTGGGACGGGGAGGGCTTGGTCCCCCCTCCCTGTCCTGGTGTTGGATTCCCTTGGGGATGCTGGTCCTCCACCTCCCCTCCCCGCCTGCTCGTGTGACAAAGGTCCCTGCTGTCCCTGTGGCTCCTGCCCTGCCTGCTGTGGGTGCCCTGGTGCAGGAGGGCTCTGCCAAAAGCTCTGCGCTCCCGCGGGTGGGCTGGGTGTCACTTCCATCCCCCCGGAGGGACCCTGCGGAGGCGAGCGCCCAGCCCCAGGCAGGTGGTGGTGGGGGAAGAGCCCGTGTCGTGCCCCCCAGGGCAGCACCCTCCTCTGGGCACCGGCCACCCGGGGCGGCTCTCGCTGCTGCTGCTCTCAGCAGTGACAGTCTGTGCAGCTCCTCCAGGGGAGTGTACGTGTTTTCCCTTGTTTTACCCCCTTTTGCATGTCGACCCAGACTCGAGCAGCTTCTATAGCAGTTCTGTCTTTGCTGAAGTTAAACTCGAGAGGAGGTAGAACGGTAAAGGCAGCGTTTGAGGAGAGGGACTTCTGAAGCAGTTGGTCTCAGTGACTGACGTGCTACAGATACGATGGGGAAAAACGTTCAGAAACAAGATTCTTGGAAAGAGGAAAGTGTGGAAGTAAATGGGAAAGCTAGTTTTAGAGACCTGTGGGTTTTTTGTTTGTGGGTGTTTTGTTGTAGGTTTTTTTTTTTAAAATTCCTAGGTTGTAAAGAGGTAAGAAATAAGGAAAAAAGTGACTGAATAAAGATATGAAGGTAATTCAAGACCTTACCATCAACAAAAATGCCTACTATACTCCTGAGCTGTCTTCTACTTATTATGAAATGCACCACAGTAATAATAAATATGTTGTAAAATACCTGACTACTCCATTAGGTTATAAATATATGGTAGCTGTCAATAATTTTCTTTGTGTTATGTCAAGATAACATAGTAAACTTACATTAGTGTTCATGCAGTTGCTGAAATTCTTCAAAGATACATTAAATGAAAGAAAAAGTATTAAATGAAGAGAAAAAGTAATTCCAGATTAAAGTATTTCATGATAAAGAGAAACAAGCTTTCAGTAACAATACTTAATGGAATCACAGGAAAAATTTGTGCATGTGTGAAAGATGTAGAAAGAGTCAGAGAAAGAAAACCTGAATACTTATATTTTGTCTTGTCCTTCAGAATTTCGGGAAGGTGTTGGATTCCTGCCCCGAGGCTGCAGGGAAGGGAGGTGGGTGCTGTGGCATGCACAGGAGTGTTTATTGCAGGAAGATATCTGCCAAGTTGATTACAAAGACGGGGCGATCCCTTCTCCCCACAGACAGCCAGTCCCCAGCCTCTGCGGCTGCACCAGCCCTGCAGCCTCCTCTCCTTGCCGCACCGGAGCGGACGGGGGGCTCGGTGCGCTGACCAAAGGGACTGCTGCCGCGCAGGCACACGAACTGTACTCACTGGCGGCCAGAGGTTATTCCTGCCGGGGAACACAGATTATTAAACCTCAGCCAGTATTCACTCTGGTCCTTTTCTTTCATCAACTCTCTTCTCCAATATTGTATTTCTTATTCTTTTGGGAAAATAGTGCACTATTTAATAACAAGAACAGGTTGCTTCGATACACCTGAGTATTGATGATTGACTCTCAGGCTTTTTTAATAATTCAGGTGCAAGATAGGCCCTGTGTATCCAAAGCACACCTAGAGAATGCCCCAGAGAAGAAAACTGAGTTTGAAGATTTTCTCGCTGGATGCTGGGGGCTGAGGCTCCTTCCAAGACAGCTGGGAGCAAACCCACCTGCCTGTCCCGAAAAGAGGTGGCTCCACCTGGGACTCAGCTCATTTACTGACCAAGAGCTAAACCAGGGAACAAGGTGAAGTGCGTGAGCAACGATAACCAACACACTTGCTACAAGCAGAGAGCGGAAAGGATGAAGACAGATCTGAAGGACAGCTTCATGTGTGGACCATGTTCATCACGTTGTGTTTGAACCTGACTCTTCCAGAGCCAGCAGATTTCCTCCAGGGGCTTGTTTGTAAGCTGAATTTAGTTTAGGCATGTGAAACCTTAGCAAGCCCATGCTGGCAGGAGAAACCAATCATTCTTGCCCACATTCTGTCTTTGCTGACTTTTGGGTTGGTCGCAGTTGAGCTAATCCTGACGCAGAGGAGACGAAGCACAGAGCAGGGCTCCCAGCCAATGACACTTCTCACGAGAAGCTGCCCAAGGACCAGCTGGACACACAAGGCATGTCTGGCAAATGGACCTTTCTTACTGGTAAACCCTTCCTTGGGTATTAGGCCAGCAGCATATCTTGAATGTTGTTCCAACAGCAGATGACGACGATCCTCCACAACTCTGGTGGAGTTTTGAATTCTCACTGTAGCTACAGCTGCACCTCACTGTCCTGTCCCTTGAAGAAAAATATTGTCCTGTTTCTCTTCTCCTGTCTGCTCTTGGGTACATCTGCTGATGGTGTGTGTTCCCTGCTGCTCCAGAAGTGACTGTTTTAATACGGGTTTTCAAGATTCTTCTATAAAAAGATAAGATTTCTGCTGACTCGTGCAATTTTGCATTCATGTATTTACATGAATTTTACAACCAAGGCAGTAATCAGGGCTACAAGCTAGAAAAAAGCAAGGGGAAAGGATGACCTACAGGCCAGGGTCTGGCTTACCCCATCAAGTACATAGAAGCCGTCTTCATTTTGGCTTAGGGAAGCTAACACATACTGGTAACTGAAGGGATAAGCAATCTGCAGGCAACACATGAAGAAAACAAGGATGGATGTTTCAAGAACACAACGGAGTGGATACATCCTGAAGGATTAGGGGCAGACGATTGTTTTATCTTTTCTGACATTTACAGCACAAGCATACACACATGCACCAAATCCATTAGATATCTGGAATTTATTTTTGATCCTTGTTTTTCCACAGGTTTTGATTTTTTTCTCATGTTCTGTTAAGTCCCTGGAAAATTTCCCTCGAGTTCAGCAATAAATTAGACCCTTTATGAATTACATACCTCTGATGCTTCCTCAGAGAAATAAAACGTTAGCAGGATACAGTGTTGTGTTGGAGCAGCCAGGAACTCTTAAGAATCGCTCACTCCATCATCACTTCAGCTGCCAAAATGCACCCAGTTATCAGTACCAGGATGTGGTATCAGGTGGATTCTTACTCTTTTTATTGTAATATTTTAAACGTTAGTTTGAGGTACTGTTTCTAGCTATGCAGAAAGAACAAGGTTATAGCAAACCTAAAATATAGTTATCTGTAGCAAGGAATCATACAGTTTACAAGGCATTAAATTGTTTTTGGTTTTTTACATTGCAGTTGGTAAATATTGTACTTAGGGTATTTAAAGAGATGACAACCTCAAAGTGCCATTTATCATACATACATTCGAGGTTCAGTGCAAGATAATTACACAGCCTCCTACACGGCCATTTGTACAGGTTCTGTTTGTCCACAAATAGAGATTGGTCCCAGTCCCATTAAAGGCTTACATTTGCTCATGAGAGAAACTGTCTGGGAAGTAACTGGAGGGTCTCACTCAAAGACTTGTGGTCAACTGCTTGATGTCCAAGTGGAGACCAGTGCCGAGCGCCGTTCCTCAGGGGTCCGTACTGGGACCGGCGCTGTTCAACACCTTTGTCAGCACCATGGACAGCGGGATCGAGCGCACCCTCAGCGAGTTGCCGATGACACCGAGCTGTGTGGTGGGTCAACACGCTGGAGGGAAGGGATGCCATCCAGAGGGACCTGGGCAGGCTGGAGAGGTGGGACCATGCCAGCTGCATGGAGTTCAACAAGGCCAAGGGCAAGGTCCTGCACGTGGGTCGGGGCAATCCCAAGCACAACTCCAGGCTGGGCAGAGAATGGATGGAGAGCAGCCCTGAGGAGAAGGACTTGGGGTGTTGGGGGACGAGAAGCTCAACATGAGCCAGCAATGTGCGCTGGCAGCCCAGAAAGCCACCCGTGTCCTGGGCTGCATGTCCAGCAGCGTGACCAGCAGGTCAAGGGAGGGGATTCTGCCCCTCTGCTCCGCTCTGGGGAGACCCCCCTGCAGTGCTGTGTCCAGCTCGGGGGTCCCCAGCACAAGAAGGACATGGAGCTGTTGGAGCGAGTCCAGAGGAGGCCACGGAGATGATGCGAGGGCTGGAGCACCTCTGCTATGGAGACCTCAGGCTGAGAGAGTTGGGATGTTCAGCCTGGAGAAGAGAAGGCTCCAGGGAGACCTTAGAGCCCCTTCCAGTCCCTGCAGGGGCTCCAGGAAAGCTGGAGAGGGGCTGGTGCCAAGGGCAGGGAGTGACAGGCCAAGGGGAATGGCCTGAAGCTGCAGGAGGGGAGATGGAGATGGGATGTGAGGCAGAAATCCTTCCCTGTGAGGGTGCTGAGGCCCTGGCACAGGGTGCCCAGAGAAGCTGTGGCTGCCCCTGGCTCCCTGGCAGTGTTCAAGGCCAGGTTGGATGGGGCTTTGGGCAAGCTGGGCTAGTGGAGGGTGTCCCTGCCCATGGCAGGGGTGGCACTGGGTGGGCTGGGAGGTCCCTGCCCACCCAAACCATTCTATTCCATAACAGCACTGGAGCAATTTCTATCAGGGAAAGGAAAGTTTGAAGGAGACCATTTCCATTTCTGAATTGTTTCAGGGAGCTCTGAAGAAATGCACTGACTCTTTACATGCTGATGCTTGTCTTGATCCCCATTGGATCTTTGTCTTCCTATACAGCTCTCTAAATAAACCCAGGAAAAAAAAGAGTCAAAACTTGCTTATTTTGATAGCTTTTGCATTTTTCTCTCCCCTGCCTGGTGAGGCTTCATCTAGGACTGGATAGTTTTAATCTATTATTCTGTCTTCAGTATAGCACTCCATGGTGGTGGTTAAAACGTGCAAAACTCATTTGTGGCTGATGCTAAAATGGCCTCAAATTTTAAGGCCTAGTAGGAAGAGCTGAGCTGACTAGGTGAAGGAGTCCAGGCTTGAAGAAACAGAAAAAATGGTACACAGGAAGTGAGAAAATGGGGAAGCTGGTAAAACAGAATTCAAAACTGCATTTGGGAAACACAAATGATCAATAGATGTTACTGAAAAAAATCTATGTCCAAATGAGGTATCAAGCATAAAAAGGAATTATTCATTATTCCACAAGCACATTTTACTGCAATATAAACACAGTTCTATCATAACAATGTTTCTACAAAACAATACAGAAAAAGCAGAAGTATTTTCTACATTTCTGCTGTTTTGAGGAATATGCAGAGGAGATATAATCATGCGTTAGAGAGAAAAAAGACATTCCTTCTGCCATCAGTGACTGGGAGAGAGAGTTTCACAAGAGCAATGAGGAGAAAAAAGAGTTTGTATGTGAGTACTAGAGGAACTGCTCGAAGTGTTCCCTGACCTGTTGTTGGCTTTAACAAGCTGACATTTGGAGAGTCCTGAGAAGACATGAAAAAAAATCCCGCGTGTGAAAACAAAGCAGACAGCACTGTGTCAGTACAGAGGCAAGGACAGGCCTAGGAGAAGGTGGATCAGCAAGAGCATTTTGACCCAGGCTTCTTCCCATTTGACTCAGAGCAACCTGGTTTTGGCAGTGGAAACAACAGCTCCGCCTGAGACAACAGCAATCTCTATACTTGAATTTGGGTATTTGCCCTCGGGACAAACCTGTGCCAGGTGCTGCAAACCCTTCTGGAGCAGATGAACTTCTACATGGGGATGACGTGGTGCAAGTGTCCTGGGCAGTACCTGCACCAGCACCCCTCCCATGGACATTCACATCTCCTGTGAGAACGACCTTGGGTCCCAGAGACGTTGCCCACCTGCTTCCCCTCTGCTTTCGCAGGCCACCACAGCAGCTAGTGGTCTGTGGCTGTGCATTGGGTAACTGTTTTCTGCAGTACCCCGTCACCAAGGATGCAAAGTACGTTTTTCAAAAGCCTGCAGTCCCCATGATGTTCAGTGCATTTTGGTACATTTCAAAATTTCGCCTCAAGTTTTTCCTCTGCTTAGCTGGTTTGATGATTTCTTTAGCTATTTGTACAGACAACTGCACATGCATTTCTTCTGCAACCCCCGCTAAGTCTCTCTTTTCTTCCTCATCCTTCTGACAGGCTTACACGCTTCTGCTTTTTCCCTGTGATTCTAAGCATCTCTTTGAACTTGTTTTTAAACAAAGTCCTCCAGGAGCCTGGTTCCTGCCAAAGCATTGAGCTGAGTTCACTGTTTGCAGGTTTGGTAAACTTCTGGGGAGCACTTGTATTGAGACCTGGTGCCAGCTGACAGTTCAAGTTATTTATCAGATGTTTCTCCTTGTGTGGAAGTGGCAAAATCTCTCTGTGCTTCCTCCAGGTTCGTAGCTGACATGTCAAAAGGCAGTAGTCCCCATGGTATTTTCAAATATCTAAGGACATTGTTAATAACATTGTCAAGAAGCTACCGTTGAACATATGTTTTCTGGTGTTCTGGGAGATTCTATAGGTGAGAAGTTTTTTTAAATTCAGGACCAGTAAATCAAGTGAGGGCACAAGTCTTTGGATACTCATGATGGGACTAGCAAATATCCTCTACAAACCTTCCCATCAGCAGTGAAGCGTCAGCTCAGCTGTGGTGTCGGTGGCTGTGCAGGGAAGCAGGCTTTCACCCAAAGCTCTGGGGTTGGAGAGCCCTTACAAAAGAGGGGTAGATTCAATTATCAAAGTAAATCAGGATGTGGACCACATTTCCCTGTGTTTCTGTGACATGAGCTTGGTCTGACCAAATTCTCATGTTCCCCTGCATCACCTCCGAGGTCCCTGCAGGAATCAGTTATGGATCCCTGTTTCACACCAGTGGCTCCAGGGCCAATGAGATCTGTCCTGTCTGCTCTCAGCGGTGCAGCAAGCGTGGCTCCTGCCATGCCCTTCAGCCCTGGACCACTGTGAATCTGGGATGGGACCGGCTGCTGCACTGGTACACTGTACCGCATGTCTGTAGTCACAGCAACCACCTCAGTCCACGGGGCAGCCAGATGTATTCCCATGCTTCCCAGCAAAGGAAATATCTAAGGTGGTAAGATTTCATTTCATTCAAGAAGCTGGAAATGTCTTTGAACAAGAAACATGTCCCAAATGTTTCCCACACTCAGCCCTCACAACCGTTGGCCATGAGACCGCAGGTGTCCTCCAACATGGCACCTGCCCAGCAGCACGTGCTCAGCACACCACGCTCATTCCTCTTAACAGGGCTCTGATGCCCCAGAGTCCCTAAAGCAGCACCCTACTGACCTGTCCTGGGTTTAGGTCACACCCTTTGTAACTCAGGCATTGTTTTTGGTTCCTGGGGTTCGCAATGCACAGCTTTCATCCTGCCCCAGATCCACGCAGAACAAGCTCACAGCGCACCTTCGGTCCCTGCCAGAGATTGATGCTCTGGGCAACCTTTGCTGCTTCTGACTTAATGTGCGAGTCCCCCGGACTCTGGGGCTGGCCACTAGAGATCACGAGTCATTGCAGATGCCAACCTCTATCCACAGCAGACAGGAGGGACCTTCACAGCACAGAGTTGTGTCCTGCAAGGAATGCTGCAAACGCATTCCGTGCTGCTGCCCTTCCACTGGTAGTTCACCAAGGAACCAGATCCTCCTGGGATGCTGGGAAAGCGGCATGGCCTCGCCCAGGCTTCCCAAAGACCCTCAGACAGGGTGAGGGTTTCCCACATCCTTGCAGCCTCCATACGTCTTTGGCCACCCTGCCTTCTCCTGATGCAAGGAAAGTCAATTGGGAGATGGAGACGGGAACGTTTGCTAGCTAGAAGTCACTTTGTCAGTCGTGATCTTACGCTGACAGCTTTGTGTCTGAAAAGCAATTTTAGTTTCAATCAAAAAGAATAGAATAACAAGTTTAACATTTGGAAAACTCATTACTGGAAACTTTATTAAACTCAAGGCTAACAAGCATGAATTACTGCTTGAAAGAGCAAATTTTTTTTGTTAAAAAATGCAGATATAAAAAGATTTATAGTATCGAAACCAATTATGATAGTGAAATGCAGCATTAGGTATTCCACACTCTCTTCTTTTTTCCCCACGTTTCTTCTTTTTCACATCTCAGTGCATCTAACTAAGCGCAGTGTCATTACATAGAGCGTTTAGTAAAGATGCTGTTATGGGGATTGAATTAAGCATGCTCTGGGAGGCTTCCTCCCTCAGATGACACTAGCTGTCTGTTTTTCCTATACCCCAAAAGTACAACAAAAAGTTCCATTTCTGATGACTTACATTTCAGGGTGGGAGGAAGTCAACAAAGAAAATATAGTTGATAGCGTCCTGTATCTGCACTGGTGCACAAAATGGCCAGTCGCTCACCTTCCCAACAGCCGACACAGCAGCTCTCTTAATTACCCACCAGCTTGGAAGCAGAGGCCTCACCCACCACCTCCCGCACGGCACCCAAACCCTGTCTGAGTCTTGTGCAATGTGCCAGGAATGCCATGCTCGGCACTATAACACTGAAAAGCTATTAATGTAGTCCACAATACAGGAAAATATGGCAATGTATAAATCTGACTTGCCTTTTGGACTACTAGAGAGTGCAAGCACACCAGCACACAGAGGAAGGTGTACAACTGGTCACGCATTCACATCAGCAAGGCACATATAAGTTAAATTCCTCATGTTTGTTTTTCCCCCCTCTAAACACATACAGAAATATTATAGTTGTGCAAATTCAATCTATGTTCTAGAAAAGCCAAGGCTCTTGTGCCTAGTTTACCTAGAAATGTGCTTAAATATTGATATTTTAATGATGCATTCTTCAGAGTCCCCTATTTTGCCAGAGACTTATTTTTACAGGCTTGTTCTAAAAGGCATTGGGGGAGTTGAAATTACAGCACTTGAAGCCTCTGACAGAAGCTGCATTTTGGTAGCAGCACAGATTGCATGCTAAAAGGCTCCACGCGGGACTTCCCAGTGCTCTTGTCGGCACATACTGGTCTCTACTGTTTTGCACAAGGGAACCAACAGCCTCAGCAGAAAGGAAGCTGCTCCTCCATTTTCAAGTCCGTTTACCCAAAAGAAGTCTCTGGCTCCAGACCAGAGTGTCCATCTGTGGGAGAAGCTCTGCTGAGACTGCTCAGGGGTCGTGCTGGGTGGGCAGCAAAGGCTCTGGCTGCCATCACCAGAGAGAGAGGGATGGATGACCAGCTCCTGTCACCTCGAAGGGTTGTCAAGAGTGTGGTGGTAGCAGCCAGAAAGAGAGGCCAAAGGAGAGCTGTGGGCCTGGAGACCCCAAGAGAAGGAGTGTAGCCCTGCTCACAGTGATGCCGCTCACCTCTGCTGAGTGTGGAGCAGGCTGACAAACTCATGGGGCCACCCAGCAAGTGGGAGGTGGGGACACACCAACCTATGTCCTGAGCCTAAAGTAAAAACCTCTGCAGGGCCTCCAAACCTTGGGAACCTCAGTCTTCTGCAGAGTGGAAACAAGGTTCATCTTCCAAGCAATGAGAACTCACACCTGGATTTAAGGGTGCAAGCAGAGCTACCTGCCCTTCTGCCTCAGTCAGAGCTCCCCCCTTTCCTCTCTTGCTCAGGAGCAGCACCCTCAGGGTGCTCATCTCAGGGTACGGGTGCTCAGGTGAGCAGCATAGGACCTGCTGCCCAGCAGACTTCTCTAACACAGGAGGAGGCCCACCCCCCCTGCACCCCTTTTATTGCTCCCGTCCATGAGCTCAGGTGAGTCTGCAGGAGTTTTCCATTTTCCTTTCCACTCCTTGGCAGGGAGAGAAGTTGCGGCTCCCACTGATGCTCTCAGCATCACGCAGCTCACCTGTGGCGGGGGCAGGAGACTTTAAATCACAGCCCATCACCATGGCTATAGCACGCAGCTTTGAGGGCTTTGCAGAATGCGTCTATCCATTACCTGGGAGGGTGAGAAATGCCAAAATGATTTTCTAACTTTGCTCGATGTAGAGCTGTGGTCTCTCTAGGAAGAAAGTGCTGTAGTCCTTTTGCAATATATGTACATAAGTGTGGGATTTAGCAAGTGAAAGCCCTTGTGTTAGCATGGACTTTTTTCTGTTTGTCAAAATACAAAGGTTTGTATGTTCGTGTCTTGATACTGGCTTGTTCTTTAAGCCATAGAGTTAATCAAGTTTTGTTTCTGGGACAGTAAAAGTATTCTCATTTTTGAACTCACTAGCTAACACTTATCATCTATTTAGCAAATTGTTTCCCCTGTTTTTATGTATTGAAGAGAGAGATCTTAGATGAAGGGGACCAAGGTTGCAATGGGCATTTCTACTGCTGATATGAGGAGTCTCAGTTATTTTGTTAGTAAATTTAAACAACAGGTATTAAAATAAGTATCTACAAAGTCAGAACATGCAGTGCTTCAGAAATTAATTTATTTAGATAATTATAATGTCTTGGTGGAAAAAAACCTTTCAATTAAATACATTTAATGTGCTTATATGGCAAGAGATGAATAATTTCTAAACAAACAAACAAACAAAAAAATCAACTTTTTTCAGGTAAGATACTGAACATAAATCTTGATCAGTTCAGAGATAACTGTTATCAGGCCAAGCCACTGGCCAGCAGCTGTTCTGGACAGTGTGTGGTTTTATTTGTTACTTGCAAATGTGGTGTGGTGTTTTTGGGCATTCGTACACCAAACTGGGATTAGGCAGTAAACAGAAAGGTGGCATTAGCTGCAGCTTGCTTGGGTAACCTCTGTAATGGAAACTTCATGTCCCAGTTTGTGGTGAATGTGAAAGCTCTGAAATCTGTTGTTTTGGCCCTGAGAAATGACTGTAAACGCTCTGTACTGCAGATCTAGAATTCCTTCAGTTCTGTCAAGGTTTCAATTCTGTCACTAGTGCAAAAAAAAATCCCAAATGAAAAAAACTTCCACAAAGAACAACCCCAAACCCTGCCAAAACAATCCTCCCCCCTCCTGCCACACACGCATTAAGGAATTCAGTTAATTGAGTATGCCCGTATAGAGGAAAACAAATCAGCACTTTTTCATTGTTTTCCTGATAATTTATTCCATGCGCTATGTTCAGTGGTTCGAGTCCTTCGAGCAGGATACAATCTCCTGTGTGGGCTCGTGGGTGCAGCTGTGTGTCCCTCTGCGTGTGGGGGGCTGTTTTGGCTCGGTGTCATGCTCCTGTCCTTGCTGACCTCGTGCTAACGGCTGATGATGGATGCTGGGCTTTGGCAAGGCCAGGCAGCTTGACCCTGAACTCCTAGAAACATTGCAGGGAAACGCCCAAGTTGCAGTTTTGGTTATTTGTTCTTCTCTTAACAGTTTTAACGACTACTGATGAAAATACTGAAAAAAAATACTGGAGTTGTTTTCGTCGGGCTGATTTAAAACAGCACTGCCAACATCGTTCCTCCTTCGTTCCGTACCCTTTGTGCAAAGTCCTGGCACGCAGGGGTAAGGCAGGGAGGATGCTCTTCCTCCGTCTTCTCTTTCTGTAGGGTTACAGCAGCCAGGAGGGTGGCAGCACCTTGCTCTTGGCAGTGACCACCTGCCTGAGGTTGTGGTTTAGAGTAATTTGTGAGGCTCCCTCTGGAATCGCCGTAATAAGCCTAGAAAATTTTAACTGCAACAGCCAGGAAAGACAGAAGTCTGTTAGAGTGGGGATGGTGACGAAAGCACCCCACTGCAGCATCTGTGACAGAATCATAGAATCACAGAATGGTTTGGGTGGGAAGGGACCTCCCAGCCCACCCAGTGCCACCCCTGCCATGGGCAGGGACACCCTCCACTAGCCCAGCTTGCCCAAAGCCCCATCCAACCTGGCCTTGAACCCTGCCAGGGAGCCAGGGGCAGCCACAACCTCTGTGGGCAAATCATGCCAGCCGGCTGGTCGCCTGCTCTGTGCTGAAAGTTTGGTCTCTATAGGCTGGGACTAAGCCCAGAGCATGGAGGCTGCAGCTGTTGGAGAGACCTCACCAGCTGTGGGGGCTGTCTGCGGGCGGGGGCACTGGTGCCCAGCCGGGTGCGGGACAAGGGGCTCCTCGGCCAGCAGGAAGCACGAGGAGCATCTTCCCACCGCCGAGGGGACCAGGAGCAGGGACCCCGCGCTCTGCCTGGCTCCCACCAGCCCCACACAAGTCCGCTGGTGTCCTGATACAGCGCAGAAGGGCTCCGCACGGAGACAGGCGGCACTGCCCTTAACAGCGACCCACGTAACCAATGTACGGAACAATGAGAAAGAAACGATGAAAGGAAGACAAGGAATTCATGTGGTGAAACTGTAATTGCAATAGTGGCTTGATGCTTTTGAAACACAAAAATGTTCCTGAATTTTGAACAGTTTCGCAAACTACAGAAGGACAGATTGTCCTGTGCAGCCCGTGCGGCTGTGTCAGCACCGGGCTGAGCAAATGGTCCACTTTGAGATTGCTGTGCGATCTGAGAAAGGAGTGGAAGGCCAGTATTTGGGTCCCTTCTCCCCCCATTTATTTGGATAAAAAATTAATCTCAGCGAGATAGTTTACTGACTCTCTTAAGACTAAATAAGATTGTTAAGAGAGATAATGCTTCATCTTAACAGGTGTTCTGAAGGTGATCATATGCTATGTCTTTACCACTTTAAATAAATTATAAGAATTAAATATTCATGAAGGTCCATTGTTTGACTTAGTACATTTGCTTCCTGTAGCATAATTCATTCAACAATTTTGTACAAACTGTATAAGTATGTATTAATTGCTATAACATAATTTACAGATTTCCTCCCATATGGCTGATTGGAATAGTAGATACAGCAAAATATCCGCCAGCAACATTTGCTAATAAATTGTGTGCCCGAGCGAGAAAAGCTGTATTCTCAGTAATTTATACTCCGCAAATTTTTGTGATCGCATCATGTAATTTGTTTTCAGTCAGTGCTTAGCATAACCCGACATTCCATGGCGTCATCAGTGTACATCCAAACCATCTTCACTTGGGAGCCAAAGATGTACCAGCTTATCTGGAAATTCGAATTTGCCTCTGCAAAAATCATTATTATTCAAAATAATTAATATTTTAAAACAAATTGTCTGTTCAGTGGCTCAAATACTATAGCGTCAAACACCTGGAAAGGACAATTTTGCAGAAGGCAATCTCACAAAAGACAAGAGTAACCGTGCTTTGAGTCACGCCTGTCGTTGCTGCCTCGCCGGCTGAGCTGCAGGCAGGGGCAGACGCGGCGCGGGCTGCTCAGTAGCTGTCGGGGGATGAGAGTCTCTTGTAAGAGGGAGCAGCTGCAGGAGTAAGCTGGCTGTATCAGCACTGAACTCGCATCCCTCCCTCGCCCAGAGCCACCGAACTGAGCCTTTTTCCCCACTTTTCCATCCACCCGGATGATAACCTCCAGGCTGCCTGCCGGGGGGTCTGCAGGCACGGGCAGCTCTCGGGGGGCAGCAATGCCCAAGGGACAGTCGTCTGCCCGCAGCAGCTGGAGGTTTTGGAGGTTTTTATTCTTTCTAGTGCAGCAGGTACAGGCCCTGAAAGCGCTGTCGGTGACTGTCAGGAGAGCATTTCCATATCTGTTCTGAGTCAGTGAATTCCAGACCAAATGCACGCGATTTCCCAAGTCAAAACAAGGTTTCTCGCTAAGAGACAGCCCGCTGGTGCTGAGCCCGAGCACACCTCTGCCTCCCGGCTTGCAGAGCTCCAGCAGGCTCAGAAGCACTTCCTAGCGAGGAGGTAAGGTCGAGGGCAGCCTGGGGAGGGAGCGGTCAGGGGGGCTGCGGTGATGGGGAGAGCCCCCGTGGGGCTGGGGACGAGGCGCTGCCGGCCATGGCCCCACGGCTGCCTGCACCGGCAGGGACAGGGAGCTGGGTGGCATTGGACGGTGCGGTTCCTGGGTTAGGTGGATGCTGTTAAGCCAAAACCCAGGCTTTATGGTCCTGCCCTGCCTGCTGCACGCACGGGCGGTGGCAAAGAGGCATCGTGCTTTTCCTAGGTCCTCCCTTACATTAGGAAGAAATGGAAGAGCAGGAACAGAAGTAAATCCCGGGACCTCAACAGGGGCTTTTCCTGCCCTCCCTGTTGGCTCAGCCCAGTATGCAAGGAACTTCCAGTAATGAAAAATGCAGTGGGGAAAATTAAATTTCCTTTTTTGATGTTTTTTTTCTCTCTCTCATTCAGCATTTGCATGAGCGCTGCTTTAGTAGAAGAGCCAGGCTAGCACTAGCTCCCTTTTTAAGCAAACGAGGGCTGAAGAGCATCTTTGCCAAGCTGCACGTGTTCCTGCCACGAGCTCCGGGCTCAGCTCTGAGGCTGAGTCAGTGTGGCAGGTAGGGGAGGTCCTGAACCAGGCTGGCCAGTACGCAGGACATGGCCCGTTTGTCACAGACTCTGTGTTCTGATCCACTGGAATAGCGATTGTACGCACAGCGCTCTCTTGGGGAGAACCGGGCTATATTGTAATGAGGGCAGGGCACGGCATAGCTGTAACCATGAACTGAAACGACTGTAAACAAACGGGGTGCGTGCCAGCTTTGCTGTTAGTGCACATCCAGTGCCAGTGGGGAATGCAGGTACCCAAACGAATGTGTCAGGAAACTGCGTGAAAAGGGCACTGGAAGGTCTGTGTGCGTGCGTGTAAGGACAGCTTCCACATCTTCTGCAGTACTTTGTTGACACTTACACTAGCTAATCATGCAGTCACTTTTAATAATATAGATAATTCCTTCGTGCTCAGCTCGTGTTAATGATATGTATTGACTTTTGCATATTGTAAATTGTGCATGAAATGACCCATTTCTGTCTACTAGAAACGATACTGTGCAATTACTGCTAGCTATACAGTTAGAAGAGTCTCTCAAAAATGTTCCCTTCGCATTCACTAGCAAAGTAGTGGGTCGTAGCCTGAGAAGTACATTCCAGCATCAACTTAATGAATTTCAGTCTGCCTGTTTGCAGGAAAAAAAAATAAAATATTTTCTTCACGGCACAGGATTTGTCTTTGAACTTCAGCACTTCTGCATGTGACCAAATATAGACGATGTTCTCTAAAAAATAAATAACTGGAGAAATTAGGGTGTAGCAAAAAATCATGCAAAATTCACAAAACAGTCACTATGCTATTGCCATTGGTCCTCTAATGTTGTTGCTGGTATTTATACAAAACTGTATTAAAATGAGGAAAATACAAATTTTTTTATGCTGCAAGGTATTCTGATATTTCAAATCTTTTCATCTTCAGTTGGGAAAAGGGTCAGTACAAATAAAAAAACTAATTAAAAATAAATAAAAGTACATGGCATGAATATTCCAGGAAAGCGCTGTGAAATGCAAATGCAACCTTCACATTTCTGCAAGGCACACTCCCTGTTCTGAGTCATCCCCCACTCAAAATGTTCTCATTTCAGCCAGTTTGATTTAGGTTTAATGCAGGTTTTGGAGGTTTTCCTTGCACAGTTCTCTTTAAGTGTGTTTTCAACAGTTTTCTGCGGCTAAATGCCCATGCAATTTCTTCTTTTTCCAGCGAGTGAAAGGTCGAGATGTGCTTTCCTGGGTGCCGTGCTACCACCTGGGTCGGTCCCAGGGTGGCACTCGCCAGCCGGCACCGCTATGCAAATGGTGCTGCATGATTCTCACCACCCCTTGGTTCCTTGTGTGCTGACGAATGTGGTTGATCGGGAAAGAAGAGGAAGTTTTTGCATGGAAGATCTTTCTCTTTTTCTGCTTTATCCATTGCTTTAGGATTAGGCGTGACAGCTTCGTGCTGCTGTAGCACCGTTTCTTTTGCCATGTTAATATTGTGGCAGTAAAAGGTTAGCTCTCTTCCCATCAGCAATCAGACACTATGTTTTCCTCCTCTCGTGCCCCCCTGCATTCCACGTATTCACACAGCACATACATGTTTCTCCAAAAGGAAGAATAAATCCCAGTCTTTGAATTTAAGAATGTGTATTAACCACTTATTACATAATATGGACTGATTATATAATCATATGGCAGGGCATTACTGCAAGCAATAGGCTTATTTTTGCATTAAAAGGTTAATGGAGCAATAATAAGTGCAGAAACAAGTCTGTATTGAACGCACACTCCAGAATACGTAGTGGCAGCCTCCCTGAGCTGGGACCCCCTGACGCCGGCTGGCTGTGACGGTGACTCACGGCCGTCCTGTCCCGGCTGCTGTGCTGTACTCACCACGTGCACGGCCATTCGGGAAGACAAGGGGGCAGGGGAGCAGGCACGGTCCTGGTCCCCAGCCCTGGACGTGTCCCTCCAGCCACAGACCCCGGGGCACGCGCCCGCAGCTCGTCGGGTGGGGGCACGGCCACCCTTCGACTCCACAACTAAGTTACTTCTATTATTAGAAAGAAGAGGCTGTAGGGAACTAAGAGGTGCTTTCCCAAAGCAGTCTGGTGAATCTAGTCATGAGTTTTGGGGCCTTCCCCGCCCCCGCCCCCAGCCAAATTACTGACTTTTGCCTCTTTTCCCCCAATATTTTAAGAACAGTATATGTTCTTAAACAGGTGAATTTACTGATGGAAGTTTTTTTCTCCAGGGCACTGGAAGCAACACTGCAACCACTGGTAAGAATCAGAGCAGGCCTAATGAGGTTTAAGTAGTAGAGATGGAAAACAGAGGGATATGGGACCAGGATGATGAAAACAGAAGCAATAAGAGCCATTTTATTTGCTGATTTAGGGTACCTCTGTAGGTGAGGTGAGAGGCTCCCTTTCCAGCCTGGGAAGGGATTCCTCGCCGCGTCTGAATCTCCTTTGGTTTCTGGTCATTGAACAGCTTCAAACCGAAACTTAACAAAATAACACAAAATGGGGCTATCGCCTCGTTCAGAGATGCCTGAAAGGGCCTTTTCCTTTGTGTCCCCTCTCTGCCGCTACAAAAGGTCCTTGCTCTTTCTCCTCCCCTGCTGAGCCTTTGGCTCCTTTCAGCTATTGTGTCCCCCTGCACTGCGCAACGCGGAGAGTCCTGACATTTCTCTGTGGGGTAGCACACGTACATAAATGCAGAAAAAGCCGCGTGCTTGCTCCTGTGTGCCCACAGCAAGCCAGCTGCCTCCTCCGGCGCCGAGCGAGCCCTCAGCCCTCCTGCCCTCAGCCCTCCTTCCCTGGGCACGTCTTCGCGGTGGGGTGCGGGCGCTGGCCGCTGGAGCCGGAGGGGAGACCCAGGCACAAGCACTCGCCATCCCCGTGGGTCGGTCTTCAGTAGCAGCACATCCAGTAACACATGCAATTGGTTAATAAAGACTTAAATTCTTACCAGAAGACATTCTCTCATTGTTAATCATGAAAATCCCACCTTCTCGCTTAGGAGCACCTGCTCCGTGCGCCCTGAGCAGTGCTGCATTTTGAATTATTTCGTGCCAAGGGTACAGCTGGATTTCAGCCGAGCCCCATGGATTACGTGCGATACCATTTATTTCTTGAACGAGCAGAGGTTTTGTAATTCTTTTATAGCCTGACCTGACTTGCAGTCTTTGAATAGACAGGTAAATACTGGGGGGGAGGGTAGTCTGCATTATTCCCTGAACTTGCACGAAACGTGTCTGTTCTCGGCCAGGCTCGCTAGCAGAGCGGGGGGTGAGGCTCTGCTGAGTCCTGTAAGCAAGCGCTCGCACAGGGCTTTGCCTTCGGACCCGGCGCACGCTGCTGGCACACACGGGGCGTTGTGTGAGACGTGTCAAACGGCAGCTCGGCTTCTGTGGGAAGCTTTAAGCTGAGCCTTATGTCAGCAGCACGAGTGAGGAAGTTGAGGGAAGGCTGAGATCTGATGTCACTTCTATTGCTCTCACGGGCTGACTTTGAGAGGGATCTGTTTTGGCGTTATGAAGCGTCAGCGTCTTCGCAGTCCCTTGCTGTACGTAGGCGTACCTGTCCCCAGGTCAAGGCAGCAGAGCACCTGGGGAGCCAGGGGTAACTCCAGGAGGGAAGGAAAAGGAAAAGAAAATGTTATTTCTGACTTCTAAAGAAATTTGGAGGCCACTGGAGATGATGGATATGAAGGTGTCTTTATATGGCAGGAATGAGTCTCTCTGTGGTTGCTCCCATGGACAGAGGGGACCACGGAAGCTCTGCTGGGTGGGCAGACCTGCTCTTCGGAGGTGTGCTCTCTGAGAAGTTCATTCTTTGAGTCCCGGCAATTTCTGTTGATTGTGCTTTTGTGAAAGACTTCCCAGAAGATCTTGTTTCTGCGTGGTCCCCAGAGCTGAACTGAGTTGAATGGCATTTGGTCTCCCAGGACATGGTTTCCATCACCATTTGGGGGATAATCAAGAAAAAGGAAAGGAAGCCTGTTCTCCGGCGGGTACGTTAGTGAAGGCAGTAAGGTTGTGGGTCTCTGCGGCAGGGTGCAGCGATGGGGCTGCCCTGGGACCAGGCAGCAAAGTACCGGCACTGCAGTGGCCCGGCCGGAGCAACGTGGCCGTGCTTAAGAGTGAGAATTGTGGCAGAGCAAGGTAGAGAGTAAAAATACAAACAATAGAGCTGGAAAGAATTCAAAGCTTAATCCCCTAATCAATCCCAATAACTAATATTTAGTACAAAGAAGAGCCTTTTAAAATCATGCCATCCTAGAACACAGACGCGTTTTTCCTTAGTCTTTAAATAGCTCACTGGTTATTTTTATACGCCAGTTTAGCTTAGCATGTTTCCCTTATCTTTCTTGCAGGTTTTTTTTTCAGAATTCTTTTTTTCAATAGCTCTTTCACATATTTTATTAACATTGTGTTTTATTAAAATCTTTTTGCAGTGATTAGAATGTTAAATGCATGTTTAAAGAGAAACCAAAGAGATTAAATGAATGTTAATAGAATTTAAGACACTCCATTAGCAACTTTGTGCCATATTTGTAAAATTCATGAGGCAACATGTTTAATTATATATGCTGATGAAATCCAGGTCGTAGGGCCTACCAGTGAATTAACGTCAGCATTATGTGTTTAGTTTCAGGTTGAACGATGCATCAATCTTAATTTTTTCTGGCATAAGTCATTCATCAATGCTGTCAAAGTCATGCAAATCCATTTATCAGCAAGTTACCGATCATTTATAGAGAAGATAATGGGAAAGTTCGGCCGCCTCTCCCTAAAGCTGCGTCTTTTGCATCTCTTCTCTGTTTTTCTGAATTCACATTTTGTAGCACCTCAAGAGCCTCATCGATGCATGTTCTTGCCCTTGAAGAGACTCAAAATAGCACAAAAATAAAAGTCCAGCACACGGAAGGAAGTGATGTAGTTCAGCCCGATATATGCTTTCTCTAGGACTCTGATAAAGCACTTTAACTCCCTGCAGACCTTCACAGCTCGTGATCTAGTGTTTCTTTGCCTTAAAAACCTATCTTCCACTATGCGACTCCGAGTTTCCTATCCCCAGTTTAAACCTTTATTTAAATCTAGGAGAGCTTTAGTTACCAGTGCTCTAACAGGAGAAGGGACAGGCACCCAGCTGGGCCCCAGCCTAATGACATGCCACTGAAAGAAATCAGTCTCTGCCCGCAATAATTATAATTTTAAGCAGGTCAGCTCTCATCATTCTCAAGTTAACACATACCATTAAGCCCGGCTGTAATTGCACAGCAGGTTGCGCACCTCAAGCCTGATGGCCAGTTGCAAACCGCTGTATTTGTGAGCCGGCCGCTGACAAGTCTGGGAGCTTTCCTCCAGCAGCGGCTGGAAACGTGACTGAAATTGGGCATTTGCAAGTTTTCCCTGGCTGCCCCTCTCCTGGGCAGCTCCTCCTCCCCCCCTCGGCGGTGTCCGACTCCAGCAGCGGAGGGAAAGGGGGGGGTTGGCAGGAAACGGGGCATTTTCCTCCACTTCTGCACAAAACAGGGGGAGTGTGGAGGAGGCGGCTGGGCTCCGGCATCGGGGTGCAGATTTTAAGTCATTTTTCTGATTAACACAAGTCAGGATGGATTTCGGTCTATACTTCTGTGAATAAAAGCCTCAGTTGCCTGGTGTCGGTTTGAGAATAGAGCAATACGGAGGTAATCACTTAAGTTCTGGCTTTCAAGATTTTTTTTTTTTTTCTGGTTTTATATCTTTGTAATTCTGCTCTCCAGAATAAGTTTGTTCTCTGTGAACCGTGAATTTTGGACTGCCTACCATAGGTGGTTTAATACTGGTTTTGTAGTCACTATATATTCTCCTGAACCTGATTAACAGCCTTTGTGCTGCTGTTGCCTGGAAGTTATCCAGTATTCACAATTTCACTGGAGAATGGGGTTTCATCAAAATGTATTACAGGAGTGTGCCAGTTTCAAAAACTTTAATCAGAAAAGGGATCTCCGAGCCAGGAAAGTATTTTCTGTTGAAAAGAGACACTGTGTTGAATGCAGGTCTGTTCTCAATTCATAAGCTGTTTTCACATTTTTCTTCCTACTTGGCAAAGCTACTGCCTGAAAAGTTTAATTCTTCTGCAGGATCTTGGGCAACCCCAGCTCTTGGCACAGCCGCAGGTCACAGCCGCGGCGGGCATCGCGCGGGGGTCGGCCTGCCCTGCCTAAAGCAGTCCTACGTTACTCACCCCACTGCAAAGTCCGGCTTAGGATTGAACAAGGTTTTAAAAAATTGGAAAAAAAGAAAAAACCCAACCCAACAATCGAGTCTGCTGAGGCAAGTGTCGAGCACTTGGTACGATGTCAGGAACAGAGCCACGAGGCAGCCCGGCACGCTGGCCAGCCGTCAGGCTCGGCGATGGGTGGCTGCAGGACCTCGCTGGCGCTGCCCTGGCTCTCGTGTCTTTCCTGAAGCAAACAAAACCCGGCAGAGCCAGTGGTAAGCTTGCTGTTAGCTGCACGCAGGCCGCTCCTGTGGCAAACGCAGCGCTGGGCGGTTAGCGCTGGAGCGGGGGGACGGGGCGCGCGGCTCTGCCAGGAGGTGCCCCGCAGTGTCCCCGTGCAGGGGACCTGCCCCAGTGGCACTGGCACCTCCTGGTACAGCGAGCACCGCTGACGGTGCCTGTGACCCCCCCCTCGTGATTAGCCCCGTCACCACGGGAAAGTGCGTGGAATGGGCGCGCAGGGGCAGGTCGGGATAGCTGTCTAATGGAGGCACGGTGCCCGTCAGATCTCCCGGGTGCCACGTTTTGCCATTTCAAGTGTCATGTCGGTGGCAAATGGCCAGTGCCCTTGGCTGTGCGGTGTGAATTTCTTATTCCAGGTCCAGCTTGCTCTTTTTCTGTATTCAAAGTCTCCCATCTCTTAGCTGTTAGGTAGTTTGAGAACTTCTCAGCTGAGAAAATCCAGCTTGCTCTTCCCCCACCTTATTTTGATCATTTTGAAACACTGGGGTGCTGACCTGTAGCAGATGCTTAACTTTTAGCATAGGATAGTGCCCCTGAAATACGGGTTACTGTTTATGTCTCTAAAGGAGGATCACATGAAGCCATTCAGCTGAAGCAGTCTGACTACTCAAAATAAATGTGAGTTCAGGGACAAAACTGAACTCTATTAATTTAAAATAAAACAAAAGTAAAGCACTTTGAGAAACTTCAGAGAGGTCCCTTGAGTGCTTGCCATGCTCCTGTTCAATCTATGCACAAACCCGACACATTTCTTGGTGCGCAATGGTACGATGCTCGTGTTTTCAGGACCAGCCACCGGCGTTCATCATTTTGGGTTCAGACAGTGCTCTGCCCGTGCTGCACAGCCTCGTGCTGCGGTGAGGTGGTGTAGTGCTGGCAAACTGAGCTGGCACATAAATCACCTAAGAAGGAAATATCGATAATAATGGACAATGCCCTTAATAATATGCTTTAACTTTTGATCAGCCATGAAGTGGTCAGGCAGTTGGACTAGATGATCATTGTAGGTTCTTTCCAACGGAAATATCCTGTCCTATCCTATCCTATCCTATCCTATCCTATAATAATGTACTAAACTCTTGCTTTCATTCTCTAGGATGCCTTTTGTTCTCTGACTGTCTTCTATTCATTAAAATAAAATGTATGAAGGAGTAATTAAGGCCAGGAGAGCCCCTCAGAGGTCTCTGGCCCAGCCCTCCACTCCAGTCTGGGCTGGCTTTGGAGTGAGACTGGGCTGCTCGGGGTCCGGCTTTTGCTTCCCCGGGCTTCTGGGCTTGGCCCAAGTCCGGCACTGCCTGAGCCACAGACAAACCGGGCTCCTGAAGAGAAGGGCTCCTGACCTGATGCTCTGCAGAGCACGAGGATTTACAAAAATCAGGGCAGCTCCATGAAAATCTCTGACTAGACTCCAGATTTCATTTCCAGTTGCTACTCCTCAGAATGAGTCGTTTAACATTTGGGTTAGTTTGCTATATTTGTTCCCATACATTACCTTCTCTGATTTTTCTGCTTTCTGCACTTGTAGGACTCCTGATTAGTGATGACATCATTCTTTGGTTTCGCTGTGGAAGAACATTTTAAAATAAAAATCAGCATCTCAGCCAGATAAAAATAATCCTTGGTTTAGTGCCCATGGATTTATTAATATGACTACCTCTCTCTGCTATTGATGTTAAGCCTGATGTATTTTTTAAAACTCTTACCCACGGAGATCACTGAAGACGTGTCCCTCTCTGTTAAAGATACTCAGTATGGGGGCATTTCAGAAGAAAAAAGGAAAAGAATTAAAGCCACAGCAAGATTTATTACCTGAGTACAAGTAACTGGCGTGTGAGGGGATGGTTCCCTTCAGCGCTGTCTTGCATTCAGAAAGCCGCCATGACAAGTGGTGCTCCAAGACCATGATGCAGAGAAGCCCTTTCTTGTTGAGCTTGCCCAGTTTCACATTAAATGAACCCAGAAATGGCTTGTATGATGTTATCAGTTGATATATAACTACAGCAAAGAGATGGAGGTGCCTACGGGCTTATTTAGCACAAAAATTCAGTCTCTCGAAAAATTGTCTGGAGAGTAGGCAAGGAACGATAAGGCCAATGGACGTTGTGCTACTCTTTAAACAAGGTTTTATTAAGTACATATTTAAAGAGGAATTGTTGAGATAAGTCAATGGAAAGACTAGCTCCTCTGGGGACTGGGTTGCAGCCGCATAAATACGGCATGAACACCTCGTTTTATACATTTCTGTAAAATTAAGGTCTGTTTTTATTTCTTGTCCTGCTGCTCCTGCTGTTCAATCTCCAGCTGATGCTCTAATCCTCTCTTTGTCACTTAATAGCCGGCTGTTAAAATAGCTTTCTTTGAGCCTCTGTTCAGCCATAACCGCTGCAGCATCGCACTATTGCCTGTCGCACGTTCCTCCCGGGGCAGCCGGGCAGGGGTGTCACGGAGCCGTCGGCACCAGCCCCGGCGCAGCCCGGGGTCCGACACAGCTGCGTCCCACGCGTGCAATGCTGAGGACAGACTCAGCGACAGGCATTGTGGTCGCACCCTGGCCTCCTCGCTGGAGATGGCATCGCGCACAAACAGGAGAGCGCTCTGCCCCTGGGGCTGGAAAGGAGAGGGCGCACCAGTCGGTGCCGTCCTTCCTCTGTCACTGCTTGCAGCCAGTCTTCTGTTAAATGGGTTGCAAGCCTGGAAATCAAACCCGTGTTGAAAGAAAGACTTTTTTGAAGAAAGCTGACTTGGTCACATTTTATCTGCCAGTGTTTAGAAGATACCTAGCTGTTAAGGTTCACCTGTATACAGCTGTCAGTGCTTGCGCCATCTCGTACCAAGCTGGTTGGGTCACAGACCGGCCGAGGAGCTGTGGCTGCATCCTTGGGCGCCCTGGAGGCTCTTGACAGTATCCCATGGGTGAGCCTTGGCAAAAGCCCAGGGGTATCCGTGACTGCTGGAGAGCCTTCTGGAGGTGAGTAGGGACAACCAGCGAACCTCCCAGCTGACGGCAGTCGAGGCCCCACGCTGACTTCAGCAGAGCCATTTACATCACGCCATTTACGTCAGCTGGGAAATGGCTCATTGACTTAATTGGGACTGTTCCAGTCTATATCAGTAGAAGATACACACTTTATTTGTTCACTTCCTTCCTTAAAAATGCCAAAAGAGAAAAAAATAGCACAAAATCCTGGTGCCTAATTAACGAAATAAGTTTCTGCTCAGGTCACTTTTGAAATTTTAGCCAATGTTGACTCCTTAAAGACTTCTGATTAGTACATCCCTGTTGTCTTTGTCTTCATAGTTTCATTTTTGCATTAATGCCTCTTTTCATAAGTAGTGCAAATATAATGTTCCTTCTGTTTACAAAAAGAGAAAAGAGATTTTGTTTCAACATAATGTCATTGAAAAAGAATATTTTACAGATGAGCTTATGGCTGGAGTGGCTTTATTTTTGCAGGATTATTCTCTCATATTTCATAAAATTAAAGGGCAGCAAAGATATCAAGTACTTTCTAACACCATCAAAAAACCCCGACCAGTTTAATTGACATTTTTAAATAGGATTAATTTAGCACTTGAGAGAGATGAAAGATTGATAGGACTGGAAAGTAAAGGCTGTAGTTTATGAACATGACAAAATGTAGGCAGAAACAGCAGTGGGCTTCAAATGTCCTGCTGTTCTCTTTCAGCATGTCCTGAACAGACTCTTGAGACAATAATTCAGACTCGATCTCATTTTGTCTTGAACCTATATGAAATGGAGAATGACAATCATTAAAAATTTTGCTGAGCTGGTGGATAGTTTGGGACTAAGAAACCTAGTGCAACGTTAAAAGTGCTGAGGCCATCACATTCACATGAGTGATCTGAAGAGTGTAGAGGTGAAAGCCCGGCATCTAAGGAGAAGCAAATTCGGAAAGTAAGATATATTATTTTCCTTTCCTGCACAGATGACCATCTCCTGAGCTAATGCTTGCAATTTAAATACAATACCAAGGATTAATATCCTTCTGTTTTAGGCAAGGACTATTTGCTATGAATGATGGGATTCTTGTATATTTGAGCTATGTCTGAAATCATATAGTTGTCCTCAGAATTTTAACGGTCATAAGGATACGACAGAGGTGTAGGGAAAGCAAGGTTTTTTCTTTTTCTGGGTTTTTTCTTTTAGAGGAAAAATCAAAGCCGATTTGAACAACCTAAAATATTCCTTAAAGTTCATTGTAGAGGGAATAAATGATCCCTCCCTTAAGAGGTGATCCTATCTGTACTTATATCATCTATAACTTCATTATGTTTTCTTCTCAGGTGTAGAAGGATATTCTGGCTGACCATTATTTTTCAGACATTCAGAAATCAGTTCTGAAGAGAGAGAAACACTGATTTTTAATTCAGGGAACTGGGGGGTTTGCCGTGGTGAGAGAGCAGCGAGTTGAGCAGAGCTTGGGGTGGGGGGCACCAGGGAGGAGACCCACCTCTGCCCCGTCCCTGCCGGCGGGGACCCGGGTAGGAGCGGGGCAGGGTGGTCCCCGCGCTCCTGGGCAAGGGGGGACGCTGGCTCGGAGGGGGACGGGAGCTGGGGCAGGGGCGAGAGCTCTCTCAGGGCGGTGAAGCAGTGGGGGACCGGACATCTGCAGCGTGCCGCTGCCTCCTCGGGGACAGGACCGGGCAACGAGCAGCTCTCTGCTCAGCTCGTACCCCTGAGTTATTGTGTCCTTGGATTAGAAAAGCAAGGTCCGTGCGGCCGCGGGCAGCAGAACGAAAGGGCACCCGCGCCCGCCAGACCGACCACTTGCACCCACGGCGGCAGCCAGCAGTGCCACAATGCACTCCTGTCCTCAGAGGGACTCGCAGGCGAAGGGCTGCATTTATCCGATAACGCGCTTGAAGTGCACAATTCAAGTGGTGATCTTCAAAGTGCTCAATGAAATACACCGAAACAACTGTTCTTAAGCGGCTTCTGGGGATGCTGCTTTTAAAATATGAGTTTCATTTCTTTTGTGTGGTGTTCCAGGTCACTGGTCCTTTGTTCCACTTCTGTGAGCCCTTGTTGGATGACTGCCATTTCTCATCCTGCTTTGATTATTTCCAGCTTTATTTAAGAAGCTGCTCTCTGCAGATCATTTAATGAGGAGGATTTCCTCATGCAGGAAAGCTTCCATCTTTTTCTTTGAAGTGTCAGGGTGGATGTTTCCTTGGCTGAACAGGAACCACATTTAAGTGTTTTGTTTCTTTAATTCTTAGCAACGAAGTTTCCCTCCTTTTGTTTAGTGTGAAGTGACAGTTTATAGCATCGCCCCTGGAATCGTTTTAAAGAAAATAGAGAAATACTTGCATCAGATTCCATGAAAAGTGCATCTCACTGGACATGTGTCCATCTCACTTGAGAACCTGTTTGGCCTCTTTTAGGATTTTTTATTAGTGCTTTACTAAAGACGTTATCATTCCCGTATCAAAGTTACATCTGGTCTGAGATTTTCAAAAAGTGCCGTTAAGAGTGGAAAGCCAAGCTATCGCATCAGTCTTGAGGAAGAAACAAGGCTGGAGGTACTGGGAAAGTCTGAATGGACATTTTAATTTCTTCCTGCCCTTTGGAAAGGAAGAAAGGTGGAGGGACAAGGGGGAAATGGAAAGCACTGCTGAGAGGGGACTCGCGTCCTCTCAGCCAGCCCTGAGCACACGGGAGGGAGCAAGTCTGTGACTCTCGTGGTGGCACTTGGCGATGGCCACGGTCATCGCCCCACTCCTCACCGCTGGCCCCTCACGCTTCACCACTGCTACTCTGGGCTCCCGCAGCTGCTCTGGAAAGGGTCATTTTCTGCTTCCTTCGCTAGTCCCTGCAGGGCAGCGTCTGGCGCGGGGTGTGTGCCGGAGGCAGGACCTCATGGACCAGGCTGCTGGGCACCGCGTCCCAGCCTCCCACCGCTCTCTCTGCGGCGGCACATCGTGGGACCCCCGAACCGCCGCCTGCCTGCGGTGCCCTGCGCGCCCCGGGGACCGCCCTGCCCCGGCTGCCCTCTCCTGCCTGCGTGGGCGTGAGGTGGTGGCTGCCCTCGGACCGGGCAGGGCTGGACCACCCCTCCCTGGTCTTCAGCTGGGTGCGGGTCTGCATGGGGGATGCGCAGAGGCCAAGTGCTACTTCGAGTCTGTTTCCTGGGTTTTGGGAGGTTTTTTAATCGCTTTAAAAGGGAAAAAATCCTTCCTTGGGAACTAAAAGGCAAATAATCACAATTAAACTTAAATGCAAGCTCTCTTGGATCTTTGTTTCATACCTGGGTAAAAGCTGCCTAAAATCATTTAGTGTTCTCTCTTACTTCTCAATATGCTCTTATAGTCAAGGTGCAAATTTAACCCCGACCGGCAAGTTTGGATGAAGAGATGATGCGACGTAAGCTGAAGCTTGCCACGCGTGTTCCAAGGAAAACAACGCCATTTCTACGCAAAGGTGTTTCGCAAGCGCCTCTGTCCTCAGCTTCACCGCCTCTCACAGTCTGTCGGGAAATAAGAAGTGCTGTTTTACCCCGCTTAGGGCCAGTGGTCCCCCATCCTCCCGCAGGCACGGCACTGCTCAAAAGGCCAGCGCCCAGAGGACGGCAGAAGTGCTGCTGCAGCACGCTTGCTGGGTTTTGTACCCAAAGGTTCGCTGCGGAGCTGTTAATGCAGAACGGATTACTGGTCACAAAGCTTGTGGGCGTGAAGATACTGTCTAAAAAGGGTCTTTAAGTTGTTTTCAGTCAGGCTGACGTGGAAAAGATAGCGCCAACAGTTTTGTTTTCTTCCTTGGTGTTGCTGCTTTTCTGCAGATTTTTGAACAAAAGTGGAGTTTGGCTGTGGTTACAGATTTGTTCTGACTGCTCTTTTCCAAAGCGCATTGATTATGCCGGATACGATGTTTCTTCCTATCTTCAGGAAAAAGTCTGCTCAGTAAATTATGCAATTTTAGTTTTTACCCTTTTGCTTTGCCTGTGAGTAGTATTAGCAAATACTACAGAAATAAGGGCAATTTCATATTCTGTGGGCTGTTATTTCTATTTTGTCTTTCATTTTTATGTCCTATTTTGTCAGAGGGATTGGGATTTCTGCTCAGTGTCAGAGCACCATTGTTTGGAATAGCAGAGAATTTTCATCACGTCTTGTATCTGCTCTCTTCTTGTCTTTTTTCTTTTTTTTTTTTAGTTGCTTCCCCCTGATTTTTATCATATCTAGCACTTTTCAAATACTTTTCTTCCTGATTAAATGCCAGAGATAAACAGGGGTAAGTAGGTGCATATTGCTGTGTACAGCTCTGCTAAAAACTGTAGAAGAGAGGTGCTGAACAGCCGTAAAAGTGTAGCCATTAGTAAATGGTTGTGGGTTTCAATTCTGCTTTTTTTTTTTTATCTTGAAGGGTTCTATGCATGCAGCCGTTATTGGAGGGTTTAAGCTCATTTTCCTTTTGAGAGTCAACATCTTATATGACTGTTTTCATGTGTTTTATACAAAACTTCCTTCACTATGCTGCCACATTCAGATTTTTCCAAACAAAAAAATCGAAATAGAAAAACAGGGCTGAAACACATCTTATTATATACTCCTTTTATTTTCAAAATTCCCCTTTGCTTCCATTTTTCAATCTTAGGTTTGTTTACTTGATTATTTTAAATTTTACATAAATATTCTGGTGGAGAATAAAGATTTCTGAGCGAAGTAGAGGATGCCAGCCTGGACGGGTCTCTCTAGGGGGACTGAGATCATGCTGCAGTGAGATAACATGGGTCTAGGAGCGAGAAAAAGAACAAACTCAGTTCCTCAGAGTTTCACAGTTCTGGAGAGCACAAAATGCAGCGGCATTGACCCTTCCCGGCTGGCAGGGCAGGGCAGTCCCCTCCCATGGCTTCATCCAGGGCACTGAGACATTGAGCACCTTCCCTCAGATCCTGTCCTTCCTGGGACGAGGTCCTCGGGTCTTGCAGCAAGTGGGGAAGTGGGAGAAGGAACAGGACCAGATGTTACTGGGTGTCTGCAGCGAGCACTTTGGTGTTGGAGCCGCTGCCGTTCAAGGAAGATCCGGGGATCTCCTGTAACGCGGTACTGTTATAGAAGAGCTGGAGTGGGGACCGCATCGGAACAACAGCAAAGGAGCCAATACCACAAAAGACCCCTGAATTTCTTCCGGAGGAGGCCTTGTACCCTACAGGCACACCGAGTCCGAGAGAAGGCAGAACAGCGAGGACAAGTGCTTGTAAGGAGCTTCCAGGAGGCAGCCGAGTTGTCCAAGGGGGCCAAGGCCAGGGCTGGAGCTGCTCTGCCGAGGCCGTATGAAAGCCGGGGCAACGAAGGCACAAAACCTGCGGGTTCCCGAGCTCTGCAGAAAGGAGGGAAGGAAGAAAGAAGGGCGATAATTTTTGCTCGGGCTAAGGTTGCTAGAATGCACTGTAGATGCTTCCACTGAAAACCAGGGTAGGCATGAAGTGTCTCTTGATAACATCTTTGCTAATCACAGTAAGTGAAGCTTTCCAAAGTGAGAGAAGATGTCACAGCCATTAATAAGACTGTTTAGTAGTTCTCACAAATAGTAATAAATATCTTGTTTTTTCCCCGTCTTGCTCCACCAGGCTGTCTAGAATGAATGAACTATGATTTATTTTTCATTAAGTCAATGATGAAAGTGCAGGTATGAGATGGGAGTTGTTGCAAAATGACTGTGGTCTTTTTTATCTGTATGCAATGCATTCTTCCCCACAGTTGTTACTGCTGTTCTAACGGCAGCAGTGATTATCTGATGATCCATGATCCAAGCCTTCCTTGAATCTGGGACCCAATTTGCCACAGCTTGCTTCACACAAATTTCCTTTGATAACCTCTAATTTCTGTTGAAAATACAAAGGCCAGCTCCCTGCTACGTTGTTCTGAATACATCACACTCTGTTGTTGGCATCTTTTTTTGGGGGGGGAGGATCAAACATAAGTTCTCAATCTTTTCCTTCAAAACTCTGCCAGTTTATCCCAATCTGCTGTGCCCAGAGGACAGGGCTGGTCTTTGCTCTGCCCATGGGAGCAGCTTCCTTGCTGCCAGGTCCTGCCCCAGCTGAAGCTGCCATCCTTGCAGAGGAAGGAGCTCTGCACTCATGTCTGCAAAGCCTTTGCACTGCTTTTCCTGAAACACATTTCAAGGTTCTTAAGTTATTTTAAATTTCCTTCTCAGCTGAAATAGGCTTCCAAGTTATCCAGGAACACATCACTCCATCAGGCTCCAGTTTCCATCTGAGGAAAACATGTTAGCCTTCAAAAGGTATTTAATGTGGTTTTGAATTCAAAAGTCTTACAACCTGCCTACAAGTCTGGAGCCTGGCTTAGCATCGCTGATAGCTGCACCCAGCCCTGAGAAGAGCAAGGATGACTTTTCAGCATGACCTTACCTGGGATTGTGCTTTCCAAAGCACAAAGGGGATGGCTGGGTTCATTAAGCGTTTGCCGGGAGGCAGATGCAGCCCGGTGTGAATGGGAGGAGGAGCGGGGTGCGGGTGGGAAAGCGGAGCGGTGGGTTGGGTGCCACCACGTCACCCGGCACAGGAGCCTGCAAACCTTCCATGCAGTAATTCGCTTTCATGGGGTTACTGTGGACAGCCACGGGTCGTGGAGCATCTGTAGCAGCCATCTCACCGGCATTCAGTGCAGCTTGTCTTGCACATCTCGGCTTGTCACCGCTCAAAGGGCAACGAACCCTTTCCAATGCACACACACACATTTATATTCCCAAAACACACGCAGTTACAGTTACATCGCAGCCTTACTGTGTTACTTCGCTGTGATGGTGCCAAACTTTCTCCCGTGGCTGTTAAAGCTCCAGACTTAAAGAGATTCAGACCGTGCCCAGGGAGGGGGGGTCGTACCTTGGAGGGGGCAGCTTTGAGAACGGAGCTGTGGTTTGGGGTTGTAATCAGGTTATAATGAGCAAAGGGCACTCAAAGGACGGGATTGTGACAGAAAATGAAATATCACTTGGCTCCTGTACCAACCACACAAGTTATCAGCTCCACGGTACCACCAAGCTCGCGGGTCTCATTCTTACAATGGTTTTGTTGGGCACCTGTGAGGTGGGGGCTGTGCAGGGGCCACAGCAGCACGGCTGGGTACTAACACCACAATCACTCGGCCATCACCTTACTATTGCTAATAATCTCAGCACCTTGATCCCACCAGCCTGGCTACAGAGACTACACACAACCTGTCCCATCACCAGGGTGAAAAAAGAAAGTTAAACACATCGGTTACAGGCTCAGCCTCCGTGTGCCTGTCGTTGCCTAACCCACGTTCCACGCAGCATTTACCACGCTGGCAAAAGTCTGTCAACAGCAAAAGAAGAGCAGTGGCTTTCTGAGCATAGTGCAAGTTTTCACTATTGACCTTTCAGTTCTTGACAGAATTTTGTCAATAAAGTTCCAGGTCGGTGACAGGCCCATGAAAACGTGGATGCAGGGACCAGGCGGGTGGGGGATGCAGCAGGGGTTCAGCACTCCTGCGTGGCGCCGGCGTACAGCTGCCGGGACGGGGGGGGGTGTGTGGGACCAACCGCAGATGCAAATAACGGGCCTCAGTTACCACTGGGTGCTCCGGTCAGTGCCGGATGGACTGCTCGTTCATCTGAAGAATGCTGCAAAGTCAGATCATTATTTATCCTTTGTGTAACTAAAACTTACTTGTTTCAAAGTACCTGCGTTTCCCTGAATGCTCTTTTCCCCGCCTGCAGACACACAATAGCAATTTGTGCGCCAAAGTGCGGGGTTTTAATGTGCACAAGCAGTAAACATATCTGATCTGTCTTTTCCCAGGCACTGCCTCATTGTCATCTGCCACCTGCACCACCGTGACCTTGTGCCATCATCCGGGGCCTCGACGAGGGGGTTAAACAGCACCGGCCCCGCTACCAACCCCCAAACCATCACTTCTAACCAGGCACCGGCCCGAGCGGAGCCCGTGGCCACCACCCGCTGACACCAATGGTCCTCACAAGGCTTTTCCGCTACCTTGTCGCCTGCCCCTCCGGGGCGTATCTCCACTGTCTGACTTCAAGGATGCTATGGAAGATTACGTTACAAACCTTGCTAAAGAAAAGCGTACATCCGGAAACCTCATCAGGATAAGAAGGCTTTTTGGGACATTTAATTTAAGAACTTAGATGCCACCACATACTGAAGACAGACCGGTGTTACTGTCATTAGCAAATGGGAAAAGCGAGGGAAAGAGACTTGTAGGTTTTTTTAATACCGGATGTGTAATCAAAGCTCATTGCCAGGATTCATATCTTCTGTACTTCTTTTGTTATAATTTGAATTTTATATTGACCTATTTTAAGAATCGCTTTCACTATTCTTCCCAGCCCCCATTTGCAACCCCTTTCAGCGCTCTGGGAAGGAACCCCATCTCTTTTGACCGACAGGAACATTTTCTGCTCTTCCGTGAAGCCCTGTGCTAAAGGAATCTCATTGAATGATTAGAAAAATATAAATATTTTATTACGAGGCAGTAAATCTGCTACTTTCCTAGAGAGATGCTTAGGAGAGAGTGCCCTGTCCTTGACTCGCTCACGACACTAAGTTGGCTGCTTCATTAGATGCCGTGTCAGTGAGCAGGGTGTTGCAAAGCTGCTGCTCAGCATTTGTAAGCTCGGACTGCATATTAATACTCAGCGTTGTGCTGTGCCATTAATTTACTAGAACACAAACCTAAGTGGTAATTATTAGCAGTGCCCATTTACGATAGCCATTTTATTTTTCATGTCCCTTAAACATTAATCGTTCTTCTTAATAGGATGAGGTTGGTTGAACAGATGTGAAATAAATGGTATAGGTCTGGGTTCAGTAAATGCTTTTTCAATTTTTTCCCCTCTTTTTTATATCGTGCCTATGCAAACAGACCATTTAAGATTATTCCGAGTGTTTAATAGACTCTTGTACCTAAGCGTCACAAACAGTTACCAGAGACCTTAAAATAAATTAGCGGTGTTATGTAGCGCAGGTACGCTTCCCTACGCAGCATAATTCAGTAGCAGAGTGGTTACAACAGGAATCACTGGCGGGGAGAAAGTGCACCCCATTGTAGCTACCACACAGTGCTGTATCGTGCAGGGAAGTGCAGTGACTAACTCTAACGATTTTTCGTAGGACAGAAATCTCCATTTGGATCTATATTATGGATATCTCGGATAGTGACTTTCAGCCAGCCAGATTACAGTTACTTTTGAAGATTACACAACAGCAAACAATTTAATTCCCTTAATGATACTGTATTTCCTAATCAGGAAAACAGAGACATAAGCATTTGGATACCACTTCACCATCCCTGATAATCTCAAGTAATTATAAATGTTTGGTCTAGAAAAACTCCCAAAAGGAAGCCACCGCAAACCCCCCCACCCCACCTACAGGCTACCGGCGAACTTTGGGGCTGGTGAAAGTCCGGCCTTGAGCATCACACTGTCTCACGGGTAAATTCAGAGGCATCATCCATTTTTACAATGTCGAGATATTTGCTTAATATTGTGTTAGCTTTTCCCCTTCATTTTTTTAAAGGAATAGCATAGCATTGATGTGAGCAGAAATATTTGCCATAGAACCTGTGTCCTCAGAAGGTGTTAATTTCACTAGAAAACTTAAAATTTGATATCTATTAAATATAGAGACAATTTTTTTTTAAAAGAAAATCTTCAAGTTTTTCAATTAATTTGTTAAAACCCCCCCACACCCAAATCCCATTTGTGCAGCGTCTCCTCTCTCCCCACTGCCTTTTCCTAGAAGGAATCAGGGGCAGAGGCCAGGAGAGCACCAGCCCCTGCCCGCGCTGAGCGTTGCACAAGCACCGAGCACAATCGTGTTCGTACCCTGGCAGTGCAAGCTGCTTCCACGAGCAGGCGAGTGTGCACAGACAGACAGGGGAGGCTGAGCTGGGCATCGGGATGACAGAAAATGGCTTCAGCTCCCCGGCTGCACACTCATGGTCAATCTGCAGAAATTATGCAGAGGAATTTTTCTGTGACGCACTTTGACTTTTCTCTTTCAAAACACCAGAAAACATTTGCTGTTGTTTGGTTTTGGTTGGTTGGTTGTTTTTTTTTCCCAGATGTCTGCATTTGTGTCTAGTGTGGTCAGAAGAAGGTGCCTTTTCTTAATTCCCAGATATCGAGAGCTGGTGTCCATCAAGCCTGCGTGCAGCAGTCCTTTACATGGAAACGTTCTCGCCGACTGCGCCAGCTCTGGCCTTTCCAGGCTTAGAAGTGAGGCAACAGGACAGCACCTCTTCTGCTATCATTTCACTATCAAAACTGGTAATCTTCTCACCTCCAAATAAGATATTTCCTTATCTGGGGCACAGTGCTTTGGGCGGACGTTTATTGTGTTGTTTCCCTCCTCTGCTAATTTCCTTTTTAGACAGGACAGCAGAAAAATTAACCTTGTGGTTGAATGATGGAATCGTAGAATCATAGAGCATCCCAGGTTGGAAGGGACCTCGAAAGATCATCTGGTCCCATCTTTTGTGGGAAAAGGAGCCCAGGTGAGGTTATCTAGCACCCTGCCCAGCTGTGTGTTGAAAACCTCCAGCGATGGGGACTCCACCACGTCCCTGGGGAGGTTGTTCCAGTGAATGATTGTTCTCACTGCAAAAAATTTCTGTCTTAGATTGAGATGAAACCTCTCCTGGTGCAACTTGTACCTGTTGTCCCTTGTCTTCTCCATGTGGCTCCTTGTGAAGCAATAGCGTCCGTCCTCTTTGTAGCCACCCTTTAAGTGCTGGAAGGCTGTGATGAGGTCCCTGCAAGTCTTCTCCTCGCCAGGGAGAAAAGACCTGACTCCTTCAGTCTTTCCTCACAGGGCAGGCTCTCCAGACCTTTGATAATTTGTTGTGGTTGTGATCATCATTAGGTTGCGGACTAAATTCCTTATTTCTGCAATTCCTTATTTCTCCTTCACTTAATTGCTACCTTGTATTGTTTCTGTTTTCTTTTTTCTGGACCACTAAAACACTTACCATGATCTGTCTTTTTAGGAAAGTAGGAAACAAAATGCTGAAGTGGGTTCTGGGAGTGCCTGCTGCAATAATTTACAAGTTGGCAAGTTCCTGACCACGTGATGCTATTAAATATAAATACTTGGGTCATTCTGTCCTCTTGTGTCATGAATAGGAAGAATCACTCTTTGTTCCTGCAGCAGGACTCGTTTTATTGACACACTTAGGAATTAGCTTATTCGGTACCTTGTAAACAGAGTCCAATCCCAAAAGTGAACGCTCAAAGACTCCAAGTCTCTTCCACAGCCAATTTCAGACTCTGGAGAATGAGAAAATAACCATGTAGGCAAAAGATTACTAGGCAATTATTTCTGATTGTTTCTATTTCTGTCTGCTTAGAAAACCAGGAAACAGGATTTACTTTTGAACAATGGCTTTAATAAAGTCAGTCAAAGTTTCACCTTGTTGGAAGATGAGTACTGTTTGAACTGGGAAACCATAGAAGTGGTAATCCAAAATGCTTGACCTTGATATAATATTGTCTGTTTCCAGAGCCTTAAATCCTGACAATTGCAAACACCTCTAACTCATCAGCGCACTCATTTTGCTCAGATCCCATGTCATCTTCACAGAAAAGGTATTACATGCCCTTTTTCACTTTCACATTGAGAATCAGCATTTATTTTCAAACGTGTTGTGGGGGCGGCAGTTTGGGATTGCAAGAAAACGGGGCTCAGGCTCATCTCGGACAGGTTATATCCCTGCCTGTGTGCTTCCCTGAGAGTAAACCAGGACGTGCCTCCCTCTTTGTGTAGCTGTTTTACACGGGGAGATGGAAGTGCTGTGTACGCACGTGGCCGGCAGCGGCTCTGCCAGCGTGGCAGGATCCTCCGTCACCACGGAGCCACGCTCGCGGGATCTGCCCCGGCATCCTCTCTGCTCTCATCGTAGGGGCTGTGGCCCCGAGAAGGGATGACGAAGGAATTTCCCTGCGCTCTCATGACTTGCGACCCTCCCTGGAGCTGTGGGAGCCAAGATGCATCAGACCCCGCTTCGTACCTGGACACAGAGCGTGGTGCACGTGCATCAGTCAGCAGAGGCAGCTGCAAAGGGGTGGCTTCATTCCCTCCCCCTGCTCCCCCCCCGCTGCGGCTACACCCAGCCACTGCAGCGTAACGCGGGGCTCAGCAGGTGCCTGGTCTGTCCGGCATCCTCGCCTGCTCTGAGCTGTGCCGGGTGTTGTTCAGGCCCAGACACACCTGCAGATCCCTTTGCACTGGGTTCTCCATGCACCAGATTAACCACAACGTAATCGTCTGAACTGCCTCTCCCTCTGCTTCCCGTGGGACTCAAGCAGAGAGGAGACACTTAAGAGAATCCTTGACCTTCGTAGGTCTCTCATGAATCATTAACCTAGGAGATGGATGGGGGAGAGATCCTGCAGCCTGGCAGTGCAGGTCTTCCATTTCATTTCTGTATACCTCTAATTCAGCTGCTGTTCTGCTCTTTTTTTCTGGCAGTATAACATTATTGCATGCGGTGGAAGCGTAGCAAAGGTCAGCTTTCCCATATATCTCTTCAGTTTAACAATCTCTGCCCTTTATCCTCACACATTTGCATAATGTGTGTATAATGGAGGTGCAAAATTCTTCCTTCTCGCTCCAGAACCTGCAAGTGAGTTTGTCACAGTGTCTGCTTCTTTAAAGAAATAATGTTGTACTAATGTGTAACCTTTGAGAATCATTCTGACAACACGTTATAGTATGGCAGAGCTTTACATTTCATCATGGTTTTTTTTTTCTTTCTTTTAATGCTACAATCTTTTGTTTTGCTCTTAGGTTGAAGAAAATTCTCCCCTTGTCACAGGGCTTTCACAGACCCCCTCCCTGGGGCAGTGCTTGCTGCCCAAGGGTGTAGCTGTGTCGGACTGAAGCCTTCCTGTTTGTGGGAAATATTTCTGCAGTACTTCAGGGCAAGTCAACCAGTCAGCCACGAAGAATTGCCTTCCTGTGTGAACTATCTGAGAAGAAGTGCAATTCCAGAGCAGCGTTTGGGTGGTTTTCCTTTTGCAGGTCTGCTAAAGCGTCTGATTTATCAGGCTGAATTGGTGGTTACAAAGGTTTCGAAGGTCCAGGGGGAACTGGCACTTCAACACTGTCGGTCAGTCCCCGATGCCGCGGGCACAGGCTGCGACGTGGCCGCTGTCTGCGGGGGGGCTGCGTGGTCACGCCGGGTTCTCCCGGCACCTCCGGCCACCCGTGGCACTGGGCATCCTGCCCGTCTTCCCGGGCACAAACCCGGAGCAAGGCACGTCCTCTGTGTCAAAACAGACCGGGGCAGCGTGTGAGAAGAGCGGTTTCCACAGCAAAGGTCCTCGCACTTTCAGCCCACAAGCTGGATGTGCCCTGTGGAGCGTCTGTGCCCTCTTGAAATATTCAGCATGGGGTAAGGTGCAGTGTGAGCACCTCCGAGTACATGCAACTGCTACACGTGTGAGCAGAGAGCTTAGCATAAAGAAGAGAAAGGTGTTCAACATTTCCCTACGTGTGACTAAACATGGAGCATTGCCTAGACATGAAATCATTTGGGGATGCACAGGAAAAAATAGAAGGAGAAACCAAGAAAAATGAGACAAGGGACACAGAAGAGGGGACAGAAATGTGGATCTTTCCAGCAGAGAGATTAATAATGAATTTCCTGCTCCTGATCTGAAAATGAAGTACAGCTGCTGCTGACAGTAACATGTCTTGAAAAGAAAAAAAAGGTTTCCCATTGATTTCCTCCTTGATAATTGCGTGTACCAAAATGTATTGCCCGCAGTCGCTAATCGGGTAAGCCTGGACATGTGCACATGGCCCACGTCAGAGAAAACAGATTGTAACATTAATTCTCTGAAGACACATTTTCCTGGAATACAACATCATTTTTCTGCAGGCTAGAACCTGAGCGAAGGTTTACGTGGGTGTCGTGGACATGGGGGACGCAGCAGAAGGGCACTCACAGCCCCCCTGCGGGTGCTGGGGTTACAGGGGGAGACCTGAGCCCGGCGGCAGCAGCTGGGGCACGGCACGGCGCAGCTTTCCCGGGCGGTGACCTGCCCACGCCGACCTCCGTCGGCCGTTCCTGGAGCAGCTCGTTCTGTGGGTCTGGGGGTGAGCCCCGGGCAGCCGAGGGCAGGCGTGTGGCCCCCGCTCCCCTGACGGGCACGACGCTGTCCCAGCGCCACGGGGACGATGCTTGCTGTTTGGAGCGTCGCGCTCTGCTCGAAAAGGCTGGGTTATGCTTGACTCCTTCTGTGCTGCTTCCATGGGCTCGGTCACAGAGTCATCAGCTGGCAGCCTGAATCGGTGGGTTTAGAGGCACTGTGATAGAGATGGAGTAGCTACTCCTGCCATTAAAGAAGTCACAGTACATTAAAAAGTTTAGAATGAAAGAAAATGTAAATTTTTATGTGCCAAGGGTTATCCAGAAAGTGTGAAAGAGTAAAGATTGAAGGAGTCTTTAATTTTAAAAATAGCTCTGTTAATCTCAGTTCTGGATTCAAGAAAAACTCATACCAGCAAGTGCTGGTGGTGAACTTTGCCGTCCCATTGGAAATGCTCTTGGGCAGGCCGTGGGGGTGTCCTGACCTGGCCACCCCCCCCCGCTTTCCTCTGGCTCCCGGAGGCTCCCCGCAGCCTGGGGAGGCCCCCGCCGGGCCCCGGGCAGGTTGATGCGCTGGTGGCTGCAGCCCCATCCTGGCGCACAGCCGTACCTTCCCCCGTCCTCGGGGCTGCGTCGCCCCTGGGGAGCCGGGCAGTGTGGGGCCCCGGGGCTGCTCTGCATGAGGACAGCTTGGCCTTCTGCACCCTTCCCTGCTGTTCCCAGAAAATGCCGCCCACCTCTGCCCCCCAAGGGGAATACGCCAGGTGAAAGCACGGGGGCTGCGCACCTCCTGCGGCATTCACCCGCGGGCCGATGGCGGGGCAGGACCTTTGCACCACCTGCAGCAAACAGCGCAGGGGGTTCGCTGCCCACGTCCCTCTGCGCTTGCCCCTGCCACGAGTGTCTCTCGTGGGATCCCCGGTTCTTCTCGCGCGGAGGGAGCAAATGTCTGTCCCCAGGACAGGACACGCACACAGTGCCCCGTGCGGGAGGCGGTTGCAGGTCTGAGTATCGCAGGCTGCCCGGGCAGCTCCGCACGGCTGCAGTTCCCAGGGAAACTTACCTTGAAGTAACAAAGCAACAAAACTGGAAAGGTTGGGTGTGTGCAGAACACAGGCTGGTGAAACTCAGCAAAGACTTGTTACAGGTGTGCTCTCAGTGTTTGGTTTGTAATTCTGTCGAGTTAACGGCTGATAAACAGTCAGGCACAATGGAAGCCCCAGAAAAGTGAAATACTGCGGTACTGCATCTTTCTTCCTGCGCTCCCATCCGCAGGAGCTCTGCGAGACCTGGAGATTTAGGAAAGCCAGTCCGCACCGAGCGCCCACTGGGACCACTAAATATCATGGCATCCTGCTAAGCGAGGAGAGGTCAAACCCAAGCAATTAATGCTGTGGGCAACGAGTTACTGTGTGCACCTTGGCGCAAACAGTGTGGCTTGTGTGGGTCGATGGGCGAAGGAGGGCAGAGGTGGGTGCTGCTCCTTGCGAGCCCCCGGTACCCCGATGCGTGGGGGGGAGCAGTACTGAAATCTCTGCCTTTGAAAAGCAGGTGAACTTGGAGATGCTTTGGCTGCTTCTGTTTGCTTAGTTGCGTGCCTTGTCCCCGCCCCAAACCTCTTACGGTGTTTTAACTACCGAGTCCACAGACACAAGCAGAGTTTAACTCCAGGTCTCATGGAGTATAAGGGAACAGATGAATGGGGACTGGGCTGCTAATGGTCCACAGTATTGATCCAATTTTAGCCTGGCCCTGAGCGGCACAGGACTTGCCCGGTCTGTCCCAGGAGGCTTGTCACCCAGGGCAGGGAGCAAAACACATGTCACGGGGCAAAGCAGAGATTTTCTAACCCAGGAGTAACAGCAAATGTAGTTTGGTCACTTTGATGGGGAGAGGAAGAGCAGCACTTGACAACATCTGTGTTACTGAGTTATTCAGTACAAAACACACGTGAATTCTTAAAATTTACACCATAGCCTCAAAAGAAATGGAAAAAGCCTACTCCCAAATGAACAAAGACTTCATCCGCCTGCTCAGGAAAGAGCCCGTCCAGTTTGCCTATTCCCAGGCCCTGCAGTTTGACACTGTGGGAAGCTTTTTTAATAATGAACCATAAAGCCTGGATCATTATATGAAATCTCATTAAGAATCTGTCAAAAGGACTCTCAGATGAATCCTGTGCTTGTGTGCAATTTATGCACGGAGGAACATGGCTTTCCTCTGCTGTGCTCTGGAAGACAACCCTTCCCTGAAATTCGTCATCTGGGATCATAGAATCGTAGGATGGTTTGGGTTGGAAGGGACCTTTAAAGGTCATCTAGTCCAACTGCCGAGGCACATTTCCACACTGTCAGGTAACTCACATGTGTTTACCTGCTTTTTAAAATTCAGTGTATTTGTTTTGCTGTGGGTTTCTCAGCCGCCCGTTGCCCCCCAGCCCGCAGGAGCCAGGACCTGGGTGCTCCCAGGCACCCCGCTGCCCCGACGGGTGGGCTCCCCGCCTCCCGGGCTGCTCCCTGCGTCTCTCCCCCATCCAGCGTTTCCCAGAGGTGCAGGAGCGTGGCTGGGGAGCCACGTTGTGGGGCGTGGGGGGAAGAGGATAAATGTCTTTTCCTCAGGAAAGCAGGCTAAAGGCCAGCCTGAGCTGTGAATTCTGTTTCAGGACCACCTATGCCCTGTATTACTGACCAGCAACTATTTTATCAAAGCCCAAACAGTCCTTATGAACACCTAGTCTGGTTTTGGGCATTGGCTGCTCCTCCCAGTCTATCCCAGTAACTCCTGCCGTGAGCCCAGTTACTGTACGGGAGCCAGAGTATGTATTTCAGGCTGTATTTCAATTAATGGTCTCACATAAATTGTCTCAGCAGTCAGTTACAGTCTTTATTATCTGCAGGTTTATTTTATTTTCTTTTTTTTTTTTTCCCCTCTGCTGTTTTTTTCTGATTCCTGGCAATTCAGATGCAGCCCTCTGAGTCCTACTTTGCTTCTGCCTGGAAGGTTAGAGAGCCCTCAGGGATCAGGCACCTCCTCCTCGTACTTGCAGAGCACCAGCGTGCAGCTGACCTTCATTGATGGATTGTGTGTGTGTGTTTATATATCAGGATGGACTGTTAAATTACATGCTGTCAGGCTGAGTAACTTGATAAAACTGGCTAAGGAGGAAGATCTATTTTGTGTTAGGTGTCCTTGTTTTCCTGGAGAGTTCCCTAGCAGTGTCACGGTAAAAATAAGATTGCCCGTCAGCTACAACTCCGTGTACAGCGACTTTTCCAATCATCCTGTGCTAGCGAGGAAAACCCAAAGGTGGGTATATTTAGGTCTATTCCTTGAAATGTGCCCATGAGTTTGTAAAATGTAATGATGTGAAAATGCACTGCTGTCTTGGAATGTAAAGAAAATTAAAAATTAAAAAAAAGAACATTTAACAAATGCAATTAATCTGGAATTACTTGGCAGGGAAGAATTGCCATTGATGTATTTAACAAAAAAACTCATTAAAACAAAATTCAGGCTGAAAATAAAAGATGTTATGTAATGCAAATAGCACTGATTAAAAACTGTAGCCTCAGGAATTCAAAGCCTACGTAGATAAATCACGGACATGTGTACATTTTGCAGAGATCAGTCTAACAAAATTCCTGTCCCAGACACAACCAAATTTTCAGTGGAAATATTTTCTTTTCCAGGCCTTCAGTCATCACCCATATTTTAATAATGTATACTTCAAAGAGGTTTCCTATATGCAAATTCCAGTTGAGGCTTGCAACGTCAGGGGACGAGCCGATCCTGCCGGGGGGAAGGAAGAGGTCACAGACCCTCTTCGGGGCTCTCCAGCACTTTTCCATTGTCCGGCACAAGCCGCCTTAGGTTTGAACGGTTGATTCAAATGGTGAGGGTGCTGGTGCAAAGAGGAGATGGCCTGAGAGCAGCAGGAGATAAGTAACCTATTAGCAAGATTGCTCCAGGTGGATTTAGAAGCAACACAGTTTTTCACGGAGCATCCCCAGCGTGGCTTTTCAGAGCCGTCTGAAACCAGTTTCGCACTGGTTTGAGGTTGGATTCATCCTGCAGCACCCGGCTTACACACAGGCTGCCGGTTTCAGAGGAGTCATGTTCTGCTTTAGTCCTGTCCTAACTGATGACCACCTCTCAGGAGGATGGAAGGACAAGGAGGAGAGGACCGGTGTCCGGCCGAGGCAGCAGCTATCCCCCGGGAGCTTCCTGGCTGCTCGGAGGTGCTCCCACATGCAGCTCTGGAGGGACGGTTTGGGGGGGGTTGGGGGGGTTTGGGGGGGTTTGTGGGGCTGTTGGCCTGTCCTTCCCCCCAGGAACGATGAGATGGTTACCCTGGTCTGCCTGGCTGGGTGCCACTGCAGCTGCCACTCACACGACTGCCGTGCTCTTGGGGAACAGAAAAGCTGTGCCCAGAAATGCACGCACACACGCGCACAGGCACGGGAAAGCAGCGTGAGGACAGATGCTCATGTCCCTCCTCCCAAGGAATCGCACTCTTTTACACACTTGCCTCACAACCAGCCGCCATTTATCAGCTCTCCCTGACCCATCGTGACACCCCGCTCTGGCTCGGGCGATGGACAGGGGATTGCATCACAAGAGCCAGCTGCACTCTTCTCATTATTTTTTTGAAGCTGGATTTTCAATTAAGCAATTTATTCCTTTTCTGTAAGAGGGGATAGAAAAGCCTGCCTGGCACAGGAAACCCTTAATTTGGTGTCTGGAACCCTGTGACAGAAGTGGCCTCACGTCGTCCCTGGGGGCTTGGCTCCTTGGCGGATGATAACTCCCCTGATACGGTGAAAATTCTCAAGAGAAATCCCATCCCAGCAGTTTCCAAGCTTCCTGCAGCCAAGCCTCACCCCAGAAGCTGCTCTCCCCAAAGCTCCCAGGCTGCTGTCACCTCCAGGTCACCTTTGCCTGCTCCTCCCCTGGCTCGGGGTCTCTGCCCCCATGCGATGGCTTTCCGGGAGCCTCAGGAGGGACGTACCAACACCCCCGCTGCCTTACACAGGCTGACATAGGACGGTCAGAAAGGCCCAGCTGGACCCTTCTGGGTTCAACACCTGCACAACAGCAGCTGGTTCCCAACCATGCTGAGGGTTCCAGAGAAAGCTGGAAAGAGCCCAGGACCAGCCAGGTGTTAAGGCCCACGCCGCCATCTGGAATGTGAAGAAACCCCGTCACCTCTGGTTTTTCGGCTGATGTTCAAGTGTGTTGGATTTGATGGGAGTTAGCGGTGCTCCCTGTGCAGTGTCCAGCAGGGAACCCCATGGTCTTGGAGGCAACCGAGGACACAGGGGTGACGGGTCCTCAGTGCTTGGGACTCTGCGTGAGAGTTTATTTTTCACCTTCTGGCAGGTGACCTCTGACAGCAAGGGCTTTCCAGCAGAGAGTAAATTAAGGAAATTGGGGGAATTGGCTGGTACCAGTGACATCCATGTAAATTCCAGAGCTTCTTCACAGGCAGCTGGATGCTCTTCTGAGGGAGAGTACCTCCTTTTCCCACCCCCGGGGGTGTCGTCTTCAGCCTTGGGTTAGTCTCCTGCTGGAATGCTGTTCTTTCCTTTAGCTTTTAGTTAAGGTACTTGTTGCTTTCTCAGGTTTCTCAGGTTGAACCACCTGGCAGGCACAGCAAGATGCTCTGCAGCGCCTTCTACACAGTAGCCATCACCTGCTTGCCAACAGATGGGGATGCGGTGGTGGGGTCTATACGTTCCTCTTCTGCACTCATTGTTCTTTGAGTGCGTCTATTGTTTAAGAAAGCACTCACAGCAATTTTCGTGCTGTGCTGCGGAGCAGGGCAGTCCGGTGGTCGGTCACTAGTGGTGTGTATTGACAGCACGGTGGCTTTAAACGGTGGGGCAGAGTTTGACAGATCCAGGTCCTGATGCTAGTGAGACTAAAATTGAGCCTGTAAGAATGACTCGAAAAGTCATCACAGAAAAAATTGTGTGCAGGAAAAAGAAGGTATGGGAAGAGTTACAGAGTAAAATGTTGAACTGCTCAAATGTCATGCTCAGATGGAGAGTATTACGAAATAGCTGTACAATCCTGGATCCCTGTGGTTTGATTGTCTTCTCACGGGCCTCAGTAAAGAGCAGAGGTTTCTGCATCCTCCCATTGCTGCCCAGGAGCTGTGTGAGTCTAACTGCACAATACCTTTCGATTAAGAGGTCTCTGTTTACTTGGTGCTTTTTAACCACGTCTGGAGCGCTGCTGTGCACTGCAAGGGGCTTGGACAGACCCCCCTGAGGTCCCTTCCCACATACATGGTTCTGTGGGTCTGTAATTTTTTCCACCATTATTCCACATTTAGTGTTCTCAGCACTATTTTGCTGGTTTGCCATTCATTTCTTTAACAGAAGTGAGGACCCCTCAGCCCCCATTAGATTATCCAAGGGAAAAGCTTTTACACTCCCCAAAACCATGAATGTGAGGACATGCTCTTGCTTAGATTTTAATTAGCTTTTATGGTAAGAGTCTTTTTGCCTTTACTTTTACTGCTTTCTTTTTTCTGCTCTTCCCTGCAGAACACCACTGTGGTTAAGCAGAACATCCTTGCGTCTCCTCACCCCAGGTGCTGCTCGCCTTATGGCAGCGGTGTGCCAGGACATAGCGACGGAGCACCACCACCGCTTTCCCTCGCTGCCCTGCTGCAAGGGACCTTATTGCAAACCATGCACAGCCCTCGTTTTCTGAAAAATGTTGTCGTAAACTCTTAGAAAAAAACCCAAAACAAGCCCCCCCCCAACTATATGGTTGTTTTTACTATGGGGTTTGTTGTTAGGCATTTCCATCCCACACGCTGATGCTGTAGTACCTGAAAATTGTCAGTGTTAATGATGTAAGACTCATCCCCCTCTCCATGAGCGGGGAAGTTTACCTGGAATAATTCCGGTAGCGAGTTGTCATGATTTTGGGTAGACATTGATGAAATGTTGAATTCAAAAGACAAAACGTCTAATGCAAGCCTGTGCAACATGGAAGAGGAGTGCACCAAGGTAAATACTCTGTTCAGCTCAGCTCGCCGTTCAGCCATGTTTCGAATTTCAGTTCAGCGGATCTCTGGATTTTGCTTTTCAACTCAGTGCACCCAGTCCAGAGAATCAATATGAATTATCAGTAATTTGTCAGGGGTTGATAAATGGCATTATGATGTGGAACTGCCGCTAATCCTTGCATTGTCCTTGCTTGTTAGGTCAGCGGCATTTTTTTTTAATCCTTTGAAGTCACAGTGATATGCTATTTTACAGTAACTAATCTGCTGGCTTCTTAGGAGGTTAAGCAAACAATGGCACCGTCGGCAAAATATGTTCATTGTAAAGAGATGTGTCAAAGCAGGTGCAGGCTTCCTTACGTTTTGAAGTAACGGTCACGTGCAATGTGGAAGCAATTATCTTCCCACGTGGCAATTTTCATTTTGTTTCACAGACTGCTCTCATTTCCCCAGGGCCAGCCCCTGCGTCCACAGCCTGCTGAAGGCACGTGCCCACGGGTGCAGTCGGACCCGTGGCTGCAAACCTCTCAGTGCTCCGGGCTTTGTCCTCCTCCGTCATCCCCGGTTTGCTGCTGGGTGAGAGAACTGAGCTGGTTTAGCCTCTTCCAAAACCAAGGGCAGGGCAGGGCTTTGGGGGAGGAAGGGCAGGAGAGGCTGAGGCGATGGAGCAGTGGGTTGTCCTGGGGTCTCGGGACCCCTTGGGTGCCCCAGCCGTGCTCACCGCAGCAGCCGGCCCTGCACACACCCAGGCTGCGGCACTGCGGCGTCGCTTAACGTGCAATAACCCGCTTCAAGAGCCTGCTGATACTGAAGGACTAAGAAGATAGTTAACCTGAAACTGGAGTTCGGCTACATAAGACTGCTTATTAAAAATGAATGGATTAATCTGATAGGAATCGTAATCCTTGCTATGTGATGCGGTAGAAGAAATGGGTCTACTATTTTCTGCCCTGGTCTTCCTCAAGTACAGTCACTCCTGCGTCTCTATGAACTGAAAATACACCTGTTTTGCTTTTTCGCTCAAATTCCCTACTTATTGATCCCTCTTCAGACAGAAAGTGCAAGAAACAAAGGAAGAAGCGAAGTGAGACCTGCACAGCAGCTCCTTGGTACTCCTTGGCCACGCAGCTCGCGGAAATGTCCCTTTTCAGCTGCTTTCGATGCGCTTGTACGCTTCAGGCCCACTTAGCCTTTATTTCCTGTCCACCTTCCATCCCACTGGACATTCAAGTTTTGAGCCTCTGGGTTAGGGCTGATGTCTGTAATTGCTGTTGCTGACCACACAATAAAAACAGATACAGGTTAATTAGCACGTGTTAACGTGGTCCGTTCAGCTCTGTTAGCAGCAGTGCAGAGACTCACGGGGCGACTTGAGCCCAGCCGAAGAAACAGTTGTCTTGTGTGAGTAAAACAAAAAAGATAAGCTTTTGCAGAGTAAAATCTTAGCAGCAGTTTATTATCCCTGCCCTAGCTCAGTCTGCAAGAGCAAAATGATGGGCAGATGTAAAAGATATCAAGTTCCAGTAACCTTTCCTCCTGGAGATTTATAACTCAATTATCAGTTTCCCGTCTTGATAGGAATAGCTTGCAAGTTCATTATTAATATAATTTTGTAGCTGCTGTGGCCAAACAGAATTGCAGAAGGTTCAACATTTTCGTACTGAAGTGACTTTTATTTAAAAGAAGATAAAGAAATTGAAATACTTTTCCAGATGTGCAATAATAAGAATTTCTCACAGATTAAAAATTCCCAGTCCTACACAGGTCAGCTCCTGATTTTTGCTGGTCTGCAATCATATTTGTTGCTATCCTCATAAAATTAAACTGCAACTTACCTGTGCCTCCCCTCCCAACTGCGGCGCGGCTGAGCTGCTCCTTGCCCCGTCCCTGAAGCAGGGACACGGCGGGTGCCCCGTGGTCAGGCAGCAGCGGGGCTGGGGCAGGAACGGCCCCGATCCGACGCGTCCCCATCGTGCTCACGTCCAGCCGACCACCGGCGGGCACGCAGACCGTGCGGCGTGGGACGGGGAAAAGCTTTGCTTTATTTGCTGTGAGCCTCGACCGCAGCAGTTTCCCCTGCCGATGCAAAGATAAAAGTGATTTTCACCTGCAATTTCCTGCAGCTGAAGCTGCTCTGGAAAACGACCCTTTTGTCCTTGGTCTGTGCAGCCCCGGTGAGCAGAGGAACTTCCCCGCTTCCAGCTTGCCTGGGCGCTGTTTCTGGATGCCAGTGCACGGACTGCGCTTTGGGTCTGCATTAATAACGAGTCTGTCGTTTTACCTCAGGTTTCATCACATCCCTCAGACTGGAAGACCTGTTACGTGGTCCTCAGAATGTGCAAATGAAAGAGGAGTGTGATATTTTTGTGTCTTAAGGTCAGCAACTGCAACCCCCTTCTCCCCTGTGCTCTGTCTCTAACATCAGTGGTTCATTTGCACAGCTGGTGGCCAGTGTGAGTAGATAAACGTTACTACAAATGGTCCCGGCATTGGCAGACGGATGCACGCTCCGGTGTAAAATACCCACAGTGGACACTGGAGATAGAATCATAGAATAGAATCATAGAATCATGGAATCACAGAATCATTCTGGTTGGAAAAGCCCTTTAAGGTCATCGAGCCCAACCGTTACCCCAGCACCGCCCAGCCCCCCACTCACCCCTGTCCCCAAGCACCACATCTACACGGCTGTTCAATCCCCCCAGGGATGGGGACCCCACCACTGCCCTGGGCAGCCTGTCCCAGGGACTGACAGCCCTTTGGGGGAGGACATTTTCCCTCCTATCCCATCGAAACCTGCCCTGGCACAACTTGAGGCCGGTTCCTCTTGTCCTGTCACTTGTCACTTGGGAGAAGAGACCGACCCCCCCTGGCTACACCCTCCTTTCAGGGGGATGGAGAGAGCCAGCAGGTCTGTCCTCAGCCTCCTGTTCTCCAGGCTGAACACCCCCGGGTCCCTCAGCCGCTCCCACCACACTTGTGCTCCAGCCCCTGCACCGCTCCGTCGTCCTTCCCTGCACACGCTCCAGCACCTCAGTGTCCTGCTGGTAATGAGGGGCCCAAAACTGAACACAGAATTCGGGGATGTGCGCTCTGACATCCCGAGAAACCCCAGACCTGAACTCCTGCTTGCTCTGCAGCTGAGGATGGTCTCGGCATCTCAGAGCATTCCCGAGTAATGCAAACCAAATTGTGCTTGCACTGCAATGCAAGTGAAATGCAAATGAAATCAAGTTAAGAAAGAAGGAAAAAAGATTTCAGCTGCCTGGCTCAGGCCGAAGAGGCGTTTGGTCTGACCCTGCCCCTCTGCCACCCTCCTGTGACTGGGGGATGCCAGCGCAGTCCCGGGGCTCCGGGCAGCCACCGTCATCCCCAGCGCTGCCGGGCGGGAGGGACCCTGCGCCCCGGGCCAGCAGCACCCCTGGCCAGCAGCACCCCAAAGCGCCCTGTGGCCATGGGGCTCACCGTCTGAGCTGCCTGCAGCCTTCCGGCCACTGGAACACGCTGGCACTTTGAATAACTCATTGGAGGAGCTGGGTTTAAATGACGGTGGGTTGCTGGTGCGGAGGAGGGCTGGCACACGCCAGATAAGCCTGGAGAGCCGTCGCTCCCGAGTCACCTGGGGCAGGTGTATTTCTGTGTCCCAGGTGAAGAACGAGAAATCTCATTTCTCTCGTTACGCTGAGACAAATGGTACCCTGCGACTGTCGAACGAGGAAAGAAGCAAGGCTATTTTAAAAGCAGGTAATTAGGTCTGTTAAAATGGAGCTGCATGGGGGAAATAGCCCCTGCCCTTCCCTTTCCTCCAGCATTGGCAGAGGGGAGAGCCGTGAGGCGGAGGAAAGAGCTCTGCCGTCTGTCCCTACCTGCGGGCATCAGTGTGGTGTTGCATTGCCACAGAATTTCACTTTTTGTCTAAATTTTAGAGTGAGGAATAAACCCGCGCTGGCCAGGAGCTGGGGCCACGGCTGCGTCGGGGGGAGCGGAGCAGGAGCCAGCCCGGCGTGGGACCGGCGCTGCCCCCAGCCCTGTGCCACGGACCGCCGGACCCGCAGGGGTCCCGCCAGCGTATCCACAGCCACTGGGCTGCGAACGCGGAGCAAGGAGTGACAGACGTGCGCCGGCCACCCCGCGTCCAAGCAGCTCTGTCCGAACGCCGTTAAAATAAACAGGCGTTGTCCTCTGCGCTGGCTCCAGCTCAGCACCTGAAGTCAGCGGTTGCTTGCGCCTGCGTTCATTAAACCATCCCTGACAGCCGTGTTTAGAAAGCTATGTCAGATACTGCCTCACCTTTCCTGCTTTTTTGTTACAGCCAAGGAAGAGATTGCAGAGAGTCATAGAAACATTTAGGTTGGAAAAGACCTTTAAGATCATTGAGTCCAACCGTTAACCCAGCGCTGCCAAGTCCACCACTAAACCACGTCCCTACGTGCTACATCTCTTAAACACGTTCCCCACATTGCGGTCAACACTTTCTGGAAATTGCAAGAGGAACGACTGTGATTTTTTTATTTTTTTAATTTTTATTTTAAAACTCTACTCAGCTTGCTCATTTCCAAGGGAGATGTTATGCCTGAGTCTTTTGCCTGGAGACTCTCTTCATGGGCACTGAGGGTGTCTGTTCGTATTAGAAATGGTGCAGCAAATAGAAATTACATGCAGCATTTCATCAAAATCTCCAGGCTAGAGAAGGATACCCCTTTTGTTTTATCCATTGCTTTTTTTTTTTTTTTAATTTGTTTTGGTGAGATGCAATGTAGAAAGAAGAAAGTGATCCTAAAGGAATTATGACTCATGGAGATTAGATAAATAAGACAACTATAAAAGCCATGTTAAAAAGCAGTTTTGCATACAAGTCCTAAAAATTGTCTAGTGGTTTGTAATTCCACCATGTGAATGCAAAGCTATTTCTGAGACAAAGATTTGGGTAATAACTATGCACTTGAATTTTAGTTAAGAAAATAATATGTCCTAAGGGTACACATTCTTGAAATCATTTTGCATGCATGCCGTGTTCCTTTCGAAAAGAACTGCTGTTATTTGACAGCTAACTACATAAACTAAGAAAATTAATAAGAAGAAGTACTCAGAGCACGTGGTTTATCTCCAGGGACAGGCTGCTCGGCAGCGGGCTGACCCAGCGACGCCCAGGGCAGAGCTGCGCCTGTGCACCCAACGGCCGGTGTCCGACGGGAACGTGGAGCGAGCGGCCTGGCTGCACCGCGAGCGCCCCACCGAATACGTGGCTGGGGAAAACTGGGACTTAGATAAAAAGGGAGGATGATTGTTCCTCGGGGAAATTACACAAGCAATTTGTTCACCAATTTTGTTGTTGAGTTTTGGATCAAAAAAAAAAAAAAAAGATTTTTGCGCTCTGTTTAGCAAATGTTTTTGTTATTCCAGTAATTGTTTTTTGAGGAATTGAAAAAAAAAATCAACTGACAAGAGTTAAATGGCAACTTGAGAGATCGTGATTATTACCTCAAAAGGGAAAGGAGTCTCGGGTGACCTTTCTCGTTCAGAAAACTCTGCTATCGGCTGCGTTTTATACACATCTGAATAAGCTATGTGTAAGTTTAATTGACACATAAGCCTCCCGTCAGGGACCACGTCCGGCGAGCCTGGGGCCGCAGGGCTGCAGCACCGCACGCCTTCAGGCACGGCCACGGGCACTGCACCCCCGCGGCTTGCTGGGCTGGGCCTGGAGCTGAGCGCTGAGCTGAGCGCTGAGCTGAGCGCTGAGCATGGCCGGGCAGGGACGTCACCCAGCCCACGGGCTGCCGCGCGTGCAGCTTTCCCCGGAGCAACGCTGCCCAGGGCAGTGGGCGCTGAGGTGGCTGCAGTTGTGAAATGCGGTGTGGCAGGATGCAAGGGGTGACGCGCTCTCTGCTAACGAAGAGGTGCCACTCCCCGTCTGATTACGTACGGAGCCCGTGCTGAAGGCAGAAGCCCGTGGGAGCAGAGTGATGCTGGAGCACCAGTTCGAAATGAGAGGCTCATCTCCTCTCCTAGAGCTTTGCCCTACTGAGACAACTTCTCCCATCCTAGACAAACTCACTGGCTCCTTCACTGATTTTTAGCACTTTAGTTGCTGCTCAACCAATCCCAATCGCTTTGGTTACTCCCAGCCACCCCTAAAACTCCCCTCTGCCAGGGGTTTTCTCCTGAGCATCCTTGCACAGCTTCGATTCTCCACCACCCTGTCCGCCCAAGCCTGCCTCAGCTCGGGGAGGTCCTTCGCATTTTTTACTGGGTCAGCAGGGTCAGCACCTGAGCTCTGTGATTTGTCCTCATTTCCCAGTGGTTTCAGATTATGTGTCCAAAGTTTTGCCTGCTTTTGGGCTCTTTACTAGCTTTTGAGACTGCCTTGCTGGGCCAGGCAAGATGTAGATGTTGGCCTGTTCATTCTGGCACTTGGCGAGCGGAGACACATCCCCAGGACACCCCGACTGCCACGTGCCAGCGCTGAGACCCCCTCCTCACTGTTACTGGTCTGGTTTGGGGATGAAAACCATTCTTTCATGAACTGTATTTAAGCAGCTGTACCTGTGGGGCTGAATTTAGTTTGAGGTTGGGGTTTTTTTTTAATATTTTTTCAGTTCAGGTTCCTCTAGCATCTGTCGGTAGAAATACTAATTAATAAAGCTGAAGCAATAGAGGTTATTAAGATGTGAGGGGCTATGGAGGTGCCCAGGGAGGGGACACTAAACCGAGCACAAGCAGCACCCTCATCCTGGCACATCTGAGCGCCAAGAGCAGGGTCACGTCCCAGCGTCCCCATTGCTGGTGGAGACCTCCGTGCAGCGGGGCAGGAGCGCGGGGGGAGCCTGCGAAGGGGGCTGGACACCCCAGCGCTGCTCTGGGTGCAGGGGACGCCAGGGAGAGCCCATCTGTCCCGTCCCAGCGCAGCGCTCGAGTCAGGCAGCACCAGCCGGGGAGCAAAGCCACGAGGAGCAGCCAGCGCCAGAGCCCCAGGCTGGGACCCCCATCCCGCTGGGGACATGACCAGGCGGGCAGAGCCTTAAGGGCTCAGAACCACGCGGCCAGCTGCAGTTTTATTTTTGTGTTTTTTCTCCTCAAGTACTTCGGGGCTGGACATGAGAGTATCTGCTGCAGCAGGGAAAAATCAATATGATTACTATGCCATCGAGCTACATCTGACTACAAACCCCGGACAGGCAGGAGACACATCATTCACGGATAATGCTGCATTGCAGGTGAAGGGGAAATGTCGGGGCTGGAGGGGAGTGTGCCAGAGAGAACAGGACTAGTAGCAAAAAGCAGCCCAGAGCATCTTTTCCCATGAAAGCAATTACAAAAGGCAACAGCCGTTGACATGACTCTGTAATTAATGGGAAGGCAAACGGTTAAAGATTAGTGGCTATTAACGAGATGCTGTGTAAGCAGCTTACTGGCCCTGTGCTCTAGCTGGAGGTGTGTGGGCAAGCTAAGCAGCTTGTGCTTTTGCATAGGTGACCTCTCCTCCTGATCCTGAATTTAATTATTAGTAGACCAAAACCCATGCTGACTCACAGCCGTAATTCTCAGTGGAGAGCACACCGGCTGGAAGAAAGCCAGAAAGCCAGGCCGATTCAAGGAGCCCGAGGAGTTTGTGTTTGCACATATCCTTTGGGGTGAAGGGAAGGGTGGGTGGAGGTTTGTCTCTCAATTAGCTTGTTTTGAGTTACCAAGTAAAAATTAAATATTTCCTCTCTTCCTCTACTTTCCTCCAAGCAGAACAGTAACCTTCCTCTCACCTGCCAAAACCCGAACGTGACATCCTGCAAGCAAACACAGCGTTGCTGAAAAGTGCTCACAGGGAGCTGTGTGCAGCCTCCCCGGTGCGGGGGGGTACCCCCCGGCTCTGCTGCCAGCCCGCTCGGCCAGCAGTGACGTGGCAGATGCCGGCCAGGACCCACCATCCCCGACGGAAAGAAAGTCAGCCCGTGATGTTCTCCTCCCCCGGCGCCGAGCACGCAGCTCCTGCCAGGTGGCCGTGGGTAACTGCTGTGACCTGCCTCAGGCTTTGTGAAATGTTTGCCCGTTCAACAGTTCGCACTGTACGAAAGTAGCAGAGGTCCCTCACTCCACACATGCGAACTAAGGCAGAATATTTTTCTGTCCTGAATTATGAATCCAAAAGTACGTATTAACCCCTTGCCGCACCAGTGCTGGTGAGCAAGTAGGAGAATTTCTTCATTACTTACGGTTGAGGTATAGCCTCAGAAAAATGGGATTTTTTTTAAAAAGCATACTTAAATCGCTAGCTGGGCTCTGGGTGACATGGGCAGAGCTATGCTAGACCCAACCCCCAGCTCCATCGGAGCCAGGGTAGAAGAAAGACAGCAGAGCTGCCACAGCTCCTCCCTCCCCCCCAGTGTGCGTGGAGCACATCTGCCCCTTCGCCCTGGCAGACGTGCTGGAGGCTCGCCCAGCACCAGTGCCATCCCCGCGCCCGCCTGCTGCGCTGCCCAAGGTGTTTAGTTCCATCGGCAGAGGCCACGGGGACCGGTCTGTTTTGAGCAGATGGGTGAGGGACATGGTTGTCCATAGGTATGGGGCAGACACATAAAGGAGCAAGAACAGAGCTTTGGAAAACTTCTGGAGAAGGAGTTGTGAGTTTTGAACAATTCCTCTGGGTGGACAGGTTGGCTGAGGGATAGTTGGTCTCCACAGTCTTTACATGCATGCGGTGTTGCAAGGGGTGTCCCCGGGTATGTCCTTCCTCCGACCCATAGTCAGGTATTGCAGAGGGGTGCTCCAGGCAGCCAGAGCACGTGTGCCTGCTGCTCCAGGTAGGGCAGAAAACTTTGTATGAGGATGCTGAGAGTGTAAATGCACAATCTGGAGATCACAGTGGGGGTGAGCTTTGGGTACAGGCACCTCGGCTGTCACGCAGGATAGACTTTGCCATGGTGTGTACCACCATCTGCACAAACCTTCATTAGTAACGGCCTTAGAGTACTTACATATTGAAAAGTCACAACAATGCTAATAGTACAGTTAAAAGTGTAGCACGCATACACACTTTTCTCATTTTCTATCCCCTCTCGCAGGACTGTGCTCACCCTTGTTCTGCTCCTCTGGGTCTTCAAGTCAGCAGCTTTGGACAGCTGGAGAGGATGACACCGTCTGCCATCGGCGTCGGGGTCCTTCGCTGGGAGGAACATGATGCTCGTGCTGATGGTTTCCTCCTCCTCCTTCCAGGACTCACCTGGGGTTATTTTCACAAGTTTGCTAACATGCTCTTACACCTCTTCCCTTTCTTCACCGGTCTTCGTTGGTCTGCAGCTCCAGGTTGTCTATCACACGTGATGCCTTTTCAGTAGGCTAGATGTGTTTCCTTTGTTCTCTTTGTTACCCCTGAAGCCATTTTTGTCCCTCTGCAGCTGGCAGCGAGAGAGGGCACTTGTCCCCTTCAGTGATGGAGGAAACAGGCACTACCCCGTTGTGTACGCTTGGCTTGGAGACCAGTGTGCTCTGGTAGAGTGCAGGGCCTGGCAGGAGCGGGAACATTTCTGCTCAGAAACCTGCCAGCACCATTTCTCTCAGTGCTTGACTCCTCTCTAGGCAATTTTATGAATCTTTATTACATTTTGATTCTGATTATCAAAGAAAAATCCATGGTAGGCTTAAATAAACAGATTGCCTGCTCTTTACTTCATGTATTAATTGCTATGCACACCACAAGCACTTCAGTGATGTGAGACATCTCGAGCTTATTTGCACAGACCCTCATATCTGGACTACCTATCTGCATGGCTAAGTTTTAAATATTTAAAAAATATATTTACATATGTTAAAATATTAACTGTTTCAAATACAAATATATTTAGCAATAACATTAAAGTGGCCACTGAAGATCTTCATGGATTTTGTGATATTCTGTTCAGATTTCTAGCACTTAACTTCTACTCATTGTACCAAAAGCGTACTCTGCTTTCAAGGTCAAGGGTGGATAATTCCTTTGCCACCAATAAGTAATTCTCCCTTTGAAGGATGCATGCAGAAAAAATGCCAGTAAAGGGTGGTGATAGGGATATAGCCTACCATGCTGCAAACGGGTTTTCCTCCTGCAGCTTTCCACGGGAGCCAGGAGGGGAAGGACGAGGCGGAACGGAGGGGAAGGATGGAGCCCGGAGGGCAGCTGGGCCGTGCAGGAGGGAGCAGCGGGGCGCTGCCTGCATCCCTGCCGGGGGACTCGGTACCCCCCGCTCCCCGGGACAGCCCTGGGCGCCCGGCAGGGACGCACCCTGCCCCCCCGGCTGGGTTGTCTCGGAGGACACCCGCGCTGCTCTCGAGGAGCCCGGCCTCGGGGCTGGAGGGTTTCTGGGGCAAAATTAATTTTGGTAGCCGTGGCGTTTGCCCAGCCAAGGAGCCTCCTACCCGCAGCGCGGTGTGCCACGGCAGCTCAGCGGGGCTCGGGGACCCTCCCTGGTGTCACTATGGACCTCGAGGTCCTGATCCAGCCACCAGTCCCCCTCCCGAGGGACGTGTGGTCCTGGGAACCGCTTCTGTCCTCAGATGCCCTTTCTGTCAGTCAGGACGAGAAAATAAGCCCCAGGTCTCATTGCCTATTTAATATGGTATGGATAATAGTGGTTTACTTGGTGGGGTTATTTTTTTTAATTCATTTTTGACTTTCAGGAGCTAGCCCAGTCTTTCTGTTGTTCATGTTCTTAGCACTTACCCAAGGCCTAGGATGAACAGGAGGGGAAGGGCTGTTGGAAGAGGAGACACCAGAACAGGAAAGGGAGGAAGACAGAGAAGCAAGCTGCCCAGCTCTTGCTTTGCAATAAGAGTTAGTGGAAGAACTAAGTTGAATAAATCTCAGAAATCACAGTCTCCTAGTCCAAGTGCGTCGCTTACTGGTTGCTGCTTGATTATAGCTAATAATTATAAATTTGTATTTAGAGCTGGCTCTATTCTAATTGCACTGTAATGTGTAATTTTTAAAGCTCTTGAAAAACTGTTGATGATCTTCCTCTGGAGCCCTGTTTTTAGTCTGAGAAACTGTGGACCTGAAGAGAGCATCCTTGGAGGACGGTCTGTCAGTGGTATAGGAACCGAGGGTTGCGTTGGGGGTTTTAAGCACAGCCCTGGCTTACGGGAAGGTTTCTTTGCCCTTTCCAGTAGAACAGCTGGCAGAACGAGCTTGTAACATCCCTGCGCTCCCAGACAGGGAACCTACGGGAGCTGTTGCTGTAAAGGGCATCAGACCTGATGGGAAGAGCGCGGTGAGGGGAGCAGGAGGGTGGTCCTGCGTCCGCAGGTGGTCCTGGTGCAGCAGAAGGGAGCTGTGCAGCACAGGCAGCAGCCAGCTCACCGCCGTCCTGCCGAGGGGTCTGTGCCGGGCAGCGTGCCGGGACGCAGATCAAACTGCACGAGCCGGGAAGCATCCCTTAACCTTCCTGTCACGCAGAACTATTCACGTGAAGGGAAGCGGCAGGGGTTCCTCGAGAAACGCTGCTTTCATAGAGGCAGGGCAAGCTGAGCACCCGTCAGCGGTGGGACCTGAAACCCGGGACAAGCAAAAACCAGCTCCTGTTCTGGAGTCAGCCTAACCCTTGGTACCGCGTGATGGAAGTCTGGTTTAGCACTGGTAAAACGGGGCGGCAGTGCAGGACAGGCATGCTGATACATTCCCAGTTCCTACCCAGGGCAGTGCAAGGCTGGGGGGTCTCCAAGAAAGAGACCTCTGACCTTTCCAGGATGCCCCAGGAGCTAACACTCTTGTCTGAGGACCACAGTTCTGCATGTGCCACGTACGAGTGCACCCCTGCCACAGGTGTGCGAGCACAAAAAGGGTGAAGGACCTCAGAGTCCTCTTTTTGTTCTTTTTCTTTTTTCTTTTATTTTTAGAGTGAAAGAAAAGCTGCTGTGTGCAAGATTTCATTCCTTCCTCTTTCTTGTACCTGTTGGCAAAAGTAATGGAAATCAGAACAGGCTATCTAAGCCTAAAATGGAGCTCACGTAACTGTCAGTTTGTAACTGAATCTCATTTTTCCCCACTTCACAATATGTATTAATTGCATTATGGATTCACTCTGGGTAATTTTCTGGCTTACACTATGCCAAGGACAGGCTTGGTAGCCACAGCAGTCTCTTCAAAGCTATTAATGCACTACTTACGAACTGTGCATACCAGCTAGTGACTTTCTATAACTGGATGAATCTCAGAGTCCGTGTTTATGAACCCACCCAAAGTAAGCATCGTTGTTTTCCCATGTGCTGAAACATACAACCCAAACCCAAATGGTTTCTGCCATTAAAACTCCGAGGGTGACAGGACCTGCCTGCTGGCTGGTTTTGTCACGGTGTGAAGCCTGTGCCATTCCGAGCAGTCTCAGCCGAGCCGGCATCACCCGCGTGCCGCACACCAGGCTCCCCCAGGGCGGGATGTCCCCGGTGCGGGACGCGGCTCTGGGCTCCTGCGGGGCTCAGGCTCATCGCACGGGTCGGCCGGATCAGGCGCGGCTGGCGGCACGGCTGGTGGCATGGCCTCTCGCCACGCGGGACGCTCATCTCCAGCCCCTGCATCCCTCAGTGACTCCAGGAGACAAATGTGGGGCCAGGAGAAGTGGTTTGTAACCACGTTTGCCCTCGGGTCACCCGCTGGACTGCGAGGCAGCATTTATCAGTCATCTCTATCACAGAAAGGGGATGCTGCTGCTATGAATATTTGTAAACTGTCATTTAATTTAATGTCCTGTCTTCCCTGAGGTGACGGGTTTCACTGTGAAGTGGGACTATTTATCAAATTCAAACTTCTAACTCACCGTTACTCATCTCCATTTCTAATTCCAAACGTCACGTCGTGATTTGAAAAATGGAAAAGTCTACTGGGCTGCAATGCCTACCTGCTGTTACACCTTTGCCTGCTAAACCTCTCAAGTGAAAACTCTGATTTTCAGTTGAATTGTAGCTCATCAGATGTGGTTTTGCAATAATTTCACTTATTTATCTCAATTTATCAGAAGCCGTCAATACATAAAATGGGAATAATAGACCATAACACAAACCCCTGTGTTTCTCCTTGAAGATGTCTTAATGGTTACTGCAAAACTCTGTGTTGTTGTCATAGTCAGGACGTATTTACTGGACCTCTTACTCCTACAAACTACAGATTATTACTAATAATCTGAATAATCTGAATATTTTGCAATACTTTGATACAGCCAAATAAGGCTTTATATAAAATTGATGTGCAATTTTAGTTAGATTTTCTATCATTACAATATATTTTTTCTATGAAAAAGCCATTTCTATCCTGCAGTCTGGAGAAGGAGGGGGAATTGCAGAACTCAATGCGTAGTTGCCACCCTTACCACCTTTGAACTATAAAGCTCACTTTTGTGTAAAAAAAATCGTGAGGTTTCTTACCTGATTTTCAAATTGCAATGAAAGTGTCTCAGTGTGTCCTGAACTGCTTGCTTTCTATTACTCGCTCAGCTCTAATGCTCATACATCACTTTGCCATCATATTAAAACGCGTGGAGAAGGGATGGCTCCATCACAATAAAGCAAAGTAACAAAAATCTGTATGCACTTATTATTAAAGCGATGGTAATATTCTCACACACTCCCGTACGCTGGAAGAGGCGTGTGTACAGCCTGGTACGGCAGGGATTACCGGGTTGTCCCGGTGAACCCTCCCCCGGACCTGCGGAGCTGGGGATGCTGCGCAGCCGCTGCCCTGGGACGCGGAGGCTCCCGCGGGAACGCAGCCTGGGCAGCCCAAGGGTGCTGGGCCCCGCGCAGAGCCGAGCGTCCCAGCGGGTGACACCTGTGGCCCCGCAAGCCGTGCTGGCGCTGGATCCACCAGCAGATCTCCACCCACAGCTCACGTGCCCTTTTCTAATCGCTCCTGTTACCCCCTGTATCCCCCCTGTCCTGACGATCACATCCTGGCCAGACCAAGTGATTGAAACGTTTGGCTGTGTCAGAAAGAGGTTAACGGCTCTTTAAGGATGAGAAAATATTTTTTCATCCTCACGCGAAGCATTATATTGCTCTGCTTCTTCTGGCTAGAGAAGAGCAACGCCTGCTAAACATCTTACCATGTTGCTCTAGCAGTAGTCCTATTCCGTGTCGGGAAATTTTTTTCTTATGCATACACCTAATAAAAGATAATCTTCCTTATTAACCCTTTGTAATTAACAGAGAAATCACAATAAAAATACATGGTTTTTTTATTGTCTCCTCATGGACAGTCAGTACGTGTAACCATCAGCCTGTCCCCCAGCCAGGACCGGTGTCGGAGGGACCTCGTGCCAGGGCTGGGGATGCTGCGGCGAGTGGAGCTGCTGAGCGCTGCCGTGCGCAGCCGGAGAGCAGAGGTGACGCCGTTCCCTTCCTGCTCTGCTTGGTGTCTCCTGTCAGCCGCGAGGGAATGGCTCCTCAGCCGCGGCGGGGGGGCCCCGGGGAAGCAGGAGCCTGCACCCCCCGTCAGCATCCCCCGACGAAGCGGGTTTCTCGGCGCGTGCGGCAGAAGATGCTGCGCAGTCCCCATCGGCAGGCGGGCTGCCCGCGGGGCTCCCGTGCAACGCTGCGGCTGTAATCGCATGACCCAATTAACTCTGCTTTCCTGAAGTGTGCTCGCCAATGAAGGAGCCATCGTGAGCAGCAGTCAGAGCTCCCTAAGGACCAACAAAACGCCCCTCATCCCTTACGCTGGACAGCCACGAGCCCAGGGGTATTTCACGGTCTAGATGGTGTATTACAGCATTTCCTGGAAAATACCTTGATATCGAAAAGTTTTCTGTAATTATAGAAAGTCTGAAATTGCCAGTGATAGCAGTATTCACACATCATTTTAATGCCTATTGTATCATACCAGCCTGATCTACGATAGCCTTTAATAACAGTATTTATTCCTGTTGTCCTACAGAATTGCAATGTCACATCAGGCAGCCGAGCAAGGCTTACAATGAATTGATTTGAAATTAAAAATGAAGACAGCCATTCACTTTTCATTACTCACCCTGCTTTTCAGAAAGTAGAGGTAAATCACTGTCTCTGCTTCTTAGCAGATCGAGACAGCTTAAGAAGCCGCGCGCATCCCCAAGCTATTTGAGATGGCTGTGTGCGTGCTCTCCTGCACTGCCTCCTTAACCATGGCCTCATGCTTCGGGCTGAGGTTTCCATTTCCGCAGCAGTAGTTAATTATGCAATATACCATCCTTAACCGCTGGTGCCTCCGTCCTGGAGAACAGGATTTTGTTCTTCTGGATGCTGTGAAGCAATGTGTGCCGTATAACCATGAACACCAACATCTGCCATTGATATTCCACGTCCTTTGTGCTTTTGACTTGTTTCCTAAAATTCTGCTGTTGTTTTGAACAGAAGTGTTTACCTACTTGCAAATATTTTGCATATATTGTCTTACAGCCTCGCTATTTACATCTGTTGCATGCGTATCCCAAATCGGCACATTTTCATTTAGCTTCTATCATTGCATGGCACAGCACATTTGGGTTTCTGAATAATTCATCACAATCTAATCTGTGTTATAAACTCTTGTAGCTTTTGAGCTCAGCACTCAGCTTGCATTCTGTGGGCAACAGTTGGGTTTTTTTCTGAAGAGGAAAAAAAAAAAGGTAAATTTCTTATTAATAAATAAACTGATAGCTTTGCAAAATATTTTGGGGTTAGTATATAGCTATAGTGAAGTGAATCACTAAAAACTCCAAACGTGAGCTTGCCCAGTTTCTCTGCAGCCCTCACCCAGTGCCAGGGTGTCCCCACCAGTCCAGCAGAGAAGGGAAATCTGAGCACAGGGCGAGAGAAAAACAGCCGTTTCTCGACCGTTGCTGCATCCCTGGAAAGGAGCTGTCTGGTCTTCGCCCAGCGCTGCAGAAAGGATTTGGCAAGAGCTCTGAAAAAGGCCAAGGAACATGCTATTGAAAATAAACTAGTTTCTTGATAATCTTAAACTGTGTTCATGAACAAAAGTTTCTGAAATCATTTTATCTCATAAAAACATGGTAGTACCAACTAGCTAGAAGTATCAGGCTGAGAGCTGTGGGTTGGCCGAGCATTGCCTCCGGAGAAATGGAGGATGGGACGGGATGGGATGGGACAGGGTAGGATGGGATGGGATGGGATGCGACGGGATGGAACAGGACAGGATGGGATGGGATGCGACAGGATGGAACAGGACAGGATGGGATGGGATAGGACAGGGCTTGGCCACCTCCTCCATGCCAAAGCCCAGACCCTGGAGCACGCCTTTCACGCTGCTGCAGGCTGCTGTGTACGGACACACTGCAGGGTCCTTTCCAGAGTCCGAGCCTTTGTCTCGGCCAGTGTTACACTGGATGATTGTAGCTCCTGCCTTCACAGCCTGGGAGTTAGTCAGTGTTGTGCCAGATCACCCTGAGTGAGTTGTTGGTGCATCTGGCCATCTGTCTCATATCCTCTATGGGCAGCTAAAAGCAGAGAGAGAGACGGAGCGTCAGCTTTTCCCTCTGAAAGCAGATGTGATCAGTAGCACAGCCTCTGCAAGAGACCTGCTTTGGAAACACCAGCTCCTGTGCAACTGCCAGACGTTGAGGCTGGGATGGTTTGGGTTCCTCCTCTCAGAGAGACCCTGGCACCAAAGGGGGTGAGCGATCGGCGTGTGCTCGTGCAGTGACCTGTCACTGGGCAATAAGATCATTAGTGCATTAAATAACTGTCACACCTCCCTCTAAACTATTTTCATATGTGTCTGTGCAAAGGGCATATGTTTGCATATTAGCTCTTTCTTCTATCTGTATGCGTATTTTCTCTTTAAGCTAACATGATATAAGATGAATAATTTTATAGATCAGATTTTCTTTATTATTAGTTTTTCAGACAGCCGTCTCTGATTCACCTGCCTTTCAAGACTGACAGTAGTGTTTTGAGGGGCTGGGACTTTTTCTGAGGTACAAGGATGCCTTCAATGCCTGGGATGGTGACTACCATGCAAACCTACCAGTTAAATTCAGAGCAGTGTTGGATCAATACAAAAACCTTTCTGTGTGCAGCAAAACACATTTCTGCTGTATTTAATCATGTGGTTTAATCAATTTGATGTGTGCTTCTTCAAAATGGCACTGAATCCAGGTCAAAACTCAAACCCAAAGTCTCTGCTGGAAAAGTCATAGTGGAGTGAACAGATTTGCAGACTAAATATTGCTTTTCTAAGAGCTGACGCTGCTTGCCAGTGTCTTCCAAGGTTTCGGTGCAAGTTGTCACCGAGCTGCAGTTATTTTGACTCTGTGTGTGTTTTAGCTGACTATGAAGCTGATGAGCCTCACCTTGTATTTTTTGGACTGTGGCTGTTCCCTCCACCCGCTTGCTTATTGCATGTTAAATGGCACATTCCCTTCGTTTCCCAGGTAGCAGTGTATGAACCAGACCGTGTAGTGAGTCTCGATGGTAGAGGTTTGCAGTAAGTTTGTTAAACTTGATGCACACTGCTTGAAAACCAGTGATGTGGGTTTTCTGTTTGTACCTCTACACCATTTCTTGTCCCCAGACAGGGGGCTGAGCTCCTTAAAGCAGATTTTCAATGTGAGTACACTCTTTTCCAAGGTCAAAATTTGCTTTCTGTAGATGTATTTCACATCCACATTTCTCTGGTTTTACTGCTCCTCCTTCCTTACTCAGCCTTCCTGGCACTGACTATGAAATAAAGTCCTGGAACAGAATCCCCAAATACTAGTGATATATTTCAAGATATAGAGGCTATTTATTTTCTTCTTACATAAACATAAGGAGAACCGAACTATGTAATAATCCTGCTACAGTAATATATCAGAAATATCAAATTTTGGTCCATCCAGTTATTTTTTCTGTAACTTATTCTTGCATTAGTTTACTACCTTGACGATTCAGAGCTGCTCATCATTTGCTTATTATTCTTTCCCTCTTCTATTAATACAAATCGACAAAGCAAAGAAAAAATATTACAAGAGAAACAGTGCAAACTTTGAAGGCTTTAGCATCTGCCCTAGCAAAGTTCCCGTTACATCCAACAGATGTTTTGACAGTGTAAGGACAGAATGAAATCTGCAGGGTATTGTCCTATTTGAATTTTAACATGTTTTCTTTTCTTGTTTTTCCCTTGTTTGCTTTTTTTTGAAAGAGTCGGTAGCATATAAACATTGGTTTGTAAATAAGAAAGTAAAAGGTATGTCAATACTGGCAATCTCAGAGGACTGAGAGTTTCTTTAATTTTAATTACACTTAAAGTCAGTCTCCCCGCACACCTTTTGCTGAATGTTTTTCTCTTCCTAATATTATATGGGGGGAAAAAATGCAGGCAGCGTCTGGTGCCTTCTTGACAAGTTCAATTGATTGTAGCACGACTGAGAAGTCAGGCTGGTATAAAACAAGCTTTCATTGATTGCTGGAGTGGCACTGGCTTCACAGGGAATTTGAAGCAACATCAGGTTCAGGAGCAAGAGCCAAAAAAGTAACAAGAAACTGATGTCTGCCTTTCTGGGGGATTTTGGGTTGGCTTTGCAGTTTTGCATCAGCCATGGTGGACTGGAATTTTATTTTATTTTATTTTTTTTTAATTATATGCTTTAAACTCCAAGTAAAATTAAAATAACATTTACAAGCACAACAATGAAATGAATATTATGTGATAGAAGGGTTTGCTTTTTCAGAAATGCATGCGCTTCTGGCCATAACAATTAGTTTAAATAAAGGACATTATCTTTCCTTACTAGCTACATTTCTGAATCCTCAGACCATCTAAATTAATGTGATTATTGCCAATGATCACTGTTATCAAGAAGCTTAAAATCTATTGTGTGATTTTATCACTAAGTGGATCTTGATCTGTCAGCTCTTGCCATTTGTGCCAGAAAATTAAACAGAAGTGAAGAAAATCAGCATTGTTCTCTATACACATGTAATCAAGCAATTGATGTGTATAACCACATTTTTAAGTGATGTATAACTAAAGGGAAACTTGAATAATAAAACCAAATAGCAATACCTATAAATCACTGCAGTCTTGTAAAAGAAGCACAAAGGCGCTGCACCCCCTGCCCTGGAGGAGACCAGTGGCGTGCTTTAAAATGCTTCTGCTCCTCTATTCGATTCAGAAAGTCGGTTTGGGGCATTCTCTGCATTTTTTACTAGCGAAGTACACAATGAGCCACGTGCTTCACTGCTACAAAGCAGTACTGTTTTTCTGTTAGGAATGATGCTGAACCAGTTTACACCAAATGGGACCTGCCATACGTTTTGGACTAGGTGATCTCCAGAGGTCCCTTCCAACCTCCACCATTCTGTGATGCTGTGATTCTAAGTTGGGCTGGTTCAGCCTGGAGAAGAGAAGGCTGCGGGGAGACCTTCGAGCCCCTTCCAGTCCCTGCAGGGGCTCCAGGAAAGCTGGAGAGGGGCTGGTGCCAAGGGCAGGGAGTGACAGGCCAAGGGGAATGGCCTGAAGCTGCAGGAGGGGAGATGGAGATGGGATGTGAGGCAGAAATCCTTCCCTGTGAGGGTGCTGAGGCCCTGGCACAGGGTGCCCAGAGAAGCTGTGGCGGCCCCTGGCTCCCTGGCAGTGTTGAAGGCCAGGTTGGATGGGGCTTTGGGCAAGCTGGGCTGGTGGAGGGTGTCCCTGCCCATGGCAGGGGTGGCACTGGGTGGGCTGGGAGGTCCCTGCCCACCCAAACCAGGCTGGGGCTCTATGATTTCCAGTTCTTCCAGTGGCGTGCACACCTGGAGGGCTCTCGTGGAGATGAGCTGTCGCTGGAAGCTGTGGAAAGGAAGGACGGGTGCAGACCTGGGACTGTCCTGGGGTCTGGTCAGGCCAGTGACACTGCACAGGTCCTGAATCCCAAATGTCCCGGGACTTCTTTGAATGTCTGCATGGAAATGTTGGACAACCTTCATGAGCTCATTTGTGAACTGCAGATGATGGGGGAGAAGGCCGTCTAGATCAAGATCTGTGATTTCAGCTACAGCTAGTAGTGATAGCAGCTTGAATAGGTATTGTATGCATTTTTATTATATAATTTTCTGAAGTACTGCTATTAAAAATATGACATTCATTGTACATTCCAAAAGAAAATGTGCATCGTATTGATTTCTTTGTTTACCTTAGAATTCTCTTTATTCTATGTTATCTTTTCAATGAAAATGAAGATACAGAGAACCCAATGTGTTTCTTTACTGCAGTGAAAAATACCCCTCATCGTTATATTTTGAACCATCACAGAGAATGACATCCCAATTCCCAATATTTTTATGTCACATCCTAGTCTGAAATGTATCAGTGTAGGATAATAATGACTTATTTTTTCACAGGATACACATAAAAGGAAACGTATAACCAACTTTCACTCTGTTATCACTCTACTATTTCAGTTGAGAATGGTCCATAGTGAAAAGAAAACAAGACTTAAAACCCAATCATTTTAATCTATAAGCTTTTTTTCTTTAGTATTATGCTTCCTGCACTCACTGAAAGCACCACTCCTCATTTTCTAATGAGAAAGAAGCCCTAACAGTTCATATTCATCTCTGTATGAAGCAGAGCATTGCCCAGCATGGTGTCTGGGGACGGGGCTCGCTCCGATGATGCCCTCACCTCGCTGCTGGTACGTGGCATCGTTACGGACACGGCCTTTGGCGATGCTCTTCTGCAAGTGGCTCAGATGGGAAAAACCCCACTGCTGCCAGCAGCGGAGCTGGTCGTCCTGGGGGAATCAAGTGGCACAAAATCATCCACATCTCACTGAAGCAGGGATGGGAAAGTGTCCCGGTGACTTGCTGCAGGTCCTGGGGAGGAGGCATCCAGGGGCTGCTGATCAGTCCGGTTTGTGTTTGCTCTGAGGTTTGTATTTTCTTTTGTTTCGTGAGGGCTGGGCACAGCCAGGTGCCAGTCCTCCGCCACTGATAAAGATCCTTTCAAGTTCCTGATTAAACACTGCCCTCTCCCCAGAGGTAAGTTAAATAAATTTGTTCTGACTTTCTCTTGTTAACTTACAAAAGAGGCTTTCCCTGATTAATTCACATCTAAATATCAAACTATTCTCATTCTGGCTGCAGGAATATTCATTGCCTCGCTGACAAAAGCTTCTTTTAGTTTTGTCCCTCTTCAGGCTCCTGTGCCCAATGGCCCAGGGACCCCCCGGGGCAGGGGCAGGGGGGATGGCGGGGGCTGCCCACCCCTCGTCCTGGGGCTCAGGAGCGCAGGCAACCTCCTGCCTGCAAACCCAGCACCCCGGCACACACGCCACACCCCTCTTCTGAGAGAAGAGCAGCCGATCCTTGCTTTGTGTGTGTGGAAAAGCCTGTCTGAGGAAGCTAAGAAAAACTGCATTTTAAAACCACGTCTATGAATAAAGCTTGGGGCCAGGCACTCGGTGTGCCAGCGCGAGCGGCGTGTGTGGCTGCTTGCCTGGTGGGGCTGACGTCTGAGGGGATAGCTTGATGAGACCAAAATAGGAATAATTTTTGGAGTGTTATAGCAATAATCATCCTGCCCTGAGTGAGAATTTCCGTCTTCTGAGAGGCCACTCTCGCGTGCCACGGTGGCTCTTGGGGAATGCAGATGCTCCTTGACTCTTCCTTACTCCCTCCAGGCTCTCTTAACTCCGTTTCCTGGGAGGGATGTGCATCACTTTTGAAACAGCTTAGTGCCACTTACATATTGATTTCATGATGGGTTTGCACATCTGGGCTAATGCATGTAGCACCAGTAACAACGCTCGTGTGGTAGGATACTGCGGTGGTGTCTTGGTTTAACCCCAGCTGCCAGCTCAGCCCCACGCAGCCGCTCGCTCACTCCCCACCGGTGGGATGGGGGAGAGAACAGGAAGAGTGAAAGTGAGAAAACTGGTGGGCTGACATAACGACAGTTTAATAGGTAAAGCAAAAGCTGCACATGCAAGCAAAGCAAACCAAGGGATTCATTCCCCACTTCCCATGGCAGGCAGGTTCAGCCATCCCCAGGAAAGCCGGGCTGCATCACGGGTAACCGTGACTTGGGAAGACAAACGTCATCACTCCGAACGTGTCCCCCACTTCCTTCTTCTTCCCCAGCTCTATATGCTGAGCATGACGTCACATGGTATGGGATATCCCTTTGGTCATTGGGGTCAGCTGTCCGGCTGTGTCCCCATCAGCTCCTCGTGCACCCCCAGCTACTCGCCGGTGGGGTGATATGTGAAGCAGAACAGCCCTTGACTCTGCGTAAGCGCTGCTGAGCAGTGACTAAAACATCTCTGTATTATCAACACTGCTGTCAGCACAAAGCCACAGCACAGCCCCATACCAGCTGCTAGGAAGAAAACCGGCTCTATCCCAGCCCAGGCCAGCGCAAGCGGCACAGCAGGACCCCTGGGCTGCAAGGGGAGGTGTCGAGACCGTAACCCGTCTCTCTGAGAGCTGTGGTCCACGAGCAGTGCTTACGTGCAGCTTTCATGGAAAACAAACCAGGGCTGTTGCCAGGCAGTGTCTGGTCTGTGCAATCTGTCCAGGATTCCAGTTTGTGCTTGGGACTGGGTGGAAGTGCTGCTAGAAAATGTTTTTCATTGTGATGAAAAAGATGTTGGATAAAATGAAAAAGATCCGTATAACATTGTGTCTATTTTTATTATATTTCTTCAAACCTGCAGAAAAAAACCCACATTTTTTCCTGGGCATGTTGCTGAAGAAAAATAGTGAAAGTATTTTCTCCAGTTTAAAATGAGAACACACTGTAAGCTGTTGCAGTTTCCCAGAGAAGATGAAACGTGGAGTTTCAGCTGCCCGGTCTCTGCCCGGGGATGAGGACGGTGCCCGTGCCGCAGCCCGGCTTGGCTCTCGGCGTGCGGAGGGGGGAGTGGGGAGCCTGATGCTCGCCCCGGCAGGGCTGTCCCATCCCACCAGTGGTGCGGTGCTCCGGCCCCGCTCCTCTCCCTGGCACGAGCCCTCGCTCATGCAGATGATTTACCTCCTTCCTTACGTACTTAGTTGGCTCGTCTGTCTCATTCCTCCCTCGTCCGCGCTTCTCTATGGGCTTTGTATTTTTCTGGCCCTGGACACGTGCCCTAGGAAAGGAGAACAGCTATGAACGCGTTAGCTTGCGTAAGAGGGTGATCATTTTGCCCTGGGCAAGACAAATGTGATTTCCTTCTGAGTCTTACAAAGTCACAGAATGTAATTTCTCTCTTTCTATAGAGCTGCCAGGGTGCAACTTGCTCCTGGTTTAATGATCAAAATCTTTTGCCTCGTTATTTGGTAAGACGTTTGCACGCCTGAGTCCTCCAGTCCTACCTTTATTCTAAACAGCCATTCGCTATGACTAAATGAGAGACAGTCTCTCATTTCCAGTACTTCTTCCTCTGTCCTATTTCTAAATTTCATTTGACGAGCTCGTTTTTAACTATCTGGTGACAGTTTCTCAAAAACCTTTTAGATATATTTAGAAAAAATTTGCAAAGTAATCCTTAGAAAGCCTTTTACTGCTAAACATCAGTCTATGGGGCAGAAATGAAACACCTTCTCTCTTTCTCTTCTCCAAAACACTTACAGAAGTACCTAACGGTGAGTCCCTGGAACCTGCCCACTGGATGTTTTCCCACTGGGAAGGGTCTGTTTTGGCACTGGGAAAGGCGGAGCTGTGAATGCAGAGTCGGGGACGGAGTTAGGCTGGACGGGACGGGAGGTGCGCGGTGCCGGGACCAGCCCCAGAGCGGCAGCACAGCCTGCGGCTGCTCCGCACTGTCCTACCAGACCCTACCGAACATCTTTCTCAGCAAGTTACATGGTCAAGCTGAGGAAGGAGAGAAATGAGACTATGAGACACTTTCTGTTTGCACTTGGAAGCTGCCCCAGGTTTGTCCTGAGCAGAAACCTGTTTGTGGCAATGGAGCAGACGCCGGCTGTATGAACCGCAGCCAGAGCCTTGCTGGCTCTGGGACGGGGTTGTACAGAGCACTGATAAACACCGGACTGGAGATGGACGAGCTCTTTACAAAAATGACGACTGTACTAAAGCTGTGTTCATCTTTCATCTTCAACCCCAAGTGTCAGTTTTCTTCCCTAAGACTGAGGTTTGGGGACATCTTCTGCCCTCCCCCATGACTGCGTGCCTTGCCCTGCTCTCATAGCCACATCCGGATGCGCTGCTTCCCTTCCCAGAATCAGCTCGTGCATGGTTTCGGGAGTATGCTCCAGCAGCAGGGTCTGCGCCAGCAAAATCAGCCCCGTCTCTGCCACAGACACAGTGCTCGGCCCTGCAGGGGCTGCCCCTACACCTCCCTGGGGATCTCTGGGGGGACATCACACCGTGGACCAGCAGTGCTGCTCCAGACAGCTGGCTCTGAAAGCGGAGGGGGCTGAAGGGAAGGTAGGAGAGTTGTAGCAACACCCTTTAGCATCATCTCTACCACACTCTGGACTTGCAAAGTTTGTTGAATTCTATTTATTTTTCATTTTATGGGATTTTTTCAATGTCTGTTCCCCCATGATTAAAAGCAGAGACAGTTGCATATCTGGCTTGAAAAGGTCAGATGCAGAACCATCAAAATATTACAGAGAAGACTATTGTTAGATTTTAATTTTTGCCCCTACCAAAGTTCACAGTAGAAGGAATCATTCATGAAAGCCCAGTCCTATGACATTTCTAGCTAGATTCGGACATCAAAGACCCGTTCCATTTTCAGACTCAGCTCTTGCATTAAAACGTTAACCTTTTTAATGTTTTGCCATTGTATATGGAATTTGGTATAGTAGTTTAGCAAGCACAGAACATTTCTTAGTAAGATATTGAAGGAAATGATTGATTTTCTTTGCAGAGGAGTTCAGCTTATTTTAGTGAGCTACTGGGTCATTTGGAAAATAAAGTTCTGGGAAAATGACAGGGCAGAAGGACTGATGAAGATCATAAAGGCATAAAGCACAGCAGCTCCTGTTCACAGGCAACTGAAGGTGAGAAAAATTTCTTATATATCTCACTGTTATTAAAATATCAAGTATCCTTACCTGCCAATTACGTAACCTCTATGCCACAAGGGCAAATTATTTTAATTATAGGATTGCTGCACACTCAGAGAAGATAATTTTCTTTGGAAAATAAAATAAGTTGAAATTCAGGCATTACAGGGAAAAAAAAAAAAGTTAATTGCTTTGAGCCAGAGACTTGTAGTGAAGGAGGTGTGACGCTCAGAGAAGTTTCATCGGGTCTGGCAAGAAGTAGCAAATTCAAGTTAAATACAGGTTAGGCTGAATCACTGCTAGCTTCATATGATTATATTATTGAGAGAAAAGGCTCATTAGTGGCTGTAGCGCAAAGGATGTGAGCAGAGGAAGGGACCAGAATATTTTTCCTGCTGGAACAAGGGATGAGAAGTCATCTCGACCTGTGAACAGCCAGTGCAGAGGGGCTGAGGGGGGGTCACTGTGCCCCCGACCCCAAAGCTGACAGTTGAGTCTAGCATGGTCCTATACTGGGGCTTTGGAGTTATTTATCCAACCCGCAGATCATAGAATCACAGAATCATTCTGGTTGGAAAAGCCCTTTAAGGTCATCGAGCCCAACCGTTACCCCAGCACCGCCCAGCCCCCCACTCACCCCTGTCCCCAAGCACCACATCTACACGGCTGTTCAATCCCCCCAGGGATGGGGACCCCACCACTGCCCTGGGCAGCCTGTTGATGCAGGGAGGTTCTTGGCTCAATGCGTTCAGATCTATTTGAAGGGAGCCAGGAGAAGCACTCCTGCACCAGTTGGTGCCGTGGGACTGATCCTGCCACAGGAGAGAGGGATGGAGAAGAGAGGGAGCAGCCAAGTGAAATGCACCTTTGGTTTCCTGCTCTTTTCTGGGGTCTGTGTGTGACTGTGATCAGCACGCTGAGGGTCATGGTGCTGGTTGAGTCACTGCAAACCTTCCTTTGACTGTGCAAAAGACCTCCAGAGACACGTTTGGCCACAGGATGAGCAGAGAGGACCGAGTGAGCCAAAAGCAATTAGAAGTGGGCAAAAACTTGAAGATCACACAGACACAACCAAACATTCCACCTCACTGCAGGTTTCAGGTCTTTGGAGGCTAAATTCGGTTATCATGGGCACCAGCACCAGGCTGGCACGGTGCCTGCAGCCGGTGAGGCTGCTGGGGCTGGCGCTGTGTCATGGGGGCAGGATCGGCCCTCAGCCTCCAGCGGCAACTGCTCAGACCTCAGATGCTGCAGGGAAAGGAATATGGGTTCTGTGGGGTGGGTTCACACTGCAAGCTCTAGGAGTTGCTCAAAATGCCCTTCATTTGATAAGATATTCTCATCAGACAATGGTATCCTTTATAAACTGTCTCCTTTTCTACACAGAGGAAACAAGAATTGTATGGAAATTTTATCCTGATCTGCTGAATGAAGCTAAAAGAGTTTTGCAGATCCATTGAAATCTTTCTCCTTTTAGATGATGAATCACAGTTTTAACTAGAAGAGAGTATTAAGCTAATATCTTTCGGACCAGTAATGTATTTCAAAGGGCATGCAAGCCACTGAGGTCTCCAGTGACTCTTTGTCTTATTTTTATTAAATACTTCATCACTCCAGAAAATACCTTAGAGCTTGTTACAGCTGAAGATAGCTTTAAAATATGATAATATAATGCTCCGCAATGACATATCCATTTTTACATCTCCCCATTCAGATTGAAGAGCAACTGATGTATTTAGGTGTCTAGGAACTGTTGCTTTCTTCCAATCACATTCGACTGTTCCTTAGATAACTCCCTTCAGAAGAAAGTTTCATACAGCACTCATTATTCAAGGAGCAGTCTTTCCTTTTCCAGGTAACTAATTTTCAAACATTGACCAATTTTTGTTAGAACAATATATTCTACTCACAAGAAAAAGGTGGGCTGTCGCCCTGCCATTCACAAGAGATGAACACTGGAAATTCTGCTCCAGCATTTCTCTTCGACAGCCCCAGCACAAGGTCGAGCCCTCCTGGTTGCCCCATTTTCCGTGATGCTGGAGTCCCACAGCCCGTCAGAGCTCGAGCCGTGGGTCTGGCCCCAGCGGGGGTTTGTGCACCGGCGGATCCCCGAGGGGCTGGGAGCTGCCGAGAGGGGATCTGCAACGATCTGCAGCAAGGCGGTTGTGCTGGTCTGGGCTGGGATAGAGCCGGTTTTCTTCCTGGTAGCTGGTATGGGGCTGTGCTGTGGCTTTGTGCTGACAGCAGTGTTGATAATACAGAGATGTTTTAGTCACTGCTCAGCAGCGCTTACACAGAGTCAAGGGCTCTTGGTTAAACCAGGACAGCGGTTCACCATTGATGAAAAACGTGTGAATTTACCAATTCTGCCCTAGGGCTGCATGGCCTCGGCTGGCCAAATAAAGGCACATCGGCTAAAAACGGTCTAGCCAGGCAAATACCAAACCACAGGAGGTGGATAAAGCACAGCCACATCACACCCACAGTCCCACGGTCCCACGGTCCTGAGCCCAGCCAGGGGCTGAGCCTGCCCCGGGGCTGCTGAGCCTGGAGCTGCTCAGGGCAGGGGCTGGCGGCACGGTGCATCCCTGCAGCCGTCTGCTGCCGAGCCCCACGGCCGGCAGAGCCTCCCCGCGCCCGCGCTCCCCTGCTCCCGGCAGCTCCTCACCTCCCCGGCTTCACACAGCCACTGCCGACCGAATCCAGGTTCATCCTTTGCTGCATCCGTGCGTGAATGGCGAGCGGAGCATCAGCTGTGATCTTCTGGGAGTGCTTCTGACTGATGGCCCGTCCTCTCTCGCAGCCTCGACAAACACTTGAGAACTCAAACAGACAAATTAAAAATGAGGCACGGGAAAGCAAGACAGGTTTCCAGCAAGAGCAGTTGACATGACTGCTCTCCAGGGACAAGTTTATGGAGTGCTTGTGGAATTCACATCTGAATTTATAAATGTGTGTGTGTGTGTATATATATACACACACATGTAGACATACAAATACGTATATATTCCTGCAATTCTAAAATAATTCCAGAATTCCCAGTGAACTGGGAAATGGTTCTGCTGAGTGAAAATATTTTATTTCAATGCAGAGCTTTTGATTATTTAATCAAAAATTAGAAACAATGCTCTATGGGCACTTTAACCTTCTAAATCCAGAAACTTGAGATACTCATTGAAGCTGGCTCTCACTCCAAAGAGCTGAGGTTTAAAAAGCTTTTATTTTCAGACACAAGTAACTGTCACCCTTCCTTGGAAAGCAGCCTCCCCCCATGTGGGAAAGGATCCATCCCAGCCCCACCGCCCATCCCCGTGCTGGGTGTCTGGGTGCGAGCAGGGGCTGTGTCGAGACATGTCGCGGCATCGTCCTCTCGGGTGCTTGGAATAATCCGAGTGCCAGATTCACTACTTCTTATTTCCGACACCAAAATACGCTTTGTCACCCTCTGGTTGTTTGGCTTTCAGCACGAGTGTGTCCTAATAACTGAGGAGGAGAAATCTTCTTGTAATTTTGCTTGTGGGGAGAATACATCCTGATCAACAAAATAAAACCAAAAACATTATTATCTCTGGCAGGATCCAGATCGCTAAGTGCAACATCACCAGAAGGCTGGCGCTTTCTACAGACACCAGGCCCTTGAAAGAAAATCTTTGGTGAAAACTTGCCTCATTCAGGGAACGGGCACAAAGCGCCCAGCATGCTCGTCGGCAGCTGCTTTGGTTGTCCCCTCTTCGCTGTTCGCTCTCTTTTTATCTCACCTCCATTTCAAGGGAGCTCAGACAAAGCCAAGAGCTGAGCTGTAGGAACTGGTAGAGGGATGGCGTTGCCATGTTATATATTATCACAGTGATCGCCATGGAAACGGGAGGATGGGACTGACCTTGCTAGTTTGCCACTGATCCTGCGAGGGCTCAGCCTTGCATCTCACATTAAGCTCTTCTGGGATTGGAGATACACATCTGAAGTTAATAAATTAGAGGGGTAAAAGCCACAGAATTTTGGAAATGCAAAATGTAGGATACTTTAATCTGTGCTTCAGATGTGCTTGCTGTGAAAGGAAATAGCTATTTTTGTGCAAATGGTTCACTGCGATATAAAAGAGGTTTAATATTGAGTTCACTGCTAGTTATACAATTCCCTAGGCTTTCTGGGGCCTTTTTATAGTGTAGGTCTCCAAATGGGAAGATAGCTCACCCCTCCTCTCACAGCCTGCCTCCCCCCTCGCCCCCTCGGCAGTGCCCCGCTGCAGCCTGCAGCAGAGGATCCTCGTTCGGGGACAGCCGCAGCGACTCGGTGCCCTGCCCGTCTCTCCCCAGGAACTTCACAACGCACCGCGGTTTGTGTTACAACCACGAGCCAGGGATCACCCCGACAGAGAGACTGGATGCTTACATCTATTTCCCTCTCACAGAGGTACGGAAGTGGTGTTTGAATCACATTTTAAGTTATATGCTATTGCTGTATTTATACAGAAAGCCAAATCTCCTGTGTCAGCCTGTGGTCCTTCATCAGCCTGCAAGTACCTGCAGAAAGGCTCCAAACGCTCTGGGTCTTTGCTCCCACCAGGCACCCTCTGCCCCGTGCCTGCCCACAGACACCCGAGGGCTGCACCCAGCGCACCGCCAGCCCGTGGAAGAGCTCTCCCCGACTCACGATGGTTTTTGCTGTGGCTATGTCACAGACACAACGCCTTGGGGGTGCCCGGTGGCTCTCATGGAGGTGATGCTCATTTTGTTCTCTGCAGAAGTGGCAGCGGTCCTCGGGCCAGGATGCCCCAGGGACGATGTAAGGAGGTCCCTGCTCTGGCGGGGGACGAGGAGCAGGTACAGAAGTGCTGAGTGTCCCAGAATTTCTAAGAAAATGTGTGCACTGACCCTACTCTCCTTGTGCTGTGGCAGCCAGGCACCAACATCTCCAGGCCAAGAGGCTTCGGAGGGTTCGTTTGTATGGGGGACGTCCCTGTGACACTCACTTCTGTTCCTAGAGAACAAGGACAGGAAAACAACCAAGGCAACAAGAGCAGGCTGGTCCCCTGGTACCGGGCAAAGAATTACAAAATACAACAGTAAAGTAATAAGAATAATTGATGTGCTGAAGTAATCCAACAGTGAAATGCGCAAACGGCCAGCCATGTAAGAACCTGGCTGTTTACAGAACTCAGGCTACAAATTTACATAATCTGTTCTAAACCTGGAGGCTCTGTCTGCTTGCAGGTGCCCGCTGTAGTGAACCAAGAGCTTGTGCTGCATTCCTTCCCCTCTAGAAACAAGGGTGTTTCCCCTGTGGGATTCTGAGTCCATTTTTATCGATAACAATAGTGGTGTAATTTTAAATTCATTTGAAGAATGGCAGATTAGGTAACCACTGCTATCTGAATAAATCAGTTTGTCTCCAGAACTGGATTTCAAATGCCTTACACTGTTATTTTAGATACAGGCTCATGACTGGAAATGTACGGAAATATTTACATAGGCTTAATTTGTTCTCTGCTTTTTGACCTACGTTCACAAGTGACCTATATAGCTTTTAGAGAGCTGTTTGAAATTATGAAGCTGTTACTTTCATATTTACATTTAATTTAATTTGTGAATTCATTGCAGGTTTTATGTCTTCTCTTGCTGTTTGCAGTATTGAGACTAGTTTACAGCGATTTTCAAAGGGGAGAAATCTTTTTTTGCATTCCATCTTCTCTGCTGTCTCTTCATTTTCATAGTAGTTTGTCTTCTGACTGGTGTTACAAAGCCATCACCTTCCACACAGAAAATATTCAGGATGGCCTGAAAAAAAGCCAACTGTTATTTAGGAGGCTAAGGCAGACAACCTTATTAGACCCGCAGAGCTCTAATCAAGAGCTATTAATACGAAACAGAAAGGCTTGCCTAACTCCGGCTTTTGGGGAGCTCTGGCGTCTGTGCAGGCTCCTTTTGGTTCCCTTTCATTGGCAAACCTCATGTCTAGATGACACTGGCGTTAGCATGCGCCTTACTTCGCTGGTCACTGCAATAGCAGGAGGAAGGAGGGATGCTCCCGGGTCCAGCTGCGGCCGTGTGGTTTTTTTCCCCTGTGAAGTTTCCGTGTGTGGCTGCTACATTTTTGTGACCAGTCACTGATGGTCTCTGGTAAAGCAAAACCAGTGGCAGCCGCTTCCCCCCGCCCCTTCCCAGCAGTGATGCGGAAAGCCTGGGTACCACTTATGGCCCCCAAAGGCTGCTGGGGGGTGATGCAAACGCACGCACACAGTAATGTGACGGGGGCAGGGAAGAGCTAGCAACTTCTTAAAACCAAAAACTTAGTCTTAAATGCCTTGAGAGGAGCACCCTGCAGCCACTGGCATTTTCCTCACAAATTCTTCTCTAATGGACTCAATTTGAATGTCACCGCCATGGAAGAACGCAGTAGCACCGCCTTCTGTCTGCTTTTACCTCCCTACCCACGCCATCCGGGGCCGGCTGGATTTCCAGCTCTGCAAATCCCAGGGAGGGAGAGGGGGGAGAGACAGAGAATGAGACCTGCTTATATGAGGAAAAAAATAGCAAAAGCCCCCCCAGATTACTTTAACAGCCTAACAGGCTCTACACGGCTATTACGTGGGCTCCACTCGTGCCCCCAGACTCAACAGCAATGCCTCCGTCGGGGAGGTGTGAGTACAACCACACGCACACACACGCCTTCCCCCGTGAGGGGCAGGAGGAGGTTTCTCTCCGCGGACAGCTCTGTTTGCTGCAGGCGGCAGGAACGGGCATTTAGCATTAAGGAAATGGTTGCTTGTTATTAATTTTTCAATCCCTTAATGAATCCTAGCCCTGGAGCCAGGTACTCGGGTGATGTCTCACTCATGGCGAATGCCGGAGCAGCCCCTGCGTGCGGTGGCTTGCAGAGGCACGGCAGGGTGGTTTGGACAGTGCCCGCGTTCCTCGCCCGGCCGCGGCTGCCGCGTCCCCGGGGCTGCACTCCCGTGCCACGGGCAACTTTGCTCGACCTGCACAGGGAACCCCGCATGAAACCGGTCTCAGGAGCCGCCGTCAGCTCAGTGTCACCAAGCCCACCCTTCTGCCACGTCCTGCACGCTCCCATCACCATGCACACCTCCATTTTCATGGCCCGGCATGGTGCATCACCCCGGAGGTCTCTGAGGCTAGCTCTCTGGCGTTAGCCAGTGACTGGGAGAGATTCTCCCGATTTCATCCGAGAGCATATACAATTCCTTCTCTGTTAAGAACAAGCAAACAGCCACCCCCACTGAGCCAGCGGCGTACTCCTGGAGGACACGGCTCAGCAGGGCTTTCACTCGTGGGCTAATTCAGCCAAGAGACATTGCTGAGCCGTCGTCCCGGCAGCAATAAGCCAAAAACCACGCAGGAATGTTGGCTGCCAGGGAAAGCGCAGGTGTTACGAATGATAGAATCATAGAATGGTTTGGGTTGAAGGAACCATTAAAGGCATCTCGTCTGACCCCCCTGCAGTGAGCAGGGACGTATTCAACCAGATCAGGTTGCTCAGAGAATACTGCGTCAGTGATTTCTCAAGAGCTGCATGAAACCACATGAGACTCAAACTATGCACAGGAGGAGGAAGACAGTTGCCCTTCAACATTTTCTTTTTTTTTTGGTTAGTGTGAAGAAATGATTCCCCAGTCCTTCAGATGGCAGAACAATGGAAATATTGAATAAAAAGGTGTTTGCTTCAGTTCAAAGCCAAGTCTGCTTCAAAACTCCAACATTTTTCTTGAGTATGGAGCTCTTGTGGGATTTCTGGCACCTCTCGCTTCCTCCCAGGCAGAGGCAGCCCGAGAAGAGCTTCATCTCTTCCTCAGCCCGGCACTCTCCAAGGACACGACCTGGCGGATGCCTCGCGTCTCCCTTTGCCTCCGGGCGCTGCAGGAGGCAGCTGGAAGTGGCGGCATGCCGGGGAGAGTCCTGCACTGTCGCGCCAAGTCCTGACAGTGGCAAGGGAAAAGATATTGCCACTCCTGGCCATGAAAAGTCATGAGGCATAAATGCATATTTTGTAAAACAATATTTTATCTTTTTTTTTTTTTTTTCCTGAGGAACGAAGGTGTGCCTGGCTCATGTATTTAATTTTCTCTCTAAAATAACACAGGCTAAAAATAAGAGCTTGGCAAGGCATTAGAGAATTTGGTCAAATTTTACTAAATGGTTTGAGGTGAAACATCTTCCAGAAGACATAGCAATTTATTTCATTTTTTAAAAAAAATCAGTATTCAATTTCAAAAATTAAATTTTAAATTTGTCAAAATGAAATACTGAAGAGTGTTAACAATAAAAGATAGAGTAAGCTAAAAATTGGTCTTTTGCACTGGAAAAAAGTAAGCTCAGACTTATTTCTGGTTTTATTGTTATTACTCTTACTATTTTCAAGAAGGTAGCCAATAATGACACAAACAAAAAATCAATTATTTGCATAATCTTGTTGGAATTTACTTTAAGCTGGAATTACCTCATAAGCACAGAAGTCTGTATATTGAGGTTTTCAGGAGTGTGATAAAGACGCAGCATTTTTGATAAAATGCTGTATATTGGCAGTAAGGTGGGGAAGAGCCCAAGCTATAAACTTTGAACCTGCAAAGAAGATCAATTTGAGGTAAAAGGTCCGACTGGTTCCCCGTGCCACCCAGCCTTGTTCATTCGTTCCTTCTTAAAACATCTGGACTCATCACTCTTGTCCTGCGAGCGGTTTTGTCGCTGCAGGCGCTGCCAGGGGAGGGTCACTGGAGTCGTCGTGGGCTCTGCAGTGAGACACGGGGTGGTTGTGCAGCCCCAGTCGCCAGCTGCCCAGACGGCTCATTAGTTCTTGGATGGAGATGCCTACGGCCGTTGGAGATGGACGTGCTTTTGGGGGTTGGAGATGGAGGTGCCCATGGTCATTTCAGATGGAAGTACTTATGGCCATCGATGACAGAGGTACCTATGGCCATAGGAGATGGAGGTGCCTGTGGCCACTGGACACTTCTGAGAGTGCCTGAACAGCCATGTGGGGCTGGTAGACAAGGTGGCACTCAATGGGGCACCGCTTCTCTCGGAAGAGTCACCTGGAAGCCAGGCGTGGCATGTACTAGGATGTCTGAGATGGCACCGGAACCTGTACCAGGAGGACACCTTAGGTAACGGTCACACCTATAGCGACATAATTCAGTCTCCCTCTGGTTATGGTCACTGGTGCATGTAAAACAGCCACAAGCGTTGCAGAAGTACTGCTGCATTAGATAATCCTGACCAAATCTGGATGAAATGACCCATTTGGACAATAAGCAGGGAGCATTATTTCAGGGAAGCCTTACTGGCCTCTGACACTCACTTTGGGCCTTTACTCTTCCAGCCAGCCCAGCCCAGGTCTCTGGCATAAAACTCAAGCCAGTTCATGCAAAAAGCCTTAATCTTCTATTCTGGTATTTGAAGGAGACCCGGTACTTGGGCATCATCAGGAGGCCATACATATCCATGAAGACAGGTGGGTGAGAGAAAGGGGAGAGAAAACTGGAAGGATATTGCTATTGATCATATTTACTCCGCACAGGAAGAATAAGGGCAAATCTATTCATCTGTCCAAAAGTCTCAGACCTTCCTTGGGAAGTGAGAATAATTATGTTTGAAAAGGTCAGCACAAGAGTTTAAATCCAGAATGCCAAAGAGGAGAACACGTCGGATGCTCTGTGACAAGGGAAAGTTGAGCACACACACACAAGTTGCCAAACAAAATTGGATGTGTCATTTACTTGAAATAACTTGATTTGCAAGAGCACACGTACCCACTTGGCCAAGGAAGGACCTGTGGTCCACACGGCCTGATGGTCACGGCAGAGCAGCATGGCATGAGCAGGGCAGGGGCTTGGTCACTGCCCCGTCTGACCCAGCCGCGGGGTCTCGCCCTGCAGCAGTCAGACCTGCTCTGCAGTGGGGCTCCTGGGGACCCTCCTGGTGCCCCTCGTGCCAGCTGAGCACCAGCACCACTGGACCACCCACCCCATGAGGTTCCCACTCTTCTCCCCCTGCCCCTTCTCCTTTCCCTTTACACTGCTGAAAAACAAGATGTACAATTTTTTAATTTTGATGTGGAAAGCAAAAAAGAAAACTTTCATGGGAGAGCAAAATGCCTTTTTCTCCTCATTTTACACTATTATTTTTTGCTGTAGAGCTTTGTACTGTAGCGCCTTCAGTAAGTGCCTGAAGTTTGAGCAGCTGGACCATGGCTGAGCAAAGCAGGGTTTAGATAAAGCCCCACAGCTCCAGGTGAGGGTAAGGGGTCCTGGTTTCGGCAGAGATAGAGTTAATTCTCTTTCTGACAGCTGTTTAGGGCTGTGTTTGGATTTAGGATGAGGATAATGTTGATAACACACTGATGTTTCAGTTGTTGCCAAGCAGTCATGGACTTTTCAGCTTCTCATGCTGCCCTGCCAACAGGAAGGTGGGGGGCACCCAAGGAGCTGGGAGGGGACACGGCCAGGACAGCTGACCCGGACTGGCCAAAGGGATATTCCATACCATATGACGTCATGCTCCGTATATAACTGGGGGGTGGGCTGAGAGGTGTGGTAGCTGGGGGCCTGGCACAGCAGCCGGGGTCCTTGTGCAGCAGCGACTTTGGAGCGATGGCGTTTGTCTTCCCAAGTGACGGTTACCCGTGATGGAGCCCTGCTGAACCTGCCTGCCGTGGGGAGTGGGGAGTGAATTCCTTGTCTTGTTTTGCTTCTGTGTGTGGGCTGGGAGGCTGGGCAGCTGGGGGCCTTGCATAGCAACGAGTTTGAGTGATAATAAATTGTGGTGTTCATCACTTGTTTTGTATATTATATTATTATTATTATTATTTTCCTTTTTGCGTTTGTCCTATCAAACTGTTTTTATTTCAATCCATGAGTTTACTCACTTTCACTCCTCCGATTCTCCCCCCTGTCCTGCTGCGGGGGAGTGACCGAGCGGCTGCGTGGTGCTGAGCTGCTGGCTGGGGTCAAACCACGACATAAGGACACAGCGTCAGCGGCGTGAAGCAGCAGCCTCTGCTCAAGCCTCCTCCCCTCCCTAGCAGGAGAAACGTGGGGTTTGCAGCTCCGCTTCGCTGAGAGACGGCCGAGGGTGTGTGCTGAGAGCTGGGCTGCACAAAGCCGGATGATCCTCGCTCCTCGCCCCTCAGCCCGCTCCCTCCGCCTGCCTCCCGTTCATCAGCCCCCACACACCCTCAGCACCGTACAGAGCTCGCAGCCCCTGCGCCGCGGAAGGCGTTGCCGCTACACGGCACTTGTTCTGCCCAGCCGGGTTCCTGTGGGCACCGCACCTGGGTGCCAGCCACAGCTGGGGCACGGTGAGCATGGCAGCCCCGGCACCCCGAGCCCCTCAGCCCCTTTGTCGCTTTTGGAGGTTTTGGCTGTTGCAGATGTTACTTGAAACTTCTCCTTCTCTTTGCAGGCATTTGTTTCTTTCCTCAGAGCACCACTGACTCCTGAACATGCCCCACAGGTTTTAGGAGGCACTACAGAAAAGCCGGTGTTTTCCTACGTGATTCTTGCCACCACAACCGTGCAGAGAGGGGCAGGAGGCTGGCGAGCAGCACGTGCAGAAGGGGGTCTCGTGTTCGCTGTCAGCAACTGGGCTGGTCCAAGGGCTGTAAATGCTCTGTCTGGAACTGGAGCTGTACAGATGCTGCTGGCACGGCACGGCACGGCACGGCATGGCACGGCATGGCACGGCATGGCACGGCTGCTGGCTGTCCAGGGAGTCACAAGCTCCTTGGGGGCATCCATGGTGAGATGTTGCTGCTGAAAACTGCAGCATGATGATAGTTTGCTACAGGAATTCATTTTTAATGTGGAAATTAATTAGTTTGTGTCTTTGGTTGCTCAAAAATATAAGATGAATCCATGCCGTAGTCTGGCCAGGACTGAGTGGCCAAGCAGAGGAGATACCAAGGATTAAGTTCCCTGCCCATAGTTAGCTGATATTATTTTATCCAAGTAGGAATGCAGGTAATTTCAAAGAAAAAGATTATCAGATATCAGAGTGGTTAACTTTTAGTTAAAAATAAAACTTTTCTTTATTCTTCAGGTATTTAGTGAGAACAGTGCAACTTAATCCATCTTCTAGCTATCAATGGTACTTCTTTGTGAGAAGTGATAAAAGAGAGGTTTTAAAAGACTGTGATGCCCTGGGGTCCTCAGTAAGAACCGCCACAGAACCGGATCAGAAAACAGTGAATAGGAAAGAGAGTTTTCCCTGCTGTTAATTAACCAGAATTTTTCATCTGACTGCAAAAGGATTAAAAATAAAATGATAGCTGTGGGATGAAGAGGTGGGAAGATTTGAAGATCCAAAGCCGGTCCAGGCTCGCCGTCGCTCACGTCCCAAGGCAGGTTCCTGGCTGCAGGACATCTGGGGCCACCGGAGCATCCCTGGGCATGGGGCTGAGCCGCCGGGGTGGGGGTCACACCGACCGATGGACGGTGTCTCACCAGATCTTTCTGTCCTCTCCACATCAGCTACCACATGCCTTTTGGGGAGCATTCGGGCTGAGAATTACAAAGGCCCTCCGTGACAGAGGAGGCACGGCGGGTTCTGGAGGACCGTGCTGGTCGATCCCGGCGGTCATTGCTCAAAACCACCCTCCTCCGCTAAACTGACCCCGTCGACCTGCAGCATCCGACCCTTGCTTTGCCAAGGGAACCAGGAAGGCTTTGCTCAAACTTCGGTCCACATGCGTTTGCAGATAACACCATGCTTTCATTCTTCTCTTGGCTCAACTGAGCGTCCAGACGGGCTCCTGACACCTCTCGCTAAACACCCGATGTCTCCAAGGCGCTGGTGGCTGTCCCTCCGCTCCCGGCTCTGCTGCTGGTGACCTGTCCCCAGCCCGCTCCTCCCGTGCCGGTACCTGCCGCCGATTCAGCGTGAGCCAAACCGCTCGCACGCCTGGCCGGCTGCCTTTTCTGTAGCCTTTGCCATCCCGCGCTCTCGTGCCACTGCTGTTCAGTGTCTTGGCCATCACTGAGTGACCTGGGACCAGGCTGCGGCACGAGCCGAGCTGTAAAGCTTTACCTGCAAAGCCTGGGTGGTTTTCTCACGGTAAATGCAGGTGGGCTGTGGCTGAGAGTGAACTTACCGTAGAAGAACTCTTACTAGCAGAGTTTCAACATAAATGGAAATTAGACATGAATATAGAGATGTCTCAGGCATGTTCGCCTCGAAATTAATTTAGGATTCAAACAAATAGTCATATATTCTATTACTGTATTCGCACAGCTCTAATCTAGAATAATAGACTTTGCTGGATAATTGCAAAGACTTTTTAACATGCAGCATTGCATGAATTAAATGAGTCAGAGCTGTTTTGCAGGCTAACGAGGAATCGCAGCTACGGCTGGCAACGGCAGAGACACGGGTGTCTCCGGAGGGAACGCAAGCGAACCCCCGGGCTGGGGGTGCTCTCCCCCGCGCTGCCCCCCGTCCCGCAGGGTGCCTGTCCTCGCCCGCCCCTCCGCCGGAGAGCCACTGCCTCCCGCCGAACACGGGAAATCCTTCTGCAAAATATTTTGCTTTTTTTTAAATAGAAAACAAAACCCAAAACCTGAACTTTTCAAATTAAATGAATCTCACCTGAAGAGAACAAACTTGTGCCAGAACAAACCCCTGTAGCTCACACCACTGCCAGAACTGCCCCCCCGGGGGCTTCAGCAGGGGCCGTGCAAGGGCAACGGCCGGAGCGCTTTGCCCACGCGGTGCTGTGCGAACGGGCGTTGCCACATCCTCCCACGCTGGCCGGCTACCTCCTGGGCACCAGGGATGCACCGGCCACGAGCTCTCGCATCACTGCATCACCCCACATCATCGTGTCACCCCGCGTCACCCCGCGGTGGCATGGCCCGAGGGACGGGTGGGGATGACATAGGGACTGGGGGGGGCAGAACCTGTGGCTGCATCCGCCACAGTGCAACCGATGTACCACATCAGGGAGCTTTTAATTTTTTTTTCTTTTCTTTTAGGAAAGTGCTTAATCATTTAAACTGCTAGTTTCCCTGCAAAAAGATTAGCGATACTAAATACAAAAAAATATATTTTTTCAGCATGTGTTAAATGAAAATGTCCCTATTTTATTTAAAATGTGTTTTTTCATAAAGATGGGGCAGAGTTGAGACACAAAATAGGTCTTTTTCATTTCTAGATATGTCATGTTTGGCTGGCTCATTCCTAGCCCCGACAGGCAGAGAGCAGAGTGAGACCTGGCCGATGCTGTCGGGGGGCGAGGACGCTGCGTGGCCGAGGAAGGGGTTGCTGCAGGACTCGGCAGCCGCGTTCAGGTGTCTGGGGGTGTCAGCCCCCGCGGGACCCCCGCTCGGAGGGCGCGCTCAGGTCTGTGCCCATCTGCAGGTGAGTCACTGCCCCTGAGGTCAGGCTCCCTGCCCTCGCCGGCCGGCTGGAATGGCATTAAACGCTAATTTAGGTGGTGCAGCACAGCAAAACCTTGGCTCACTCAGATGGGCGAGGGGCACAGACCTGAAACTAATGAGACTAAAAATACTGCAGAAAATGCACAGGATCCATGCATACAATTTTGAATGCTGTTAAAACTTAATATATCAGCTCAGGCATTCCAGATGTATCTTTCTGTCACATGTTAAAACTAAAATATATCCAGTGTGCTTGATATGGTTCAATTTAACAGGCAAATTGCAAATATAGCTGCTCTCTGAAATCAGTGTAGTGCTACTGCAAGAGGTTCAAATGCTAAGGCTTTAATCAAAGATTTCCAGTTCTCTTTCCTTTGCAATCAAATTAGAGCTGAGAAAGTGCAGAAGTGTCCATGTTTCCCTAAATGAATGATCTGTACTTAGACACGGTAGAGTGAACAGTAAATATATAAAAATACTTATTTCTTCTCCATTTTATTAACTTAGCCTGCTTTGTTTAAGGAAATCAATGCTTGGAGATGACGCTGGTAATGATGATAAAAAAGTTTTCCAGACACTCCTCATTACAAAAACTCATTTTAGCTGCTAACAACTTTGCCAAGGTTTCCAAATCAGGCTCTTCCCTCAGGCTGATGATTTTGGGATGGCATAAGAAAAAAATATCTCTCGGCAAGGTTTGGTTGTCTGCTTGCATCCCCTCCCCGTCCGGGAGGACAACTGAAGACACCCAATGCCACACGGTGCGACGGTGCGTCCAGCGGAAAGGGGTGCTGGAGGTCCCCTTCCCATTTTCCAGCCTCTGGCAGAGCCCCCTGGGACGGGACTTTTCTCCAGCAGCCTCCGGGGCCCTGGCCAGCCACCCACCCCCTCGCCTCCCCTGCCCTGCAGCACCCTCAGCCCCTCTCCCAGCTGGGGGGCTCACCCCGGTGCCCCCGGGGCTGCCTGGCGCTGGGGACAGCTGTGCCCACCGAGAGGGACGGACCTCATCCCAGGAAAGGCGTTGTGCCTTCTGCAGCGCGCTGCTCGGGGAGCACGGGGACGGAGCCGAGCCCCGCAGGGTGGTCCCCGTGCCCCCCGCCCCTCGGTGGGCTGGGAAACGGCCTTTCTGCTTTGCAGGAGAGTCGTCTTCCAGGGAGTTTTCTTTGCGCATACACTATAACTTTATTTTACTCGTCGAGGCGTTATGGGAAAGGGAACTTCTGGTTCAAACACACCTTGAACGACTTTAAAGCGCGCGATGCCCAGCAGCTGCTGGTCCCGGCGTCAGCAGTTCCTGCTTGGTGGGAGACGAGGGCACAGACTCTGCCCTGCCGGCTCCGGGTCTGACGGCTCCTCTGTCACCGTTAGCCAAGGGAATGGAAATTTTCAGCTCCTTCTGTATAATCTCATTGTCCTGCTCTTTTTCTTGCTTTATCGCCATTTTTTAGTGAATTACCATATCTGCTATATGCTGGAAAAAATGACATTTTTCATACCTTGCTACCAGCGGGTCTCATCGCTCCTTCCTCTGTATATGTTTTTGTCATTCTGTTTTTAATCAGCACAACCTTTGGCTTCATTGTTATGCAGATAACATGCAAGCGTCTGACTGTTTCTTGAGATTCTCTGAAAATAATTTCCACTACTGATTGGTGTTTTCTAATACTATGCATAATAGACTCTTTCTGAAATAAACATCTCTCCTTGATTTCTTTATCAGGGCTCTGTAATTTTACTTCCCTTCGCATGTCCACGGCTCCTGATGAGAAAGCCGGGGCCGCTGCCTGCCGGGAATGCCGATTCCCCGCGCGCCCCGGTCCTGCCCCGTGCAGCCCCGCCGCACCAGCACGTCTGCCGGCCGCAACGCGGGCTGTGCTGCGTCTGCGAGCTCGCTCTGCTTTGGACATTAAATAATTGAAAAGGCTTTAGTGGATCTTAGAAATAACGTAACTGACACTGCCTGAAAGGGCACGAACAGAATAACATATGCACTTGTAGCCTCTGTAATTAATTGTTACCACTCGCTTTCCTCTCGTGTCAGAACTCTGCTAAAATTCCGCTCCGTGCAGTCTCAGCAGGATTCAATCGGCTTCGTGAATAATTCGTAACATTATCTAATTGGATGTCCATCTGGGGGGGAAACTGATGGGAAAAGCGGTCCCCATATTCGTGGTTATTTGTCGGCTCAACAGCCAACCCGGCCCTCTCCAAACCCTGCACTTTCCCTCCCTCAGAAACACCTTTTCATTAGCGTGCTGCCAATACAAGTTTTCAAGAGACTTCTCTAAGCAACACGTTGCTGCTCTTGTCCTTAATCTCATCTTAACGACCTCATCTTAACGACCTTTCATCTCTCCAAACAATTCCAGCAGTAGTTTATTGGGTCCGTGCCTCTCTGGTAGCAGCCCTCCTCTGCGACAAACGTGGCGAGGAGACACTTGCTGAAGCAGGTGCCGTTTGGAGATGCTCTGGGGGAGCACTCGCTGGGTCTGGCACCTGCCCACGCGCCGGCCGGCCGGGTCTGCACCGCTGGGCATGCTCGTGCCCAGCCCGCGCGCTGCACGGCCACCGCGCTGCTCCTCCTGGCCTTTCCTCATTTCTCCAAGGTTCTTCTGTCCGAGCTGACCAGAACATTTTCCACAGTGCATTTTTTCTTCAGTTTTGTTACTCATGTGCCAATGAAGTTCAGGAAAGGATGATAACGAATTCCAGAAATAAAAATACAGTTTTGTGGTGTCATTGCATTATAGATGGGAGAGGCAGCACTGTCATGGAATGCGCCGTTGAGGTGGTGCATCAGCCGACACCTCGCTGGGGTGGCTTTTGCCCCTTTTGACAGGAAGGATGATGTGGAGTTTCAGCTGGATGAGAGTTCACAAAAACTAACTGGCCTTCAGTGCTGCCTTCAGGAAAATCACTTCACAGCTCTGGATGTCTGCTTCCACATCCCCCATCTCTCATTGCACCTTATTCATGGTGCAAAGGCTTCATGGCCAGGCAGGACTTGGTGCTCTGGCTGCGTCTGTCGGTGCCTTGCACAATGGTGCCCAGACCCAAGCTAGGAGGTGCCCCTGAACAACCACTGCTTGTGTTGACTGCTCTCCATCTGTTTCAGAGTTTGAAGAGCAAACGTGCCCAAAGAGAAGACAACTACAGCCTGTCGCTCACTCCAGTCCCAGCCCAAGCCGCACAGTGTGTACGTGGCTGTACAGCCACCAGTGAAATATCTGGAAACATCCCCACAAGGCAGGGTAACATTTTTTTCTGGTTCTTCAAAGGTAGAACAGAGCTTGCTGTAGGACCACGTCCTGCTCGCTATTCATGACGGGACTTCTCTGGGCGGTCAGAGCTCTCACCGCTGCGGAGCGCACAGCAGAAAGAACAAAGGAGGGAGACCAGCACTGCTCGGATGAGGCACGTGCAACGGAGATTCATGTCATGAACTGGATCTCGGAGTTATCGTTTGGAAACAAATTCAATTTCTGTTGAGTCCAGAACTGCATTTTCACTGACGTGTCATGAAAGACGCATGCTTTGTCCGATTCATGTCTGGTTCGGTTCCGCGCACTTTGGCAGCGTTGTACCGGGGTGAGAGGCAAAGTAACTATCCTAGTGTATGGACAGGGAAGGGACTCCTCAGAGGGATGCAAATCTGGTGTGATCACTATATTGTTTGGAGTTAGCGTGGTCTGAGGAGCTTTGCTCTGTGGTGCTACAAGGGCGGGACAAAACTGCCCCCAGACCTTCCAGAGAGCAATTTGCTTGGAGAGGGATGCAGCGCCCAGAGCCAGACACTTCAGGTCAGCATCCTATGGAACCGTTGGTTTTAGGTGTGTCAGGCACCTCCAGTTCCCGTCAAGACAAGGTTTGAAAACATCAGCCATTGTACATGGAGCATGGTTACGGGACCAGTGACTCACTGAAGACCCTCTTGTGCAAACCCAAGGTGGTCCACGTGCCACCGCCTGGCCAGGAATGAGGCAGTGCTGGCCCGCGGGGGCTGGCAATACCCACTGCTGACAGGACACTTGGGAACTTGCTCTGCACAGCGACCACGCGAAACACTTCTAATATCCCCAAAAGAAATGGGGGCTGCAGAAACCCAAGCGAGAGGCAAACAGGCTCAGTCAAGCCTACAGCCTTTGGCTAGCTTCCCCTGCAAGGGTTTTGTGAAACAGCGGCAGTGTCAGCTCATCGGCAGAGCATCCTCTTCTGCACCTCCCTCTTCTGTTCTGCCAGACACTCAGCAGATGAAGGCCCTTTGCAATGACAGGGAAAATGATCTTTGCAAAGACAAAAAAAGGAGAAAAGTGCAAGTTTGATTCAGTTCGCACAATGATCAGTAAGACGAGCTCTCTTTTAAACGTGCCACTGCAAATCGCATACAAATTGCACGCCGCGCTGGCGGCCAGGCTTTGCGGCAAGCTGCTTCCCCAGAGCCGCTCCTGACAAGGCAGGTTCCTGCCCATGCTGCCCGCATTAGAAAGAGCCATCCTGCAACCTCTGCCAGCACGCAGGTGAGCGGCGCTGAGCCTCGGGAGCCCGGGCTGTTCTGCCCAGGTGCTGCTCGGCATACGCGGGTCCCTGCAGGAAACAAATCTTTCCTTCCTCCTCAAGTGCGAGGCCGTGACCAAGGTAAACTCGCGCTTGGTGTTCCTCCCCACCGCCTGGGTGACCCCGAGCAGCACCAGCTCTGCAGAGACATCTCCAGCTCTGGGGCGCTGCTGCTCGGGACAGCCGGCGTCCGCATATCCCTGTCTCTGTTTGGGCAAACCGCAGAGGAGCTGGTGGGACGGCGGGGATCCGTCCCCGAGCCGCGAGCTGCAGGGAAGCTAACGGAGCGGCTCTGCACCCCGTCTCCCCTCGGCAAACAGGACTCACCCCACACAATCTCTGCAGTGTATTTGGTGAGCACAAATTTAGTCCCTTACCTGTAAAATACAGTTACTGTGTCCGTATGTGTGTGCAGACCTGTGTGCGTGCGTGTGCGTACAGACCCGTGTGCATGTGTGTGCAGATCCGTGTGTATGTGTGCGCAGAACTGTGTGCATGTGTGTGTGTACAGACGTGTGTGTGCAGACCCGTGTGCATGTGTGTGTGTACAGACGTGTGCATATCTGCGTGCACGCCTGTGTGCACACACTTTTTATAAAGGCAAAGAGCAAGCCGAGGGAGGCGGGAGTACTGAAAGCCCACAGATTTCTGTGGCGTGTAGCACCTCTCTTGCAGCTTCTCAGCCAAGACACGTTACACGTACAAGAAATACCATTTGTGATGGAGGCAGAAAGTTCTTGGAGACAAAGCGCGCTGTGACGACAGCGCTGGATGCAGACAAGCCATGGAGTGTCACAGATTTGGACCTGCTCTTCCTCCTCACTGCCCGAAGCCTCCAGGACCGCGATTCCCATGGGAAGGCTGCGCTCGTGGCTGAGCAGAGTCCGGAGCCCTGGGTTTTACCCAGAGTGAGATGTTCTGCCAGGCTTTGCGGCGGCTGGGGGCTCCCGGCAGGCAGGGCAGGGCAGGCAGGGCAGGCAGGGAGGGCAGGGCAGGGCAGGGCAGGGCAGGGCAGGGCAGGGCAGGCAGGGCAGGGCAGGGAGGGCAGGGCAGGGCAGGGCAGGGCAGGGCAGGGCAGGGAGGGCAGGCAGGGCAGGACAGGCAGGGCAGGGCAGGGCAGGGCAGGCAAGGCAGGGCAGGGCAGGGCAGGGCAGGGCAGGGCAGGGCAGGGAGGGCAGGCAGGGCAGGCAGGGAGGGCAGGGCAGGCAGGGCAGGACAGGCAGGGAGGGCAGGGCAGGGGCAGGGCAGGGCAGGGCAGGGCAGGCAAGGCAGGGCAGGGCAGGGCAGGGCAGGGAGGGCAGGGCAGGGCAGGCAGGGCAGGGCAGGGAGGGCAGGCAGGGCAGGACAGGCAGGGCAGGGGTGCTGTGCCCAGGCAGGCACCGGCGGGCTGCGGGGGGCAGGACAAGGGCTGGGCTTCCCCCCTGCTGCCCCTGCCTGCTCGGTTCGGGCTGTGCAGAGACTTCTGAAAATTTTGGTGAATTTTGATTGTTTTGGTCTAAAAAAGACGCAGTCAAGGAAGGGAAATCTGAAAAGACAAAATTGGTTTTTTGCTATCTCAGAATAAACTTTTTAAAATTCAAAATCATTAAACTGTGCTAAATAAATTTTTTAAAAAATATTTAATGTGCAGCACAGTTTCCATTCTGATTGAGACAAACTGTTTGAACCAAAATCAAGCTATCTGAAATTACCGTTTAAGCACAACAGAGCAGATGAAAGAAGAGGATCCTTGGCCCTTATTCAGTCTGTTGCTTTCTCTCTAAATCTTGGAAAACACGTCAAAAAAGGTGAAGTGAAATCTATTACAGGAAAAGGATCTTACACCTGAACAGACACATTAATTTACTTTCTTTTCAATAGCTCAGCTGTCTTATCTTTCTCAGCCATTCAGTCTAATTTAATTGGCTGAAAAAAGTTAATTCTTTTTCTCTTACTCTGTCATATTTTATAATCCTGGAAACAAAAAATCTAGCTACTCTGATATGACATAAAAACTTTTGAAGGTCCTGCTGCATTTCATTTTCAAACACAACAGAAAAACAGACTGAGTTGCATGATTAATATCTTTGGTCCACAATTATTTTATTAAGATGCATAAGAGGAAAATTTATGAGAACAATGCAGCAAAATGCTAATGTTGGAAATGAAAAATTATTTCATCTTCACAAAATATGTACGCTGAAATTCATTATCAATAAAAATTGAGGTCAACACTTTCAATCTTTCAACCAGAAACTTTCAAATTTCCTAAACCTTTTAGCATAATCAGAGACTTTGAATTTAAATTTATTTTTACTTTTTCTTCATAAAATAAAACCCACACACTTTATGAAAAAAAATATTTCAAAGCTCTCTAAAACATTATGTTCATATACATACATATATAAACTACATATAGAATGCATATAGCATTTATGTATGAATAGTTTAATTATATATATTACACATGTTACAGTAGTATTATACCCTGGTACAAATACTATCATTGCATACTTTTTAAATTATCTTTTTAATACGTACATACACACGACTTTCCTTGGGTCAAAGTCAATGTCTAATGCTTTACTGGTGCAGCAACAGGTTTCTTGCAGAAGTTTAAGCGAGACCATCAGGCACGTTTCCCAGAAATCTCTACAGCGTGCCTTTATGCTTTATGAGAAATACAGTGCTTAAATTTGGGGCCATATCAACCGAGTGATAAAACCCCCAGCAAACCAACGACCCACATGGCAGGAATGATTTCTAATCCTGGCCGATGAATTTGTCTCGTCCCAGGATGTCTCTGTTGTAACAGACGGACGGAGACGTGCTGTGTTTGCAGAAAGTCGTGAGGCTTCAGCCCCGCTCCCAGCTGCGCCCAGAGAGCGAGGGCAGATAGATGGGATGTGAGGCACAAATCCTTCCCGGTGAGGGTGCTGAGGCCCTGGCACAGGTTGCCCAGAGAAGCTGTGGCTGCCCCTGGCTCCCTGGCAGGGTTCAAGGCCAGGTTGGATGGGGCTTTGGGCAAGCTGGGCTAGTGGAGGGTGTCCCTGCCCATGGCAGGGGTGGCACTGGGTGGGCTGGGAGGTCCCTTCCAACCAAACCAGGCTGGGGTTCTGTGACAGCAGCTCGCCGTCGGGCTTGGGCATCTTATTCAGGCTGCTAATCAAATAGATAAAATGAAGACAGCCTGTCAGTGGCCAGACATTTAATACCAGGGCTGAATGCTTGCCCTGTGCCTGAAGACCAGCCTCAGCCCTACAAGGAGGCGTCTCACTGGGATTTTGGACCTCACGTGGTGGCTGATCCTTCCCCTCCCAGCGCCCCAGGAGAGGGAATGTGATACAGACCTCGAGAAAACGCTTCAGCAACAAAAGTCTGACAGCTCCTCTCCGCTGCTTCTGCTGTGACAGTTTGCAATGACGGGTTTGGTCCGGGGAGCTGCTAATTCCTCACTCTCTGGAGTTATTTTACTAGTGTTGGAAACCCGCACCCTCTCCCAGCACCTTCCCACGTGGGCTGAGCTGGGGCCGAGAGGTGCCGAAACCTCCCGGTGCGGACGTGGAGTGGGGCACGGCAAGAGCCTGAGACGGGTCTGGGTAGGGGCTGCCGTGTCGTTCCTTGGGGCCTCGCCAAGGCACTCGTTCCTCACAGCCACTGCCTGCAAGGTGACAGTAACAGCAGATACAAGAGGGCTGAGATGTTTCCCAGATTGTAAAAAAACCCCAACAAAAATAGGCTAAACCAAGGACAAATAACCCAAGGGTGTGAGGGACTCTGCAGCAGAGGAGCCCCAGGACAGAGATGCTCACCCCCCAGCCAGAATGGGGACACCCTGGGGCAGGATGGGGTGCTCACCCCCAGGTGTTGGGAATTCCCACAGCCCCATAGCTGTTATGTCCTTCTCTTGGTGAAAGATCCAAAGGTACCACTGTAACTTCACTTCACAGGCAGTGCAACCACAGATTTTAGACAAGCAACAGACCGAAAGGGCTCTGATAATTTTATCTTCCTCAATATTCATTCATCAGAAAGATAAAAAATTAGTGCAGCCATTGTGCCAACAAATACCAGCATTTCCATAAAGCAGAAAATTTTAAGTCAGCCTTCTTCTTCATGATTGCACATCTGCAAAGTTTCATTGTGATGGAAAAACATTGCTTTAGTACTTCTCCAGGTAAAACCATCTGTGCAGTGTAAATAACATTCATAGGAAGTTTAACTTCTGTTTATCTATTTTTCTCTCATAGTTTCCTCTTCCTCTACTTGCACTGTCACGAACCTTGCATGTTTGTGGGGGATAAAAAAGGGAAGAATCATAGAATCATTCTGGTTGGAAAAGCCCTTTAAGGTCATCGAGCCCAACCGTTACCCCAGCACCGCCCAGCCCCCCACTCACCCCTGTCCCCAAGCACCACATCTACACGGCTGTTCAATCCCCCCAGGGATGGGGACCCCACCACTGCCCTGGGCAGCCTGTCCCAGGGACTGACAGCCCTTTGGGGGAGGACATTTTCCCTCCTATCCCATCGAAACCTGCCCTGGCACAACTTGAGGCCGGTTCCTCTTGTCCTGTCACTTGTCACTTGGGAGAAGAGACCGACCCCCCCTGGCTACACCCTCCTTTCAGGGGGATGGAGAGAGCCAGCAGGTCTGTCCTCAGCCTCCTGTTCTCCAGGCTGAACACCCCCGGGTCCCTCAGCCGCTCCCACCACATTGCTCAGTGCATGTCTGTCTGCATTTACATTTAAAAGATGTTCTTTCTATTTATATATACATGGGCATATATGTTCCACAGTCTGGGAGTGCAGTTATGAAAAATATACATGATATAAAAATGGTGCATTTGTATCTATGGCAGATGTAGGAGCTCACACGTACACACAGGTGTACACAACGTGTATAGGTGCACGCACACTCCTCCCTACCTGCCGCCGCCTCTGAACCGTGCCTGGGATTTAAAAGGAGCTGCTGCACCGGCGTCCCCACGCCCCGGACGTGATTCCAGCTAAAGAGCCAGAAAAGGTGCGCTCAAGAGGAAGGAGCGTTTATGAGTTTAACAAAGGCAAACCATGTTTTGGGGCATATTAGCTCAGAATTGTCCTCCAGAGGACACTGCCAGGCTGAACATTGCCCAGCCAAATGGCGGCTCTGGCTTTGGCATGAGGCGTGTGCAAGGGCACACACGTGCAGGGACACACGTGTGCACGGGGCTGGGGATGGAGACAAGAGGGGATGCTCCCAGGAAGGGTGCCCGGCCCCCGCGGGGTGTGCTTGGACCGCCGTCCCCTCCGCAGCTCCTGGGGCCGGGCGGCCTCAGCCAGGCTGGACCTGGTTTTGGCCACTGTCGCTTATATCCATCGTTAGACATCTCCAGCTTTACAGATTTGTCTTCTGGAGAAGAAAAGAAGTTCGGAGTCCCATTCAGGGGTGCAAAAGGATCCTGGAAATCATTTATTCGTGACCAAAATGTAAGTAATTCAAACTTCTGTTGCTGGATAATGAACCTCAGTTTAGGAGTTTGGACTGTTGCTGCCTTCTGGTTGTTCTCGTCGTAGTTTTGGTTGGTTCTTACCACTCATGCACTTGTCAGAAGAGAAATTACTGCTAGGTTTCCAGACGGGAACTTGGCGTGAGTGTGTGTGTGCGCACACTTGTGCAGTCGTGTTACGTGGCAGTTCAGCAGCAGTAACTGTGATCCACCCCCTGCCCCAAGGACGTAAGTATCTGCATTTCAGTCTAGTGAGAGGCTTTCTAATCCTTCATTGTTAAGTAAAATTCCAAGTTTATCTGAAACATGGATGAATAGTTAATGCATTGTGTTTCAAATACAAAGGACAAGGTCTGCAGAGCAGAAATCTCCAAATTTCTTGTAAACCAGGATTTATGCTGTTTCTTCAATATCCTGTTAATTATTTTGTCTCAGAAAGATTCAGCTCCTTTCGAACACGCCTTGAAGGCATTTCACTTTCCTGCACGCTCTGCTACTTTCACCCCACGTGCTGGAGAGCAGGAAGTCCGTTCATCTGCCCGCTCCCCAGCGTGCAGCCGTCCAAAACTGCGCTGGGCTGCCTGCGGCCGGGCGGCTGCTGCCGGACCGGGGCTGCTCTCGGCGTGTGTCACACCAGTCTGTACTGGGGACGAACCCAGCGATTGTACTGGAAAGCCACCTGGGTGCTGCTGGCGGTGGCGGCGGGCGGTGGAGGTGCCGGAGGCGATGTCTCCCTGCCGTGCTGCCTGCGGCCGTGTCCGGTGGCATGGTCCCCGTGTGCGGTGGCACGAGGGCGGCTGCAGGAGAGCGGGCAGCCCAGCGTCAGGCTGCTCCTCCGGCGCCGACAGCCTTCTTGCTGCGGTACTTAGTGTTTACTGCTATGCTTCTCTTAGCTTTGAATTAACTCTTATAATATACCTTCAGGACTAATGAATTTGATACATAAAGCCCATGCACTAGAAATGGTGCCATTCGTTTTCCGATGTTCTCCACATAAAATGATTGTCAGCTCCTCAAGCCTGGCAGTACAAACGCTGATATGAATCCCTCGCTGTAATTATATTCCCCCGGACTTCCTTTTCATTGCTAATACAGCCATCTCTTCCCCTTTCTCCCTTAATAAGGTTGTTTGCCTCCTTGGCAAGGACACTGCCATCCATATTTTGGTGCCACATTCTGCGCCTCCTGGTTTCTCTCTTCAATTTTAAGATAAATTATCTTGCCTTTGCAGGGCTGTCATCAGCATGTTTTTGAAGAACTGCATTATCAAACAGTATAAGGCTTGCAGTGGGGCAGCCTAACCTAAAAAGACATGTTTATCTTTATTATCGCACTCCTATCTCTTCATTAACTTTCAGATATCTTCATGTTCCAAGGGTAGCTGCTGTCACATCTCGTGAGCGATAGTATTAATCTTCCCCCGCGCCTCTGCCCGGGATCGCTCTGCCCTATGGCTCCCTTTGAGGTTTCCCGTTATGTTTGTAATCAGGTCAATATTACAGTTCTGCATAAGCAAACAAGTAATGTTTGTTATGAATCCTTATGAATTTATTATGATGGAAATTCTTCTCTTTTATATGCATGGCTATTCCCTGACCTATTATTCCACATTTCTGATGTATAGAAGGAAGAGTACGAGCAATTGTACATAATTTAATCTCTTCTTCTGATACATTAACGTCCACCTCTTACTGAGAAGCTCGCTTTTGATGGCGACGGCATTGCGACAGCCTGGCAGGGCCACCTACGCTGGCGGTGACTTGCCAAAGGGAAGGCAGCTTTGCCAGCTGGGAGCGAGAGATGCCTCTTGGTCTCGCTCCGCTGCCGCAGGAGCGGTGGGAGCCACGTGGGATGCTCCTGCCCCGGCTGCGTGTCCTACCAGAAGCAGAAGCACTGAGGGCATTGCGGGAGCAATGCAGGGGGCTGCTGTAGGAAAAAGAAAAATTCTTCCTTACTTAAAAGGCAGTGTTTTATGTTTTTGCTGGGATAGGACAGTGAGAATGAAGCAGCAGATAATGGTGCAACATATCTAACTTGCGGGGCTGGCTGTCCCTTCCCTGGATATCACCGAACAATGCGACTGTCTGGCCGGGGCAACAGATCCAACGCCACCAACCTCTCCTCTCCAGCACAGCTCTTAAATCCTGCTCCTGTTCTGCTTTCCCTTTCACAGCAAACCGTGGTCCCGCCACCCAGATCGACTTTACTGGAGATCCACCCAAACAATAAAAACAGGGCATGGATGCAAAGGTGGAGAAGAGCACGGCATACCCTGGAGAAGAGACGCCAGGGTCAGAGGTACGAGCCGTGCTGCTCCCACAGGAAAAAAGCAGCTGAAATTGTGAGGGCTGGCAGGCGGCTTGTGCTTGGGCAGGAGAATGTCCAAACCCAAACTCTCCAACTCTCTGTCAGGACCCTGCTGCTCTCCAGCTGCCACCAGGATGGTCTGGCTGTAAATACTGGTAAACAAAAGTGGCACATCCTGAATCCTCGGGTGGATAACGAGACAGGAGAGAAGCAGCAGCGGGGGGGTGGTCACAACCGCACACGGACTGGGGGACGCGGGGCTTAGAGGGCTGCAACGAAGAGGCATCGCTGACGGAGGAAGGCTTCCCAAATGAGGGGTGAGGTCTCGAGGGACGAAGGGCCAGGCAGAGGAAGGTGCTGGTCCTGCCTGGAGGAAAGATGCTGAGGAGCCTGGAGAGGAGTGCGGGGTGCCCCGGGACCGCCCCAGCAGCACAACAGGAGCTGGCAGGGGCTTCTGCCCCACCGCCCCGCAGCAGCAGTGTGTGATGCTGGGGGGGAGCAAGAGTGTGAGAGAGGTGAGCAGGGCGTGAGCTCAGATCTCCCCAGGGCTAAAACCCACCCCAGGTTCCAGGTCCAGGGCAGGGTGCTGCTTCCTCGGCCCTGCCTGGGCTCGCTGGACTGCTGCGGAGATGAGCACAGCAGAAAACAGCAGCGGGCTTTCTGCCCTCTGTACCATCCATTGTGAGATAACCTAAACTCCATCCCTCATCCGGTGCCAGGTCTCAGGCCTGTCCTCAGGGGCTTATCTGGGCGACGAGGAAGATTAAGGTTCCCTGTCGATTCCTCCTGGAGTCAGATACATGGAGCAGATGTTAAATGACTGCTGTGGTGCCGGAGCTGTCAGCAGGGCTCATGGGGCTCCTCACTGCATGCAGAGGATGTGAAACACTGCATCCACTTTAGCATTTTAGCTCAGAAAGAGTGAGGTTTTGAAGCAACTGCCCCGTTTGAGTCCATTGACTAAGCATGCCTTGGTTTGCAGAGTGATGTTGGGGCATGCAAACCAGAAATTAAAGGAAGAGATCCGTTCCAGGTGCACATCAAATGCTTTCCAGTCCCCAGCAGATACAAGGGTCCAAGGCAATGAGTGGCCCTTCAGACAGCTTCAGACCATGTCTGTGGCAGGGATGCTTTAGCTGAACCGAATTAACTAAGCCACAGCAAACTACTTCTCAAGGATGGAAGCTCCCAGGTCACAGACTGTGTAGAGAGGTGGCTCTCAGCTCCGCCTGGTTTCGCTCAGTGATGCCTTTCTTTTGCACTAAACAACATGCAGATAATATGGGAATATCTGGGATAAGATCCATGCCAGCTTGCTGGTGTTAGGGGGCTGAGTGAGACCCACTCTTCTATTCCTGCAGGCTCTTCTGCCCCATGTTCAAAAACCCACTGGTTACTCAAAAGACACATCTTATTTAGAATCACAGAACCCCAGCCTGGTTTGGGTGGGCAGGGACCTCCCAGCCCACCCAGTTCCAACCCCCTGCCATGGGCAGGGACCCCCTCCACTAGCCCAGGTTGCCCAAAGCCCCATCCAACCTGGCCTTGAACACTGCCAGGGAGCCAGGGGCAGCCACAGCTTCTCTGGGCACCCTGTGCCAGGGCCTCAGCACCCTCACTGGGAAGGATTTGTGCCTCACATCTCATCTATCTGCCCTCCTTCAGTTTAAAGCCATTACCCCTTGTTCCATCAATACATGCCCTTGCAAACAGTCCATTTCTCGAGCTCCGGGCTCTTCCAGCCCTTCTTCACCACCATCCACCACTGCCAGCTGCGCTCCGAAGCCAGCAAGAAGCTGAGTTGTTCCCAGAGTCAAGCTGCTCCCTGTCCACAGTGACCACCTGCTTCTGAAAGTCTGTCATTACACTGTCCAGAACACAAAGCTTTTCCTGAGGCTATAAACGAGCCTGCCCACTTCCTCGTGCTCTAAATCCACATCCTTTTCCTATTTAATCAACACACGTAATGAGAAGATGGCACCGTTCCTGTAGGATAAGAGAAGACAAACATGGAGACGCGCAATTGGAACAGTTAGGGTTTGTGGTTTTTTGTTTTTTTCTTTTTACAAACATACATTTCTCTTTTTTTTTTTTCCAAATCAGACAATTCAGTGTCATTCATGCTCTTATCCGCACCCTGAGCAGGATGAGTCAGTGCTTCAGATGCGAGGGTGTGTGCTGGTATCTGCATCAGATCTCTGGCAGCTCCCACAGGTATGTTCCCGGGCTTTATGTCCTCAGGGAACGCTGAGCAAACAGGCTGCATGGGGGGCATTTTTATTTTTCTGTATCTTTAAACCACCAAACTGAGTCATAACTTCCATTGCTGCCGCTTTGGAATCATCCAAAATGATTTTTTTCTTGTGCAAAGATTACTAGTAGCAGTTTATCATCAACTTCCTGATTTTTAACACAACTTTAATCTAGAGGGAACACAAGAGTAGATTTTAGAAACAGCAATTTCCAGCAGGCATGCATTACGTCTGCCCACAGTGTTGTACTAGAAAATATGAACTCAGTTGCAGAGAAGGTACAACACTCTTATCCTTTCTATATTTTATAGCATGAACTCCCTCTGTATTGTGGAGATTTAATGGACAAACACAATTTGGATACAAAGTGTCTGCCAGGTAACACGACTTTCAGGCAAACCATTGTACTCTCAGACATTGTGCTCCCAAGGTAAGTTTTTTAGGCTTGACCAATTGACATCTCAGTTACAGGAAGAACTTGCCTTCACGTTGCCTGAGATGGATCTTCCCAGTGGGCAGGTAACTCCTGGAGAACATCTGCGGGGCTGGATGGGACCCGGCAGAGCTGAGCAGTGAACGCAGTGCTGAAGTCTTGCGGGGGAACGCTGACGTGGTCCCTGCATGAAGAGCTGCAGGAGCCCCACAGGTCGTGCTGCCCCACGGCAGGGTGGACGTCACCTCCAGGCTGGCCTTGACGCCCCACGGGGACCCCCCATCCCCTCTTAGCCGGGGGCTTCCTGCAGTTTGGGATCAGCACGGGGGGCCGGGGTGTCTGTCCCAGGGCACTCCTGGGGGCTTCCCGTGATAACGGAGGTCACCTCCGATCAGGAGGATGCTGCAAAGCACGGGCTGGGGCATTCGCTACCTCTGGGTCCTGAGGTCTATCCGCAGCCTTCTGTTAATGGAGTTACACAGCCCGGGCTGCCCCAGGGCCATCGTCCGCAGCCACTCTGCAGAAAGGGCTGTCCCAGCCAGAGAAATCTTCTCCTCCCATTTCCTCCCGCCCTGCCTGCCCCCTTCTTCCCTTCTACAGCATTTTGTGTTGTTGTGCATTATCTCTACTACATGTGTCCCTGGTTTTGAGGCCGAATAATCATTTCTCTGAGAAGCCTAAAATAACTGTGCATAAATAGGATCTTGTTATGCTGACTGTAGTTTACAGAATAACTGCCACAACCCGGGATAGAAAATAACTATAAATAAATTAAAAAGTGAGACCATGGACTTTATTAGGGCGTGCATTAATGGGAGCTGTGTGGAGGAGAGCAGCTCCTTCCGGAGCAGGCCAGAAGCAGAAATCCCCGGTTCCAGAGCCGTCTGTGCGGGGACCGGCTCGGCTTTTCCTTCCCCAGACCTTGCCAAGTCCCTCGAGTCGCTGGTGCGTGGGGAAAATCGCTCGGGTGATTTTGGGCTAGACTGTGCAGAACACCAAACCTCACTTTGTTTTGAGATTTGCACTGAGATAGAAAGAGTAATTAAACGTTCGGTACTGAACTGTCTCAGTATAATGGCAAGAAAGAAGCTAAAGAGGTTGCTGGAAACAGCCCCCCCTGTCTCCTGTGGAGCAAAAAAGTTTTTAAACTCCCAGTACCTGTGTTAAGGGAGAAAAGTCACTTTTATATTGGCTCTTGAAACCGCGTTTGGCATGCACGGCCGTGGATTGTAATTAGTTTTAAACCCAACCGCTCTTCTCTCCCTCCTCCCCTCGGTGCTCCCCCCGGCCACCCTCCCGCAGCTCCCTGCAGCGCGGCAGGCAGGACGCTGTGCCCGGCTCCGGGAGCGGAGCCGCTTCTGCCCCCGGCCGGTGCCCGGCCCCGCATCTCCCCCCGCGCGGTGCCAGGGGGCCGGTGCCGAGCGCCCTGCCCTGCCCGCGGGCTGCCGGCCGGTGCCCGGGCTGCGGGAGAGGAGGTGCTGAGGGGGCAGCGCCCCGGCTCGCCCTCTGCAAGCGCAGCGCTGGGTTTCCTTTCGCCCGTCCCAGCGTGTGCTGCCGGCTGCAGAGCCCAGACGCCGGCTGCTCTTCGCCGGCTCCTCACCCCCGACCTTCGCCGGCGCAGCCGAGGAACGGCGGCCGCTCGCTCTTTGCGGCGGGGAAGGTGCGGGGTGCTTTACAGAGGCACCCCCGGCCCCGAGCGCCGCGGAGCGCGGCCAGCGCTGGGTGGGGGCGTCGGCACGGCGCTCCCGGGGGCTGGGAGCCGGGATCCCCCGGGCAGGAGCGCGGCGGAGCCAGCCCAGCTCGGTGTGAGCAGCGGTGTGCCCGCTCCGGCTGCAACCCTCCGGCTGCCCGGCGGGGCAGGGGGCATCTCCCACGGGGAAGGCGCGTTTTGGTGTGCCGGGAGAGATTCGCCTCAGCCAGGACAAAGAAACGCGCGGCCGCTTCCAAGCCTGCGCAGGGGTTGCACGCTCACGGACATCTCTCCTTGTTTCCATCTCCTTTCTGAGTTCGGCGGTAGAGGTGAAGAAAAGGCAGTTAAGGAAATATGCAAAAAAAATGAACCGACGATGAGTGAAACTTTCATTTTTTACATAATTAAAAGCGTGACATGAGAATGTGAAATGTCAAAAGGATCAACTTCAAAGCTGTATGAAATGAAACCTGCACTTTGATTTGAATATTACTTTATGAAGAAAGACATAAGAAAAAGAGCTTTCTGTGTAAATATTAGAATTACAAATCACAACTTTCATGATTAAAATCATACTTGGAATAGTAAAAATTTCATACCACTTCAGAACTGGCAGAAGAGCAGAAAAGACGGGTTTTCTTCTTGCATCATGACGTCGGCAAGTGGCACGTGGAGCTGCAGGCTGCCTTCTCGGTCCCGCACCTTCCCTTTGAACACAGACGGAGCCTTTGCCTCAACCCCCTCCTGCGCGGAGGGGTGCTCCTGCTGTGCACAGACCCTCGTGCTGGCAGGGGGCTCTTCCCACACCGACACCCCACGTCCTTCACCCTGCGGTGCAGAAATCCCCTTCTGCGGGGGAAACGTGCCTGCCGTGCCTTGGTTTTCTTCTATTAGTAGTATAACCTGATACCTGAATCATTTGGGCCTCCAAAATCTTGGTAGTTTGTTTTGGTTTTGTGGGGTTTTTTTTCATTTCAAGGTTGCAACAAACCATAGCAGATTACTGTGTGAGACTCCCGTGCCGTGATCGTGTTAAATTAAAATGCAGTTCTGGGTCCATAACCTGCTCTGTCCACACTAGACGATGCCTTTCCAGACACCAGTGAGCATTCCTGGTACCCACGTACGCAACTGTGGACAAGAGACGTGGCTTCCCGCACGCACTCTTGGGTCCACCCTGGAGGTTGCTTGTTTCTGCAGTCACCCGAGGGACACGTTTCTCCTGCTGCTGCTCTGACTATGCTCTGATCTTCTAAGGAAAAAAAAAAAAAAATCAATTAATGTTAAAGCAGCTCCAGCCGTGGGTTTACCTCTGAGAGGATCAAACAGAGAAACTGCTGAGGTGTCCCGCGTGCGTATTACGGAGTAGGAATCCCCTGTCCTCACACATCGATGACGTCAGCATGAGCATCTGCCTTCAACTCATCCAAACACACAGGGGTCTTCAGTCCTTTGTTTGACTGAGGCGGTTTTTTGGAAAATTTTGCATTAACTGGAACACACCATGATTATAAACCTAGACACATGCCCATGCTCATCTTTCAAATTCCTCGCCATGTTATTGAAACCTCCGTGCCCACAGCTGAGATGCAATATACACAAAATATAAAAAATCCCTCAGGTTTATGGGCATAATCTTACTTCATTGCTGTGTGTCTTTGATAAAATTAACCTGTAGGTTCATTTTTCAATCAAAGTAATCAGATTTTTTTATTCTTCTGTAGCATCCACACAGCAAAGAAACCAACACATGCATTTTCCTCTCTGGCTTTCTCTGCCTTGCAAATACTTGTGACTTTTTTTTTTTTTTTTTTGTATAACAAAGAACAGTAAGGGTTCCAGATCTAATTGAACACTTCACCTTTGGGGGTTTCGTTTATTTGGTTAGTTGGCTTTCTGTCTTCTGGAGCCACACACCTGCATCCCCTGTGTCCCACCTCTGCCAGCTCTGAAACCAGCCCCCCCGCGCCCGGCACGACCTGGCTTCTGCCAGACCTCACACCTTTTTCTGTCCACCCAGCAACTTCTCCCCTCGTGTCCGTTTGTGTCCGGTGTCCGGGCGGGGTGCCACGACGTGGGGGCCGGGTCTGCACGCCTTATCGCAGCGGTGCAGCTGAGGGATGCCCACCCGAGAGCGCTGCCACAGTGCCACGCGACTGCTCAGCCTCTGCGAGGACCGGGGCTCAAATCGCTCTTCCTATTGCACCAAAATCCATGGAAAAAGATCCCAAAACATTTGATTGCAAGGAAATAACACATGCAACTGTTCCTGAATCAAATCTTCTGGCTCTGTCCTCAGCTGCGCAGGCAGCCTTGCCTTGTTTTTTAACAAAATACAGCTGGAACGCCTTGCCCAAACCTTTCCTTCCAGGAGCTTTGCTGGCTGTGCAGGACTGAGGACTGTCCTGGGCAAAGGGAGAGCTGTAATATTTCTGTTCAGATACTGTGGGGAATAATCAAACAGCACATTTCTTCCTGGAGCCTGTGGGCGCCGTGCATCGCCCCTGCCTGTGGTACTCACCCTGAGATGCTGGTGTCGGTGCGTTATCTCACTGGGAGCAGGTAAATGAAGGCAGAGCTATTTTTAGAGCCTGCTCATTTCTTCATATCCTGGTTACATATCTAGTGCGTACTGGGGAGACTTCTTTGTTTCACTTGTTACCTAGAATGAAATGCAGATCACAGATGTGAGGCAGGATATATTGGATTAAGCCACACCTCTACCTCAGCAGAACAAAGATCTCTGCAGGCAAAGATTAACATCGCCTGTGTAAAAAATATTAAAATATTTAGATGTGATTTGCAAATATTCAGATGTGATTTACATTTGCAGCTTTCCACGTTGGCTGGTGATGCACGTTTTGTGCAAACGAAAGCTCGGCGCTCAGTTTACAAGCTCCTCAGGTTTTTGGTACGCTCATATCAGGAAGATGCAGCACATCCTTCACATGCCTGTGGGCTGCTCACGCTCCCATACATAGAGAAAAACTAATTGCTGGCATATTTAAAATAACAAATGTGACGATAAAATGAAAACTGGAGTTTCTTAGTCAGCAGAATACAATTATTTTAAAGTGAATTATTTTTAGTTTTCTTTCTATTCAGTCTGAATTTCATGGAAGGTGTCACTGTGGTTGCTTATAAATGAACACTGCGGTCACCCCAACAAGCAGAAGATAAATTGCATTACATATATTTAAAATTCATCATTTTTATCCATCTGAAGCAGAGTTTTTTACAATAGCATAGAATTAAAAATTAAGAGCTGCTCTCAGGAGCATTGAATAAAATTGTCTAAATTATCTACTCAGTGCAAAGAATTGATTTGTGTGGTTGGGGGCAAATGGTGAAAATTGACCTTCCGTCAGCGGCTGGAGCAGGAAGATGCACCTCGAGCACGGGGACATCGCCGTGTCGGAGCACAAAGGACGGCCACCTTTTCATTTCACCCCTCAATAGACACTGACTTGCGGATAAACCCCCCTTTCTCACTTCTGGGCAATATGACAACCTATATGTTTGGCACTCCAGGGTGTTTTGATCGTTTCTTTGCTTTTACCCGTGTTTGTCCTCAGACTAATAGCAGGGTTTTAAACCACAGCAAAATATAGTTATTTTTTGGTGAACAGACACACCAGAAAGCTGCTGCGCTGCTGACTGCGTGGTGCCATGCCGGGTGCTCGGGGGGTGCAGCAGGCTCGTCCCATGGACCAGGGGTTTCCCTGGAGCCGTGCAGAAGCCAGCGGGGTGCCCCCCCCCCCCCCCCCCCCCCGAGAAGATCCTCTTTTAGCATTTTGGCAGGCGGGGAAGAGGCTCTTCATGAGCGGCGGCTGAACCGGGCTCTGTGCAGGGCTCGTTGCCTCGTTAGGATAACCGTGCTCGACGATGAGCAGCCCTGCACGGGGGGCTGATGGCTCCCCATCCTCCGGGCAGGGCTCTGCACAATTAATTAGGGCTCTGCACAATTAAGCTTCTGCAGTGGTCTTCACCCAAAACCGCTGCTCGGCTCATGGCACCACGTTTGCACAGGCTGAGCCACGCTGGATCTTTGCTTGTTGCCTCTGGCCTGCGTGTTTATTCTATAAATAATCTGAACCGAGCTAAATAACTCACTAGAGGAAACGTATAAAATCCCTTTTCAGTTCAAGATACCATCATCACTTTCTAAAAAAAAATCTTTTATTGTAAGTCACAGTCCATTAAATATTATCAATTTTCTGATTAAATATTGTTTGGATAAACAGAATTATCAAACACCAAAGTATTTCTCAAGCGAGTTAAGTGAAAACACTGCTAACACTTCTGGGTTTTAGCTGCTGTAAGGATAATCAGGAGGACAGCTATTTTTAGCCTTAGACATTTTAGTAATTTGAAGGGATTGTCCCCGGGTAGCAGCTGTAAGAACATGCCGTGAGGGTCTCCCGTGATGCGACGCTGTTCCCCGCGGCCGTACGTCCGCCCCTGCCTAGTCTGGCCCCGGGCTCCAGGGCCGAGAGCCCCACGGCCCAGGGCTTTTCTCTGCTGGCTGCATTGCTGGCCGGGGGCAGGACCCGTTTCTGGCTACTTCTGCCACATCCACAGAGCGGCTTGGGGATCGCCCGCTGCCCTGCCCCAGGCGCTGCCGTGGGGGGCTCCTCACGGGCACCCGTGGGATCCGGGCGGGCTGGAGGCAGGGACGGCCCCGGAAGGTGCTTGCCCTGGTGCTGCAGGCCAGCAGCCCAGCAGCATGCCGTGAGGGTTTCGTGTTCCCATTTCTGTTAGTTTGCATTGAAAAAAGGTGATATTTTTGCATTGGCCTGGACAAGCACCTCTGGAGCTGATGTGTGGAGATGGGTGGGCAACAGGAGGCTGGGATGAAAAGAAGATAATATCAGGAAACAGCCAGGGGAGATTTTTGTCCAGGCTTTTTATTTTATGAGGCTTTAGTTTAGGCTACTAATGCTCCTTCCGGCCTCATAAATTCATGGGAATAAACCAGAAATATTGGTTCAGCATGGTGCTTAGGGCCAAACACTCTCCCCTGGGTATGGCATCCATCCATCCATCCATCCCTCCCTCCCTCCCTCTCTCTCTCCCTCCCTTCAGGCTGGGCTGGACCCCTCCAAGCATTTCTCCCTGACATGGTCTGTGAAGGAAACCCCCTCCCTGAGCGCAGCACCCTGAGCGGCTGGGACGCAGGGGTGCAGGGAGAGCAGTGCGTGTCCCACATGCCAACACGGGCGGGCACCTCTCCTCGACACACGTCCCTCGGAGGCACGTCGATGAAGCCAGGGGAGGAGATGTAGCTGCTGGTGTGAAGTCTGGAGCCAGGCTGGGAGGAGGATGCCCCGGGGCACCAAAGCACCGTGATAAGACAGAGGTCTCCTGGGCTGCCCTTTTGGGGTTGCTGGAGCTAGACATGGCGGTAGAGAGGACAGGGATGTGTTTGGGGACTAAGAGCATCCTCTCTCACTGGTGTACGCAGGCGGGGCACTGATTGCTGCCATCCCTCCGGCCCTTCCCCAGCCCCTGCACCCTGCGCGTGCTGGCAGGAGCAGAGGAGGCTGGAGGCTCTGTCCCCTTCATCTTGGCATTCTCCCTTCCCCACGACCCACCTCTGCCAGGCCTGACGGAGGTTTTGTCCTTGTGGCAAACACATTTTTGCAGCATCAGTAAAGCAGGTAAACAGCCAGGATCCCTTTTTGGCCTCTCTGGCCTCACGTGCTCTGCAGAGCCCCCCGCCGAGGGCTGTCTGGGTCCCACCAGCCGGTTGGGGTGAGCACACGATGCTGCACGAGCTGGGCACGGGCAGAGCCCCTGGGCACGTCCCAGGACAGAGCCTCTGCCTGAGCTGCCACTGAGCGGCTTGGGAGGACACGTCGTCTGCTACTATCCCTCTACTCCACCGGATTGTAGCACTTTCCTGTGCACGCCCTACGCCCAGCGCAGCTCGTTCCCCAGGTGTTGCTTCTGTGGGTCCTTTGCCCAGGAAGGGGGTCGCACCCGGCAGCTCGAGCACGATGAGGGTCCTTCCAGCCCCTCTCGGGAAGCTGTGGCAGCGCTCCTGGCCGAGCGCTCTGATTTTGGGGGGATTTTCCAAGGGGGAACCAAACTCACCTGAAGAGTGAACCCGAGGCAGGGACACCATCTGCAAAATTCTGTCTCGAGCTGAAATTCAGCAGGATTTTTCAATTGCTTTTTCAACAGCTCCTACACTCCCTTGAGATTAAGCAATTATGCCAGGAACCAAGTGTATTTTTTGTACTTTAGAGACTCCGCAGTCCTGATATTCCAAAAGTAAGTGCTGTATTCACTGAACTAGAGCAAATTTTATTCTCAAGTGTATACATCTCTGTAATTTTCCTTTGTAAGATACAATATAAACTACAATATAAATGCACATATATTTTAAAAAACTGCCTGAAAACAGGGCGTGAATAGTTGGCATGCATATATTCCTATGTGCCCTACTAAATTCCCTCCAAATGCAGAGTAAATGGTAATTCTGTAAGTCAAACACTGAGAAGTTCAGGATATAGGTTTTGATAGGATGGATTTAAAGATCCAGTATAATTTTTACCAACACACTTAAGTCTAACCTCCTCATGCGTGATTGCCCTGGTTCTGGCTAGGATAGGGTTACTTTCCCAAGGCGCCAGGACAGGTGAGCCAGGCTGGCCGGGGGCTATTCCATACGTGTGACCTCATGCTCACCACAAAAGGGGGCAGTCGGGGAGGGGTGGGCTCTGTACAGGCTGAGCATCTGGTCCCTTGCTTGTGGGATCAGTAAATTGCTGCCTGTAATCACCCACTGTGAATATCTGTTATCAGCACTGTTGTTGTTGTTCCAATCTCCCTTGTCGTACCAGTAACCTGTCCTTACCCCACCCCACATCCCAGTAACCTGTCCTTACCCCAACCCGCATCCCAGTAACGTGTCCTTATCCCACCCCACATCCCAGTAACCTGTCCTTATCCCAAACCGCATCCCAGTAACCTGTCTTTATCCCACGCCACATCCCAGTAACCTGTCCTTACCCCATCCCACATCCCAGTAGCCTGTACTTATCAAAACCCGCATCCCAGTAACCTGTCCTTACACCACCCCACGTCCCAGTAACCTGTCTTTATCCCACCTCACATCCCAGTAACCTGTCCTTATCCCACCTCACTTCCCAGTAACCTGTCCTTACCCCACCCCACATCCCAGTAACCTGTCCTTATCCCAACCCACATCCCAGTACCCTGTCCTTATCCCAAACCCCACATCCCAGTAACCTGTCCTTACCCCAACCCTCATCCCAGTAACCTGTCCTTATCCCAACCCACGTCCCAGTAAACTGTCCTTATCCCAATCCACATCCCAGTAACCTGTCCTTATCCCACCCCACATCCCAATAACCTGTCCTTATCCCAACCCGCATCCCAGTAAACTGTCCTTATCCCAACCCGCATCCCAGTACCCTGTCCTTATCCCAATCCACATCCCAGTAACCTGTCCTTATCCCAACCCACGTCCCAGTAACCTGTCCTTACACCACCCACATCCCAGTACCCTGTCCTTATCCCAATCCACATCCCAGTAACCTGTCCTTACCCCAACCCACATCCCAGTAACCTGTCCTTATCCCACCCCACATCCCAGTACCCTGTCCTTACCCCAACCCACATCCCAGTAACCTGTCCTTATCCCACCCCACATCCCAGTAACCTGTCCTTATCCCAACCCGCATCCCAGTAACCTGTCCTTACCCCAACCCACGTCCCAGTAACCTGTCCTTACCCCAACCCGCATCCCAGTAACCTGTCCTTATCCCAGCCCACATCCCAGTAACCTGTCCTTATCCCAGCCCACATCCCAGTAACCTTTCCTTATCCCAACCCGCATCCCAGTACCCTGTCCTTATCCCAACCCGCATCCCAGTAACCTGTCCTTACCCCAACCCGCATCCCAGGAACCTGTCCTTACCCCAACCACATCCCAGTAACCTGTCCTTATCCCACCCCACATCCCAGTAACCTGTCCTTATCCCAACCCGCATCCCAGTAACCTGTCCTTACCACACCCACGTCCCAGTAACCTGTCCTTACCCCACCCCATGTCCCAGTAACCTGTCCTTATCCCAACCCGCATCCCAGTACCCTGTCCGTATCCCAACCCGCATCCCAGTAACCTCTCCTTACCCCAACCCTCATCCCAGTAACCTGTCCTTATCCCACCCCACGTCCCAGTAACCTGTCCTTACCCCACCCACATCCCAGTAACCTGTCCTTATCCCACCCCACGTCCCAGTACCCTGTCCTTATCCCACCCCACGTACCAGTAACCTGTCCTTATCCCAACTTGGATCCCAGTACCCTGTCCTTACCCCACCCCACATCCCAGTAACCTGTCCTTATCCCAACCCTCATCCCAGTGACCTGTCCTTATCCCACCCCACGTCCCAGTAACCTGTCCTTACCCCACCCCACATCCCAGTAACCTGTCCTTATCGCAACCCACATCCCAGTACCCTGTCCTTACCCCAACCCACATCCCAGTAACCTGTCCTTATCCCACCCCACATCCCAGTAACCTGTCCTTACCCCAACCCACGTCCCAGTAACCTGTCCTTATCCCAACCCACGTCCCAGTAAACTGTCCTTATCCCAATCCACATCCCAGTAACCTGTCCTTATCCCACCCCACATCCCAATAACCTGTCCTTATCCCAACCCGCATCCCAGTAAACTGTCCTTATCCCAACCCGCATCCCAGTACCCTGTCCTTATCCCAATCCACATCCCAGTAACCTGTCCTTATCCCAACCCACGTCCCAGTAACCTGTCCTTACACCACCCACATCCCAGTACCCTGTCCTTATCCCAATCCACATCCCAGTAACCTGTCCTTACCCCAACCCGCATCCCAGTAACCTGTCCTTATCCCACCCCACATCCCAGTAACCTGTCCTTATCCCAACCCGCATCCCAGTACCCTGTCCTTATCCCACCTCACTTCCCAGTAACCTGTCCTTATCCCAATCCACATCTCAGTAACCTGTCCTTATCCCACCCCACATCCCAGTAACCTGTCCTTACCCCAACCCACATCCCAGTACCCTGTCCTTATCCCACTGCACATCCCAATAACCTGTCCTTACCCCAACCCGCATCCCAGTAACCTGTCCTTACCCCAACCCACATCCCAGTAACCTGTCCTTATCCCACCCCACATCCCAGTACCCTGTCCTTACCCCACCCCACATCCCAGTAACCTGTCCTTACCCCAACCCACGTCCCAGTAACCTGTCCTTATCCCAACCCGCATCCCAGTAACCTGTCCTTACCCCAACCCACGTCCCAGTAACCTGTCCTTACCCCAACCCGCATCCCAGTAACCTGTCCTTATCCCAGCCCACATCCCAGTAACCTGTCCTTATCCCACCCCACATCCCAGTAACCTTTCCTTATCCCAACCCGCATCCCAGTACCCTGTCCTTATCCCAACCCGCATCCCAGTAACCTGTCCTTACCCCAACCCGCATCCCAGGAACCTGTCCTTACCCCAACCACATCCCAGTAACCTGTCCTTACCCCACCCCACATCCCAGTAACCTGTCCTTATCCCACCCCACATCCCAGTAACCTGTCCTTATCCCAACCCGCATCCCAGTAACCTGTCCTTACCCCACCCACGTCCCAGTAACCTGTCCTTACCCCACCCCATGTCCCAGTAACCTGTCCTTATCCCAACCCGCATCCCAGTACCCTGTCCGTATCCCAACCCGCATCCCAGTAACCTCTCCTTACCCCAACCCTCATCCCAGTAACCTGTCCTTATCCCACCCCACGTCCCAGTAACCTGTCCTTACCCCACCCACATCCCAGTAACCTGTCCTTATCCCACCCCACGTCCCAGTACCCTGTCCTTATCCCACCCCACGTACCAGTAACCTGTCCTTATCCCAACTTGGATCCCAGTACCCTGTCCTTACCCCACCCCACATCCCAGTAACCTGTCCTTATCCCAACCCTCATCCCAGTGACCTGTCCTTATCCCACCCCACGTCCCAGTAACCTGTCCTTACCCCACCCCACATCCCAGTAACCTGTCCTTATCGCAACCCACATCCCAGTACCCTGTCCTTACCCCAACCCACATCCCAGTAACCTGTCCTTATCCCACCCCACATCCCAGTAACCTGTCCTTACCCCAACCCACGTCCCAGTAACCTGTCCTTATCCCAACCTGCATCCCAGTAACCTGTCCTTATCCCACCCCACGTCCCAGTAACCTGTCCTTATCCCAACCCGCATCCCAGTAACCTGTCCTTACCCCACCCCACATCCCAGTACCCTGTTTTAACCCCACCCCACATCCCAGTAACCTCTCCTTATCCCACCCCACATCCCAGTGATCTCTACTTATCGCACACCATGTCCCAGTAACCTGTCCTTACCCCACCCCACATCCCAGTAACCTGTCCGTATCCCACCCCTCATCCCAGTAACCTGTCCTTATCCCACCCCATGTCCCAGTAACCTGTCCTTACCCCAACCCGCATCCCAGTAACCTGTCCTTACCCCACCCCCCGTCCCAGTACCCTGTCCTTATCCCAATCCACATCCCAGTAACCTGTCCTTATCCCACCCCACGTCCCAGTAACCTGTCCTTATCCCAGCCCACATCCCAGCAACCTGTCCTTACCCCAACCCACATCCCAGTACCCTGTCCTTATCCCACCCCACATCCCAGTAACCTGTCCTTACCCCAACCCAAATCCCAGTACCCTGTCCTTACCCCAACCTGCATCCCAGTAACCTGTCCTTACCCCACCCCACATCCCAGTAACCTGTCCTTACCCCACCCCACATCCCAGTAACCTGTCCTTATCCCAATCCACATCCCAGTAATCTGTCCTTATCCCACCCCACATCCCAGTAACCTGTCCTTATCCCAACCTGCATCCCAGTAACCTGTCCTTATCCCAACCCGCATCCCAGTAACCTGTCCTTATCCCAACTCACATCCCAGTAACCTGTCCTTACCCCAACCAACATCCAAGTAACCTGTCCTTATCCCAACCCGCATCCCAGTAAACTGTCCTTACCCCAACCCACATCCCAGTACCCTGTCCTTATCCCACCCCACGTCCCAGTAACCTGTCCTTACCCCAACCCACATCCCAGTAACCTGTCATTATCCCACCCCACGTCCCAGTAACCTGTCTTTACCCCAGCCCGCATCCCAGTAACCTGTCCTTATCCCAACCTGCATCCCAGTAACCTGTCCTTATCCCAACCCGCATCCCAATAACCTGTCCTTATCCCAATCCACAACCCAGTAACCTGTCCTTATTGCAACCCGCATCCCAGTAACCTGTCCTTATCCCAACCCTCATCCCAGTAACCTGTCCTTACCCCAACCTGCATCCCAGTAACCTGTCCTTACCCCACCCTATGTCCCAGTAACCTGTCCTTATCCCAACCCACATCCCAGTACCCTGTACTTACCCCAACCCACATCCCAGTAACCTGTCCTTATCCCACCCCACGTCCCAGTAACCTGTCCTTATCCCAACCCACATCCCAGTACCCTGTACTTACCCCAACCCACATCCCAGTACCCTGTCCTTACCCCACCCCACATCCCAGTAACCTGTCCTTATCCCAACCCTCATCCCAGTGACCTGTCCTTATCCCACCCCACGTCCCAGTAACCTGTCCTTACCCCACCCCACATCCCAGTAACCTGTCCTTATCCTAATGCACATCCCAGTAACCTGTCCTTGTCCCACCCCACGTCCCAGTAACCTGTCCTTATCCCACCCCACATCCCAGTGATCTCTACTTATCGCACACCATGTCCCAGTATCCTGTCCTTACCCCAACCCGCATCCCAGTAACCTGTCGGTATCCCACCCCTCATCCCAGTACCCTGGCCTTATCCCACCCCACATCCCAGTAACCTGTCCTTACCCCAACCCACATCCCAGTAACCTCTCCTTATCCCACCCCACATCCCAGTAACCTGTCCTTATCCCAACCCGCATCCCAGTAACCTGTCCTTACACCACCCCACATCCCAGTAACCTGTCGTTATCCAAACCCGCATCCCAGTAACCTGTCTTTACCCCAGCCCGCATCCCAGTAACCTGTCCTTATCCCAACCCGCATCCCAGTAACCTGTCCTTATCCCAACACACATCCCAGTAACCTGTCCTTATCCCAACCCGCATCCCAGTAACCTGTTCTTACCCCACCCCACATCCCAGTAACCTGTCCTTACCCCAACCCGCATCCCAGTAACCTGTCCTTACCCCACCCCACATCCCAGTAACCTGTCCTTACCCCACCCCACATCCCAGTACCCTGTCCTTATCCCACCACACATCCCAGTAACCTGTCCTTACCCCAGCCCGCATCCCAGTAACCTGTCCTTACCCCACCCCACATCCCAGTACCCTGTCCTTATCCCAACCCGCATCCCAGTAACCTGTCCTTATCCCACCCCACGTCCCAGTAACCTGTCTTTACCCCAGCCCGCATCCCATTAACCTGTCCTTATCCCAACCCGCATCCCAATAACCTGTCCTTACCCCACCCCACATCCCAGTACCCTGTCCTTATACCAACCCGCAACCCAGTAACCTGTGCTTACCCCACCCCACATCCCAGTAATATGTCCTTATCCCAACCCACATCCCAGTAACCTGTCCTTACACCACCCCCGCGTCCCACTACCCTGTCCTTATCCCACCCCACATCCCAGTAACCTGTCCTTATGCCAACCCGCATCCCAGTAACCTGTCCTTACACCAACACACATCCCAGTAACCTGTCCTTACCCCAACCCACATCCCAGTAACCTCTCCTTATCCCAACCCGCATCCCAGTAACCTGTCCTTACCCCAACCCATGTCCCAGTAACCTGTCCTTACGCCAACCCACATCCCAGTACACTGTCCTTACCCCAACCTGCATCCCAGTACCCTGTCCTTACCCCACCCCACATCCCAGTAACCTGTCCTTATCCCACCCCACATCCCAGTAACCTGTCCTTATCCAACCCCACGTCCCAGTAACCTGTCCTTATCCCAACCCGCATCCCAGTAACCTGTCCTTACACCAACCCGCATCCCAGTAACCTGTCCATATCCCAACCTGCATCCTAGTAACCTGTCCTTACCCCACCCCACATCCCAGTACCCTGTTTTAACCCCACCCCACATCCCAGTAACCTCTCCTTATCCCACCCCACATCCCAGTGATCTCTGCTTATCCCACCCCATGTCCCAATAACCTGTCCTTACCCCAACCCGCATCCCAGTACCCTGTCGTTATCGCAACCCGCATCCCAGTAACCTGTCCTTACCCCACCCCACATTCCCAGTAACTTGTCCTTATCCCACCCCACATCCCAATAACCTGTCCTTATCCCAACCCGCATCCCAGTAACCTGTCCTTATCCCACCCCACATCCCAGTAGCCTGTCCTTATCCCAGCCCACGTCCCAGCAACCTGTCCTTATCCCACCCCACGTCCCAGTAACCTGTCCTTATCCCAGCCCACATCCCAGTAACCTGTCCTTACCCCAACCTGCATCCCAGTAACCTGTCCTTATCCCAACCCACATCCCAGTAACCTGTCCTTATCCCACTCCACATCCCAGTAACCTGTCCTTACCCCAACCCGCATCCCAGTAACCTGTCCTTACCCCACCCCACATGCCAGTACCCTGTCCTTAACCCAATCCACATCCCAGTAACCTGTCCTTATCCCACCACACATCCCAGTAACCTCTCCTTACCCCAACCCGCATCCCAGTAACCTGTCCTTACCCCACCCCACATCCCAGTAACCTGTCCTTACCCCAACCCGCATCCCAGTAGCCTCTCCTTATGCCACCTCACATCCCAGTACCCTGTTTTAACCCCACCCCACATCCCAGTAACCTGTCCAGATCCCACCCCACATCCCAGTACCCTCTCCTTACCCCACCCCACATCCCAGTAACCTGTCCTTATCCTAACCCGCATCCCAGTAACCTGTCCTTATCCCATCCCACATCCCAGTAACCTGTCCTTATCCCAACCCGCATCCCAGTAACCTGTCCTTATCCCACCTCACTTCCCAGTAACCTGTCCTTACCCCAACCCACATCCCAATAACCTGTCCTTACCCCACCCCACGTCCCAGTAACCAGTCTTTACCCCAGCCCGCATCCCAGTAACCTGTCCTTATCCCAACCCGCATCCCAGTAACCTGTCCTTATCCCAACCCACATCCCAGTACCCTGTCCTTATCCCAACCCGCATCCCAGTAATCTGTCCTTACCCCACCCCCCGTCCCAGTACCCTGTCCTTATCCCATCCCACATCCCAGTAACCTGTCCTTACCCCAACCCGCGTCCCAGTACCCTGTCCTTATCCCAACCCACATCCCAGGAACCTGTTCTTATTCCAACCTGCATCCCAGTAACCTGTCCTTACCCGAACCCTCATCCCAGGACCTGTCCTTACCCCACCCCACGTCCCAGTAACCTGTCCTTACCCCACCCCACATCCCAGTACCCTGTCCTTATCCCAACCTGCATCCCAGTAACCTGTCCTTACCCCAACCCGCATCCCAGTAACTTGTCCATATCCCAATCTGCATCCCAGTACCCTCTCCTTACCCCACCCCACATCCCAGTAATCTGTCCTTATCCCACCCCACATCCCAGTAACCTGTCCTTACCCCACCCCACATCCCAATAACCTGTCCTTACCCCACCCCACGTCCCAGTAACCAGTCTTTACCCCAGCCCGCATCCCAGTAACCTGTCTTTATCCCAACCCGCATCCCAGTAACCTGTCCTTATCCCAACCCACATCCCAGTACCCTGTCCTTATCCCAACCCGCATCCCAGTAATCTGTCCTTACCCCACCCCCCGTCCCAGTACCCTGTCCTTATCCCAATCCACATCCCAGTAACCTGTCCTTATCCCACCCCACGTCCCAGTAACCTGTCCTTATCCCAGCCTGCATCCCAGTAACCTGTCCTTATCCCAACCCGCATCCCAGTAATCTGTCCTTACCCCAACCCGCATCCCAGTAACCTCTCCTTATCCCACTCCACATCCCAGTAACCTGTCCTTACCCCACCCCAGGTCCCAGTAACCTGTCCTTACCCCACCCCACATCCCAGTACCCTGTCCTTATACCAACCCGCATCCCAGCAACCTGTCCTTATCCCAATCCACGTTCCAGTAACCTGTTTTTAGCCCAGCCCGCATCCCAGTACACTGTCCTTACCCCAACCTGCATCCCAGTAACCTGTCCTTATCCCACCCCACATCCCAGTAACCTGTCCTTATCCCACCCCACATCCCAGTAACCTGTCCTTATCCAACCCCACGTCCCAGTAACCTGTCCTTATCCCAACCCGCATCCCAGGAACCTGTCCTTACACCAACCCGCATCCCAGTAACCTGTCCTTACCCCACCCCACATCCCAGTACCCTGTCGTTATCCCAACCCGCATCCCACTAACCTGTCTTTACACCAGCCCGCATCCCAGTAACCTGTCCTTATCCCAACCCGCATCCCAGTAACCTGTCCTTACACCAGCCCACATCCCAGTAACCTGTCCTTACCCCACCCCACATCCCAGTAACCTGTCCTTACACCACCCCGCATCCCAGTAACCTGTCCTTATCCCACCCCACATCCCAGTAACCTGTCCTTAACCCAATCCGCATCCCAGTAACCTGTCCTTACCCCACCCCACATCCCAGTAACCTGTACTTACCCCAACCCGCATCCCAGTAACCTGTCCTTATCCCACCCCACATCCCAGTAACCTGTCCTTATCCCAACCTGCATCCCAGTAACCTGTCCTTACCCCACCCCACGTCCCAGTAACCTGTCCTTATCCCAACCCGCATCCCAGTACCCTGTCCTTACCCCACCCCACATCCCAGTAACCTGTCCTTATCCCAATCCACATCCCAGTACCCTGTCCTTATCCCACCCCACATCCCAATAACCTGTCCTTATCCCAACCTGCATCCCAGTACCCTGTCCTTACCCCAACCCACGTCCCAGTAACCTGTCCTTACCCCAACCCGCATCCCAGTAACCTGTCCTTATCCCAACCCAAGTCCCAGTAAACTGTCCTTATCCCACCTCACTTCCCAGTAACCTGTCCTTATCCCACCCCACGTCCCAGTAACCTGTCCTTATCCCACCCCACATCCCAATAACCTGTCCTTATCCCAACCCGCATCCCAGTACCCTGTCCTTATCCCACCCCACATCCCAGTAACCTGTCCTTACCCCAACCCGCATCCCAGTAACCTGTCCTTACCCCACCCCACATCCCAGTACCCTGTCCTTATCCCACCCCACATCCCAGTAACCTGTCCTTATCCCACCCCACGTCCCAGTAACCTGTCCTTATCCCAACCCGCATCCCAGTAACCTGTCCTTACACCAACCCGCATCCCAGTAACCTGTCCAAATCCCAACCTGCATCCCAGTAACCTGTCCTTACCCCACCCCACATCCCAGTAACCTGTCCTTATCCCACCCCACGTCCCAGTAACCTGTCCTTACCCCACCCCACATCCCAGTACCCTGTCCTTATCCCAATCCACATCCCAGTAACCACTCCTTATTGCAACCCGCATCCCATTAACGTGTCCTTACCCCAACCCTCATCCCAGTAACCTGTCCTTATCCCACCCCATGTCCCAGTAACCTGTCCTTATCCCAATCCACATCCCAGTAACCTGTCCTTACCCCACCCCACATCCCAGTAACCTGTCCTTATCCCAACCCGCATCCCAGTAACCCGTCCTTATCCCACCCCACATCCCAGTAACCTGTCCTTACCCCAACCCGCGTCCCAGGAACCTGTCCTTACCCCACCCCACATCCCAGTAACCTGTCCTTATCCCAATCCACATCCCAGTAACCTGTCCTTATCCCACCCCACGTCCCAGTAACCTGTCCTTATCCCAGCCCGAATCCCAGTAACCTGTCCTTACCCCAACCTGCATCCCAGTAACCTGTCCTTACCCCAACCCGCATCCCAGTAACCTGTCCTTATCCCAGCCCACATCCCAGTAACCTGTCCTTACCCCACCCCACATTCCATTAACCTGTCCTTATCCCAGCCCACATCCCAGTAACCTGTCCTTACCCCAACCCGCATCCCAGTAACCTGTCCTTACCCCACCCCACATGCCAGTACCCTGTCCTTAACCCAATCCACATCCCAGTAACCTGTCCTTATCCCACCCCACATCCCAGTAACCTGTCCTTACCCCACCCCGCATCCCAGTAGCCTCTCCTTATGCCACCTCACTTCCCAGTACCCTGTTTTAACCCCACCCCACATCCCAGTAACCTGTCCAGATCCCACCCCACATCCCAGTACCCTCTCCTTACCCCACCCCACATCCCAGTAACCTGTCCTTACCCCACCCCACATCCCAGTAACCTGTCCTTATCCCAACCTGCATCCCAGTACCCTGTCCTTATCCCAACCCGCATCCCAGTAACCTGTCCTTACCCCACCCCACATCCCACTAACCTGTCCTTATCCCACCCCACATCCCAGTAACCTGTCCTTATCCCAACCCACATCCCAGGAACCTGTCCTTATCCCAACCTGCATCCCAGTAACCTGTCCTTACCCGAACCCACATCCCAGGACCTGTTCTTTCCCCACCCCACGTCCCAGTAACCTGTCCTTACCCCACCCCACATCCCAGTAACCTGTCCTTATCCCAACCTGCATCCCAGTAACCTGTCCTTATCCCAACCCGCATCCCAGTAACCTGTCCTTACCCCAACCCGCATCCCAGTAACCTGTCCATATCCCAATCTGCATCCCAGTACCCTCTCCTTATCCCACCCCACATCCCAGTAACCTGTCCTTACCCTAACCCGCATCCCAATAACCTGTCCTTACCCCACCCCACGTCCCAGTACCCTGTCCTTATCCCAATCCACATCCCAGTAACCTGTCCTTATCCCAACCCGCATCCCAGTACCCTGTCCTTATCCCAACCTGCATCCCAGTAACCTGTCCTTATCCCAACCCGCATCCCAGTAACCTGTCCTTACCCCAACCCACATCCCAGTAACCTGTCCATATCCCAATCTGCATCCCAGTACCCTCTCCTTACCCCACCCCACATCCCAGTAACCTGTCCTTATCCCACCCCACATCCCAGTAACCTGTCCTTACCCTAACCCGCATCCCAATAACCTGTCCTTACCCCACCCCACGTCCCAGTAACCTGTCCTTATCCCAATCCACATCCCAGTAACCTGTCCTTATCCCACCCCACATCCCAGTAACCTGTCCTTATCCCAACCCACATCCCAGTACCCTGTCCTTATCCCAACCCGCATCCCAGTAACCTGTCCTTACCCCACCCCACGTCCCAGTAACCTGTCCTTACCCCAACCCACATCCCAGTAACCTGTCCTTATCCCAACCCATGTCCCAGTAACCTGTCCTTATCCTAACCCGCATCCCAGTAACCTGTCCTTACCCCAACCCACATCCCAGTACCCTCTCCTTATCCCACCCCACGTCCCAGTAACCTGTCCTTATCCCAGCCCGCATCCCAGTAATCTGTCCTTACCCCAACCCGCATCCCAGTAACCTGTCCTTACCCCACCCCACATCCCTGTAACCTCTCCTTACCCCAACCCGCATCCCAGTAACCTGTCCTTACCCCACCCCACATCCCAGTAACCTGTCCTTACCCCAACCCACATCCCAGTAACCTGTCCTTATCCCAACCCGCATCCCAGTAACCTGTCCTTATCCCAACCCACATCCCAATAACCTGTCCTTACCCCACCCCACGTCCCAGTAACCTGTCCTTACCCCACACCACATCCCAGTACCCTGTCCTTATCCCAACCTGCATCCCAGTAACCTGTCCTTATCCCAACCCGCATCCCAGTAACCTGTCCTTACCCCACCCCACATCCCAGTAGCCTGTCCTTATCCCAATCCACATCCCAGGAACCTGTCCTTATCCCACCCCACGTCCCAGTAACCTGTCCTTATCCCAGCCCGCATCCCAGTACCCTGTCCTTACCCCAACCCACATCCCAGTAACCTGTCGTTATCCCACCCCACATCCCAGTAACCTGTCCTTACCCGAACCCACATCCCAGTAACCTGTCCTTACCCCAACCTTCATCCCAGTAACCTGTCCTTACCCCAACCCACATCCCAGTAACCTGTCCTTATCCCAATCCACATCCCAGTAACCTGTCCTTATCCCAACCCGCATCCCAGTAACCTGTCCTTACCCCACCCCACGTCCCAGTAACCTGTCCTTACCCCAACCCACATCGCAGTAACCTGTCCTTACCCCACCCCACATCCCAGTACCCTGTCCTTATCCCACCACACATCCCAGTAACCTGTCCTTATCCCAATCCACATCCCAGTAAACTGTCCTTATCCCAGCCCACATCCCAGCAACCTGTCCTTACCCCACCCCACATCCCAATAACCTGTCCTTATCCCAACCCACATCCCAGTACCCTGTCCTTACCCCAACCCGCATCCCAGTAACCTGTCCTTATCCCAACCCACATCCCAGTAACCTGTCCTTACCCCAACCCAAATCCCAGTACCCTGTCCTTACCCCAACCTGCATCTCAGTAACCTGTCCTTACCCCACCCCACATCCCAGTAACCTGTCCTTATCCCAGCCCACATCCCAGTAACCTGTCCTTATCCCAACCCGCATCCCAGTAACCTGTCCTTATCCCAACCCACATCCCAGTACCCTGTCCTTACCCCAACCCGCATCCCAGGAACCTGTCCTTACCCCAACCCACATCCCAGTACCCTGTCCTTACCCCAACCTGCATCCCAGTAACCTGTCCTTACCCCAACCCACATCCCAGTACCCTGTCCTTATCCCAACCTGCATCCCAGTAACCTGTCTTTACCCCAGCCTGCATCCCAGTACACTGTCCTTATCCCAACCTGCATCCCAGTAACCTGTCCTTATCCCAACCCGCATCCCAGTAACCTGTCCTTATCCCAACCTGCATCCCAGTAACCTGTCCTTATCCCACCCCACGTCCCAGTAACCTGTCCTTATCCCACCCCACATCACAGTAACCTGTCCTTATCCCACCCCACATCCCAGTAACCTGTCCTTACCCCAACCCGCATCCCAGTACCCTGTCCTTATCCCAACCCACATCCCAGTAACCTGTCCTTATCCCAACCCACATCCCAGTAACCTGTCCTTATCCCTACCCACATCCCAGTAACCTGTCCTTACCCCACCCCACATCCCAGTACCCTCTCCTTATCCCACCCCACATCCCAGTAACCTGTCCTTTTCCCAACTCGCATCCCAGTAACCTGTCCTTATCCCACCCCACATCCCATTACCCTCTCTTTATCCCACCCCACGTCGCAGTGCCCTGTCCTTATCCCAACCCGCATCCCAGTAACCTGTCCTTATCCCACCCCACATCCCAGTAACCTCTCCTTATCCCACCCCGTGTCCCAGTAACCTGTCCTTACCCCAACCCGCATCCCAGTAACCTGTCCTTATCCCACCCCTCATCCCAGTACCCTGGCCTTATCCCACCTCACTTCCCAGTAACCTGTCCTTACCCCATCCCGCATCCCAGTAACCTGTCTATATCCCACCCCACATCCCAGTAACCTGTCCTTACCCCAACCCGCATCCCAGTAACGTGTCCTTACCCTACCCCATGTCCCAGTATCCTGTCCTTATCCCAACCCGCATCCCAGTAACCTGTCCTTATCCCACCCCACATCCCAGTAACCTGTCCTTATCCCAACCCGCATCCCAGTAACCTGTCCTTATCCCAACCCGCATCCCAGTAACCTGTCCTTACCCCAAGTTACGAGGCTTTGCCGTTGTTTTCCCGTTCTCCTCCCCATCCCACGGGGAGGGTTGAGCGGGCGGTGCGTGGTGCTCAGCTGGGGCTGGGGCTGAACCACCTCAATGATGCTCTTCGTTTACTTGCCTTTCTTGACTGGTATCTTGTACTACTTGTAATTTACTCTTTCCAGGGGTTTCTTACTCGGGAGCTGTGCCTCTCAGTTCATGCCATTTCCCCATCAGCTGGTGTCATCATGTCTCCTCTGCATCCCACTGGATCCGTGGCTGTAGCTGTTAGGTAAGTCCCAGATGTCACCCATTAGCCTCCCTGAGCCCTTTCTGAGAGATGCTGATGAGATACCTGCTCTATTGCAGGTCCCCAGATGGTACTCAGCACGCCTGAGAGAAAATCGAAGTACCAGACCAGCTTTGCTTGAATGGGAGGGAGAAAATATGGGAAAGGCTTAAAGACCAGCTGGAGACCTTTTTCTTTTTTTAAAAAAAAAAAGAAAAATAAACCTGGTTGTTGATCCTAGAACTATCCAGGGATTACATTGGTTCTTGCATACCGTTAAATAGCTTTTGGCTGCTCTGGCTCATGCCTGTTTTTTAGGGACGCCTCTGTGATAGCTCTGCCCCAGGTGACCTCTAGCTGCCGATGGCCTGGGGCTGCCCCTGGCTCCCTGGCAGTGTTCAAGGCCAGGTTGGATGGGGCTTTGGGCAAGCTGGGCTAGTGGAGGGTGTCCCTGCCCATGGCAGGGGTGGCACTGGGTGGGCTGGGAGGTCTTTTCCCACCCAAACCAGGCTGGGGTTCTATGGGGCAGGCCCTTGTCCCTGTGCCCAGCAAATGTCTTGCAGCTGCCATCTCCACCCAGGCTGCACCAGTGCTGTACAGGTGCCCCAAAGCCTCCTCAAGGGAGAGCAACTCTGGATTTCCTGAGAGCCAGCCTTGCTGGAGCAGCTCCCTTCCGTGCAGCGCTCGCTGTGCCCAGCAACCCGTGCGTGCATCACCTGGTGTACACGGATTGGTTATGGACTGGAAGAAGAAAAGGGTGGTTTGGGAAAGGCGAACCATTTTGAAAGATCAAGCCTTTCATGACTAAATCAGCCATTTGATCCTCCGTGAAGAATAAAGGCTTATTTTCTGGTCACTGGCTGCTTTGCCATGAGGGAAAAGCAAACAAACAAAACATGAGCTCGTTATTTTCTGATGTGCTTTCAGTGTTAAACAATAGATGGCTTTCAAAGGGGAATAAAACACACGCAGTGATGCATTGCTTATTCCAGTGAGGTCTCTTCTCTCTTAATTTTTTTTTTATTGGGTCCCAAAGTATTGGTTATAAACATTGTTGCCTGAGAAGTGCAACAAAAGAGAGAGAATATGGGACTATGCGAATACGGGGTGTGGGGGGAGGGAAGAAAAAGAGAAATTCTCTTATGTTCTTTTTAGGCTGTGCACTTGTTATCCGTTAATAAGCACAGAAAAATGTGATCATGTTACTTTTCTTGCACTATAGTTAGAAAGGCAATAAGCCAGGTCTGAGTAAAGGATGTGGTTCCCTAAGTGGAATGTGATGAAAAAAGGCTGAATATGAGTGATGCTTAAAGAAGGATTTTCTGGACTCACAAAGTTTCTCTCATTAAGAAACATATTTATGTTTATATGCTTTCATTAATTAATACCAAACATATAACATACAAATAGACATCAGAAAGTAAAAAACCTGTTTGTCCCATTTTATTAACTTAAACTTATGTTTTCAGTATTGCATACTAGGTGTTAAATTTGAGCCTTATTAAAATAAATTGGATGTTAACACAGGCTTCAGTTGAGACAAAATTTCACCTTCTACATACAACACAATTAGTTTGTGGATCTTTTTGTCCTGAATACGTGTAATTATTTTTGAGTATATTTATATTTTTAATTTCCAAACTCTCCCATGGCTTTCAGTTCCATGTTTAATTATGCATTATGTGGAAGAAAAGTTCTACTAATTAAACTGTATTTTTATTTTAAACCTACCATTGACTATTTGTTCAGTGACCCCTAGTTCTTATCACGGGAGAAACAGCGAACAAGTGTTCCCCAGTTATTATTTTTTCATGCCATTCACCTCGGCTGTTTTGCATCAGAAGGCTATGTCAGATTTGGAAATATAGATCTAGTTTATCTGGTTACTGGTGATACCCAACAACAGCAGCGCGACTGACCACAAACACCGATAGATCAAACATGATCCTGCAAATATGCAACAAGCAGTAAAGTTGCTTGAATGTGTGCACCATGATTTTTTTTTAATTTAAAATTTACTATGAAGTGAGCACAAGTCGAGGTTTGGCTCGAGAATCCTTGGTGCGCTATCTGTGTAATATGCACATTTGCACACAATATTGCCACTTTTTGAGTACGTGAATGACGCAAAGAAAAACCTGAGCGGCCAAGGCGCGTGGAGAAAGTGTGAACCAGGGATTCTGCCTGGGACGGTGGGATCACAGCTTTCATCCTTCCCATGCCGCAGCAGCTTTCGGATGGACTTTCTGTGCCCGTTACCAGTTGCTGGGAGAACCAGGTCACCGGTTCTATCGCTCTAAAAGCGTTGTAACTCCTCTGCGTGCCTGGGATAGGGCTCACCGCCACAAACCAGGGATGTTTTAGGGGATCTGGGCGGTGGGATCGCCACTGTGGGACACTTTGTGAGAGGAATCTCCTCCCGTGGTGCAGATCCCACACGGTACCATCCTGCGGGGAGGGCACGGGGCTGCACGCACGGCCATCACTGTCTCCGCGAGGCCAGGGCAATCCCTCCGAAAGCAGCTTTTGGGCAGTACCCGTGTGTTCAACACGCCTCTGCCAGGGCGCCGGGTGAACACGGGCAAAGATGTACGGAGCCACCACCACGGCAATGCCGAAGTGTCCTGTCTCCCAGAATTACATCCTGACTTGCTCGTGTTTTCTTTTCTCAAGGGACAGGCAGGTGCACACTTACTCTATTTCTTGCACCCTCCCGCAGCGACAGCCGGAAGATAAAAGTAAGGTGTGAGCAGAGCCGCGTGCAGGGGGGTGGCAGCCGCTGCGAAGCCCCGGGGGGCAGAGCTCCTCAGCGGGTGGGAGAGGATGCTCCACGTGGGAATGACCGAACCGCTGCCGTAGTGAGCTCGGGGGGTGCCGGTCGTTGTGTTGTCACCCATGGCTGGCTCCTCCCGTCCACCCGCTCACAGCGCCCATGAACATCCCCCGAGCTGCTGAGCGCTCGGAGACACTGCTAAGAGAAACGACCTGCTTAGTTTCATTTGTTGTTTAGCACACAAAGGCACTGTCTGTGGGATATTGCCACCAATAAAATGCTTTTGTCAGAATACCTGAGTGTACATTTCCTGAAATAAGCCATTAATTTATTCTTTTCAGACAAATTTATTTTACTTGCCTTTGGTTTATATATCATGAATTGCAAAAGGAAATGAGATTTAAACCATTTATTTTATTGCAAGTTAGCATTGCAATGATGGCAACTGTAAATGTCGGGAGAAATAGTTGGAGGTGGGGAGGAACCTCACAGTCTTAAACTCCTTCTGCACTGCACCTTGACGGAGACATATGGTGGCACCGACACGCCACTGATGGCTCCGGTAGGGCCCCAGACGTGTTGCACACCTGTCACAGGGAGAACCAGGTGGCTTTGGGGGATTTTGGAAGGCCCTTTGCATGATTTTCTCTCTGCAAGCCAAGCCTGCAGGCAGGTTTTCATCCTGCGATTTGTTGGTTCACGCACTTCTGCAGGTGAGTGTTCCCTGAGCTTACCCCTGCAGCGTCCTACCAGCCCGAGCATCTGACCAGGGGTTTGCAATGGGCACAGGCATAAACCAGGCCATCCACCATTAAACATCCACCAGTTCCTCCTCATTGCGCCTGTTTGTTCTGTTTGCCTTCGAGAAAGATAAAAGTGATAAAATGCAGCTCATCTCCGATACCAAGAGAAACGTCCAGGGTTCTCGGCCCTCCCTCCGTGTTTCTCAGCCGCACCGGTTTATGACCAGCTCTTGACCCCACACCAGCGGATGGCTCATCCCCTTCAAGATGTGGTCACTCACGGGCCAGACCCACACCCAGGCATGGCCAGCACCTCTGGGTGCTACCTTCTCTCTTCTGAGCTTTTTAAAGAGGAGAAGATGCTCTGATGATAGCAACGAGGGAGCCTAAGCGATGTCTCCTCTGGAAGGAAATGCAGACCTTGGGTCGCACTCAGCCCAGGCCAGGTACCGGCTCTGGTCTGCGGCAGCATCTCTGGAGGCCAGGAGGTCACCCCGTCCCCTGGACAGCCCGCGTGGGACATGTGCCACGTGCTGCAGTGCGGATTTCGACTGGCGCTGTTCTACCGTCACGAACCGTATTAATGTTATAGCTGAACAGCTTTGCTTCTTCCAGCGTAGTTCCCAACACAAAGTAGCTGTTCTTCAGTAACAGGACATGTTTTGATTTAGTTTATGTTGCTAGGGCATAGATTTAAGGTATATTGAAAAAGCTGCTTTATTCAATAGCAGTCACTACAGGAAGAGATATAGTGAAATAATTACTGTAGTATAGTTATATGGTAATTATGTTGGTATAATTGATGAACCTTTCCGGTGCAGAAAAACCCTTACTGCTAATAGCAAAAAGAAATTGTAGTTTTCCTGTCTTCAGAAAATGGTTTATGGCCTAGTCAAAATACATAGGCAAGCAGTGTGATGATAGAGAAATTTAGGCCAGAGGGGGAAAGATCTCCACAGCATAATTAATCTTGATCTAGCTAGAGCCCCATGTGAAGGGCAGAGTAAATTCTGGGATATAATTAAGCTTTAGTTCAAAAGCCTAAACTTAAATTGCATTCCCTGCCCTGTTGTACCCCTCTGCACATTTCACTGACAACATAATAAAAGCGTGCGATGCCGATAGCCATCGGATACCAAGTCCATTTACTGCAGAGAGAAACTTTTGTTCCTACAGGGATGCCTGCCTTCTAAAATTCCTATCCCACTTTTCCCTTTCCATCGCAAAGGCAGGGCTGGCTCATACTGTGAGCGCGAAGTGATCCAGGAGTTTTGTGTCCAGGGTTGCATCGAGCAGTTTAGTCTCAGAGCAAGGAGGAGAAGGCGTGTAAGATCAGCAAACCCACAAATACCTGGTCACCGTGCTGGTGGGGAGCAGGGAGGCGGGGGCAGAAGCAAGGGAGACCTTTGAGCCAATTTTTGAAGGGGTAACACGTCTACATATGATTGCCCCCCCGTACCATGCATAGTCACACCACTGCTGTTTATCTACCTGCTCACACACGCTTTAACATCTTGCAGAGATTTGCTGCTGTTCAAGTGAGACAAGGGCTCTGGGAGTGAAATCTCGTTTCCGGCGCTCCAGGAGCACGTCCCTCTTCTGACCTGAAAGGGAGGCAGCAAACTGCTAGCCCAGGGTGCGGCTTCAGGACGTGCTGGCTGACGTGGCCGTGGACAGTCCAAACCTTGGAAGACAATAAAGAAGAAATAAAAATCCTTCCCAAAGGAAGGATCTTGGGTCCTGGATGATGAAGCATTTTTGTCTGGGTTTAAGGCTTCCAAGAGTATCGACAGGGGCTCACAAGTGCTTCATATGCAATGGAGATGCGTCCATGGTTGCTCACCCATGGGAAAGAGCATCTCTGGGCAGGGGACTGAAAACGACTGCTGCCATGTCTCCATTTCACACTCCGCTCACAGTCACAGTCTCTCTTGCTCTCCGCAGGGATACGTTGCCAAGTGCAGTCCAGGGTCTGCCCCCGATGTCCCCCTGCACCAGCACACCCATGTGCCGTTGGGCTGGGACGGCAGGACACGGTGCGACCGGGACAGCAGCTGTCCCATGCTGGTAGGACCACTAAGGACCTATCTTGTGTGCAGGTCTGGTAGCAATTCTGGAACATGATCCAAAATTGAAATTACATTACCCTGCTGCTTTAAACTTGATTTATCTCAAATGACTCAGGCATCCTTGAATATTACCTCCTAATAAATAAAGGCACAATTCTGTTAATACTGCTTGAAGTCAGATTGCATGGCAGCCCAAGGGCATCAAGGTCTTCTGTCTTTTGACTGCCTTCCTGTTGTACATTTTTATACCCAAACCTCACAATTTTGTAATTCCTGTTAAAAGACACCATCAAATCAGATCAGATTCTGCTAATATTGGAATGCAATGTAAAAGAAAAAAAACATTGAGTGTCAAGGTCTGAAGAATCAAAAGGAAGGAAGATTAACCAATTTGTCTTGTTCTTTAAAGCCGTAGTAATTGGGAGGATTATAATCTTATTTTCTTCCATATGTTTGGAAGGATCAATTACACTGACGAATGTGGCCTCATCTCAGCTTGTACCAAAATACGTTGTGGTTACTGGTGACTCGATGAAGCCAGCGAACCTGAGCTGTTGACCATGCCGAGTAGAAAATCCCACATAACGAGACGCTGTACTTTCTGCACATTTACTCACCTTCCATGGGTTGTACGAATTAAAAAAATGTCTGTTTTTCACAAAGCTTCACACCCTGCTCCTAGTGCAGACAGGATGAGATGCTGCTCACCTGGGGACAGGAGCAATTTCAGGGACTTGGAGCAGGGCGATGTGCTCAGCCCGTCCCTCCGAGGCAGGGGTCCTGCGCTAGCTCTGTGTGTCTGGCACGGCTGGAAGGAAAACCAGACGCTTTCAGCAGGAGCCAGTGTCACCGCCCGAGCCCCAAGCGATGCAGCAGCCCTCACGCCTTGTTTCTGAGGGTGCCCACAAGCTGAAGGAGCCACCTCCAGGAAACCAAAGGAGACACATGCAGGTCACATCATCTGATGGTGATTTTTCTGGCATTGAAGTCATATTCTCGGGTGAGGATGATGATGGCAGGATGCTTCACTGAAAAATAAAATATAATTTTTTGTAATCTCAGAAACTATATGGTCCATGTTTGAAATGTGGACTTCCCACTGGCTTCAAAGTTCTAAAATCAATGGAAAGTTCAGGAACATTCTTCTCAGTAATTCCAATTTGCTGTGGTTTTAATAATATAAATGTTTCTGGAGGTTTGCATCATCATTTATTCAAGTTCCATGGAGTGTGCATCACTAATGTGGGGATAAGGAAGAGAATTTCCATTTTCAAAGTAACTTTTCAAAATTAGTTTAAATATTGATGCAATTTCCTAGAAAGCTTTCAAATTAAATCTATTTGTCATGATAGGAAAAGCACTAAGCCAGGAAAAAGGTCAGTGTCATTTTATTACAGATGCAACTTTTCTTTTCCGTATTGCTCCCATACTGAACCAAACCGGCATGTGCAAGGGTGCTAATACTGCCAGGAAAATTAAGCAAATACAATATTAGAAATACCTTTTGCACCATCAATAATATTGTATACATACTGTATATACCTGAATTATTACCATCATTTTAAATACAATTAAAACCATTTATTGTTGAGTTTCTAGAAGCACAATACAAAGCTACAATAATAGATGATCATATATCACGCTGGAGAAATTTTGATAGGAGTTGGTGATTAGAGAAGAATAAATTGTCATTTCTACCTGTAAATGGACAGATAATTTTTTTTTTTATTTTTACTTATGTATGTTGGGTTTTTTTTTTTTAAATAAATGTAGTCAAAACCTTGAGGGTTTGCAGTTTGGTTCCATTCCACAGGTAGCTAGGTGCAATTAGCCAGTTTTTTCCACAGGACTTCTCTCTATTCAATTTCGTGAAGTAAGAAGGGACAATAATTATTTAATGAAATACAAAGGAAAGATTTCAGCCTTATTCATGGTATTTTTTTCCCCTTTTCTCTCTTTTTTGTGTGAATAGGGCTGGCAATTTTACAAGGGGAAATGGGTATACTTCCTTCCCCCTCCCAATGCAACAAGAAGAAATGGAAAACAGCTAAAATATTCTAAGTCAAGAAAAGTATTATTTGTTGCAAGTTTTTCTGTAAGATCTGTGCTCTGAGAAAAATAAAATCTGCTTCCTAAGAATTTTCATTGGAATTTCATTCTAATTTAGCTTTAAGTGTTAAAAGACGCAACCGGAATCTTAAAATCTATTTGAGCTCTCTTAAGTTGTCACCTTGTTTTAGGCAAAAGCTTTCTGCCCCTGCGAAACCTTCGATGGGTCATATTAATTCCTACAAATCCACAATTTTTTATTTTAACAACTGTTTCTAAGGGAACCACTGAAACCAGTTTCCTTCCGATTTCACTGATGGCTTTACTCTTTATAGCAGCGAAGTTCTCAGAACACCGGATACCGAAAAGGAAAGGCGAAGGCACCGCCGTACAAAACCGCGAGCGCTGGGGTCAGGCTGCCGGCGGCTGCAGCCACGCATCCGCGTCCCGGGGCCGAGGGAGCGGGGAGAGGAAAGATGCACTCGTCCTCAGGTGCAAGCCCCTGACTTTCTCCTCTGCAGAAGCCGGCGCGTTGCACACGCAGCCTCTGCCCCTTGGCTTGGTGGACAGCGGGACAGAGCTGTTTCACAGCTGGCTGCAGAGCAGCATCCCCTGCCCGCCGGGACGGGAGAAGAGCCTGTCCCCAGCCCACCGCCTGCTGCAGCTTCTGCAGAGCTCTGGTTGTAGCTGTGATGGTCTAAAGACATGACCGAGCCCGGGATGGAGAGCGGAGGCAGGAGCTTTTATTAGGCAACTGCTCCGGGAGCGCGGGCACAGCAGCTCCTGCTCAGGATTCCTGCTGCCGTTTCAGCGAGCCGCAGAGAGGAAACCCCTCATTTTGGCCTCCTGCCTTGCTTTGGGGGTACATTGGTGGGTATTCTGGCAGTCACTCACACCTATGACCTATCTTCCTGTAATGTAAGAGTCTTTCTGGAGCCCAATAAACTTTTTCCATTTTGAAATCTGCCTTTTCATTCAAAAGCATATTTCAAAACAAAATCAACAAATGTTGCTGAGTTCTGTGGTTTCTTTCCCCACCCCGTTTTTTTTTTCTTTTTTTTTCTTTTTTCTTTTTTCTTTTTTTTAAACATTTATAGTCTTGCTGAAGCCATGGTTCAGGTCCAGTCGTTAGGAAGCCAGCAAAGCTTTACCAGGCTCCTCACACGTACGGACCATGGCCCGACCTTGCTGCTGCAGAGAGACCCTTGACACTTGCCAGTTAGTGATTATGTGCTTCCCTCTCCCTCCACCTTGGCACCCAGCGATGAGGCACACATGCTTTTCCAGATGTCCCAGGAGCCGAGAGCTCCTTTGGCCGATGCACATTTTGAAGGGAACGGCAGGAACCCCGGCTCTCTGCTGGCTGGGGACCTGCAAGCCAAACGTCCACAGCGTAACCCCAGAGCTGGCTTATCTGCCAAAAACCATCTTGGATGGACAGTTGTGCCATTCATCTCTTTATCTAGCTGCTTTTTCTACAGGAAAAAAAAAAAAAAAAAAAGAAGCAGAAAAAAGATGTTCCTTGGAGAGGACGAGGCAGACACTTGTGTTTCTCTGTAAAGTACACGTTTCGGTATTGCCCTGCTATCAGGTTGTGCCGCTGCCGGGGAAGCGCCGACGGAACCGTGTTTATCGCAGAAAGGTCAATACTGCAAAGAGGCAACTGGCTCTTCGCTTCGCCACTCTAGCACAGACAGCTGAGAGTGGCATGACGAGCTAGCTTTTACCATGTTAGGTTTACAAACATAAGTTAAATTTGGCTTGTGTTATAAATAACTGCCTCCATAAGCTTCAGTACAACCCTCTGCTGAGGAAGCAGTGACCACCTGATGCAGCTTTTTATTTTTTTTGTAATACAAAGAATATATATATAAGATTATCAGGAAATAATATTTTCATGATGAGCAATGTGATGTAATAAGCACAGAGACTGCAGGCTCTGCACTCTGACTTGTTTATCTTGTAAGATAATGCTCTGCCAAAGTCTTCCCCGGGTAGCTGCTATGCTAAATGTAGAAGAAAAACACAAATCTTCTTATTATTCATATTAAAAATTGGAAAATCGGAATCATAGAATCATAGAATCACAGAATCACAGACTGGTTTGGGTTGGAAGGGACCTCAAAGATCATCTAGTTCCACCCCCCTGCTGCGGGCAGGGACACTGAAAGTTGCTGGGGGAAAAAAAAAGAAGAGTCCAGTGCAAACTCAAAGTAGTTCTTCTGGTTAATTCAAATATATTTCGGTGGTCTTAATTACAAGCTGCGTTGTTGTCAGGGAGCTGCAACAGTGCAGGCTGCGGTTTCAGTGACTCAGTTTCCAGCGTCAGGACCCCCGAAAGCAGCTTCTACCCCTGCTGCGGTGGGGTGGACGTTCCCCCCCCACCCTGGCCACCCCTCGCTGCAGTCCTGGGGCTGCGGGGGCTCAGGGAGGCTGTACAGGGAGGGGACTGCTGCCCCTGCCTGCCCCTGCCTGCCCCTGCCTGCCCCTGCCTGCCCTCCAGCTCGCTCCTGGGGGCTGAAGGATCTGGGGCTCTGTTGAATTTGGCTTCCTTGATATTTGCAAAGAAAGACAGGATCGCACCCAGAGGACATCAATGCCAGCTCCTCCCCCCCCTCTCTTCCAGCAGCTCCTTGCATCTGTCAGCATAAGCTCACTCATTCCTAAATAATTTTCAGATTTTGTATTAATTTTTTAATCATCTGGATATGAATGATTAATAAATGTTTAACAGCTCATAAAATATTTATCATGTTTCCCTATGGTAGCTGCTCCATCTTCACTTGTTATCACTCCTGGGTATGAAAAATGTCTACAAGGCTGCAGAGTGAAGAAGCAGCCTTGTATCTGCCTCACCAGATACAGCTCTTGCTTCTTTCCAGAACATGCAGTCTTTAATGGGAAAACAGGCGAGGAATCCTGATTAACTCTGAAAACACTGAGGTGCAAAAGTATCTGCGCTGGAATAACTCAGCTGTCCTAAAGCCCTTCTGGCCAGGCATTCAGAGGTGATCCGTTCCAGACAGTGAGAATAAAGCAAGATGTGCAGGGGCCATGTGTACCTGCTCCATGTGAATAACCCTCCTCTGATGGTCATTCTTTTTATGATTTTCAGTGTTTAATTTTGCATTGAATTATCTTAGGAAGTAGCAGCTTTCAGATCATGAGTCATCGTGATTAAATTATGAGGACAATTCCTCCCTGTATTTCTTTTCTCATTTGGGGTTCAGAGGCACTGGAGCAGTTTCTGCCTTTGGTTTCTCACCATGCAATCAACCCCATCCCGTCAACACTGTGTAGGTGTCCTCCATGGCATCAGCAGCATTGCCCTGGACCCGCTCTGAACCAGGGGAGTTTCTCCTAACCTGGCAGCCCAGGCACTGACCACCACTGCCATCTCCCATCTGGACATGCCAGATCTGGCCAAGAGTCCAAACTCCTCCAGAAAGCAGCAAACCTTGACCATCAGGTCTGCTCTGAGTGCCCCAGACCTGCCCCTGCTCTGGGCAGCTGAGCCGAGAACAGCAAGCGTGGTTTATCTCCAAAGCTCTCAGTTGATGGAGTTAGCCTGTTATAACTAAAGAAGAATAAATAAATAAATGAATAAATAAATAAATACATGGGGAAAGGCTTTTGGTGTGATAACTCTTCTTAAAGTACCATCAAATTTTCCTCCTTTAAGATAAGCAGATCCATACCAGAGCCAGGACCAAGCGTGTAGAATAAATATCCAACAGGTGAGGTCTGGTTTGTGTTCCCAGCATGGACTATTTGCCCGTGGGTAGGACTAACATCCTTCACTGTCATCCTCTAAAGCCAGGGTAAAGCCTATTTAAAAGAGCCGCAAATGTAAATCAAAACATTTTAATGTCAAAATGGTTCTGGCAGGGAGAAGCAAAAGGGGTAATCCCCTATAATATCTTAGTATAATAAAATAGTATGTTCAATACTTGGAACAAACTACTGGAAGGTGCTCAGGTGCCTGCTGGGAGAAAAAACCCAGCACAGCACCTTGTGAACCCCTCTGCTAGACCAGGCAGCCTGGTAGCTCTTTCATGCGTGGGATATCCCACCTGCAAGGGTCCTGAGCGACCTCTGCCTGTCTATGGCTTTGTGCACGTGGGCTGGGTTTAGTTTGCGTGACATTAAAATGTGGTAGGTGGGAATTTTACATGTCCACTGGCATTCAGTGCAGCGGTAGCACTGGCAAACTAGTCTAAAATTGCATTGGCATTTCAGCGTGGAGGCTCTTCCTAATTACCATCATCGGATTTTGCTTGATTAAATAACATAACTGTGACTCGTAGTAAGGCTGACCGCAAACACCGTGCAGGTGTGGCAGTTACCGCGATGGACCGCTTCATCTTTTCAGTAGAGAGGCTGGACTCGGACCTGGCGTGAACTGTTTCAAATGTGTGTTAGTTTACTTCAGTAGACCCAGTCTAAGCAAGTACGGCTTTTACTTTAATCATTACACAGGACACCCCAAATATAATCCAAAGATTACCAGGAGTGACTTCTCTTCTAAAATTCCTTTTTCAAGGTTATTCTTATTATGAAAAAAATCTTACTGCAGAACCACTCAAAATTAAAACCCTGAGTATAAAAGTAGCTAGCTCTCCCGGGGTGAATAGCAGGGGGGGTTATTTTCTGGTATTTAAGGTCACTGCCTGTTTAAAGTTCCAGGAGGTAGTTTAAAAAGAAATAATAAAAAAAGATCAAGTAAAACCTTTTCCTCTACATCGGTGTAGTCCCGTATGACACGTGCAGTCAAGGGAGGCAAGACCTCTCCCCTCTCGACTGCAAAGATCAGCCCGAAGCATTGAATGCGCAATTGGCTGCGACTGGTCGGGGCGGCTGCGGCGGCCTCGGGGGCTCCAGGGCTGGGACCTCCACCAGCTCCTCTGCTGCGCATCTGCCGGGGAGGGGAACCCTGCCTCCTGCCCAGCACCCCCAAAACCCGCCTCCCTCTCTGCTCCAAATTCGGGCCTCCCAGGAGAGATGCTCCCTGGGCCCCGGCAGCCCCCCAGCCCCGCAGACATCACCCCCCTGCTTGCACAGCCCCACCTGACTCTTTTGATGGGACATTATCTGAAAAGTGAGGTTTTATGCTTGTTTCACCAGAGAACACGACTCCACCACACTGACCAAGCACCAATAACAGTTCCAGTTGGATCTGCAAAAAATGATTGGAAAACATGTTCTCCAAGTCAAACTCAACTGCATCTTTCTTCCTATTTTTACCAAACGACTGGTGCTTTCTCATTTTAATTGTAATGATTTTTTTTTTTTTTAAGATTAAGGAGATTGCCTATGAAGGATAAGAAGCAATGATAGATATTTATAAATAAATATAAATCTTTATGGGATAAAACTCTGAAGAAACTGACATCGTTCACTGAGTAAAAGCAAATACTCTTCAGAAGAAAAAAATTAGAAATATGTGGTATATTTATTTATAGATAAATGATATTCCTTCAACAACACTACTCCTTTTTTGATTTTTAACATTTCCCTCAGATCAGACATGTTTTTCTGTTTGTCAATACAGTCAGCCAATTCAATTAATATTTATCAAGAGTACATAGATGACAAATGGCTTTGCTTACTGCAGGGATTTGGTTATCTCTGGCAACTCAGAGTAACAATTACTACTGTTAAAAAGAAATAATTGCCCTAAGTGACAATTCAGCACACAATCAAACTGTACATAATTGCATCTAGTACATTGTATTATGTCACATTGTGTCAAAAAAGAAATCTGAATCATAAACTGAAAGGCAAAGTCACTTCTGTGCTTTTGACACAGCAATAAAGCGCGTTTGCTAAATCCAGCAGATATTGAAAATAATTGGGTACAGAAAAAAAAAATAATTCCATTCTGGTGCCACCAGCATCGCTCCAGCCACACCAGCATCCCGGGGCACCGTGTGGTCCGAGCTGAGGGGCCACCCCGCACCAGCGCAGCTGGTAATCAGGTTTTGGTGAAAGATCCCGTGCGCAGAGCCGTGTGCCGCAGGTCTGTCCCGCCGTGCCCCAGCGTGCGGCCACTGCCCGCTTCATGCACCCGCCGTGCCCCGGCGTGCCCGGATCTGCGCTCAGGGGACACCGACGCCCCACCACAAAACCCAGAGCCGCACCTTTAGGGAGGTAAGAAGCGCTAATTCACCGGGCACTTTTTAAAGATGTAGTTTAAAATGAGCCAAAGGTGGATATTTCCCCTCCTCCGGGAGGCTCTTTGTACGCTACAGCCTTACGGAAACCCGTTCCAGCAGCCAGAGCCATTTGTCAGCTAATGAGGGACGTGTCCTCAGACCACCTGCAGAAGGTGGCAGCCCGCTGTGATCTGTGCGCAAACTTTTTTAAGAAAATACCAAGAGTTCATGTCTTTAAAGATGCTTCTACAAATTGCAAAAGATTCAAACTAAGAGCAGCAAAGCGGGAAAAAAAAGAATCTCTGGCTAAATCTTTGGAAGCATTGCTGCCGCTCTGCGCTGGAGCAAAGGTCCCTCTGGCCCTGCGGTGCTGAGAGTGGCCAGAAGGAGTTTTTTTGGGGAAGAAAATGTAGGAATGGAACAAATGCAAAGAAACAACCCCAGGAAAGGCACTCCATGCTGCCGCTCCCTCCAGCTCTGCACTGGGCATCACCTCGCCTCCGGAGCTGCCCCACCGCCCTCCTCTGCCCGCGCTCCTGCCGTCGGCTCTTTGAGCCCTGGCAGCCGTTCAGCGCCCACCTGCGCACGAAGAAACCCCTCGGTTGGGGTCGAACCTCCGCCTTTCCCTTTCCAGACCTGACGGGAGGTCGCTGCCGAGCCCTCAACTGCCTTTTTCACAGCTGGGCCAGCTGTGGCTCGAAGATCCCGTTCCAGGAGGTGATGGAGGGTTCCTGCCAACGGCCCGCGCCAGCTCCTCCCTGCCGCTCACAACCACGCTGCTCCGTGCAGGGCCCCGCTCTGACCCCAGCGGGGGCTCTGCTGAGGGACACCACCGTTACCCGCAGCCTCCCAACACCTTCCCCTCCCGGAGCATTTTTAACGTTCGTTCCGCGTCACCTCCTGAAACGGGGGGAAAAAAGGTACCACCGTTACCCCAATTACATCTATTTGTTTGCTTGGGATTTTCTTATTGCCTACGTCCATTATACTAAAAATAACTATGACGAGCTCATTTAATTTTAGCCTATGAGTGTCTGTATGAATATTTATAAATGCTCCATATTATAAATGCTGAAAAATTCCAGACGCTGAAAAATTCCAGACGCTGAAAAAACGATGGCAGACCCCAGGGGAATAGAATGGTGCTTTTTTTTTTTTTTTTGGTCCTATTTCAAGCCAGTTTCACACATCCTGCATTCCCAATATGAAGTCTAGCACTGAATGCTTAAACTGCTTAAAAGACTTTGTGGTGTTTTGTGCTGGATGAACACAAAGTTCCCTTGCAAGAAAAAGGAAATGTATTATAAAAGCACTTTTTAATAACATACTTATTAAAGTACTTTTCTGTTTACATCTGGCTTTCACGTCCTTTTCTCTTCCCAATACATGAGAAAATACGTATTACCAGCTCCCGCTTGCCAGAACGCAGAGCTCCACGCCCTGCTCCAGGCCAGCAACCTCTTTTCGCCTGCCCTAAAGCCCAGGCTGCGCCCCGGCACTGCTGGGGACAAGGGTCTTTCGAAGGGCTGCTGCGACGGACGGAGCCCCCCCCGCTGTGTGCTCTGCTGCTGCGGCGCGGGGGTCTCGCAGGGGGCCCAGCACGGCGAGCAGGCTGCGGCACGCGGTGCCCTTCGTTAATGAACCCGAGCTGCGTTCTGAGGGGTTGCTCTCACGAGTCATTAAGTATGGGGTAACGGGGAGCAGAGTGTTTCTAACTGGGAGAGAGGTTTTTGGGAGGTAGGAATAGCTGGCTGGGTGTGCACAGGCGGATCTCTCGTTCCGTACCTTTCCTGTACCTGCGGACTGGGCACACGCAGCAGAGGAAGGTGCCTGAAATCTTGCTTAGGACGAAAAGGTGGAAAATCTTGTCTCAGGGGAAATTTCCCCTGCTCCTTCTAGTGAGGGGGTATTTTAAGCCTTGAAGCATGAAGAGGTGCCCAAAGAGCCGGTTCAGGGCTTTCTCAGAGATCGTGGTCTTACCGGGACACGCCTGGCTTCTGCAGGTAACACCATCTCAGCCCATCTCCCTGCGTCACAGATCCTTTGTTTTCCTCTTGAAAAACATCTCGGCAGAGAGGAGAGATGTGTAACTCTTCTGTGTTACTCAATCGTTTTTATTCCACCTACTGCAAGGTGCCTTTACGGCGGGTCACCCTATTGAGTGAGGTTTTTTAGCACTTGAGGGTAAGAGCCAGGATATGAAAAACTCTTGAATTAAAGCCTTTTCCTTTATAGGTCACTTGGAAGAAATAAGTTATTAAAAGAAAGAAAGGAAGTGAGCGGCTGCTCCGTGATCCTGGTACCAGAAAGAGAGAGGAACGTGACAGCAGGAGGAGGTCCTGGGCAGAGTCCTGGTGTCACTCTCCATCTGCCCGGTGGAGGATGTGAGGAGAGCACGGGGGAGAGATGCAGACATCAGATGCTGCTCTTCCCTGTCTCCTCTCTCCTCCCCCAGCTCTGAAGCTGTACCCAAGAGCAGCTGCAAAATAGAGCTGAAAAAGAACTTAAATGAGTCAACCTCAGACGCTAGCAGGAAGGCAGAGAAAAAGACAACTCCGAACGACCCGCTGGCTGCTCTCCTTCATCCCTCCCTCAGCAGAGCGGACCTGGAAGGGGTGGCACCCTCCTCTTCCCACGTCCCCCTCCTTCACCGCCTCTGCTTGCTCATCCTTTCTGCTCTTTCACAACCGAGCTGGCCCTACACAACTTTTTCATCTACCAGAGCCTTGGAGCGCTTGAAGTGCAATTACTGTTGCTCTTAAGAATTCAGGGTTTCTGTACAATCGATATAAGCATTGCAATAGATGACGACCTCTCTCTGGCTTTAGAAATTTTACATCCTTCTCTCTTCTCTGCTTTTCATTATGTCTAATTACCTGATCTATAGTTCCAAACAAGAATCAATGGGGCTGTATTACAACAAATTATTGTTAATTCTCTTTTAAAAAAAGGATCAGAAAGTGCTATTGAATATGACACATCTCATTATATAAAGCAAATTAGCTTTCTATTGGAGCTTGAGAGTTGGTGGCCAATCCATTACCGATGTCTCAGGTTCATATTCCACTAAGGATATAATCTTTTTATTTTCCAAATACTTTAGGGTTTCCCCCCCACTTTCACAGGGAGGCTGTGTATCCTTAGCACCGTACCGTGGCACTGCTCTTTGTAAGACTGCACTCTGGCTGCAGAGTGTGTTGGACATGCAGGGAGATGACCTCTACGGAGCCTCTCCACACAGCATGTGATTGCTCCCATCTGTGGTGTATTCCATCAGATTAGCTGTATATCAGCATATTAAATGTTCTTTTCCTGTAGCACCTACGATTTTGTCTAATTTAATAAGGGATTTGTGTTTCCCTGAGGTACACAGGGAGAAATCTAGGAGCTGTAGCAAATTGCTCTGCCTGGAGAAGTGGGGTCATTAGTGATTTGCTAGTTATGAGTCAATGCCTGCTGGACACTGACCTTCCCCGCTCGGAAAAAATCCCTTGCCTGCCCAGCACTTCTCCCCTCACTTCCATTGCTCCACACTGTATCCTCTCTGGAGCTTTAGTCTGATTGCCCAAAATTAGGTTCCAGTCTAACCTTGCTGAAAAAGTAAGGCTATGAGAAAGTGAGATTAAGTTATGGATTATGAAACACCAAAAATGAGCTAGTTTTAGTTATTCCCTACTGTGGTCATCTTGTATACAATGCAACGTCAACTAAAATTATTGACACAAAATATGTCTTAAGGTCAAGCAGTCACCATCCACAGAGTCCAGAACTGGGTGCACCACAGGCAAATTATTCAGGCGTACTGGAGTCATTCCCTCCGATGATGCCCCCCTACACACACACACACCACACACACCACACACACACACACACAGAGTTTCTAGTAGCAGGGGAAGACCTAACTTTGTATACTTATTCAGGCAAACTCGGAGCTAAAACTGTGGATAGCAAAACTCAAGCTTCCCGACGAAGGACGCCCAACACCAGAGGCAACTTTTGGCAGAAGTGAGTCAGGATGTTCTGGGCCAAAACAGACCCATGGACATCGGGCGCCTCAGGCAGCAGAAAGAGGTTCATGACCCTGACTCTGGGCCATTCTGCATGGTTTCACCCACCTAAAGCTGCTTCTGCTTCCAAACTGCTGTTCACATACCTGTCCTCTCCTCCATGCCAACAAGGGTGTGCCTCAGCCTATGGAGCTGAGACCTCCGCACCTGAAATCTCCCAATATCTCCAAGCACACAAGGAAGAAGACCCTAAACAAGGGATGATGAAGATACCAACAGCAAAACAGCAGTTTGTCTTAGACGAGAGGGAAAAAGCAAATACTGATGTGGTCTGTACTCTGTTATCTAGACAGAACACCTAGATACATTAGATCACGTCCTTTCCCAGTCTGATCTACAAATGGAGAAATCTTTCCTGCCATTGGAAAAAGCGGGTGTGGATGCAAAGCACTGCACAGGGCTGTAATCCTGCAAACCCCTTGGTCTGAGGGCAGGAAAAACCAGAGCATTGAGCGATACACGTGAGTATTTGTGGTATCGAGACTAGAAGCGTAATGTGTCTTCAGCTGTATGGAGGTACCTAAAGAAGTGGGAAAATTTCTTAGGTTTTTAGACTTTAAAAAGCTTGGTGCTGGTGAAGTGAGTTGACTCTGCTTCCCTGCGCCTGAGCCGGACTCACCTCGCACGAGGAGGCACGTTCGGAAGTGCTGCTAGTCGGTCCCTGAGCCCTTGCACAGCTCCAAAGCCTTGAAAACCTGGCCTAAATATGGAATTACTGCAGTGGTCCTGGACTTCATCTCAAGGGTATTATTTTAATTAAGAAAATTCCATTATTTTGTTTTTTCTATTAGACTGTCTTTGCCACCTTCCGTGGTCTTTCTCGGTTTGTCAGTTGTGCACGAAGATCTGACACTGCTGGAGCTTAGCTGAGGGGAAAAACTGAGTGTATGAGCATCCTTTAATCACCCAGCAACTGTAGCAAGAGGGGACAGACAATAATGGAGAAAAGCAATCTCAAAAATAACTGTGCTTTTAATGATTCTATGGAAAGGAAGTGTGATACACAGACCTACTGCTTCATTTAGTATGCACAAGATACATCATGCTGAGCTGCTAATGAGATAGTAATTTGGAGGTTTGGGAAGGACTGGCTATGCTTCATGCCTACAAGAATCAATGAAAACTGATGAGTGAAGTTTTACAAAATTTCACTGTAAAATTATAGAAACCGTTGTGCCCAGATGAAAAGGTCAGATCTGGTGGCAGAGGCTCAATTCCTCATGTAACTCGTAACGGTGAAATGTCTGGATCAGCCTCAATTTTTTTTTTTTTCCTAAAGGTACAGCAAAAAGGCATACTTGTTTTCCATTTCAGAGTTCGAACTTCATAAATATTTTAATTTGCCAAGTGCCTACTGTTTAATGTTTGCATACCAAGAAAATTTGAGTGAACATTGCCTTGCATGAAATGCTCTGAAAACAAACTTTTGCATCTTTGATTGCTTGCCCCACTGTGGAATAAAGCTAGTGTTACCTGATTTGTCCTGTCTGTTGTGAGCAAGCAACGCTTTTGGATTATTTGTATTTTAAAAAAAACCCCACAACACTGAATTGAGTACCTCTGAAGGTAGAAAGTTGTGGTTTTGGCTATTAAAGCAGCAGAATAAAGTAAGTAACTTATGCTGAATAAATCATTGATTATGAGCTGCACATGAGTGCTCCTCAGTGTTGGCTCCCAGGTGAGACAAGTGGGACACGTTTATGTGACTCGACTGTTTAACTTCCAGTCTGACTCTGTCCCAAGGGCTTCCCAAAAATAACTGTTACTGGGCTGAAAAATGAAGATGGGCAGGGACCAAACCCACAGTGCACAGCACTTCCATCTCTGCCACTTACCTCTCTGCGACGAAGTGAAGCTGGAAGCGCCAGCAGTGCTGTGAGGATGAAGTGTGGGTGAACCTTTTCCCACCCGAGCCCCCGTGGACCGAGCCTCCTCTGCCCCGTGCCCCCTTCCAGCAGCGCATCATGCTGTTTAGTGGCAAAAGCAAAGTCAGAAGAGCAGGTCAGTGTGGTTTGATGGACCTTTGCACCCTTGTAGTGCTGGTATGAGCCAAGTCCTGCTGCAAGACAGCCCGGTGCATGAGAGATAATATGCATTTATTTCAGCCTTGGATCAAGTAAGCGCATACATAAAAACTTAGGTCCTTATGGTTTCTGGATTGATGGCGCAGTCTCAAAAACGGAGGCTGTCTCTGGCAAGAGAGAGCAAAAAAGCTGCTGGCAAAAAGGTATTAACTTCACTATGCTGCATTTTATGAGGTAACAAAGAGTGTCTTGGTTCTGTGCCTTGAAAGTAAATAGAACAATATTTCAGTCCTCCTTATTCAGTTGTCCAAATCCACATAACCGATTTTTGCAGACAGGGATTTATGTTCACTTGTCAGCATCTAATAAAGTAGAGCAATTGAGTCTGCCATTTATTTCAGTGCTGTTGCCTTTATTTCAGTATCCTTGCGTACACTGCATGGTGCCTGCCTTCAGGTTTTACTAAGCAATGTGCTCCCTTTGGCGGATCTGCGAGCACGCAGGATTGCTCTGGACCGCGCACGTCCAAGGTGCCAGACTTGAGAGGTGTTTGGAGAGCGTGCCCAGCTGCCAGCGATCCCCCCGGGCATCCCCCTCGCACCAGCCCTCAGGCATCCTGCAGAGCTGAGGACGCAGGAGAAGAAATGCCCTTCCGCCTGCCTGCCCTGGTGCACGCTGATCTGTGCGAACATGTGTGGAAAGGTGCGTCCTACCCGACTGTTAGTCTTCTTCCATCAGCACCGGGTAGTCATATGGGTGCACAGGCTCCTGGTTTGAAACAAGTTTAAATTCATTCCTGTGAGTCTTTCTGCTTCTTTTTCAGCCTAAGAGTTTGTGCTGCTCGGGACATTCCCTGTATTGCTCAGCAGCAGGGTGTCAATTTAATAACCTCCGAGGCAGGGAGGCGTCTCTCTGAAAGGGTCCTAAATTATCACAGCCTGCACCAGAATCCCAGGGCATTTCCATTCTCGCTTGTTTTTTGTTTGTCACCCACCTGGAATTCTGTTTTCAATTGATGCACACTCAAGCAATTGCTCACCCAGACACCTCTGCTCGCTCCAGGTTTCTCGTGTTCACAGCCCTGTTGCATACTCCATGCAGCACACGCCGGGGTCCATACATCAGCGGATGAAAAACGCTGAATGTGCAGTGCTCTTTCCACTGTCGATCCATACCATTTTCTTCTTGAGAACCCCGTATGAAGATGAAACACGATTATCAAATTGCAGATGGGATACTCACATCGACTGACATCCCCTGCCCGTGCACAGGGCTGGATGCAGGGCTGCTGGGGGATCTTCCAGAGCCCCCTGCCTCTGCTGTGGATCAGGAGCGGTGAAAAGAGCTCAGTGAGTAGACCCAAGCACTCAGAAAGCTGCTGGCCCATGTCCTCTCCTGCCCCGCTCTATGCGCTGGCGAGCGATGGGTAATGCCGGCTGTACCTCCACGCCGGGCGTGCAGGGTTTGCCCGCGTGATGAGACTATGCACGGGCAAACCAGGACCCGGGACATAGTTCTCATTACTTTGCCAGCATAATTCAGAAAGAAAAGAGGTTTCTATGCTTCAGTGGCACAGTTTTTAAAGATTTTTTTTTCATGTTTTATTCAGCTAGAATTTGTATTTCAGCTACTAGATCCTTGAGAGGAAATATAAATCGATCCAGACTAACACTGGCCGGTTCATCCTCAGAACTGTCTTTATAAAGAATTACTCTGCAGAGACAGAGCACGGCAACGTTAGCAGAAAAGCTGCCGAAACCCCCCAGGGGTCTTTGCAGTCAGAGTCTGGTTTACAGCTACTTTGCTCTCATCTAATGTTAATGGCACTGCACTAATTTCTGAAGATCCACACCAAAGAGCGAGTGAGAGCGATGCCACTGGCATCCTGATCTCTTGCCGCTGTTCATAAAAGATGAGTTGGTGGGGAAAGGGCTGTTGTGTCCAGTCAGGTTGAGGAAACACGATTTTAAGAATGATTTTACTCCAGATTATTTTCATGAAAAGTTTCAATGGAACTGAAGAATGTTAGTTCACATGCTGGTTTTCTTGAAATACTGCAATTTTATCTATGATGCATTTTTTAGAAAATGCACATTTTTCGTACTTCCAGTATCCTCTCATCCAAATTTCCTGATGGAAATGTTTTGGACTTGTGTTTTTAAAATTGCAAAAAGAAACCAGTGCCAAAATATTGAAACCTTTCTCTATGCACATATTTATTTGTGTTCTTGACGTAAAATATCTTGACAAAAAATGTGTAGCTCGTTCCAGTTGAAATGTATATCCCAAGTGTTTCAGCTTTACATTAACACCTAGGAGAGGAGAAGGATGAAACATTGACTCTTTTGTGGTTTATTTCATGGAGGATGTGTTTGAAATACAAATAAAGAAAAAAATGAACAAAACACTGCTTTTGAATAACAGGTGCTAAAAATGTCCATGGTTAAAATCTCTTTGTGACCCCTTTGCTTCTCCATTATTATTCACCAAGGAAGAGAAAAGAATGACAGGGGTCAACACCTGTGTCTGCAAATTCAATTCTATAAATGAACTAAATATTTCCTGCATTTTAGCTGTTCCAGTAAAATGAAATCTTGAACTCTATTGTATTGACTTTTTTTGGATGCGCTATAAATAAAATTGCATGCTGGAGGAGAACCCGGGGGTTTGGTGTTTATACAAACACAGGGAGATTCTCCTGTGTGTAAAATCGACCGAATTTAAATGAATGGCTGAAGGTCTGTGTCGTTCGCAGTGGAAGGATTACCAGCAGTGCTGGCAGCCTCCTGCAGCAAGGGCTGTGCAGAGCAGAGCCTCGTCTCACCGTCAGCACACGGCCATGGTCATTGAAATTCCTCTTGCTCTTTTCAAAATGGTGTGCAGGGAAACACAGGGCTCCAAAAAAGCCAATAAAGGTGGTAAGGGACATTTATTGCGATAATTTGGTGCTATTAATCATATCATTTTATTTTCTCTTTTGAGATCACAGTTTATTTTTTTACAATGGTAACATGCACGAATATAAATGTTATGTTGATATATACGAATCTTAACATCAAAGAGAAAATTGCATTGAAAAGAATTATGGAAAGGTTAGGGTTTTTCTATGGAAGATGATAAACAGCTTGCAACATCTACCAGTTTTAGCCCAGATTCCCATAAATGAAACAGTTTGGGCAGAGGACCTTATGGACATCCTTACGTCAAGCAGAAGTATCCATCAGCACGGTGGGGGCACCTCTGGGCTGAAGCTGCTGGTGCTCAGCCCCAGGCTTCACAGGGAGGGGACATCCCTTGGGACTGGGTCTAGCCTGGCGCCATGGTCTGAACACTCATTAGCAAGACAGAGCTCGTTACTTTGCTTATGCCATGAGTATTTTGTCTGATTTTCTTCCAAGAGGAGTCTATTCTAGACAATGATGTGAGAGCCTGTAAGAGAAACTACCATGAGACCTAGTGCCGGTACTAACTGCAGAAGGGAACACTGTGATGGTTAAAAAAAATCCAGTTTCTAGGGAATTACAGTATTAACCTTTGCCTATATCTCTTTGGGTTTTTTCCTCCCAATTGTCCCTTATTCTTCAATAGTTTTGTCCTTCTCCTCATGATTATTCCCGATGTGTTCACAGATGTCAATCACATCCTTAGCTCAACCATTTTTTGCTGTGCTAAACAAGTAAAAAACTTTTCGTTGCCCCTTGTAAAATATGTTGTCCATTCTCCTTGTCAGTTTGTACCTGGTTGACATCAGTTTCCATCTGATTTTTTCCTCTGCACAGGTTCATACATTATTCTGGATAAAGTTTCTCCAGTGATTTGTGTAGCAGAATTAGAGGGGAATATGTCCTGGCTGCCAGTTACCACCTTTGCAGAAAACTCTTTTTCTATTTACAGAAGACTTTCCTGTTAACATGAATCTTCTCTCAAACCACTTAGGAACCCAACAGGGCTACCTGGTGAGTGGTAGTTGATACAAATATATTTTAAATCAACAGACTTTGACATACTGGCAGTGTAAGCTCAGCATTTCTGCAGAAGCAGCCCTCCATGAAATGTATGTTGCACTTCAGTGTTCTTCCATCCTGCACCCGCTTTATGATGCTGTGCTGTGCCCTCACTGAGCTGAATTACAGCAGCTCCAGGCAGTTTCCACGTGCAGCCACGCAACAGCTCCTCAGGGTCTGCTTTCGTGTGTTGCCCGTGTTCGGTACCTCTCATGCCAGGCAGCCACGATGTGTTTAACAATGCCAAAAGATTGTTTTTGGTGCTCAGGGGATGGGACAGTGCTGATGTCTGCATCCTACTTTATTCATTTTTACACAGGTCTGCTGAGTATCTGCAGCGAGCACCTGAGTATCTTCCAGTTCCTCCGAGGCCAGCTCAGCAGGATGCTGCAGGAGATCTGGGAGGAGCCGGGATGGAGCACGGTGGCTGCTTCCTTCGGGGGAGATGTGGGAGATGCTCTGGGCATTACTCTTATCATCTGCCTTTGGACATTGCAAGGTTAGTTGCTAAGTCTAAACATCATCTAGGCTCCATCTCTAGTCACCAAGACAGATTCCTCCCAGTTGTCTTCAACACTTATTTTCCTCTGTGGTAACACCCTCAGGGAATGCCTGTCTCGCTCCAGCAAGCTCAGCATGTGTCCAGGTGAGTGAACTGGACAACTAACTTTGAAATGTCTACAATGTAATAAGATTAATTTTCCCTCCTCTCCCCACTCCCCAAAAACCTCCTGTGAATTCTGCAAAGCAGCAGTGCTGACCAGCGGCTGGCAGGGTCCTCCCCAGCTGCCCCAGGCTGGTGGCTGTGCTGCCAGGCGCTTTGCCATCTCGTGGGCAGCTTGTCCATGTTACACGCTGCAAAGTCGGAGTTTTTCTCAGACTGTGTCTTGCATTGGGATTAAGTGCATTCTCAGCAGGTTTGCTGACGACACCGAGCTGTGTGGTGGGTCAACACGCTGGAGGGAAGGGATGCCATCCAGAGGGACCTGGGCAGGCTGGAGAGGTGGGACCATGCCAGCTGCATGGAGTTCAACAAGGCCAAGGGCAAGGTCCTGCACGTGGGTCGGGGCAATCCCAAGCACAACTCCAGGCTGGGCAGAGAATGGATGGAGAGCAGCCCTGAGGAGAAGGACTTGGGCTGTTGGAGGATGAGAAGCTCAATGTGAGCCAGCAATGTGCGCTGGCAGCCCAGAAAGCCACCCATGTCCTGGGCTGCGTGTCCAGCAGCGTGACCAGCAGGTCGAGGGAGGGGATTCTGCCCCTCTGCTCTGCTCTGGGGAGACCCCCCTGCAGTGCTGCGTCCAGCTCGGGGGTCCCCAGCACAAGAAGGACATGGAGCTGTTGGAGAGAGTCCAGAGGAGGCCACGGAGATGACGCAAGGGCTGGAGCACCTCTGCTCTGGAGACCTCAGGCTGAGAGAGTTGGGATATTCAGCCTGGAGAAGAGAAGGCTGCGGGGAGACCTTCGAGCCCCTTCCAGTCCCTGCAGGGGCTCCAGGAAAGCTGGAGAGGGGCTGGTGCCAAGGGCAGGGAGTGACAGGCCAAGGGGAATGGCCTGAAGCTGCAGGAGGGGAGATGGAGATGGGATGTGAGGCAGAAATCCTTCCCTGTGAGGGTGCTGAGGCCCTGGCACAGGGTGCCCAGAGAAGCTGTGGCTGCCCCTGGCTCCCTGGCAGTGTTCAAGGCCAGGTTGGATGGGGCTTTGGGCAAGCTGGGCTAGTGGAGGGTGTCCCTGCCCATGGCAGGGGTGGCACTGGGTGGGCTGGGAGGTCCCTGCCCACCCAAACCAGTCTGGGGTTCCGTGATTGACAAATCAATGTAGTATTAAAATTAAGATTTCTCTGCACTGCACACCAGTATTGTTTTCAGTCAAAATTTCTTTATAATACTGGTTGTGTCTTCAAAATAATTAATTTGGCAGGAAGTTAAAAAAAAGAATAAAATTGAGAGTTTTGAAGGCTGCCTTGCAGTTCTCATTCCTCTGCCTTTATCTCACAAGGAAAGACTGCGCACAGGTGTCAAATGAGAAGGCTGCTCATAATTACACTCCTTAAACACTTAATAACGTTTTCTTAAATTAATATATTCCCCATCTGTGTAGCATTTAAGACATTCAGCTCATAATATTGCCTAGTTTATCAGTGTCAAATGACACATACTCAATCCATTGGAGAATATTATCAACAGATAGAGGCTTAACGTGCATTATTGCTCATTCAGCTAATGAGTGTGATTCGAGCTAGTACTTATAATTAATAACAGAACTAAAATACCAGTTATAGTGGGGATGCTAACTTGACTTTGTGCAGAAAAGCTGTGCAGATATAAAAAGACAGCAACTCCCCCCAAAGCCGAACGAGATGAGGTTCCCTGTGGCTGGGGCGGTGGGCTGGGCGCTGCTGGACAGCCCTGCGAGCAGACGTGCCGTGGGGTGCCAGCATTGCTCCTGCTAAAGCCAGCTCGGGGGGCTCGGGGGGCTCGGGGAGAGGAGAAGGGTTCGGCAGTTGAAGACTTTTCATTACCATTGCTGAAGGAAGGTGGGGAAAGGGATTCAGCAGTGCCGAGATGCTGGGAGGGAGCAACGGGCTCCAGACCCGGATGATCTGGTGGAGGCATCTGCAGCTCCTTCCCGGGTGCAAAGGCTCTGAGCCCAAAGGGACCCCTAGGACCAGCTGCTCCAACCTGCTTTGCTGTGAGCGGTGGCACCGACGCTGAGGTGTAACAGCACAGTCCAGTGCTGTGATGGGCCCGTGGGGGACACGGGGAGCCCCCGGGCAGGCGATGGAGAGTGGGGCAGCCAGGCAGGATGCGGCCACACAGCCCCGTCAGCGCTGCAGCAGTCTACAGGCACCCGAGCGGGCTGACCAGTGCTCCGGATGAATACCTGGTTGTGCCGTGGCTGGTAGCCTTCTGACCTTGAGCAGCGTGCCAGGGACGTGGCCAGCACAGGAGGAAGGACCGTGCCATCTCTGTCCGTGGCAGAACCCAACGCGCTCTCACCCTGGGACTGCCGAGGGTTCAGATCTGTCTGGTTGTGTTGTGATCAGTGAGCGGAGCTGCGTACAGAATAATTGGAGTTTGTTTTGCCATCTCTCCTGCTGCTGGTTTTCTTTAGATCCTCTGTAGAATGGTACCTAAAAGCATTTGTGTCTTAATTATTTATATAATTTTTCGTAATTAAAATACATGCTCATTCTGTTGCAGAATTTCTATTCTAACTAGTGCAATGCCTTGCTAAATAAAAACACGTCATTAAAATGCTTTCCTTTCTCTTCTGCACACTCTGGCCTCATTGTCATTGACTCAATTTTAGAGGAGGTAAAAATGTCAGGAGTTCATCTGGCCACGACCCTCTGCTACGGTACTGGATCAGGCTTCGCGTCTCCAGTCCTTCAGCTAGGATTAATATGTTTCTGACGAGCTGCTGTGCTTGCATGTTCAAGCCAGCTGGGAATAAACTTACTTGATTCTATTTAGTTTCCCCTTTCATTTTTTTGAAATCAGACTTGAAGGGTTTGCAGCTAAAGCGGATCAAGCGAAGTTCTCTGCAGAGCCCGGCCCCTCCGAAGGGATAGCGCATGGCTCCCTGCGTCCTAGCTTTGCTCGTATTAAACATTCTCTCCTCCTTCCCACACACGTTAACATTTAATGGGATCTATATCTCAGTTTACAACATAAATAATCAATTCAACCAGATTTTAAAAGAGAAGAGACAGAGACTAAAAACCAGAGCAGCATCGACCAGACAGTTTCGTGACTCTGTGTACGGATTTGGTCTGAAAACCAGAAAGAGAGAGGTGGATGACAAATCCAAAGTGGAAGAGAAAAACTGGGATACTGTGAGCTTAGCAAAGACCTATGCCACTGGTGACTCAAAGGGGTCACTTACTGTCTGCAACAGAGAAATTAGTTAGGTCCTGCTTTCCCGAGTGACAGTGTACCCCAGTCCTCCAGGACAGGAAATGGGCTTGCTTTTCCCATGGAAACCCAGAGAAAGGGAACGTGTCACCGATGATGTGCGGGGGTGGTCGGCGCGGGTGCATGCGTGAGCCAGGCTGCCACGGAGAACCTGCGGGCTGGAGCCCTGGGCTGTGGGCTGGTGTCAGCCCCGGCCGTGCCTGGGATGCTCACGGAGTCCCACCGGACCAGCCTCTGGTGGCAGGGTCTGGCAGGACGGCTCTGGAAACCTCTCAGGGAACTGGTGGAAGAAGGGGGATTTGATGAGGAACACTCTGGCGTGCTGCTTGAGGGGAGCAAAAGGGATGATGCCCAGGACATGGCAGCTCTTGCTCTGCAGGGATTAACTGTCTGCCTGGAGTATTGCAGACTTTGTGCCTAAACGTACGACTTTCTGTAGAGATGTCTAGTGGAAGCAGAAGCAAATCCACAGGAATACATTAGGTGCAGCTGATCGTGCTCTGGAATCAGGACATAGACAAGATTACATTCAAGGTCCCTCCTACACTATTCCCTATGATTCCATAAGCATACTGCTATTGCCCTGAGTCACGCGAAAATGGTGGCCTGTTTTCTCCTTCTGCATTTATATCTGATGAAAACACATTTCCTGCGGTTCCCCTGGCTGCAATATTAGCCCACGTCTCGTCTAGCGAGAGCGATTATTTCTCAGTGGCAATAACAAGCGGAGAATGCAGCATGCTGTCTTTCCCAAAATGACTGGCAATGTCTCCCCTAAAATCCTAGGGAAGCAGAGAAGACAGACCAAAACTGGCGAAATGAAAGATATACTCCCGTGCGGCAGCGTGCCGAGCGTTCAGCAGCGAGCACTGCGCAGGGCTGGTGTTACTGCTGCTTCCCCCAGCAGCACAGCCTCTGCTCGAGGATGTCCCTGCGCAGGAGATGGGTTGTGCTCGCTGGTCTGTGCAGACAGAGCGGGCGTTATCCCAGGCCGGACTGTGGGTGCGACGCCACCGGGCAGGCGTTACGGCAGCGGCGCTCCCCGGGCAGCCCCAAACCCGTCCCGGCGCAGGAGCCGGTGTGGAGCTCGGAGCTGGGATCCTGCCCAGCGCAGGACAGCGGTAACGCCCAGCGATGTCCAGTGCTGCTCCCAGCGCCGGGGCAAGCCCGGGGCGCATCGCTCAGGCTTTCGCACGCAGCCTGGCAGGCGGGAGCCGGGGGGACGGGCAATTTTAAGACCCAACTCCAAATGAGAGTCAGTCTCCTTCAAAGCACTTTTATGCACGGTGGGCACTGCTGCCTCTGTGCAGTCATGTTGTAACAGTAGATATTCTGGCAGGCAAAACAGACTTCAGGATTTTTATTTTATTTATTTTATTTTTTATTGCTCTCCATTCTGAGGTCTCTTTCCCTGTTATATTGCTTATTCTTGTGAGAAAAATAACTGCAAGGAAGTCTTTCATAGAAATTTGAACAAGATTTTTTGCTTTGTTTTTGTTCCTGGTGTTTTGGGGCTTTTTTTTTTTTTTTTTTTGTACTGTAATTGCAGACTCTTCACTGCTGAGTACAGGCTCTGAGCCAGGCGTTGTTCCTTTCTTCCAGCTGACAGAAATTTTTTGTAGCAACATTTTAGTCCAAGGGGAAAAGTTAAATATAGGCAGGATCAGGAAAATTACCGTGCAGCATGGCGGAGAAAGTGCTGACTTGAGTCTGTTCCTGAGCAAAGACAGCAGTGATTCCATGCGGCACAAGAGCTGGCTGCCTAGGGAAGGAGTCCTCCCAGGCAGAGGTTTCCAGCACATCTGCAGGCAGCGGTTTTGGGGTTCCCCCTCTCCACCCCGCAGGTGCCTGGGGCTGTTGGCAGTCACCGGGTCTGCAGGTCACTGCAGCTGCTTGTGAAACATCTGCAAGTGCAACGACTCCTCCTCTCCTTGCAGCCCGTGGAAGCCGACGCGTCCCTCAAACACCGAAGCGTTGCCCTGAGCGGGCCGTGCGTACCTCCATCACTCCACGACCTTTCTGCTTTCACGGTGACTTTGGAAAATAACCCCCAATCTGTAACGCGTGGTTCAGAGCATGACACCACGGTGCTGACTGTGATGAGGCGAGCGGAGCCCGAGTGTGCCTTTGGCCGCCTGTCCCTGCTGAGCAGACACACGGTGTGCCCCGGAAAACCCTGCCTGGTGAAGAATCAGAGAATCGCTTTGGTTGGAAAAAACCGTTAAGCTCATCAAGTCCAACCATCAACCCAGCACTGCCAAGCCCACCACTAAACCATGTCCATGAGCACCACATCTACACGGCTGTTAAATACCCCCGGGGATGGTGACAGGAAGGTGTCTTCATAGCTTCCTTTTTGATTCAGAAAAACAAATGAACTGTGAACGCATCTGAAATAGGGAAAATAATAGAATATACGAAAGGAAAAATGGAAAGTGCAGCAAAGGCAAGATGAGGACGCCAGGCAGCCTGAGTCTGCTGGTGTGAGTCAGGAGTCACTTAAGTCATGAGGCAAACTACGTGGGATAAAAGAGGCACCACACGAAGCGGGGTCTTGTGGGATGGGATTTCAGCCTTCCCCCCGCCACCGTGCGTGGCCTGAGGCAGCTTCCCCCCACTTCGTGGCAGGTTTCTTAGGTTTGGCCTGGAATCAACTGAGATTATACAATTATAAAGCTCTTGTAATGCCTATTGAAAAAAGTATGCAACAGTCAGTTTATTAATCTGTTTCCAACAGTCTGCAAGCCAATAAAATATTATTGAAGTAAGAGTTAAAAAACAAGAGTGGCTGAAAGAAAATGCAGCAAAATTTTAGAAATGATAGATCCCGCACCCGACAGATTTCTTTGACAGAACAACTCATTTTCTAAGCAAAAGTTCATGGGCTTCAGGAGAACATATGACTAGTTATGTTGAAGAAAACTGAGCCTAGGTGAGTCTGCAGCAAGATAAGGAGGAGATAACAGCAAGTTGAATTGCATGGAAAATTATGGACGTAAGGAGTGGAGTTTCTCCACACTAGGTCTTTGAAAACATCACAATATTTTCATGAGCGATTCTGGCACTAAAAGCAAGCAATTAAGTTAAACTTGCTGATGATGTAAAGCTACGATGCTATTGCCAATAAAGAGTTCGAATATATTAGAATATTATTGAGGCACAGTGCGACTTGAGAAGAGCAGTAACAGATGCAGGGTGCCATCCACCCCCACGGAGCAGAGGGGCCGGCACTGACCATCAATAGCTGGAACGTCTGCCGGAACCTGGAGGCCCCTGGGCAGGAAGAGACGTGGGGACGGCCGGTCCCCGGGAGCAGGAGGTAAGCCAGCTGTGCGTGCAGCCACGGAAGAGCCCACTGCATCAAAGTATTCCCCGGAAAGCTGCCGTGTCGGTGTGCTCGTACGGTGTTTCACAAGGGATGCCTGGGAACCGTGCATGCCTGCTATGTTTTAATACAGAACTGTAAGAATTTATGGAAGTGGCCAGGAAGGTTACGAACTGAGCAATAATGCTGGTCTCCAGTCCTGCTCCATTCCGCTGCGTGTGTTTGTGTAAATCTATTGCAGAGTGTCTTCACTAGCTTCTTTTTATTTGAAATGCAAAGAGTACTTGCAATATCTTTCCTCCCTGGTACAGCCTTTACTGCATAATGAATAGCGTAGTCAGTGATTACCGTTTGAACCCAGTGACTACCAGTCTAACATGGCTTACAAATTTAATTAAAATGGAGGCTTCATGTGGGAATTAATAGAGACTTGTCAGGAATATGCATAACGTCAGTTACTTTAAGTAATGCTTTGCATGCGAGACGGGGCAGATGGTTCACTGTGCTGTTTACTGACAGTGCGAGGTAGTCAGAGGGCTTCTGGTTTATGCATTAACAGAACCAAGGACGTAAATCCCCAGAGGGGCAGTGATCTAGCTGTGTGATTCCCATTTACTGAAACTGATTGTACTGCCTTCTCTTCCCGTGTTTTGAAAGCACACACACAGAGTATCTTCTGTGCTAATCAAGTAGGTCAAATAGCCTTATTTTCTTCTTTCCTCAAAACCTCATTCCTCTACCCAGATATCCTCAACGACATGCCGATGCCTCCTCCAGCCTGACGACTGGTCTTTCTTGCCCCACCAAATCGTTCAGCCCTTGTCCTGGCATGCAAACTTCCCTTCCATCCTACAACCAGCTAAATGTAAACACAAGCTCTGTCTGCTGCTCGTGGCTGCTTCTGCATTTTATCTCTGCAGGTCTCGAAGGACACATGAGAACTTGGCAGAACCTGAAGATGGCTCATGACGAGAAGGTAGACCCTCAAAAGCAACAGGAAAAATGAAAACAAGAAGCAACAACAAAACATTATTCCTATGAGCAGAGTCTGAGAAGCCATGTGGTTTTAAAAGAGGAGAAAAGGAGAATGGGAATATGATAGAAGCGATTAAGACATGTAGGGCTTGAAGAGATGTCAGAGGCCAAAGGCCAATCCATGAAATTCAAATTACATTTTGCACACTCTGCAGTTTGCTGGGGGAAGTTGCTGCTACATTAAATTGCTCAGGCCAAGAAACCAGTATGATTTTAGGGCAAACCAGAGTTTCTATAGTTACTGATAAAGGTTTCTGAAGAACAGCATTCTCATCTACCAGGAATTAAGACAGCCACTAGCAAAAAGCATCTTGAGTGAAACCAAAAGTGTGGTGAAAAGACCACAGCTGACCTTACTTATGACTACATTGCACTTTTCTCTGAAGGAGCTTTTCTTTGCTTTTTCTTCTGCCTCTGTCACCTCCAAGCACATACATTCCCTCTCCTCTGTAACCTCTTCTCAGTACCATTTCCCAGTTTGCAGAGGAGGCAGTGGCACCTATGGGGGTAAAAAAGTTGTAAAAGGAGGGGAAAATGGTGGGATCAGTACATCTCTCTTATCTCACTTCTGTTGCTCTGCACATGTGATGGAACTTTGGGTGACTTGATTTATCTGCTTGTTCTTGACATCAGTGAAGATCAGCAAGAAGCAGGCCACTGCAGGCTGCAGTGACTCTAGTGGGTAGGACATCTGCAGCACTTGATTCTCGTCGACAGCAAGGGACAGATGAATACGGCATGGATACGGCCTAGATACGACGTGGATATGGCGTGGATATGGCGTGGATATAGCATGGGTATGGCAATGCCTGGCTATGGCTGCACAGTGCATCAGGCAGAGATACAAGGTGTCTCAGGTCACCAGCAAGGAGATTTCAGAGGGAGCCATCACAGCGACGAGAGCACCCAAGAGGGACAAGAGGCGTCTGTCCTCTCACCTCCAAGAGGAGCAGTTACAGCCCAGTGCGTGGTGACAGTGCACTGGTATGGAGGACCCAGCATGGACTTCAGGCAAAGCTGTAACTCCATGGGTCAGACCCTCCCCTTGTTGTCCATGTACCTATGGTGAAGTCACTATCTAGAGAGGGCTTGGACTGGACCTCCTCTCAGATGTGTGAAGGACCATTGTGGTGGTCAGGACTCAGAACTGGTGGGGAAGGCTGGTGCCCAGGAAGGCCGGTGTCCAGGAGAGTAGTGATGCTTTGCTACCTCCAAACCTGCAGCGTGCTAGCTGCCACGTGATACTGTCTGGGTTAAACAGTCCGGCAGCTACACCAGGAGTCAATGGAAGTTTCCACCTACCTATGCAAATATGTTGTTCTAATGTAGTTTTAACTTATATGCAAGGGTTGTCCAATCAAGATATTCATGGATAGGTATACCCACTCTTAACTGTCCCTGGGTGAATTTGAACTTCATACTCATGCACATCACATATATATGCTTTGCATCATGTTGTATTGTTTTTTGTGTAAATATTGTATTTAATATTTTTATATAATAAATGCACCTACAAATTCCAATTACCTCTGTCTTCTTTCCCTCAAATTCCTAAATGAGCCAAAGGACGAAATAAAAAATAGGTCAATGAATCACTCATATATCTTTGCAGCAAAAGTGAAAAGATTTTTCAGCTCTCAGGGACTCCTGGAAACTTCTAAGCGTAGTAATGCATGTGCCCCCTTTATTACTTTATTCTTCTACTCTTGAGAAAAATTAACATGTGCAGGGGACAGTTCACTTTAACACTAAATAAAGGTTTTCTTCTATTAGTATTTAGAGGACTTTAAAACACTTGACATGTTGAGGAGGAATAGTCTAGGGACTTCCATTAATTCATTTGACAGGAACTTATTTGAGGAATGTTGCAGTTGTACTTCTACCCTGTGTTGTTTTAAGGAGGCATGTAAGAAAAAAAATAATCAATGGATTTCCCCATTTTTCTACTCCATGCAACAAACTGCCTCTACTGCAAGAGATGCTGGAGGAGCCTCTGGAAGCAGACTGACACCACCCCATCTGTCTCTTGTCCAGCCCTCTGCAGTCTCCGTATGTATAGAGCCTACAGCTGATATTTCAGCCCAGCATTGATTTTTCTCTTCAGACCTGAATAACTGTGACCAAACACACAGCGGACTTTGCTTTAGCTGATCCTACCTCATAAGCTGTTGCTAACACACACCTATGGCACAGGGATTTCTGGGGTCAAAACTCTCTGTCTCCTCAGGCAGAACAGTGCTTAAGGACTTAAATTGCTCTGGAAGGAGTCCACCCCACACCTGATGGGGCAGAGTATCTCACAATAAGCAGGACTATCAGTGTCACCTAACGTAATCATAACTCAAAGACTTCTACTAGAAGATGCTGAGTGCTGACATCAGAGCAAGCCTGGCTATTTTTAGTTGATAGAGCTCTTGAATTTGCATCTTTCACTGCAAACAGCCAGGTCTGTAGACAACTGCATCATGGAGCTGTCTTCTATCTCTAGCCTGGACCTCACCAGGCTCTGTGCTTGTGTCCTCACGGGAACCCGGTTCTCTTCAGCTTTCCTCAGCTGACTCCACACACTGACTCTGTATTTCAAAGCCAGCCCTCCAGTGCCTCTTCTCTTTCCCAGAGGGTGGAGGTCACATTGCCCCATCTGAGCTCAGAGTTGCAGAGGCAAGATGTTCTCATTTACAACTGTCGTCTTTGGCAGGAGGTGCTGCCAGAAGCTGATAAATATGTCACTCACTCTGAAATGATTATTCTTGACCTTTGATCGCCCAGGTAAAAATGCACAGCTTGATAAGGTCAGTGAAGAAGTCTGTTTGCTATTTCATGCCTCAATTTCCTGTTCAACAGCCAAACTACTCTTGAGCTTTCTTTAGAATTGGGTCCCAGTTGTGTCCATGAGGATTCGCCATCTCGCGTGTTTTCTCTTTTCTTAAAATCTCATGTTTTCTCTTTTTTTCTGGTGTTTTAAATCACTGTTCCCTAAAATAATCAGGAAGAGAGTTTGGCAGAGCTTTCAGGCCCCTTTGTCAGGCAAGCCCTCATACCACCCATAGGTGAATGACTCTGCAGCATTTTGTCATCAACTCCTTGACATTTCAACCAAATTGAAGGTAAAATGCCAGCTGGAAAGGCTGACAACCCAACAAATCACATAAAGGCATTCAGAGCGCGGTACAGAAAACAGGCAGGATAAAAACATAGAGTACAGTGTACGTAGTTCCATTTCTTTTCTATTTAAAGCCTAGAAAAGCCCATCTTCATGAACACCCTGGGCGTTGGGGTGGTAATGCTGTATATACCTCACCATTGTTCGAGACTTGCACCAGCCCCTACAAGGCGTTTGCTGTGGCTGCAGAGCCATCTCCCTCCCTGGCTTCCTCCATGCTGAGGGATTTTGCCTGGCCTCTCTCTCCTGAGTTCAACGTCCCAGCCGGTGGGGCCGAAGGCTGTGTGGGTAGGTACAGAGAGGGGTGCACAGCAGCCACAGCAGCGCCGTGAGCATTTTTGAGTTTGGTGCAGCAGGCAGTGCCATCCGCCTCCTTCTTCTGGCTGCGTCATACGGCTGGCAGTCATTTCACACAAAGAAAGAAGGAAAAAATTATGTGCTAAAATATGTGTGGTCTGAGCATTGGTACTTCTTAAGGCTCTCCCTGTTTGCATTACTCGGACATCACACTTCTTATTTTGTCTCAAATTAGTAAGTGAAAAAGACAAATAATATGGTTCTGCAGTATTGCTTCCCTGAACTTGCTGCGTGCTTCTTTGAAGAACATCCTAAAGAACAGAAGATGGGACATTTCCAGACATAATGACAGTTTAAATTTTGGAGTACATAGTTGTCTTTGGCCAGAAAGAAAGAAATGACATCCTTGTCACACCAGTCCCACTGCTGCAGAGCTGTCATACATTCACCTGTGGTTTGTGGCCAAACAAAAAAATAAAAAGATGGATGGATGTGTGGCAAAAAAAGTAAGATTGCTTTTTTTTATGGCTGTCAATGTACCAAGCCAGGTATCTGAGTAGGAAGCAAGACTGGAAACTTTTGTTGAAGAAACAACAAAGAAGAAACAATTATAAAACTGGCTTTACTAAAACCTTGAGGTATGAGGCATGTGGTAGAATATAAAAGCTTTTATTTATGAATTATGTGGAAAGGGATTGAAGAGGATATCATGTACAGAAGAGGGGAGGAGTGGATGGTCCTTTATGTTAAAGACACCTTCACTATTTTCGGTAGAATTGCTAATTACAAGATCCATGAGATAAAGTCAGTGGATATCATCTAGGTCTGACACGACAGACCCTACCTGATAGAACCTGTTAGGACAGATGAGGATTCATTGCTCATCAGAAATTTGTGGTTTCTTTAAAATCACTTACAACCTGATCATGGGTTGTATCATTGGATGCAGGATGGGGCAATACATCCTCATTATAGGACATATTGTCACCTCGCTTCAGTCTAACACAGCCACACAGAAACTCATGGAGTCGGGGATCAGGAATGCAAACAGTGGGTGCAGAGCGGAGGTCTGGGACCCGAACACAGCGGCAGCGAAGCTGGGAAACTCAGGCACAAAAAGGGCAATTTTACAGAGAGGGGATCAGTAAGGAGGAGCAATGTTGTGTCTGTGTCTGCTTTCGAAGGCTGATGAGAATCTTATGAGAGGATAAAAAGTACAAAAAGCTCCTGCCTGGTTGATGAACTACCCCACAGTGAGACATTTAAATGGTTCCTTCTGGTTTGGTTTGTGGGTTTCTTGGGGGTTTGTTGGTTTGGTTTTTTTCAAACACAGAAATGACAACAGCAAGAAGTCATCACTTTCATCAGTAAAAATATCCAGTACTGAGAAGGTTTGATATTTACAGGAAAAGACACTATAAGAAGTAGTGGCAGGGCATCAATATTCACCAAATACAGCCAACTTGTGATTGGGAACAACTGGCCACGAGAACTGTTTATCTGGGAAGAAAATGTGAAGAGAAACACTGAGGAAATGCAGTCTTATCCCCAAACATATGGAAAATCTTTCCTCAGTCTCAGCTGTGTCTGCTTGCTTGCATTTAATTACACCTGCAGTATTATGGTGAGGAATTCACTCGTGAGCTCATACTCGCAGCACTCACAACGTGCTGTGCAAGCTGCTCTCACTCGTAGGAATAGGTGAAACCCTGTTACTTGAGAATTTGCACTTTAGGTATTTATATCCTTAACTCATTAAAATGTAATTGTATTTCAAAAATGCTTTCTCATTGTGAAATCTAACGAGCATGATTGTAATAGTATATATTCTCTTCATTTGGAATATCCACAGCAGCTAATTAGCCTGCTAATGGGATCTTTGGGTTCAGAATCGGTGCCACACGATGATACACTCTGTGAACACCTGCAAATGCATTTTTTAATTTCTCGGAGGCAGCCCGGATCCTGCTTGGCAATGGCCACAGCTGCTGCGGTGCCGACAGCCGGCCGAGAGCCTCTCCGTCCCGCCGAGCTGCGGCCAGAGGCATCTCATGGCGCACAAGCCTATCTGCAGCACCAGCCCTTCCGCTGCTAATTGATAACTGGCATTAAATAAAGTTAATTGGCGTGTGCCCCTCCTCGCTTTATTATTTTGGCATAATTAGGCAATGTAAGCTGTTGCTTTCTCAAAACATGCATGTGCATAGCAACAACCAAAAAAAGGTTTGTATTTTCTTCCTCACAAGAAAATAACTCATTAATGCAAATTTGTTTGGCATCTGAGGTTTAGCTTGCCATAGGCAAAAGAAAGGAGTCAGGTTCAATCCAAGTTTAATTGGTACAAATGCTATTCCAGGACCTCATGAAAACAAGGTGATTCATACATGCTATTAAGCTTTCCAAGTGAACGCAAGCCTAAATTTGTGAAGTACGTACAAAAAGGATGAACAAAGTTTAAAAACAAATAACAGCCTTAGTTATAACAAAACAACCCCAAAGTTATACCGAAATAACCCCGAAGCAATTCTGTTGATTTTGTAAGACAAGTAAGGTCAGGTTTGAGCCCCCCTTTGCTCAGGGCAGAGGCTCCCAGCGCCAGCCGCCCTGCCCAGCCCACGCAGGGCGCCGATGGGGTGGGGTACGGTGGGGCAGGAGAGCTGGGCACTGCTCTGGGTGGGCAGGAGCGGGCTCGCTTCGGGGGGGAAAGAGCATGTCTTCACCTTTAAATGTGGGAAGCGAGGAAGGAGGAACAGAGAGCAAAATGGAAGGAAAAAAAAACCCAAGAAAAAAAAAGATAGAAAAAGGGTGTCAGAGATGGAAAGACAGAAAGTCAAAGAAAGCAAGGAAGAGAAAGGCAACCCAACAGAAGTGATGCAGAAATAGAGGAAAAAGAAAGAGCAAGTAAGAAACATGTGCAACAATGGAAATGGAACTGGATATAAACCAGAAAGAAACAAAAGCTATATAGTGATATAAATCTTTAAGCAAAGCTCACCACTGACCTCAGATAACAAGAAACAGTTCAAGCCAAATAATGGAAAATCAATGGGGGTAAAGGAAGAACCGAGGAGCGAGTCTGCAGAAAGTGTTCCTTGAAATAAAGGAAGCAATAAAGAGCTGAAGTCACCTTCGCTTAGAAATGGGTGTGAAAAATTGAAAGAAATGATAGACGCTTTTTCTTGGCGTGTATCATGCAAAAAGAAAAGGTTTTTTTCCCCCTGTATCAGTAGAGAAGTTTTTCGTTTCTTGGACAAGGGAATTTCTAGAAAACCTCTGTCTCATGTTATTTTTGTAACATGTACATATTGGTTCAAGTGAACAATATAAAAAAAGGTTAAAACTTGATAGAACAAATAAGCACAGTAAAGGATATAGCTCTGGTTAGCTATGGGGGTTGTTAGAAATATAAATACTAAAAATTTTACTACCCAAGTAATCCATATATTTTAAATTTGCCTTCATTTCAACTGATAATAAAACCTGGAGAACAGAATTGTGACAAATCCCACAAAGATGTGATTTGCCATTAAAACAGCTTCTTGCTCAAAAATATTTTATGGGTTACCATTTTTACTACCTACTATGGTCTACAATATTTTTAAACTAAACAACAAGTAATTTGAAAACAAAAAGATTGAAACACTTCTTTCCAAAATCTTGAAAGAAGATGCTTCACCAGCATCCGAACTCTTTTTGCCATCGTGCTTTTGTGTTTTATTTTTCAGAAACCAAAATTTGGTCCAACGGACATTATTTCGCTAAGGCTTTTTATTTCATTTTATTTCCATCTTATCTTTCAAAGGATGGATGTGGATCCTGGGAAAACAGCACAAAGGAATGTGGTTTTTTTTTTCCAACAGCAGGCTCAGGAATTACTTTTTGCAGTCCTTACAGTAAGAAAAGTTCATTATTCTCTCTCTAAACAGAATGTTTTGTCATCGGGGATTGCTTCCACGACAGAAGTTCAGCCTGGGCTTCACTTATTGAGTTCTGTATCATAAATAGCAAGAGACAGCAAAGACGAGACCTGTCTCAGTTGCTTGCTTTTTCTTGTTGTAACGGAGACTTTCTCCAAAAGCAGCGATACGTCTGAAAACAGAGTCCAGGGAGGGGACGAAAAAGCGCCCCAAGGAGTTTTAGGTAAGACGCCGTTCCTGGACTCTTACACCCCATCCCAGAAGTGCGAGAATCGCCTCGCCACCCCCCCCCCCCGCCTGTCCTTCCCCCTGCCCTGGCCAGGACCCCCGTGCCCACCAGCCCGGGGGCAGCTGGTCCCAGCTGGGAGGTGGCGGGCGGTGGGGCAGGCTCTGCTGGAGCCGAAGGCAGCACGCTTCAGGGACCGCAGGCAGGCTGAGAACGTAGTAGGAACGACAAAAGTAATAAAGAGATGAAGAAGGACCAACGAATGTAAAATACGAAATAAAATGTTTTGACAGCTGTATTTTGAGAACGTGAAGACATATTGTGGAAAAATAGAAAACACTTTATAACAAGTCCAGGAAGAAGGTCTTCCTGGTTGTTTCTTTTCTTTTCTTTTTTTTTTTTTTTTAAATCATTACATTATATGCACATTATATGTACAAAGCAAGCAAGCTTAGCAATGTTCAGGAGATAATAAAGTACCACACAGTCTTCATGCTGTGTATGAACAGTATAAACTGGTGTAAGGCCAGAGGAAGTGAGCACGTTTGCGCTGGTTGAGAACTTGTACATGTTTTGAAGTTTGAGTTCCTGTGCTGTTTTCATACTGCTTGAATTCCCCTAAAGTCACAGTAATTATAAATTTGCAAAAAGAAAACTACAGTAAAATCTTTAAATTATGATCAAAGGCATATGGGGTTTCTTTAAGAGTGGCATTACAGAAAACATGGAGTAGGAAATAGTACTGCTCCAAGTCCACGTTTTGGTCAAAGACTGAACCAAAGCTGTAAGAAAGAGTCGGCAGAGATGAGCAGTGCACGGATTGGAAACCGTGTCCGTCATTCGCTGCTGCCGGTACTCCGCAGATGTCTCTCGGTCGGGGGACACTACCTGGCGGATGGCTGTGATCAGCTTTCATCACGAAACGCATGCACACAGCCCCACGAAGAGTCCTGACAGCAGACGACCGGAGACACAAACACCTGGAGCCTTTCGAAGTCACCAGCTACTGAGCTGCGATGGGGTAAGCAAGCAAGCAAAAATAACATAGAAATCCTCCCACAACGGGAGTTATAAAACGGGAATGCGAATCAATGGGGCTCCTAAATGAGCCCATTTGCTCAGACCCGGAGGAGGGCTGATTGGAAAGCAGCTCCCCGTTTCCGGAGCGTTTCTGCAGGACTCGTCCCACGCTCGCAGGCAGCGCGGAGCAGCAGCGGCGGCTGCCCCTTGCACGGCGCCTGGTCTGGGGGACCCGGCGCTCACCGCCGTGGGGTTTCCTCCAGGTCCCACGGACTGAGTGCATGCCCGTGAGTGGAGCTGGGTGTTAATTTTTATTACATTTGCTTCCAAGAATTTAGAAATATATGATAAGAAAGCAATGTAATTCTTTTCTCCATTTTAAAGTACTGTCTCATTGTGAAATATAAATCTCTTATACTGCAAATTAAAACTGAGATAGATGATGTTTGAAAGTTGATTAGTCATAATAAAATCTTCTGAATCCTCAGAGCTGCATTTCCTTGAGATGATAATTTTAAAAACTTCTGAAAGTGTTTTAAACAGATTGAGACTGGAATCTTTTTCAGATGTCACAACTTCTTTGCAATACAGAGAAGAAAGATCTGTCGAGATACCAATAATCATATCAGTGCACGGGCAATGTCTGTGGGCCGCAAAGTGTGAGAGGTAAAACCATCACTGTAACTTGCTCTGCTGTTGGTATTGTGATTATGCACCGACCGTGCTTGCAATTTCATGTACCAGTTGAACGTGACTTTGGGTTGCGCACGTACCAACTCAACAGCTTAGTGCATCCTGTTCCTCGTACTTCGCAGCGCTGCGTTTGTAATCTCTTCTTTTAAATTACAAAAACATTACTCTGGTTCCTTTTTATAGTGACCTTGAAGCTACATCAAAGTCATGCTAATCTATAGCATGGATCTCTAATTTAAATCTTTGTAAGTTTTCTGCAGCACCATTATCAAAGAGTTAATTTGCACTAGGACCTGCCTTCCAGATGTCGAATCGTGGTTAACACTTTGATAAAACTGCCTTTCTCTTCGCCCCACCTCCTCAAGAGATAAGGAAATCAAACAAATTAAAAGCAAAACCCAGGTGCTGTGGATGAAAAGGAGGGAACGGCTTCTGGGTGGGGGTGCCTTACTGCAGGTGGAGGCGAGAGATGTCCCTCCGCTCTCCCGGACTGGCCAGAAGTCTGTCGTCACACGCGGCATCTGCTCCAGGGGCCCTGTCCCAGCCCCCGTCCTCGTGACAGCTGGGTGTTTGGTTTGGTGGGCACCTGGGACCTGATGTGTGCGCGGAAATGTAAAAAAGTCCGATTTTTGTTGTCACAAACCAACATCAGTTCTAAATGGCACTCTCAACAGGTTTGGCACTCTTCCAAGAGAGAAAGGCGAGAGGAGACGTCAGATAACAGGAGCCGGGGCTCTGTAAGTCAAAAGCAGCCTAAGAAATCTTTGGTTGCAGCACTGCCTCTGTTCTGTGGAGAGAAACTGCTGTGCAAAGGGGTAAAATGAAGGCCTTTGACACAATGTTTTAGCAAAACTGTACAGAATTTATCATATTTACATCCTTAATATTACAGAATATTATGTTAAAAGCACAGAAATTCAGCGCTGCAAAGAGGCTTTTGTTCAATAGGAGGAAGAGGTGCAGTCCCATCCTGAAAGCCCTTCCTCCTCGTGGTTTCTTACATGTCTTTCTCCCTGGACAGAGATTAGCTAGGACAACCGCCGATGAATCTTTTCAGGTGAGGGGGTTTTTTTTTCCTATTTTCTTTTGCCTTTCTCCAGCACTGTCTCTGGAGTTGGCCCGGGGGGCCATACCTCCTGCTTCAGCTGGAACATCCCACCACCACAATCATTTTTTTCCCCACCTGCTCCAGCAATGTGCAGCCTGCCAAGTCATTAGTGAATTACTCTGCTTGAGACAGCTACGCCAGGGCATGCAAGACCATTTCCAGGAAAGCTTGTCTAATTTCCAAAACCATCGCAGTTTCTCTAAAAGACATTGCCTGTGCCCAGACATCTGCAAATATTCTTAGTTCAACATGCTTATAACAAACCACCACTGTGAAGTGTGATGCTGAGAAGTTACTACTGAAACAGCTCCAAAAGACAGCAAAACGTTGTTGATGCAAAGCCTGGCCAATCTGAGACATAATTTCTTACTCAACCACCTGGCAGGCAGCTATCTGCATGTAAAAAATGATGAATACATTCACAGTCATTTCCCACTATCCGCAGCATCGGTAGCTAATGCTTTTTTCAGAGCCCAGGTTAGCATCAGGGCTCTTTGCTGCACAGCTATTCTGCTAGCCCAGGACCAGCTGTGACTAACTGGCATTTCCACCAAGCAAGAAAACTTCAGTCACATCCTCTATAATGTCTGCTCTTTATTCAGACTAGATATAAGGAAGAAATTCTTTATGATGAGAGTGGTGAAACACTGGAGCAGGTTGCCCAGAGAGGTGGGAGATGCCCCCTCCCTGGAAAAATTCAACGTCAGGTAGACGGGGCTCTGAGCAACCTGATCTAGTTGAAGATGTCCCTGCTCACTGCAGGGGGGTTGGATTAGTTGACCTTGAAAGGTCCCTTCCAACCCAAACCATTCTGTGATTCTGTGATTCAGCTTTTCTGAAAACATATCAAAAAAGAATCAATGCAACTTTGAACAATGTTGATAAAAAAAAGGTACTTAATTGAGAAACAATTTGCAATGAAGCCACAGCAACAACTGTTCAGCCTGTTCTGAAGTCCTACGCTGCGTGCGTGCGAGCAGATGCAGGTCCGTGCAAGCTTCATTGCCCTTTTTTGAGCAGCCTCCGAATGAAGCAGCCCTAGTCAGAATTGGTATAAATGCACTGATACGATTTTGTGCCTGAGATAACACACTGCGGAGTCCTATGACACCTACATTGTAATAGCACGTACCACCCTGGTGAATAATGCATTGAGCCAGAAGCACCTGCAAATTCTACGTGATAAATTCCTTTTACTCCTAGTGATTTTCCTTTAAAACCCAAAAAGCATACAGACTGCAGATTGTGCTTCAGCCGGGACAGACTTTAAACTAGCTGTCTCTTATTTGGGGACTGATGCATGCTGTGGCTGTCCAATAGCATTACTCTAAAACTGGGAGTAATAAAAATTCTATTTTTCCATAGAATGAGAAAGGGGATTGATCTTCTGTTTTGAAAATATTGATTTATATTATCCCTTTCCCAGTCTTCTGGAATGTGACCAAATTCTCAAACTATGAGATGACTTTGTGAAGCCAGCAATGAAATCCATTCTGCTGACCTTGAATAATTCTGGAGTGATAGAGTCCAGTACTTGAACGCCTGTCAGGCATCTGTCTGTCATTATAGCTCCTCTCTGTAGGACCATTAGTATAACTGCTCATACTTGATATAGCCACAGAGGGAGTCTGTTTCTTAATTTGAAAGATATCTTCCCAGACATATTATGTGTGAGTGCGGGGGAAGCGTTCCTCGTTGTCATGCTTAGCTGGGGATGTAACGGCAATGGATGCCCACCTAGAACTTTCCAAAGCATTAGAAACTGGATGAGGCAGATGGTCAAAAAGTGACCACAGAATCTGAAAGGGGTTGTCAAAAGAACTTCACGTCTTCCTTTTAATGCAAATATTTCAAGTCGAACTTTTATTTACAGGTTTGATGGGAAATTCTGTTTCTTATCTTATTTTGTCTTTACTTCTTGAGTCCCTAATGTAAGCATAAGATGGGTAGCAAAGACAGGAGAAATGGCAGTGCTTGGTTAACGGTTGGACTTGATGATCTTAAAGGTCTTTTCCAACCAAAATGATTCTATGATTCTAGGAATACAGAGAGGAGAAAATAAGAATGTGGAAGAATACAGACACATATCTGAGAAACCTGTGGGGTAGATATTTAGTGTCTCGACATGTCTCATCTGTAAAAAAAAAAGTGCAAATGGTATCTCAACATTATGTAAAGAATGAACCTTGGATGCAGTGATCCTGTGCACATTCGCTGAGCACTGACCAAAGTGTGTGAGAGGTCGTCTCATCTTCTGCATCAGCGCGATGGGAACAGACAGCAATGTGATACTGGGAGAAGTATGATAAAAAGGTATATTTTAGGACATAAAGTGAGCATTTTACAAGTAGCAGAACAGTTATGCATTAGGATGCTATATTTCTGGATTCTTGAAAAGGAGGTTGAATTAATAATTGCAACTGCGAAGTCCTAAGTTTTTGATTAAATACACAGAAATAGTGGGTTTATCTGCACTCCTTCACTTACTCTTCCTGATACTTTCCTTTGATAGAATCTTTAATGTTTTTTCAAGAAGGAACCCTTCCCTTCCCTTCCCTTCCCTTCCCTTCCCTTCCCTTCCCTTCCCTTCCCTTCCCTTCCCTTCCCTTCCCTTCCCTTCCCTTCCCTTCCCTTCCCTTCCCTTCCCTTCCCTTCCCTTCCCTTCCCCCAGACACTACAACTGCTGATTTAACTTTTTGTTTGTTTGTTTGTTGTAAAATCGGTCCCATTAATTACCTTTGCTGCCAAGGCAATGTGGGTCCCGTGGGGCTCTGCCCGTAGCAAACCCCGCTCTGCCCCGGGAGGGGGGCCGCAGCAGAGGACATAAAACCAGCTTTGGAGGATTAACCCTCCGCTTGTTGTGCTCCCTTGAAAATCAGGCTGACGGAAAGTGTCAAGGTTTAGCTCCAGAAACACAATTAGCAGTGAAAACAGGACTTTCAACAAATGGCATTATGATGGATTAAGGAGGGATTACTGCCTTGTATCTAACAGCTCTCGAGAAAATAACTTTAAAAAAAATAAAAAAGCTAAGAAATTAACTTGTTTTCCACTGGAAGTAGATTTGTTTGCCTTCACTGCCATCTGCCAAGTCTTGCCTATTTTATAAACAAGAAAACTTAAACAATAACAGAAATCACTAAGGAAAAACTTGGCTGTGAAACTCATTATTCAGGCCTGGTCATGAACTGGGCTGATGGTCAAGGAGCTGCCAGCATCTGTTACCTTTCATTGGGCTCAACAAACCTCCGCTTTCCAATTTGATCCGGTCCTCTCCTCGGCTCTGCGCAGGGCAGAGCAGTGACCACAGGGGCACGGATGTGGGCGCGGAACCAAAGGCATCCCGGGCTGTCGGAGCCGGACACGGCAGCTACGGGCAGTGCAGAGCAGTGTCCCGCTCCCCGACGCCCGCTCTGCAGAAGAGCGGCTCCTCCTGCCGAGGTCTGCTCCGTGCCCCGTCATCCCACCCCACCCAGGGCTGGGGCACGGGGAGTCGGGCAGGGGGTGACCCTCCTCCCGCCAGCCCTTCGCCTCCTTCAGACTACCTGAGCTCACCGTCCCGGTGGCGCTGGGGTCCACGCGCCATGGCCCAGCCGACTCCGCAGGCTGCGGGGGTGCCTGGCCGGGCTGAGGCGATGGCAGCCTCTCCTTCTGCTCCGGCTCTGCACCACTGCCTCGCACCATCCCAAAGCCTTTACAAACCTCTTCCATATTTGCTTTGCAGCACCCTGTGATGTGCGCGACGTGTGCCTATGGCTTGAACACAGCTGTGGAAAGACGCTGCAGTAAGTTTCATTTTTTCCCCATCTCTCTTTCTCTTCTCCTTGTCTAGTGACTGCTACTCAGTTAAAGCCATCCTGAAACTTGCCGCTCAAGTGCGCTATGTGCTCTAGCATCCCAGGGAGAAAGCATCACATTAGTAAAATCGTATTTAGGATTCAGGATCCCTCTTCAAAACAATCTGTAAAGTTTTTAACAAGGGTAACCAAACCTTTTCTTTTCTCAGTGGGCCACAAAAAAATACCGCTTAAGGTTATTAATTTTCTCATAATATGACTCTCAAATGCTGGATGAAAAAGAATTTATATTCCAGGCAGTGCGTTCATTTTAATTATGTTTACCTTCCCAGTCTTTCTAAATCAGACTTGATTGCATTTAATAAGGGCTTTAAATGTGTCTTAATAATGTTTGGAATTAATACTGGTTTGTGAGTATCTGAGGATGGTAGGTCCCCAGAGACCCTCTGAAATCTTGTTGTGATAAATAATCTAAAGCAACCACCTGTGATAAGAAATATTTTGCATTTTTTTCATCAATTTTCTACGCTGGTAGGTTGTTTTTTTTTTTTTTTTTACTGTGTCCAGATAGGAGAATAGCTCTGGCAGTGGCAGGCAGGAACCGCAGTCACTATATTAAACTGCCTAATAATTTTTTATTTCCTTCTGCCTACCATTCGTGTGTGTCTTTCTTAATAACACTTTCTGTCTGTGAACACATGCGGCAGCGTGTGAGGTACCCGCCAGCACACGTCCCACAGACCATGACTCCAGAAACCCACTGTTCCTTGCTTTCCCGGCTGCTCGGCGAGGCCACAGCCCTGCAACCGCTGCCGCTGCCCGGGGGGGTTCCGCCAGCCTCACCGCCAGCGAGGCACTCGTGGGAAACTGAGGCACCCTGAAACCCAGCGGGATGGTGCGAGCAGGGACAAGGTGATGTCGTCACTCGGGTTTGCAAACCACTTGTGGTTAATCAGGAGTTCGTAGGGGTATCCAGGCTAAAGTAAGATGATTCTGCCCAAAAAGCGTATAGCAGAAATGAAATATAACCAGCGCAGATCGCAGGGCTGGAAGGGAGCCTGGGGATGCACGGCCACCTTCCCCAGGTCGGTGATGCCATGTCAGGCTGCAGTTGCCCCGGTAGTCGCCGAGTTTCAGTACAGAAGTAATGAAGCTGGGGCTGATGAGGAAAAAGTAATTGGTGGCGGGTTGTTTATTTGGGAGGAGTTTGGGTGAAGAAAAGGGTGTGAAGAGCTGGCAAAAATGTGAGTTGAAGAAAGGAGAAAATAGGCAATAGGCGTGAAACTGTGTGGAGAACAAAGATCAGAGGATTTTATGTTGGTGGGGGTGGGGATGACTACAGGCAGTGAGCTGACCTGCAGGACACGGGAGGGGACCCCAGGGACAACCCCCGGGGCTCTCAGAATCCCAAACTGGTGGGGCTGGAAGGGACCTCTGAGACCATCTGGTCCAACCCCCTGCCAAAGCAGGATCACCCAGAGCAGGTCTCACAGGATCACGTCCAGGTGGATTTGGAATCTCCCCAGAGAAGGAGACTCCACAACCTCTCTGGGCAAAAAAAAGACCTCTCCAGCAGGTCTGTGTCCAAAGCCTCACTGTGAGCGGTGGAGTAAGAAGGGATGGGTTTGTCAGGAGTAAACTTGTACCTTACCGCTAAGGGCAGTAGCAAGGAAGGCAAAAGGAGGTAGAACTGGAAGCAAATGGCACTTCTGCACGTGAATTGCAAGATTCCTCTACAGCAACGCAGCCAGGTATCGGCAGTAACACCAATAACAGCGACAGAACTGGAACTCATCGTTGCTGGCAGCCATATAATTGTGCAGTAACATTGCTAAGAAGTTTGCTGATTTCATTAACTAATTAAGGCATTACAAGGTTTTTAAAGGTGCGTTTCTTAACCCATAAAAGGTGTAACCATCTCGCTCAGTCACCTCTCTAGGCTCCAGACTGAAGGGGCAGGCTCAGACTTAGGGAGTAACAGCAAGGTTCGGCTTGCCTCGTGTTGATCACTCTGCCTTTATAGCCAACGGGGACAGAGAGAAATACGTGATTCATCTATAGCTAGAAGTGTCTAAATTAGGTCAGATGAACGGAGCTCCAAAAGTGCCTGTTTGTCCCTGTCGGCTGCGTCGGGATGGCTGCAGCAATAGCTCAGGTGCAGACATCTGAGATTGTGTGACCCACGAAAAGTGGATGGGCTGATGGAGCCCCTTTAGCTGCAAAGTCTGCGTCGTGAGTTGTTCATCCGGTGCCCAGCTCTTTCCCAGGGACAGCTGGAGAAAAGAAAGAAGTCCAAGACATGTGACAGAAAAAGATTTTCCTATAATTTAATAATAATAATAATAATTATAATTATAATAATAGCTTAAATGCTCAAACCACTCAGTTTTCTGCTCTATGCTGATTCAGATCTGCCTCAGATAAGCTACTGTGTGAGGACTTGCCTTCCAAAGGCTGTGCTACCCGGTGATCCATAACCACTACGGAGGCTTATGCAAGTAGCACTACCACTTTTTGCAGGGAAGTTTGCGTATAAGAAGTGCATTGCCATATCTTCATGCAGTCTAAACTAGTTGCAGATACACCTTCATGTAGTAGCAACTAAAACATTAAAACCATTAAGGTAAAAAGAAGGGAGCCAATGTTGTTTCTGACTGTACTTAAGTATAATTTTCTGTGCAATAAATGGAACCTTTTTTGTTGGGATCTGTGCACTGCATGTTAATCCTTTAGTATTATACTATAATCCTACATGGTGATATAAATGAGCCATGTTATATGGAATTAGCGTTAAACTGAAGAGCAACACACTACAACTATAAGAGAGCAGAAAGTTTTCAATAAGAAAGAGCAGCACCGGGGACTCCAGCCACCTCATCACACGCAGTTCTGCTTCAGGCAAAGGCTCCCGTGAGGAACCAGCCGAATCCTGCAGGATTTTTGAATTCCAGAAACTTAGTGCTTTTGCACACACAAAAGTATATATTTGCCTGGGTTTTTTCCTATGTTTTATATATATGTATCTCTGTTACGCTTCTGTTGTAAAGAAAGGCTGAAATTACAAACATGCCCAGCACCCAATAGCCTCTGTTCTGACATCCTTGTAACGCTTGGAAATAAAAATCTCCGTACCTAGTAGGCATCCAGTGGGATGATGCCTTCAGCAAGTCTGACCCTAAGTATCAGATGTGAAAAATCCCTGTCGAAGCTCAGCTGTGAGCTCTTACACACTTCATAGAATCATGGAACCCCAGCCTGGTTTGGGTGGGCAGGGACCTCCCAGCCCACCCAGTGCCACCCCTGCCATGGGCAGGGACACCCTCCACTAGCCCAGGTTGCCCAAAGCCCCATCCAACCTGGCCTTGAACACTGCCAGGGAGCCAGGGGCAGCCACAGCTTCTCTGGGCACCCTGTGCCAGGGCCTCAGCACCCTCACAGGGAAGGATTTCTGCCTCACATCCCATCTCCATCTCCCCTCCTGCAGCTTCAGGCCATTCCCCTTGGCCTGTCACTCCCTGCCCTTGGCACCAGCCCCTCTCCAGCTTTCCTGGAGCCCCTGCAGGGACTGGAAGGGGCTCGAAGGTCTCCCCGGAGCCTTCTCTTCTCCAGGCTGAACAACCCCAACTCTCTCAGCCTGTCTCCATAGCAGAGGCACCGCGCTTGGCTTCTGTGCTTGGCTGCAGAGCCCAGGGACGTACGTCCCAAACGCGGGGAGGCAGAGAGGAGGAACACACCCGTGGTTTGGATGTTCAGATACTACGAAGGTGTCTGGTCTTGTGCAACAAGGCTTGAGCTGCGCTGTGAGTAGCTTTTCAGGCTGTAAACAGGCAGCCACGCTCGCCAGCCTCAGCTCTGTGAAACCCAGGTCTCCATCGCCGGCTAGTCCCAGCTTCCCGGGGAGGAAAGGCAGCCCGGTGCGGTGGCGTGCCCTCACTCGGGGCTCGGCAGAACGCACCTGGCTGGGGGTGCAGGACATGCCACGGCCCCTCTCCCACCCGGCACCTCGCTCCCAGGAGAGCACAAAGTGATCTCAGCTGTGCTGAAAAGGGAATCATCCCCCTTTGATGTCATAGGGGATTTCGGGAATAAATTGGCGTTATTGATGACTGTTAGTCATCTACTTCTGTAACCCTTTAAGAAATAAAGGAACAGGAGATTTATGTCTTTGATGTTAGCTGTGAGGGGAAACCACTTCAAAGCAAGATGAAACGATGCCAGTAAACTCAAGAGGTTCTCAGGTCTCGGAGAGAGCCGCAGCCCCTTGTCACACCACCACTTCAGCCACAAATTACCTTTATTTCTTTGTTTTTAATTTTCTCTCTCACGCAGATATCACTGAGCTCTTTAATACCCTTCTTCTGATCTACTACACAGAAAAGCTCGTGCCGCGTTCTATCTGGCCATTTCATGGTAAATACGAATCCTGCAATCCTGTCCCTGCAGCTCTCGGCCCCGGGCGCCTCTGAGCTCTGGAAACCGAGAAATTTTCAGCCCTAACCAGGGGGTGAATCGGCATTTCTGGCTGCAGGAATCCAGCCCCATATACAGGAACTTGGATTTGGCAAAGTGTCGCAGCCCGCGAAAGGCCCCGACACCCTGTTGTGTCCCGGGGGTGCTGTGCCAGCCTGCTGCAGAGCCCCGAGCACCCTGCTTTGTCGCAGACAGCCCCTGGTCGCCGCGGGCGGTGCGGAGGTGTGGGGGGCAGCACGGGCGGTGCGGAGGGGGGGCGGGGGGCTGCCTCCCCCACCTCTGGTGACTCTCCAGCGGCTGCTTTGGGTGTGAGCCGGACACCTAGGACCCCCGAGGAGCCCCCCGACCCAATTCCAGAACTCTCTGGGATCTCAAACTGCGCAGGTGCAAAACATCTGCACGTCACCGCCCCGAGGGTGGTCCCTGAGGGCAGAACAGGAGAAAGGCAGCACATGGCCACGCTGCGCTCGGCCCACCGCCTGCGGGCCAGGACCAGGACCAGGACCAATGGACCAGGACCAGGACCTGCAGACCAGGATGCTATTCCTGTGACAACATCCCAGGGTGGTGATACCTGTTCTGTCCTCTCTTCTTCTCTTCCTTCTTCTCTTCCTCTCCTTTCCTCTCCAGAAACTTACGCGTTATACAACCGGTGGTTGCCTTTGCCAGACCAGTTTGCCCAGCTGTGGGTTGTACCAGTTGGTGTTTGTGGCCAGGGTTTTACCCGTGACCCGCACAGTTGCCAGCTGTCGATGCCCAGCCCGTGGGTTGTTAATAAAACTCCGTTACGATGTTCCTCTGGGTCATCGCTGTGACTCAGTCCATGCGCAGCACCTTTGGGGGGTGCAGAGATTCTCACAACCTGCCCAGTGGGACCAGACACAAAGCCAAACATAAGGAATTCCTGTTACACAGGCTGGAGATGTAGGATTAAAAGAAAATTCAGGGACTGCAAAGGAAATTTTTATGATCTTCAGCTGTGTGTGGATAACTACATAGCCAACACATCCAGAGCATATCCTTTAGTCTCGTCCTTGTTTCTTTCTGTCCCAAAGGTTTCCAGTCAGCAAAAGTAATTTAAAAAACCCTTTCTAGTTATATTGTAAACTTCCAAAATTCACAAGAATATTATTAAAATAGATATGTCTGAATAGACAAAACTAATTTGCAAAATGAGTAGATTACTGATTTTATGAAATGAAAGTTGCATGTTAAGTTTTAGTGAGAATTCAGAATCATAGAATCACTGAATAATTTGGCTGGAAGGGACGTTTGGGTGTCCACCCCTCCTCAGCACGAGAACAGATGAGATCAGGTTGCTCAGCGCCTTGTCTGGTCTTGGTACAGACTGTTACTCACCCCTCAAAATGGAAAGGAGCAACGTCCCAGTGTTACCGTTTCTTGTCCTGTCTCTAAAACGAGCAAGCCAGCCCCCAGTCCTTCAGTCAGCCGCTCGCTGAGCTGCAGCGATGCCACCTGCCCCATCCATTGCACGGCTACCTGCCATTGCCACCGGCCACCCCTTAATAACTTGCAGAGGCTTATAAATAACCAAAAGGCTGGAAATATCTAAAATGGAATTTCCCCCTCAAAAAGGCAGCAGGCTTCAGCAGTGGGAGGGCAGCTGCGTCTCAGTCCGTGCTGGTAGGAATCTCCCTCCAGCCCCAGTTGTTTCCCAGCGGGCGGCAGCGGGTGCTTTGCTCTTTGCTGCCGGGTCCGGGGTGTTTGCGGGTCCCAGGCTTGCTCGGCCGGGTGGGTGCTCTGTGGCCATGGGCACGGCTCGGCCCCTGCCCGTGGATGCTGCTCAGCTCCTGCCTGGGGCGAGCAGGGGCTGCTGGGGTGCCCTGGCCGTCGCAAGGTAATTCCTAGGAACACAACACGATGTTTACAAGGAAGTTGGTATTTGCTTATAATCTCTGCAGACAAGCAGAGCACAGGCATTGCATTTTTACGGCATTTGATCAGGCAGAGCTGACCTTGGCTTCGCCGGAGCCTTCCTCTCTGTGAGCATCCCCCGCCTGCCCCTGCCCAGCGCCCCATCCCCCGGCCGTTTTGGTCCTGTCTGCCACTGCCGGCGGGTTCACTGGGGGTGGCACCAGGGATACCCCACCTTCCCAGCACCTCTCACGCAGGGGGGCATGGGGTCTGGGGATGCCGCTGACTCCGGAGACAGGCAACGGTAAGCGAGCTGCTCTCCTGCTCTTCCGCAGGACTCCGCCAAAGGCTCCTCTAGCATCTCCCGAGACGTGAGAACATCCCCGAGAGGTGCAAAGCCCCGGAGGCTGCGCGCGGGGCTGCCCAAGCCCAGCAGAGCAGGCACTTGGCTGCGCTAGGTGTGCTGCCAGTGCTCAGAGCCTCCTGCCACCGAGAGGTAACAAAACCCAGTTTGGGGGATACAGTTCTGGCCACACAATTGGTATTTACCGCTGGAAGGGTAAAGTTTTGCTTTTTCATTTTAGTGGCAATCATTACCGCTAAGGTTTTATCTAATCAAAACCAGACCCCAAAGCAGAGGAATTTATTTATGACACTAATTATTTCCGAGACTTATTTTTCAATATGTTGTTATACAAAACATGCCATCTGCTCCTATTATCAAGGTCGGATGAAATACGGCAATTAGAACTTTTTAAATACGTGGGACTGGTTTCTCCGCCACGTTACCCTGCCGCCAGCCTCCTCTCAGCACCTCGCTGCCGTGGCAGGGTGGCAGGGAGCAATCCTGCGGTGCTGCAGCAGCGGTCCCTCCGTTTGCCCCGCACCCAGGCAGCATCAGTGCCGCTCCCGGGGTGTGCTCATGGCCGGGACCACCGCAGAGCGACGTCCTTGCTGGAGGGGCTGAACCGCAGCTACAGGACCTGAGCAGTGTCTTGGTGTAGAGGAGACATTAGACATGGAGAGAAACCTGATGTAAAAGAGGGGGGGTTTGGAACTCCTTTAGCCGGCTCTGTTCAAGTAAGACACACAGAGACATGTTGGTGCTGGAGCGTGTGCAGGGAAGGACGACGGAGCGGTGCAGGGGCTGGAGCACAAGTGTGGTGGGAGCGGCTGAGGGACCCGGGGGTGTTCAGCCTGGAGAACAGGAGGCTGAGGACAGACCTGCTGGCTCTCTCCATCCCCCTGAAAGGAGGGTGTAGCCAGGGGGGGTCGGTCTCTTCTCCCAAGTGACAAGTGACAGGACAAGAGGAACCGGCCTCAAGTTGTGCCAGGGCAGGTTTCGATGGGATAGGAGGGAAAATGTCCTCCCCCAAAGGGCTGTCAGTCCCTGGGACAGGCTGCCCAGGGCAGTGGTGGGGTCCCCATCCCTGGGGGGATTGAACAGCCGTGTAGATGTGGTGCTTGGGGACAGGGGTGAGTGGGGGGCTGGGCGGTGCTGGGGTAACGGTTGGGCTCGATGACCTTAAAGGGCTTTTCCAAGTCTGAGCTTCGGTCTGCAGAATAAAGCTTTTGGAAATTCAATGAAATTTCTCACATCCAGAACATTTGTTTCTTTCTGAATCAGAACTAAACCATATACTTTTAAAATTCCCATTAAATTCACACATTTATGACTTTATATATGTGTGTATAAGAAATGAGACATAATCATATTTTATTGATCAAAAGAATCATACTGATAAATGTCATTTTTTATATTTTTCGATTTTAGCTATTGTGAGTCTGCATAGTATTTATAAATTTGCATCGTTCCTTTCTTACAAAAATAGTTTGATTTCACATATTTTTCCCTAAATAGTTTTGCCTATATTGACATATTCCCAGCAGATGCTTTTTTGATGAAACAGCATTTTCTGAAAGGTTAAATTGGATGCTATCGGAAAATTTTCTGCCAGCATTTCTGATGAGTCACAGTAGTGATGTAAAATATTTTCATACAGGCTAGAAAGAACTTTGCAACAGTTTTTCGCCTTTTGGAAGGCAGATTTCTGAGGTTTTAATCTTTTTTTCCTTTCCAGTGTTTATTTTGGATGTGCCATGGAGGTGCTGAATTTGAAATAGTTTGTAGCAGGCTCAGGGGGCAGCTCTCCTGCAAACAGTTTCCGTGGGTGACAACTGGGAAGTTTAACTAGGACTTTTCTACCACTGCATGCATAGCCCTTGTGTTTCTCATTTCCCCGTACATTTTAGGACACGAGCTTCTTAGCGGGAAATTTAACAGAAATAATGCATTTCAAATGACCAATGGAACTACTTGGAAAAATGAAATGCTAAGCTTAAAAAGGTTTGCGTCTCCATAACCAGCACTGGTTTACGCTTACAGTGCTCAGCACGCACTGCCAGCAAACGCGGGGTCGAAGACTCTGTAAGTATAATCTGTCACGGGGCTCAGCTCAGCAAGGTCCCCAGCGTCATCACCTCGCACCGACCGCTGCGTTTGACAGAGGAGGCCGGCAGCCCACGTCGCGGGCCCCAGCTCCAGCGCTGAGCCGCGCGGCAGAGTAGCTTCCCTGCGCGGCCGCCGTCGCTTCGCCCGCGGGCCTGCAGAGCACAGCCGAGGACGGCCAAGCCGGGGGAAACGGGTGCGTTTGTGCAGCAAACCCACACGACGTGTTGCTCACAGCAGAGCTGCCTTCGGGACCTGCCCCGGCGTCAGCTGCGGGGACCGTGGGGAGGGGGACAACGGAGCTGTGCTGTGCCCACTGCACCCTGCCTCCTCCACAGCAGCCAAAACCGTCTGCTGCTCTCAACGCTTCCCGTGCTCGCCTGCTGGGATCCGTTGCCATCCTCTGTGCTGCGCACGACTAACCGCGGCGCAGGCGGCTTCAGGAGCTGCGCGACGGCAGGTGAACCCCGTCTCCATCTCTGCTGTTGAAAGCCAGCGGAGCTTCGACCGCTCCTGGCCCCGTATTGTTATGTATTTGTGGAGTTATTTTAAAGTAGATGAAAAAATTTATGACTTTTATGACTTTCAATAGCTAAAAAAATCATTGTCTAGTGATTTCTTCAAATAGCTTTGAGTGTACAGTTTGAAAGATATTTTTTTCTGTGGGTTTTTTTTTTTTTTTACCCTGAGCTGTTAGAACATTTTGAAGTGGAGCATTTGTTGTTTTTATTTGAAATTGCTGGTCCTTGCAGAAAACCCATCTCTGAGATGGAAGACTTGGCAGAAACTAACAATTTTCATTTCACAAATATCTGCATGGAAAGAAAGTCCACTTCCAGAAGAGGTGAAATACCACTTGAAGGAGGAACAAAGATTTTAGGATGTAAAAGCTAGTGGAAATTCAACCTGCCGCACAAGAACTATGATTTTTCCACAAGCTAATACTTGATATTTCAGCAATAAATTTCACCCTTCTCAGCACAGCTCTGAAGAAAAGTGCCCCATTTCCCCCTGAAGAAAAACTCAGGTGATTTAGAAGAAAAAGTGGTTCGGTACTGCTTCCCCCCGCCCGACAGAAGCCTTCCCGCGCCTTTTCCGAGAAGGGAAGGGGCCCGACGCAGAGGAACCGTGCTGCTGTGGGATAATGTGAGAGCGGCCCTGTGCCCGTGGGGCTGGGGGGTCTCTGGGCGGCGGGGCTGAGCAAGGGAGAGGTTGTAGAGGGGGGACCCCCAGGCTGGTCTCACAGAGGGGGCTCCGCGGCCACGCAGCTGTGGGTACGGTATTTCTGACACCTGCTGGAACCGATTCGTTTTCTCCTTATCCCTCTTCCGACCATCCACACCCGGATGAAATCTTCACGTTGCCGTGTGGGGCGACACGCAGATCGTAGCGAGGGAGGGGATGCTCAGAGCGTGAAGGTGGAAGTTTCGGGGAAGCAGCGGGAGAAGAGGAGACAGTGACGGTCCCCAGCTGGGGATGGAGGCACGGCGGGGACTGCTTGAAGCGCACAAACCACGCAGCCTCGCCAGCTCCCCTTCCTCCCCCAGGCTCTCGGTGGAGCTGCAGCCGTGCTAGCAGACCCCAGACGTGCCTGGGATGGGCGGCTGGAGATGTCCAGCGAAGAGCCCCGAGGGGGAGAACAGCTTCCCTGGAGAAGGCAGCGAGCCAGGGCAGCGGCGCAGGAGCTGTGCTCCCCCACGCAGGCACGGTGCTGGGCCGGGGACCGCGTCCTGGTGCTGGGCCGGGGACCGCGTCCTCCTGCCGCGAGAGCTCACAGGGACCTGCAGCAAAGAACGCACAGCTTGGCTTGGCAGCTTCACAGGAGCTGCTCCTTGAAAAGAAGTGTTCTTTTTTCTTTCCTTTTTTTTTCTTTTTTTCTTTTTTTTCCCCCTGAGTTTTCTCTTCTAACGGAGCAATTTCTGGTTTGGGTTGAATTTATTTCTCTGGATAAACCTTGCCTATTGTGATGACAAAGCAGTAGGTGCATATATCAGAGTCAAACCAACTCACAAACCCAAAATTTCCTGTAGAAACCAGATAGTTTGCCGTAACCGCTGCTCCCATGAAGAGCGGCCGAAGAAGCGGACAGCGCACACCAGGCGTGCAAGCTGCCTGTGCCGTGCAGGGGTGGGAAGGTGCTGAGATTCCATAACGGTGATGTGAGAAATCCATATGGAGACAGGAATACACCGAATGTTGGACAGGGAGCGACCTTGCTCTCTGCAACAGCTTGCAGGAAAATAAATTCATTGGCATCGAATTGGTGCACAACATTGGTATTATCTGTGCTACTTTTTATGAGAAACATTATTTATGACACAAAGAGAAGTACTTACCTGCACACTTCAGGAAAGTATAGACAGATAAAAGTTAGGAACACATATCATTAGAAAAGTAGTTCTGGAAGAAACTTCCCTAAATTCCCAGGAAAAAAAAAACACAACTTGAAAGACTATTAAAATAAAACCTATGAAAAGTAAAAGAATAAAACTGTATGTAAATAAATTTTATCTGCCTATAATAAAAGAGGTCTGTGACAATTCGAAAGAAAAAAAAAAACAAGGTGCATTAATATTTTTCATATAGAGGTTTTAAAGGACATCACTTTGTGGATGCCAATATTTTCAAGTAGAAAAATAATGCTGCATATAGTTAATTTCCAGTTATAAAGTGATACCCAGCAGATACAGAATGTAATAGTATTGCAATTATTCAGTTTTCTAACTGCCCAGCACTGATAACTATTGCTCTATTTACTGAAATGCAAAATTAAATGCCGCAAATAATGGCAGTTGCAGTCACCCGTGTTTCTACCCAACAGAACTTTCTTCATTCCTTACTCTTTTCATTAATCCAAATTAATGGTCTTCATTTTTTTTTCCTCTGCTGTTGCAGAGTATTTCTCTTTTTGGGGCTCCAAACAGGCCATGTAATGCTGTTGCCCCAGGAAATGTGATCTTATCTGTCCTTGTTACTTAAGATAATTCAGCAAAAATCCACCGTCAATGTGTATCAGACTTCCTTTGGCATGCAAGCAAATGGAAAGAGATTTTAATAATATTTTGCATTTTGTTATCATGTTAATACACAGTGAACAAAAGGCTACTTTCAAACTGAGAGGAGGAAAGATAAATGTAAAGGCACAAAGATTTCTCGGACACTTGGGAACAAGAGAACCCAACTGCAGTTCATGCGCCCAGCGTTGCTGCTCCTCCCAGACCTTCCCTGGCACCGCTGCCAGCTCCTGCCCCGGCTCCTCCGTCCCTCCGGTAGTGCAAACCCTGCCACGTGTCCGTAGTGCAAACCCTGCCACATGTGTGTAGTGCAAACCCTGCCACATGTGTGTAGTGCAAACCCTGCCACGCGTCCGTAGTGCAAACCGTGCCATGCATCCATAGTGCAAACCCTGCCACATGTGCATAGTGCAAACCCTGCCACACATCCATAGTGCAAACCCTGCCACGTGTCCATAGTGCAAACCCTGCCACATGTGTGTAGTGCAAACCCTGCCACATGTGCATAGTGCAAACCCTGCCACACATCCATAGTGCAAACCCTGCCACGTGTCCGGGGCATCCTCCCGGGGCTGTGTGTGCGGTGGCTGCCGGGGTGCGCAGGCAGAGGTGCGGGGCAGCGGTGGGATGCTGGTGTGGAGGGGCTGCCTGTGTCTTCTTCATCAAGGAGTGTATCGGGGTGTGTATCAGAGAGTGTAGTGACAGGCCAAGGGGAATGGCCTGAAGCTGCAGGAGGGGAGATGGAGATGGGATGTGAGGCAGAAATCCTTCCCTGTGAGGGTGCTGAGGCCCTGGCACAGGGTGCCCAGAGAAGCTGTGGCTGCCCCTGGCTCCCTGGCAGGGTTCAAGGCCAGGTTGGATGGGGCTTTGGGCAACCTGGGCTGGTGGAGGGTGTCCCTGCCCATGGCAGGGGTGGCACTGGGTGGGCTGGGAGGTCCCTTCCAACCAAACCAGGCTGGGGTTCTGTGATTCTGCCCCCAGGGTCAGGGACAGAGGGGGTTCAAACGCAGCTGCAGAGCAGTGTGTACCATCCAGCTGGAGAAGGAAAGCTGCATCTCGCAACATATTTGGAAGGCTTGACTTTTGTCTTAGTTGTGCATCAAATAGAAAATTTGGATACTTTTGTATCCCACTCTGCCTCCTTTTCAGGCTTGAGGTACTGCATCGTAATGTCCCAAACCTTCTTCACAAGAACCTCATAAAATTGATGCATCTACGTTAAATATTTCTATTAATTTCTATTTCTTCTGAGGGGCTGAGTCTTCCAAAATATGCCCAGTAGGTTCCAGATTATACCAAAAACTGAAAAATAATCCCTTAGGTCATCAAAGCATGCAGTAATACCGCCTGGTGCTGCAACACAGCGTTCGAGTGGCCGCGCACCCAAAGATCAAGTGGGGCAAAACAATCACGCCCTTCAGCGGGATGACACCGCCTCGTCTGGTGCCAGCAGAGACGCTGACCGTGGGCCAGGGACGACACTGCAGAACTCTCCAACCACCATCTCCCAGTGGATATCTCGCGAGTATTTGCCAACGACCCGTGGCCAGGGTTTTGTGTGGCAATGCTCAAGTGTCACGATGAGCAGTGGTCTGGAAAGCGTTACAAAACACAACAAAATTAAGGACTTGATGAGTCCCTGATGCTGTGGAATGCTCCAGAACCGCGTTTCTAACAGGAACCAGCCAGTTAAGAGCAGTACCGCCTCGAGGTGGCCGTCAGTAAAATGCAAGTTGCTGGGTTCAGTACGTGGCTGACAAATTAAATGCAGACATTTGTGATCCCCAGGCAGAGTACTGGGAATTGTGGGTTTCACTCTGCAATTACACATTTCAGTGAGGTTCACCAACTCACGTTTACAATCGCTCAAAGGAATAAAAAAACCCCAACATATATTTGAACATTTATTTATATTTATATTTGCATATTTGTGTTTGTGTGTAATATATAGATCTTCAAATTTACCCACAATTTTAAGCTGTGGACTTAATGATGCTCTCCTTTTAAAATAAGATGACCATGCACATAGGAGAGAGATACGGATTCTCAGTGTCCAGGGACTGCACCATCATTAATAAGAAATGCACCTATGAGATCCAATTTCTCGGACTCAGTTCAATGCAAAAGGCATTAGGCCGGTTACTCAGAGGGTGTACGGAACCCTGAGAAATTGAAATTAGTGAAACTACGCAGCTTCACGAGCCTTTATATTGTGATTCCCCGTTGCCCACATTCATAGAAAGGGATGGCAATAACACTAGCACGAGGATACCGATCCTACTGTAGCCAGCACATTCATCCTACAGAGCATTGTCTTTCGGCAACGGTCCTAGTCTTCTCCGAGTCTTCACCGAGCGTCCTTCCTGTCGGAAGCTCTGGTTTCCGATTGCCCCCGCCCCCAATGAGCGGTTTCTGTCTGGATGCTCTCCTTAAACCAGCTTCGCAGGGCACTGACTGGGCAATCAATACTAATGAACATCACGCTAAAAAAGCTGCCCTTCAGAGGTTTCCCTGCACATGGGGAGTTTCCTGGCCTCCCTTTATTACAATCCATTGTGTAATTACAATGCGATGAACAATCAGCGGTGGAGGAACAAAGTGATTAACAGCAGGGCGCAGTCGCAGTCAGACCTGCAGCGTGAAATTATTGCGTTACTCATCAGTCATAACTTTATGACACCCGTTAAGTCTTTGCGGCGACCTCAGTCACACACGCTCCTGCCCGTCCCCCCGCCATCCCCTCTCCCCGGCAGCTGTGGCACATCTGGGACAGATGTTTTGGGTGCCGTAGCCAGCGCACCTGGGACAGACCCAGGCCGCCGGGTCCCCGCGGGGCTGCGCCATCCATCATCACTTTCTGGTTACCCGGGCAGGCTACGCTTCCCATGCAGAGCAAATTAACTGACAAACCTCACGTGTGTTATCATGTGAAGAACACGGCTGATGGCTAAGGGCAGTTATTTACAGACCTGCTCACATATTTTCTGTCAACAATGTTTATTTTCTGACAGAATGAAATTTTCTTTAGAGAATTTATGTCCCTGCAAAGTGCAGACCTTACCAAAAATCACAAAGAAAACTAATCTTCAAGTTTTATCCAAGAGGAATTTATGTTTGCAACTATTTTTTCTAATTCAGAATAAAAATTATTTCAAAATAACTTAAAGTTCATGGGGAATAAACATTTCAAGTCCTGAAACTTTCTAATTGCACGTTGTATTTTAATTCCTCATCTTGTCTACTTTGAAATGCAGGTCTTTTTGGAATAAGCGTATGTATCAGGAATTTTTTGCTCTTAGTTAAGAAAAATGTATTCCCAGAAGATTTTTAATAAACCGCTTACAGCAAAGTGTTTACATCGAAACAAACACCATCATGTATTTTAGTTATCTTTTCAGAGTAACATTGAAGTTTCTTCATGCCTCTTCCAGTCAATTTATGTTACAGTATTGACATGGAATAAGCCCATAGGTTGTTTTTTTTTAATTTTATTTTTGCTTTTTGCTATATTAACAATAATCTCTATCTCATAAAAAATGACCTTTTCCTCTAGCTAAAAACCTCAGCTATTACAAGAATGCTGCAATAAGAACAAACCATCTCTAGTTATTAAGATGACAAATTTGTTAGTCCCAGTAGGTATTGTCCTCTTGGGAAATGGGGAGGATGCGAATTTTCTGCCCCAGACCCGCAGAGATCCCAGAGGGCTGCCACGTTGCAGGGTTACAGCAGGAAGCAGTGGGGTCCAAAGCACTAAATCGCGTTGGGGCGCCTGCACGAGCTCCCTCGTCTAGCGGAGCAGAACGACTGTCCAAGCCCTTGTTCTACCCAAGAGCCTTTTCCACACCACCCATAAGGCTGCTTAGATGAGTGAAATCACATTTAAGCAACAGAACTTTCACTGAAGCCAAGGGAAAATTATGACGTAGATAGGACTAGTTACCCTGCTACTGCTGCAGATGTGGCTTTTAGCACCCCTGGCCCCGAGTCTCCCGTGGCATGGTCTTGGCATGGAGCACAGCAAGTATCCCGACATGCCGGCCTCCGGGTCTGCAGGACAACGTGGTTATTCCCAAGATCCTCCTACACTTTTTATCAGGAAGCACGTTTTTTAAAAGTAGGAAGCTAGGAGCTCAAGCACAAATTAGATAAGAGGACATGGAAATGTGACACAGCCCAAACCTTGCACTGTCAGCGGGGTCTGCCCAGTGCCCAGCCACAGGCAGCACAGGGGACCTGAGCTCCGGAGGGGCTGCCAGGGAGCACCGCGGCATCTCTGCGGACACGAGGAAAACATCTGGCTGAGCTGTAAAAGATCTTATTCTGAGGCAGGGCTAATGGACAAGGCAGCTCCTCCGTGATGCTGTGCTCGTACAGCTGCTTCCTGTTCTTGTACTCGGATCCTTGAAGATACCTCTCTGGATGAAAAAAAATACAGTATAGATTTTTACTACATAAATTTTGATCTGGAGAAGAAAAAAAAAAAAAAAGACTGTTCCAAATTTGTTTGCACCTAAATATGACATCTGCTATTTTTGTTCCGGGTAAATGGATATAAAGTCATGTTCCTGAATAAGTAATGTGCCAGGATTTCCTAGAGAGTTGGTCCGCAATGAAAGGTAAAAATATCAGTATAAAAGATTCATTCATTTCAGTAGCAAACATCTTAAGAAACAAATTGCATTAGGAACTTTCCCATTAATGCAGGAACGGTGTAAGCTCCAGAAAGCCTAGGGAAAAATCTTCAATTTATTACTTTTATGAAAGATTTTCTTAGATATTCTTTCTCTGAATAATAATGTACTAACAGCACAAATAAACAGGGGTTTTGAGGGAATTATGTGCTTAATACGGTTTCCCAGGTGGATTAGTATCGGTTTGACATACACAGGACCAGGTTTCCAGCTGCTATTGTACACTGGGATAATGCCGGTGCAGCCCGTGGGGTTACGCTGGGTTTCACCAACTGCATATCTGACCCGCAATGTGTGAAACCATATAATCATATTTCCATTTTGGATTGCAAATGAAGAGCGAGAATGTATCTGTGCAAAACTCCGCAACTGCCGAGAAGAGCGGGAAGGTCAGGAGGCGGGGTGGTAGGGCAGAGCTCCTGCAGCCTGTGCCGCAGAGCCGTGACGACAGCTCTCGGAGCGGTTAGGGCCAACGTGTGTGTTGTAACACCCTCCCAGTGGGGCAATCTTTCACTTGGCCCTCACTGATGAGCCGAACATGCTGAGGACCTTGGGTTTGTGTGGTTTGGAGAGAAGGAGGCTGAGGGGCGACCTCATCGCTCTCTGCAGCTTCCTGAGCAGGGGACGTGGAGAGGGAGGTGCTGAGCTCTTCTCCCTGGGATCCGGGGACAGGACGCCTGGGAACGGCTCAAAGCTGCGCTGGGGGAGGTTCAGACTGGACATGAGGAGGCATTTCTCTGCGGAGAGGGTGGTCCAACCCTGGAACAGGCTTCCTGGAGAGGTGGTCGGTGCCCCGCGCCTGGCAGTGTTGAAGAGGCGTTTGGACACCGTTCTTAATAACAGGCTTTAACTTTTGGTCAGCTCTGACGTGGTCTGGCAGTTGGACTAGGTGATCGTTGGAGGTCCCTGCCAACTGAAATTTCTTTTCTTTTCTTTTTTCTTTTCTGCCTTGCCTTGCCTTGCCTTTTGCCCTGCCTTGCCTTTTGCCTTGCCTTGCCTTGCCTTGCCTTTCCTCTCCTTTCCTCTCCTTTCCTCTCCTTTCCTCTTCTCTCCTTTCCTCTTCTCTTCTTTCTCTTCTCTTCTCTTCTCTTCTCTTCTCTTCTCTTCTCTTCTCTTCTCTTCTCTTCTCTTCTCTTCTCTTCTCTTCTCTTCTCTTCTCTTCTCTTCTCTTCTCTTCTCTTCTCTTCTCTTCCCTTCCCTTCCCTTCCCTTCCCTTCCCTTCCCTTCCCTTCCCTTCCCTTCCCTTCCCTTCCCTTCCCTTCCCTTCCCTTCCCTTCCTTCTCCTTCTCCTTCTCCTTCTCCTTCTCCTTCTCCTTCTCCTTCTCCTTCTCCTTCTCCTTCTCCTTCTCTATAAATGGGGCCCTGAGCAACTTGATCGAGTTGAAGGCGTCCCTGCTTATTACAAGGGGTTGGACTAGATGGCCTTTAAAGGTCCCTTCCAACCCAAACCATTCTGTGATTCTGTGATTCTAAATATTTATCTGTATAATAGTAATCTGTATAATATTAATCCATATAAATAGTCAATGCTTAGCACCCACATGGAGGATGGGTGCCCCCTCCCTCTGAGCAAAAGGTATGGCAGTCGTGGAGTAGGAGAAGACAAATGAAACTGCAATGCAGGTCCGAGATTCAAAGCATAGTACCTTGCTCTTGGCTAGTTCTTGTAAGTATGGGCGTGAAGAAAGACTGCAAGCACCCATCTGGGAGAAGGCAACACGGTCAGCCGGCACTGCCCCTCATGGGAAGCACAGCAGCGGCGAGCCAGGTCAAGGCAGGGGAGTTCCTCAGCAAGTCTTGTGTGTGGGATCAATGCCCAAACCCTCCTGTGGGAATCTTTCCAGTCTTGTGTGTATCTGAGCTTGTGCATGGGCACAACCGAGCAACCGCGGCTCAAGTTCAACATTACATTATGTGATTTTTCCTACAAGAATGGTCTTTCTTTTTTTTAATTGGAATATTCTAATGATTTCTTCTTACATTCCTCTTCCTTCTCAGTTGAAGGTGAAAGGAGAATTGCAGATTGGGGGAGCCTTGAATTTTCACATTGAACAATTTGTTGTTTCTTCTGAAGAAGAAAATGCCTGTGTTGGAGCAAAATCAGTTGGCAAAACTTATTTGTGGGGTTGTAAAGCTCAGTCATTAAAGTAAATAGAGTGTTTAATCCTGAGTGTGGTTAATGCCACTTCCTAGTGAGCAGAAAAGTTTGGAACAAGTTACTAAACCGTGACTGTCTAACCTAAAAGATTGTATGACTTGAGCTCAGATAAAACCCGCTGTACTTCAAGTTGTCTAAAAGCTGGTTTCATGTGAATGATGAAGTTGGCACTATAAAATAAGGACATGATTCTCCCTAACAGATCTCTATGCATGTGCTCTCTTTGATATTCCAGTTTGTGTTGCTATCGTTTTTTTCCTTTAGACTTGGAAATGAGGCACTAATGATTCTGTGCAGTGAGCAATCATGAAGCGCAGTTTGGGAGGCCAGAGGAGGTCACCAGAACACGGCAGCAGTGCAGGAGGAGCGTGGCGGCATGGTGCAGGTCCGATATCTGAGCCCGTGGCCTGCCTCAGTGATTTGCCAGCTGTGCAAAGAAGCCAGGCATCACAAGTGAAACAGCATAACAGCATCCACATCATCTCTTCTTGCCTTATCTCAGCAGTGCCAAAGTGAGCACCAAGCAACTGGCAACTGAGCTGCAAGAATTGCCGTATCCAGAGCCATTGTCACCCACTTAAGCAATTTCTTACAGAACAGCAAACAGTTTATGCAGTCCTCTCAGGAGAAAAATAAAAAGCTAAAGGGATAAATGACCAATTAGGCTGCCTCATTTCAGATCTAAAAGCAGGACCAGCAATATGTGATGGAAAAGCAAAATGCATGGGGACCCATTTAAAGAAAATGCTCCTTTTTCTGACTGCACTTTTGCTGAAGATAAACCTCTGCCTGAACAAAAGGAGTTTTCTTCTCCACAGCCCTGAGCACGGGGAAGAGGAACTGCTGGTAACACATGTCCACAGCCTACAACTTCATCTCCAGGCAGTTATTTCTGATTGAACATGCTGCTTTGGTGCCTCTCCGCTCAAGCTCTCCTCGCAGCAGAATATTCAGACATGCATTACATTCCGCTCAGCCAAAGACAAGAAACTCACTTTGGGAACAAAGTCACCTGCTTTGACCACAGCATCTTAAAAGCATCGGATGAGCACATCTTCCTTTTCTCTGTACTTGCTGGGGAAGGGAGAGCCCATCAGTTTCCTCCTTTCCATGTGCTCGGATCCTGTACTCTGTTCCTCTCCAGCTGGCTGGCACCCGCTGGAACCCACAGCCAGTCATCACTTTCCGATTTGTTTTCCATCTTACTTCAGTTGTGGGGCGTTCAAAGGGCAAAAAATATTCACGCAATTATTTCCAAGAGGACAGACGTGTGCTCTGTGCCTCCGACACCACCGTCACAGAAAACCAGGGCAGCCGACATGACAAACACAGGGAAGGTACCTCTGCAGGCAGCTGCGGCCGGGGGAGGGTGCGGTGCGGTGCTCACTGAACGGCGTGATGCTCTTACGCAGGCGTGGCAGGGACGTCGGCTTAGGATGCTGATGCTTACATTACCAAACAAGGCTGAAGTGCCCGTCTCTGACACGAGTACTGTGTGCTGTGCTCTGCCCCAGGCCACCACGACTGTGCTGTGACGCTCCCGGGCATGTCCGTGTGGGAGCTCCTTCCCGCACCCCGGCTCCCGGCCGGCCGCTCGCAGGCTCCTGGTACCTCCTCCTTTCCCAAGGAAGGTGTGGGCAGATGGGGGAACCAGCGCAGAACCTGCCCAAGGTGGTCCAGCCATTTTCAAGCTGTTCACATGAGCTACCTGTCACTGAGGTTCCTCCCCTCCGTGTTCAGGGTCCTGCAGCAGAGATCTGCGCCCGTGCCAGCATCCCTGCGGTGTGCGGCCCTGGGGACTGCCGGAGGCTGGTGAGCGGCTGTCTCAGCTGTGCCATGGGGCGGCCAAGCTCCTGTCTCACCTCCTGCCGAGGCGGGTTGCACCGTGCCCTGGGAGCAGGGGGGGTACAACCCCACACACGGGCTTGCTGGGAGCCGAGGAAAAGGGCTCTGTCTCCCACCAAGAACCACAGGAATTGCTGCTTTCAGTTGTAGTCTCATCCGCAACCAGAGCAGGGAAGAAGCGGGTGAGATGTGGGTATGCCCACCCTCGCGCAGGAATACGCTCTGTGCAAAGGCACGTCCCCCGTCTGGACGGGGGGCTGTGCTGCCTGCGGCGCGATGAACACCGAGAGCGTGTCGCTGCTGAGATAATGGCAAGTGAATTCTCAACTTCCCTTTTAAATTTCAGAGGATCAGGTTTAATGCAAATACCCATATAGAATGTCTCCTGGTCATGAAAGAGGCTTGTGCTTATGCCGTATCTCCAGGGCAACTCTGCAGCAAAGCGGAGCGCTGTGCCACTGAAGCAGCTCTTCCCCAGCATACACACACAGGCACTTTATCTCAAAATATCCACCCTGCTCCGTCTCCAGGCTCTTCTGGCACCTGCCTTTGAAATCCACGTGACTGAGGCCCAGTGAGCACGTTACACGCTGGCGTGCAGCGCACGGGGGGACGCGTGGCCGGATCAGCCCCTGCTCGCTGTGCGCTGCCCCCGGGAGCTGCAGAGGACCGCGTTGCTGAGATCTTCTCTGCCACCTTCATTGCTATTCCTGGAGCGTAAGCTAACAAATAACCTTCGGTGATGTTTGGCAGTAATAAAGCAGTACATTGCCATTGCTTTTCCTTTCACTTCTCATGAATCCTTTTTTCATCTTTAGAAATAGTCTAGTGTCTTAATCTGTGGAAAAATGGAGATATACATTATAAAGCAGCTGTGCAGCATGTTAAGCTCTGGCCCAGGTACTCCTTCGTTGCCAGTATATGACCGACCGAGCTGAAATGTCATGGTAGGAAGCATAACGTTTCTGAAAAAGGACAAACAGGTGGCAGCTTTGTTTTCTAATGAGTTTTTTGTCAGACATGAATTTCTAAGCAGGTCAGCATGCATGTTCTCCTGGGGATTTCCTGCACCTCTTGTTCTGTACGTGGAGCACCAAAATACCTCCCGTGATCTGAGCACTGTCCCCCACAGCCCCGGGTGGCTTTTTGAGTCTTGTTTCTCCTACATGTCTCGACAGCTCTGAGCACCCTGCTCCCCAGGGGACCTGCTCTCCTCGTCGCAGGGGTAAGTTGGGAGGGGGAGCCCCAGGGCTGTCCTTACGGTCTTGCAGCCACCAGTGGCTTCCAGCCCACGTGTCCAGGTGAGGGCTCATCCCGGAGAAACCCCCAAGAGCCACTGCCAGGGCACCGGTGGCAGTGCCAGCCGTGCTGGTCCCTCTCTGTGCTCCCTGCTTGGGTTCAGCATCTCCCGTGCAGACCCGGGCACTCTCTGCTGGCGCTTACCCAAAGGGGCAGACCTATCCACAGGCACAGTAATTAGCAGTATCATACAAACCAAACCCCTTCTGTGCTCTGCTACATTTCTGCCAGAGCAGAGCTCATCACAAAACCCCCCCAAACAAACTAACCAACAAAACAAACAAACCAAAAACACCCAACAAGCCAAAAGCCCAAAGATGTAGCCACTTATTTTGTCGTGACAGAAATGCCAGTGCCTGTAAATATGAAATGTGTTTGCTTTCCTCTCTGCTCCTGGGCTTCAGACCCTCTTGCTCCTGAGTCTAGTTTTGTGCAGAGTCGCAGGCTTTTCCACGCAAGGCTCTCATTAATCCCCTCACAAGCACCACCTCAGCGGGGGCAGAGCCGTCGGAAAGCAGCAGCACCCACCCTGAGCATCGGGGCCCCGCAGCCAGCGGCAGCTGCTCTGAAGATCTCTTGTGCATTAGCAGGAGAGCACAGACTCAGCAGCCAGGCTCTGAAATAAATTATGCACCTAGTAAGGAGGGAGAGGGGAAAAAAAAGCATGCTGGCTGCAAAACATGGCCCCAGCTGTGCAAGGAGACTCTGAGCTGCTGCTGAGGACAACATCTGGTAACTGCTGACCTTTTCAAAGCTGTGCCTCCCACCCTGGCAAATCACTCTCTCTGCGTTGCCAAAAGAGCCATCAATTAAAAATGCATTACCACAGCTCCCTAAAGCAAAGCCAAAAATTGCTGCTTATTCATTCTGCAGATACTCAAAGCGTGTTTACAGAGAGTTTTCCACATCACATATACTAAAAAATTAATTGACCTCACCTGTGAAGAAATGTTAGTAAAAACAAGAAAGATAGGTTTGGAAATAGTGTCTCCATCTGTGTGTGGGGATACTTCAGCGGCAGAGACAACCCTTTGTGCCATGTACCGTGTTCCCTCACCTGACCCGTGGAGGCGGCGGGGTCCCAGTGGGGAGCAGGGCCAGGCCAGGCAGCACGCGGGGTGCAGGACACGATGACATCGTCCCACCACGGCAGAGCTGGCCGTGTCCCCCGCTGCGGGGAAACGCTGTGCTGGAGGCGGTGGGGTGTGGGGAGCCCATGACCAGCCACCCTGCCGAGGCAATTCCCGACACGTCTCAAATGAGGGGCAGCAAAGAGATAACGCTGATGATTTATCAACCGACCAAACGCCGACTTCCCAACTGACCATGTGTGTGCTGCAGGAGATGGGGCTTCACCGACAGCTCCCCCAGGGCTCTTGCTCACAGCCAGCAGCACAGCAGGTACGAAAGCCAGGAGCTGAAAAACAGAGCTTCTATTAGGGCTAGAGATAAAAACATGAAGATTGAAAAAAAAATAAAATAGCACTTGTTAATGTGAGACTAAACTACAAGTATAACATCTTTGCTGGAGATGTTCAATTTTACAGTCTCTATCTGGATACACTTGTAATAATTACGCAGCAGTTCAGGGAGAAGTCACGGCTTAGCTGAATGAATTATGGAGCAACTGTGTCTGTCCTGGTGTCACAGCAACCACAGCACCGAACCGGGATGCTCCTTTCTCTGCGGTGTGTGGCCAGGGACATGCATGAGAATACAGGTGCTCCTCAGGCCCTTCTTCTGAGCAGGTCTATGTTCATAGAATCACAGAATCCCAGCCTGGTTTGGGTGGGCAGGGACCTCCCAGCCCACCCAGTGCCACCCCTGCCATGGGCAGGGACACCCTCCACTAGCCCAGCTTGCCCAAAGCCCCATCCAACCTGGCCTTGAACACTGCCAGGGAGCCAGGGGCAGCCACAGCTTCTCTGGGCACCCTGTGCCAGGGCCTCAGCACCCTCACCGGGAAGGATTTCTGCCTCACATCCCATCTCCATCTCCCCTCCTGCAGCTTCAGGCCATTCCCCTTGGCCTGTCACTCCCTGCCCTTGGCACCAGCCCCTCTCCAGCTTTCCTGGAGCCCCTTTAGGGACTGGAAGGGGCTCGAAGGTCTCCCCGCAGCCTTCTCTTCTCCAGGCTGAACCAGCCCAGCTCTCTCAGCCTGTCTCCATAGCAGAGGTGCTCCAGCCCTCGCATCATCTCCGTGGCCTCCTCTGGACTCCCTCCAACAGCTCCATGTCCTTCTTGTCCCGGGGACCCCCGAGCTGGACGCAGCACTGCAGGGGGGTCTCAGCAGAGCGGAGCAGAGGGGCAGAATCCCCTCCCTCGACCTGCTGGTCACGCTGCTGGACACGCAGCCCAGGACACGGGTGGCTTTCTGGGCTGCCAGCGCACATTGCTGGGTCATGGTGAGCTTCTCGTCCCCCAACACCCCAAGTCCTTCTCCTCAGGGCTGCTCTCCATCCATTCTCTGCCCAGCCTGGAGTTGTGCTTGGGATTGCCCCGACCCACGTGCAGGACCTTGCCCTTGGCCTTGTTGAACTCCATGCGGTTCGCATGGTCCCACCTCTCCAGCCTGCCCAGGTCCCTCTGGATGGCATCCCTTCCCTCCAGCGTGTTGACCCACCACACAGCTCGGTGTCATCGGCAACTCGCTGAGGGTGCACTCGATCCCGCTGTCCATGGTGCTGACAAAGGTGTTGAACAGCGCCGGTCCCAGTACGGACCCCTGAGGAACGGCACTCGGCACTGGTCTCCACTTGGACACTGAGCCATTAATGTAGTTACAAACTGATAAATCAGGTGCGAATTTCTGCTCTATTCAGTGAACAATTCTAGCAATAATAAAAAGTAAGATCTTGGAGAGCATGAATGCAGTAGATAAGGAGAGAAAGCAGAAAGGAAAGCAGTGAGATATTTCTGTGATGATAAAAAGTCTCTGGTCTTTCCTTCAGCATTTTCTTTAACAGGGATGTGGTGCAGCCTTCCAAAGGATTTAAAGTACAAAGATGGGTTTTCTCACGTGTTTTACTTGAATCGTATGTCATGTTTTGATCTGACTAATGTAGAGTCTGTGGACCGAGGAATACTAATTTATAAATTATGGGCTTTTTAATTAGCAGAAAAAATAATTAACATAATACTGACAAAAATTTCTCTCTCTCTCTTTGTCTCTCTCTATTTTTTTTTCCTACAAAACCTCAAGTCACAATCACGCTGACGAGCACCATGCATGAATCCAGACCCTGGGACTAGAACTGGAGTTCGTGAGCAGGGAAGAAGCTGCCATGATTTCCACGAGCCCACGGTCACCTGCTGTTCCCACGCCGGCCCCGCTGGGCTTTGCAGCCCCCTTGGTGCGTGACACTAAGGCACTGGAGCACTTTCTCAGGGGCAGGAGCCGTGCCTGCTTTGTTTTCCATCACCGCACCACGCTGCAAAGGCAGTGGTTTCGCCTCTCCTCCCACCTCTCTCCCCATCAGCAGTTTTCGTACTGCCAGAGAGAGCAGCAAGTCTGTCCAAAGGGCTGATTAACCGACGTGCTGCTTGCATATCCACATGAAACACCAGCATATCCGGGGTAGAAATCGCCATTTGCTCTCACGCATTGCACTCAAAGGCGGTGTGCACTGCTCGGGGGAGCTGTCCTGCTGGAGACCATGAAGAGGTCTACCACAGAGATCTGCTGCAGGAGATCACATTCAATGCACAAAAATTAAGAAAGACACAAGCGAGAATTTTCATAAGTGTAATTAAAATGATAACTAGATTTTATCAGACAAATATAACAATTAGATTGCAATCATTTCCCTAAGTGAACCACATTGAATTACTAAGCAATTAAAAAGCAATAAATTGTGTGATTTAATCCAGACAGGTAACATTCCTTTTCAGAGTGCTTTTTATCTTTTCCAGTAACACTTTTCATTAAATAACATCCCTATGACCACAATAACTGGATAAAAGGCATTTTGCCTGGGTAAAATGCAACAGAGAGCATCGAGGGATCACTCTTTGCAGTTTTATCCTCGCTGCACAGCCCTGTGCAAGCACAAGGTCCCGTCAGAGGTTTTTGAGCCGCCCCGCTCAGCCCACGGCAATGAACCCCAGCGGCTCCTGCGCAGCCTGTGCAGAGTCCTGCCCTGCAAACAGCCGGGGAAGGGCTGGGGCCAGCAGTGCCTTGGGAGAGATGCTGCAGTGACCAGCTCTTTGGCCAGGTGCATTATTAACCACCAGCCTGAAGCCCCTCTCATCCGTATTTTATGTGTTTAAAACTTACGTATTTTGATAACTGAGCTTAGAGTAGGAAAACAAACTAGAATCGCTGAACCAATGCTTTGGTGCTGATCCCTTTCAGCAAACAGAGTTACAGATTTTTGACAATCTTAAATGTAAGTACTGTGACCAAGTTACTGTGACCCTGTGATACGGATGTTTTCTGGGTCAGGCTTCATTTTGGGGGAAGTAACAAAGCTTTGATTCTTCAATGTTGAGTGCTTTCTTAGAGAACCTGGGAAAGGGGTGGGGTCCAGAGAAGACGGCTGCTTTGCAGAGGTTTGGGGTGTTTCCGTACAAGTATGAAGAGCCCCCGGCAGAAAGCACAAAGGTGACTTGAGCATCTAGTGAGTGAAAAATGAAGGTGAGCTCAGTGTCCCTCAGAAGTGGGGCTGGTGTCTGCTTTGTGAACGAAATGTGGCCAGCACAAGGCGATGCAGCCTGCAAGGGTCTCACAGCGAAGACAAGTGACTTCTGTTCAGCCTGGTAGAGAAGGGGGAGAGAAACGCTGAGTGGACTGCAGGTGGGTTAGAGGAGGGTGCAGTAAGAAATGGGGCAGGGACGATGGCCCAGAGCCCAGCACGCCGTCTTTCCTGCTCACTTCCAGTGATCGGCTTGCAGAGCTGTGAGTGCAGCAGAATGCGGACGGCTCTGCAGGGGTGCAGCAGGGCCAGGGCACAGAGGTCGTCCCTCCGCCACGGCAGCGGTGCTGTCTGAGCTGCAGCAGCTGGTCTGTAGTGACCAGTGCTGGTGGCCACCCAGCAGCTCTTCGATAGTGACCAGTGCTGGTGGCCACCCAGCAGCTCTTCGATAGTGACCAGTGCTGGTGGCCGCCCAGCAGCTCTTCGATAGTGACCAGTGCTGGTGGCCGCCCAGCAGCTCTTCGATAGTGACCAGTGCTGGTGGCCACCCAGCAGCTCTTCGATAGTGACCAGTGCTGGTGGCCGCCCAGCAGCCACAGCACTTCGGCAGGGTGCAGAGGATTTCAAGCCAGAGCTGCTCACACTCCCGGCAGGAGCAGTGCTTGTGAGCAGCCCAGCAGGAAAGCATGCATTTTGTTAGCGAGCGCTTTCTGGAAGCCAAAGGAGATTTTTTTTCTCTTTTGATTATTGTAGAGGTATGCAGTCATGGGAATATGGACTCTGGCCATGGCAGCAGTTCTGCACTCCTGTTCATGAGTCAGGGGCTGCCTCTGCTGTGAGGATATCCTGCAAAGACACCTTGCTTTAAGGAGCGCTTGTGAGGACAGGTAGGGTGCTATGCAGATTGTGGAATGCGGGTCTCGAGGGACATGCAAGCAACATGGGGGAGAGACCGAACCTGGTTTCCAAGAACACAGAAACACAAAAGAGCTGAAATGAGATAAAACAAACACCATGCCCAGCGAAGAGTTTGTTTCTATATTGCATCTTTATGTACTTTTTGCTGCATTTGCTTGCCTAGCACACTTTATCCTCATAACAGCCTGAATGGTAAGAAAAGCTTTGCAGTTAAAAGGCCAAAAAAGCTAAACTGTAGTGAACAATGATATTTTGTCATGAAATATTTTTCTGCTTTTTTAATTGTTCTCAAATCACAGTAACTTCTGAAAGGTTTGAAATCCTTTGCTCATGGGAGGGCAGAGAGGGGCAGTGATTAGGGGAGCTGTGAGCATGACTGATGTGGGACTGGTGGCCTCAGAAATGCCTCGAGGAGTACAATGGCTGGGGCAAAGGGGCTGCTCAGCCCATGGCCTAGGAAAACAAATGTGGTACGGTGCTGAGGCAGACAAGCAGGAGAATAATCAGGCCCGTGGCTGAGTGGGACAACCATCCCACTCCAACCCACTCGAGTTAGTGGAGGCTTATCCCAAGTGAGAACTAATTTGGGTATGACGGTGGCCAACAGCAGGTACTTCGATTTATGGTGCTCCACAGACTTTTTCCTCTTTACCTGCCAGCTCATTTCCATGGTTTTGCTAGAGAGAAAAAAAAAAAAAAAAAAGACATTTTTCGTAACAGGCTGCCTTGTGCCTTGGCATCCCTTCCCCATCTTATCTCTGCCCCTTCCTGAACCATCTCTGCAGTGTTTGAACTTGCTGCAAGAGAACATCAGTGAGCTTTCGGGGCACCATGGGTTGTGGATGTGGCAAGGTGGATCCTGAGACTCACACCAGAGAGGACCCGCAAGAGGGCACTGGGATTTGTCACTGGGAACCTGTGCCGTGGAGCGACCAGAGAGCTGTCTCTTCACACGTGTCAACGCATGCTGGACAGGGCGGGTGGTGTGGTCCTGCCTGTCTGCTTTCACCCCGGTGGGCAGCTCACGGGATCCCCACAGGAGGATGGGGGAGAGAATCAGAGGAGTGAAACAGAGAAAACTGGTGGGTTGAGTAAGGACAGTTTAACAGGTACAGCAAAAGCCATGCATGCAGGCAAAGCAAAATCAAGAATTCATTCGCTGCTTCCCATGGCAGGCAGATGTTTCAGCCATCGCCAGGACAGCAGGGCAGGGTGAGGAGCAGAACAGCCCTTGGTGCTGTGCAAGCACTGCTCAGCAGTGACCAACCCACCCCTGTGTTAGCAGCACTGGTTTCAGCACAGATCCCAAACACAGCACCACGCAAGCTGCTATGAAGAAAAATTAACTCCCTCCCAGCCAAAACCAGTATACTGGTGCAAAATGATATTGAGCATCCATTTGTGCAAGTACTCGACCAAGCACGGTGAGCCCACAGGAGTTTGGTGGCTGCCCTCTGAGCTGAACCATGCCACACTTGTGTGCCAGATGTCGGCTGCATGAGAGCATCGAGAGCCTTGTCTACAGCAGTACCCACTGACGATGTGGGCGTGACCGTGCCTGTGAGTAACTGTGGAAAATGAGGGTTTTTCTCCTGAATCCAACAATAATTAGATGTATTTTCAGCCCTCAAAAATCCCTTTAAACACCATTGAATATAAGCAAGATGATTCTTCAGGGCACATCAGGTGAATGGCCTGAGCAGCACTCAGTAAGGACGTTCTCAGCAGTTTTGCCAGGAATGTGATTTGGCTCAGCTTTGGAGTAAGGTAGCATAAGCAAAAGTGCTTTTCTGAATAGCTGTAGGCAAAATACTTCAGAGTGAATCAGGGACAATACTTCAGCAGGACCCAAATTACCAGAAGAATCCTCTCTCTCACGTATCTGTCTTGATTAAGGTCTTTCCACAGGTCCAGAAGAAATGCACACCAAGGACCACCCTTCACCTGCATGGTCCTCCAAAATGGCTCAGTTTTCTCAAAAGCTATTTTTCTTTGTATACCTTATAATACATCTTTTATGAGAAGCTACATGTCCTTTTTATGCCACGATGTACCCATGTCTTGGACTGGATCCTTAGGTGCAGGGTGCATGAGTGACTCCCAAACCTAAAAGATTTGTTCTTGCAGTCTTACCAGGACCCACATCACCTAAATGGGAAGAGACTCTAAAACGTCAAGTGAGTATTCTTTTCAGTCCCACGTTTTACAGCGAGACCATCTTGATGTGCTTACAGAACTCTTCATCTCCGGTTATACAGAGCAGGGAAGACAAGCAGCTTTTCTCAGTGCCACATCAAATCTCCACACGTTTTAGCAGCATGCCTGGACGTCATGTGCTCCCATCATACCAGCACAAGTGTCTGTTCACGTTAAGGTGCACACAGCCTGATGCGGCTCCCCGATGGCACTTACAAGCACGGGCTGTTAGTTCCTTTCCTCTGGAAATAATCTACTCAATACCTTCTCCTCCATTACATAATCTGGAAGCGCTGATAATTTTAGACACAGAAAGCCGCAGAAGACTGACTCTGTAGCTCCTGCTCAGCTCCAGCGCTCTGCGTCTGCTGCTGGGGTGTCCGCCGGCTCCTCTGTCCCCAAAGCTCGAACCATGGCTCAGGCGAAGCCCAGCTGAGCTGGGACATGAAATCGCACCTCCTGGGGAGTGGCAGAGCTGGCCGTAATAGATCTTAAGAGATACATGTCAAACAGGTCTCAGAGTGTTTGTGCAGCATGCCAGGATGACAGCATCCATCCATCCTGCGTGTCAACACAATCTTGTTGTTGACTCTGAGCCACAGGCATAAACCACAGAAAACCTTGAATATGTACTTCTATAATTAATGTCCCTCATGAGGTTTTCTATTCTGGGGATATATGTAATCTAAGCATAGCAGGTAATTCAGAAGACTTTTACAACATAAAACCCCCCAAATGATGCAGGTAAATGTTCATTGTAAAGGTTAAGGATGTGAGAATCCCAGAATCACAGATTCACGGACTGGTAGGGGCTGGAAGGGACCTCTGTGGATCTAGTCCAGCCCCCCTGCTAAAGCAGGATCACCTAGAGCAGGTTGCACAGGATGGCGTCCAGGTGGAAAGTGGAAAACTCGGAACTGACAGGAGAGTGAGCAATAAAATAATTTGAGGAGATGAGCAGTTGCAGGTGGGAAACACTGGTAGTGGGAGGGCTGCAACCAGAAGAAATGGCTGAGAAGGTGAGAGCAGGAAGGAAGAGGAAAGCCGATGGAGTGCATGTGTGGGGTTCTAGCAATCTTTAAGTGATGTTTGAGCCCTTTCTCTGCCCTTTTTGTGAGCGCTGGGATCTCCAGGGAGAGCAGCACACTCATCTCAGCCAGGTGTCAGTGAAATACTTGACATTTAAGTGCCTGCAGTCCAGGATGTGCCGTGCTCTCACTGCTGCCGCCTCACCTTTAACACCTCTGAGGGTGCCCACGGACCCGTAACGCGGCATCTCCACGGTGCTGCCTCCCGCCACAGCTCCGGCAACATCCACGTGGTGAGGAGGTGCCTGTGCAGATGCCGTGGCTGAGATAAGGCAGACGGGATCTGCCACCTGCCACCTGGGTCAGACACCAGATGAGCGAGGGGACAAGGTGTCTCGTGGTGCCGGGGCCATTCGACTCTCCTCAGCCCAAAAGCACCGTTCCCCCAACACGTCCCCGATAAATCTGTCCTTTCACATCAGCCACAGATGACGTGGTAAGACCTCAACCTGGACATCAAACATGAAGCTGGCAAGGAAAGATGACAGATGAACTCCAAGATCCCCTGAAATACTGGCTGCCTCCTCAAGCTCAGTGTGATCACCACTCTTTCCCGGTGCGCTGATCCCAGTTTCTGCTCCTCTCACAGACACTTCCAGCACCGCCTCACTCCTCCTCTGGTGTGCTGGCAGTGCTGCAGGCAGTGGAAAGCTATTTGCATATTCATGGCAGGCAAATGAGGGCACCCGTGTGCCGAGCAGGCATGACTGCAGCTTGCCAGCAAGGGCAGTGCCCCATTTCGGTGTCAGCGAGGCGTTCGCATGCCTTCATCCCACGGCAGCCTGTTTTTGTCAGAAGAGCATGAACGCTTTTGTTTTCTTTGGACAGGGCCAAGATGGTTTGGCCTTGGACTTTTCTCCACCTGAAGAGGGAGCACCCATCATTTTCCAAGTGGTATTTTTTTTCAGCGTTGCTCCCTAATGTTCCCCCTTTCTAAGGTTATGGGGAAGTGAATTACGTATCAGCTTTGGGATATGCCCAGATTAAAAATGAATTCCCTGTTTTGTCTTACTTTTAGCTACTCAGAAGATTCATGTGTTTCAGCTGTACAAGAACAACACGAGTGCGTTGCCTGATCTACTTTAGGCACTCCGTGGTGTTAAACAGCTATTTAATTTTGCAGTGAATTCATTAAAGATAACGGAGTAAAGCATGTGTTAGTGAAAGAAGCAGACCCTCATATTGTTAATATATGCACATCATATATCTCGTAGGAAAACAACAATACTGTGACAACAAATTTTGGAGGCATGTTTATGACAGCAACATAAATAAGGGATTGCCAGTGCCATTTACCTGCTTGCAGATAATACACGCGTTACAATGCCTGCCTCCTTGCTGCTATTCAAATGGAAAAGATGGCATTTGTAACCTGATCATTATTTTTAATTTCCCTAGCAGAAAGCAGTTACAGATCTCATGTTCAGTTGCGTTTTGACCTGTTGGAGAGAGTCCAGAAGAGGCCACGGAGATGCTGCGAGGGCTGGAGCACCTCTGCTCTGGAGACCTCAGGCTGAGAGAGTTGGGATATTCAGCCTGGAGAAGAGAAGGCTGCGGGGAGACCTTCGAGCCCCTTCCAGTCCCTGCAGGGGCTCCAGGAAAGCTGGAGAGGGGCTGGTGCCAAGGGCAGGGAGTGACAGGCCAAGGGGAATGGCCTGAAGCTGCAGGAGGGGAGATGGAGATGAGATGTGAGGCAGAAATCCTTCCCTGTGAGGGTGCTGAGGCCCTGGCACAGGGTGCCCAGAGAAGCTGTGGCTGCCCCTGGCTCCCTGGCAGTGTTCAAGGCCAGGTTGGATGGGGCTTTGGGCAACCTGGGCTAGTGGAGGGTGTCCCTGCCCATGGCAGGGGTGGCACTGGGTGGGCTGGGAGGTCCCTGCCCACCCAAACCATCCTGTGACAGATTTTATGATTCTACATTTCCCGTGCATATACTGTCTCTCTCAAAAAAATTCCAATTCCAGTTTGAAAAGCAGAGGTCTGACTTTATCCAAAGGGAAAGTTTTGGAAGAAGATTCCGAACTTCATTTGACTGAAGGCAGCATCCAATGTGTGTCACTTGTGTCCCTCAAGGCACCCGGTAAAGGCAATGTTCAGAATGAGATAGTTTTCCTTGCTGTCCAGCCTAAATCTCTCCTCCTGGAGCACAGAAAGCCAGAGGAATTGTGACTTCTTTCAATACACAGGATCAAGCTGAAAAGGAGACATTTTAAATTCCTTAATGTTCTTAGATTTTAAGCAGAGTCTTCATCACGTTAGATACTTCACAAAGTATTTATCTTGAAGACTTACACTTTTCCAGGTTTGTTTGTGGTTTCTTTTAGGTTTTTTTATTGTTTTGTGTCTGTTAGAATGTGTGCTTGATAGAAATCAGGAAAAAAAGTGCCATTCTGGAATGTATTTCTTTGGATTTGCAAACAGACTGTTGAGGGCTTTTGAGATTTTTGGAGGATGCCTATCAATGCTTTTTCAAAGTCAGTTGCTGCAACACTCTGTATGAAATGGAACTAAGTGACTTTATTTTACTGTTCTTCTAGCTATATGCAAACAATTACTCATACTCTATACTTTTTCTACTAGCACATGCCTTTTCAAAGTCCTTCTAGGATCTAACAGAAATAACCCAGTACAGAGTCACAACTAAACCTGTGCTAGACATTCATTTCTGTTTCCTTTCTCATTCACATCACTGCACAGTTCCTTCAGGGGCTGGAAAATAAGGATTTTTTGTGATATCTCAAAGCCGTATGTACATCCAGTGACAAATGATTTGAATTTGGTAAAAATATAACTTGTAATAAATACGTATCTAGACTGTCAGACTGTGCTTCAGCCTCTCACATTAAATTCATGCTCCTCCATCCTTCTTCCCACCCACACCCCACGGCACCCCACCTTTCCTCCGGTCATACCGGCACTGTGAACTCCTCAGGTTGGAACCACATTTTCATAGTTTGTCAGCAAATTCCTGGGCTAGAGAATAAGTGTATGGACGGTCCAGTGGTATTACCTGGTACACATTCAAGGTTTCTCTAATTTACTATCGGCAAAGCAAAATAGACTCAAAAGAAAGACAAGGATCTCAGAAAGCTGAAAACTTCCTTTAATTCATTTGCCCTACAATTTGGTTTAATGTCCAGTTTGCAATTCTTACCAAAATTTATTTGAAGAGATGCATCTATAAGGAGACAAGGAAAAATGGGAAAAGCACTTTTTATTATGTGTTCAAAACCACTGGGGGGGCCATAGGCCTGATATGTCTTGTAAAATCCCCTTCCAGAGCCCTGCTTCTACACAGCTTATTCCTGCCCTCCTTTGCCTTCCCTTTCCTCTTTCTTTTCTCTCTCTTTCCTTATTTCCATGCTTTCAGTTTTTAAAATTGTGTTTGGAGCCTGCCTCTGGGAACTGTGCTGAAGTTAGCACGCTGCACAAATGCCCTTTTAATTTCCATGCTACTGAAATGCAATCAAGATAAAAGGTTTAATTTTTCAAATGCATTTGATATCTCATGGCCATTTAAGTGCCTTGATCCATCTGCTGGTCCGGTGCCAGTTGCATTGCCCGTGGATGCTGCTTAGACAGCTAGCTTAAAGCTGCTCCAAGAAACAAACAGTATTAATGTCTAATGGGGATGCAGCAATAAATCCTCAGATAAAAGCACAAAGGAGAGCAGAGATACATGAACACTGAAATACATAAAGAAAGGACCTTTTTACAAGCCATTTACAAGATCAAGATTTTTTTTCTTCTGTACCGCTTTAGAAATGAAATGGACCAAGGACTGTGTAAGCATATACATGTTTTTGAATGTATTTCTTACAAAAGATTAATATTATCTTTACATATTTTCCCAACATTTACTATGTGAATTTCCACAGGAGAGGTAGCAAAGGGAGGACACCCTCCAGTGAAAATTACCAAGAAAGAGCTCCAAGCTTTTGTTCGGGATCAAGCATCTCACCTCTAGTGCGTGTCTGCACTTCACCTGTTAAAAGGGAAGATTTCTGTTTTGGTGTTGCATGGTTTAGATTGGAGATTAGGAAAAATTTCTTCACTGAAAGGGTTGTCAAGCACCAGGACAGGCTGCCCAGGGCAGTGGTGGAATCACCATCCCTGGAGGGATTTAAAAGCCGTGTAGATGTGATGCTTAGGGACATGGTTTGGTGGTGGGCTTGGCAGTGCTGGGGTAACGGTTGGACTTGATGGTCTTAAGGATCTTTTCTATCCAAAACAATTCTGTCGTTCTATGATTCTATGTTTCTAACATGCCATTGAACTCTATGGATGGAGCTGGTAAGCAGCAAGGTTTGTCCTACGCATCCTTACCCCTAATGGCCGCACTCTCTCGTGCCAGTCGCTGCCCTTTGGTGATTTTGGCTTCCAACCCACAGATGCTTCACTGCCAGACCACCTGAGCCGTGCAGCTCCCACCCGGGACAGACCCCAGTCCCTGTGACGGGGGAACCTGCACGCTCGCCGGGGATGGCAGGGACCGGAGGAGATGCTGGGCCACAGCTCAGGGAGGAAACCTTCTTCCCCTAAAGTCCCTCTGAAGTGCTTCACTCTACGTTGCAATGAGCACCGACCCAACTAGACCAGTGGCCGTGCACCCTCTCCTGGGGCTGGGGGCTGCCAGGCGTTTGCAGCTTCACCCTCCTGGGAAAAGACCTCGCCCTCGGCGGCTGTCAGAGTGATCAGGCTCAAGTGTCCCTTTCTCTTTGCTTCGTGGAGCTCAGACAGCCACCAACTTTTATCATAACATTTGGGCATCATTTAGCTTCAGTGTCTACAGGTTTTGACTGCAGATAAAAAGGGACTTTGCAAGATCAAAGGCACACAAGTGTTGTGGGTGCGTAAGTGATTCTTCAGTGACTTAGAGCCCCCCTTGTTAATCTTGCCACTATTTCCTTCCAATTTAGTTGATTAATACATCTTATATCTAGGCTCCGTGAGCCTCTGCTGCTATGTAAAATTCTTTGCTGTCCGTGATGATCTGGTGGATCTGTCCTGGCACAGCCTGTGACTTCTGCTGGATATGGAAAGTGGCTCTTTCTGACCACATGTGCCAAATTCCAGTAGAATGAAGGATTTATCTCTCTTCCTCGCTTTTTATCTTCCTGTCAGATTGCACTTGGATGGGTGCCCTTGTGCTGATAACTCTATCCAGCCTTGGTCATTTTTTATTTTCAGGGACTTGTGGGCAAAAGACAGAGCCAAGCAAATTGGATTTTAAAATGTGAACTCCAGATGAGTTTCCTTGTTACTCTCTAATTGTCTCCTCTGCTTGTTGTTGCTTGCCATCTCTTGCTCTGCACCTAGCTTGTAAGTTCTTCGGACACAGTATTTTTCTTGTTTTGTGTGTGCTGCACATCTTCTTTGTAGAACTCCAGTGTGACAGGCTTCACTGTGTTTGTGTGGCTCCAGGTAATAGACATAAACAGATGATTTTGTGGAGGAACCGATCATTCGGTGAGAACGAACAATTTACTCTAAAAGAGGCTTTCTTTAATCAACACATTTCGAAGCAAGAGAAAGAGAAAAAAAAATGGTAGAATATAGACTGTAGAGGAGAGATCAAGATTCGGGAGAGCTGCCAGTGCAGGGAAGTGCATCTTCACCTTTTAAAATCCTTAAGGCAAGCAGAGGTGTTTTCTGGCCTGGTGGAGACGTACACATTCGTCTTTCTCCTTCCCTTATCATCCACCCCTGAGTAACTACAGGTCTAGTGCAGAAGGTTGGACATCTGGAAGAGGCATGGGCCTGTGAAGTCTGTACTTCTCCTGGTGGCACCTGGTGAGGAGGTGACAAGGAGAGCAGGACAGGGGCAGCTCCTCAGCTTACTCAGGTCTGTAGAAACAGACAGACCCGATATCGTGTGACTGCGCATGGTCAGAAGGAAACCTGGAGGAAAGGATGTCTGGAGCTCTCTAGTCCAACCTGTTAGTATCTTCATGTTGGCTGCAGGATTTGAGATGCTTCAGAATCAGAAAAGGGAAATATAACTTGGTCATTCATGTCTGAGACAATAAGCAGGAGATGAGCATCTACAGACATTTTACCCTTCAGCTCTTCTCTCTTGCCTCTTTCAAAATAGCTAAAGAAAGTTGCCTCCATAATACACATCATCCTAAATACTAAAGAAACAGTGAACTAAAAGAAAAAAACCAACAAACAAATTATTTAACATGGCATGCCCCGTACATCTGCTTTGCAAAGCTGGTAAGACAGCTTTCCTGAGCATGGCTACAGAGGGAAGAAAGCAACACGAAACTCTGGAGCACTTGCATCTGGGAATGTTCCTCCAGCTCTTCCAAACTCTTTTACATGCATCAGACGCAGTTCATTATAGTTTCAGGGCTGGCTCCTTGTATCTGTGTTTGATTAGGGGTGTTTTTGCCGAGAAATCGTGCAGACAGGGAGGAGGGCTGTCTCTCGGGGGTGTCTCCCCCATCGCTAAGCCCTGTGTTCGTAGGGCTGCCCTGACCTCCGCTTATTTGTGGGCTTCCTTACAGCTAATGGTGGTAAACTTTAAACCCGCAGTCCACACGGCTTCATTTTCTAACAGTCACAACAGCAGCACAGATTTTCTTCTTGCCAAAACATTTTCTCTTTGTCGTGACATTAGTATGTGACCTTAAGATCTCTGTCCTAGTTTTATTTATGATTGTTAGCAGCAGATATATTCTAAATACACTTAGGGCACTCATAGAGTATATGACAACTTGAGGTAACTAACTGCTCTTAGATAGTTATCTGAAATTTTTATGTATACATATACACACATATACACACACACAAAAGAATATTTCTGAGCTCTGGGTATTATAAATGTACTGGAAGCTGAAATCAAGTTTCTAAATTCATGGTCAAACTCTGGATCTCTGTCAGTGCTTCGGAGTGAGATTGGCTGCCTTCGGCTGTGTGTGATAGCATTTAGTCTAGTGTTTGCTAGAGATACTTGAGGAAGAAAAATAAACTTTATTGCTAAGGTTCTGCATCAGAAATGGAAATGATGCCTGGAAAAGAATGATCAAAGACTGGATTACATTGCTCCAGGGGCTGACAAGTCAGTATTTTCAGACACTGACCAGTGCCAAGACAGCACTTAGAAGAGCACTTAGATAGATCATTAAAGTACTCTGTCAAGAAAATAGCTAGGACTGGAAGCTCTAGCATCATGGCTAGTTTCGGTGTCAAAATACTTTAATCTTAAGCCACAGGTTAGTAAGAGCTCTTACGGGTATAACTGGGACTTTGCTATTGAAATACCAGAAAGAATACTTTCAAAATCAAAAAAACAAAGCAAAACAAAAGAAACAAAAAAGCTCACGTTGTATATTAATGAAGGATTTAAAACAAAAGGACATTAAAAACATTTTAAAAGGTTTATGTCTATGCGGTGCCAGGAACCTTCTCTGGTGAGTAAGGCTAAAGTCCTGCCCGCATTTCAGAGGAAAGGGGAGGACGACGGTGTCGCAGGGCCCCCGGTGCCTCCCCCGAGCTCCCCACCAGTCTCAGGAGTCACTGCACGGAAACTCAGCACCGTAAATGATTCCGGAGGGTGCCAGCGCACTCACCTTCGGCTTGACACCCGCAGGGTGGGGTTTCTCCATCGCTCCAGGCTCCCGCACCACACACAAGCCGGTCAGCGGGTGACGCATCGCCCCGGGATGGAGTGAGCTGCAGCTCACTGCGGGGCTGCTGCCTGGCCCGGGGCTCCTCGCGTCACCCCTGCCCATGACGGAGTGCTGCCTGTCAGCGTTCGTCCCCTTTGCAGGGCAGAACAGACATTTCCCTTCACTCTTTACTGTTATGAATAACAGCAACAGGGGGAAAATTCAACCCTGGGCTCGACATCCAGCAGTTCAGATTTTGCTAGAATGACTGTAGCAAAGGCAGAGAGCTTCTACACATTCCTACATCTCTCTGTTGCCCCAATCTATTCCATAAAGCCAATTTAATATGTTTACACTTCATAGAGCCTCTTTTAACATTTACAGGACTGTATGGTGTTTTTGTGAAACGTGCACAGCTATGCTGCAGAACATCACACGAACCAGACGACACCTGCACTCCTCGTTATTTGGGTACACACTGTAACAGGCAACCGTTTGCAACAGCTGTGCTAGTTAGGAATTAGTTTTATAATGAAATCAATTATGCCGATTTAGGTTCACTTGGATTTTTGCCTTTGCATAAATAGGCTAGCACAACCGTCCCCGACTGACCACGCGTGGGCTAGATGAACAAAACAATCCTCTCTTCATCCAGATGATGATTGCTAGCTCTGCTGTCATTTGTACTGTAAATCCAGGCTTAACTTCAGCATTCAAATTCATCTTCTTTGTGGAAGTTGGGAAGGTTTCTTGCATGGTAAAATCTTGCTTGCTAATTTTACACTTACTTCTATTTCTCTCTTGAAGATTGCACAAATGAAGAAAACGTCATAGAAGTTTATGTGTAATTCTGGGATCTTTTTCTTTCCCTTTCCTTCAGACATATTATGAAGTCACTGATAATGACATTATGGCTATTTCACAAATCCCAGATTCACACAGCAGGAAGAAGTTACAAGAGAAAATTCGTTTTAATGGTTTCTCATAGGAAGCCTTAAATAAAAGCAGGTAAAGCGGAGCAGCGTGTCAGCGCAGTTACCCTCTCTCCTGCGCCGCGGTGCTCAGGGAGAGCCGGTTACTGAAGAACACCGTCAATGTGCGGCCAATTAACTTTTGAAAAGTCTCTCCCCCGTAGAGTCCAACGCGAGGGGGCTGTGGGCTGGCAGGCAGGAAGACCGGGACACCAGGGGAAGGCAGCGGCTGCCTGGGGCTGTGATGTGGGGGGCACTCCAGGCTATCTGCGGCTCCACAGCCCGTCCCGCTGGCTCCAGCTTTCCCAGGACACTTCCAATGTTCGGGCAACAGCTAGTCCTCCGGAACAGTTTGGAAGAAGCACCAAATGAGGTTCGGTGGTCTCCCAAAAAGGGGAGAATGCTTGGTCCCACGGTACACGGCTTTTTCTCTGGCTTTGCAGTGCGATTCATTGATCTATTCTTAGTTTGCAAAGTGGCATGCAGGGATCGCTACTAATGCTGTGAGAATACCTCCACTCCAACTGAAATGGTACAGTTTGTGTCAGAACCAGCCTGGGGAGGATGCTCTCCTGGACCGCCACGGGATCGCTGCCTCCTGCAGAATTGTTCCTCAGCACTAAAGGCTGCTGGTGGTGGGCTGTGCGGCCAGTGACCACCCCAGTGTTCTCCAGTACTCCGGGAAGGCTGGCTGGTGAGAGGGCAGTGCTGTGGTTCAGAATCAGCACGCAGCTTGGGTTCGCTCCGTCCCTGCCACGCTCCTCCTGCATGGAGCGGGTGCTGGCCGGGCTGGCGGGATGTTGCCGGATGGGAACCGCAGGTCCTGAGCCCTGTCTGTAACATAACGCAGCTTGGTTTCTCTGCTCTTTGGTGTAGATGTTGCTTCCCAAAGAGGGGTGCGTCCAGACCTGCCACCGGCGTGGGAACGGGGACATGGCACTGCTGTGGCAGGGAGAAATGGCTCCCAGCACGGTGGCACCGCCGGTCCTGCAGCCCAACAGCCGCTGCTCGCTGGGCCACCTGCAGCGACTCAGAACGCTGCTGTGATGGCAGAAACCTGTAAGTTCAAGTCATTCCCTGTGGTAAACAGGCTGGCCTTGTAAGAAGACGTGGTGCTTAGGGACATGGTTTAGTGGTGGACTTGGCAGTGTTAGGTTAATAGTTGGACCTTTTCCAACCTAAATGATTCTATGATTCTATGAAAATGTGTTTGTGTTGTTTTATTTTTAAGAAAAAGATTACAGAGGTGGTTCAATCTCTGGGGTTTTTTTCCATTTTTCTCCTGTTTTCTACAACTTTACACTGCTCTTGAGAATGTTTTGCTGATTTTTATCTCGCTTTTTCTCTTCTGCATGCAATCTTTGTAGAACAGAGCCAATGAGGCAGAAATGACTTTAATGTTGTCTTCCATTTAAAATGTTTTATTTTCCTTACTGTTATGGATGCTTATTACTTCCTTAATTGATAGGATCCAAATCCCTGGCTTTGTTAGTGAGAATGAAATAACTTTATTTAGTAAAGATGTAAGCTTCTTGACATTATTTAGGGTAGGGTTAATCAGTTACCATTATCTGTTATTATTATATTTATATTTATATTTAAATTTATATTTAAATTAACAAGATTACTGCTTCAAGAACTATAGATATACAATGGTAATATAATTTATTTTAAAAATTTTCATGTTTTATCCTGTATTTTTAATATAGTGACCTATAGAATATATATCTGACTAAACAAGAATGAAATTCCTCGTTAAAACATACACGTACCATTTTCATCAGTTGTCTGTGCGCGGTGCGAAACCGTTGGTGTAGATCAGAGTCCAGTCTTGTTCGACATACTCATCACTGACCTGGACAGGGGACAGAGTGCACCCTCAGGACATTTGCTGATGATACAGAACTGGGAGGAGTGGCCGACACACCAGAAGGCTGCGCTGCCACTCAGTGAGACCTGGACAGGCTGGAGAGTTGGGCAGAGAGGAGCCAAATGAAGTTCAACAAGGGCAAGTGTAGGGTCCTGCACCCAGGGAAGAACAACCCCAGCACCAGGACAGGTTGGGGGTGACCTGCTGGGAAGCAGCGCTGCGGAGAAGGACCTGGGAGTGCTGGTGGACAAGCAGCTCTCCATGATCAGCAGTGTGCCCTCGTGGCCAAGAAGGTCAATGGTGTCCTGGGGTGCATGGAGAAGAGCATGGCCAGCAGGCTGAGGGAGGTTCTCCTCCCCCTCTGCTCTGCCCTGGTGAGGCCACATCTGGAGTTCTGTGTCCAGTGCTGGGCTCCCCAGTTCCAGACAGACAGGGAACTACTGGGGAGAGTCCAGCGGAGGGCTGTGAGGATGAGGAGGGGCCTGGAGCATCTCTGGTGTGAGGAAAGGCTGAGAGAGCTGGGGCTGTTCAGCCTGGAGAAGAGAAGACTGAGAGGGGATCTCATCAACACTTATCAATATCTAAAGGGCGGGTGTCTAGAGGAAGGGGCCAGACTCTTCTCAGCGGTGCCCAGTGACAGGACAAGGGGCAACGGGCACACACTGGAACACAGGAAGTTCCACCTGAACATGAGGAAAAATTTCTTCCCTCTGCGGGTGACCGAGCCCTGGGACAGGCTGCCCAGAGAGGTTGTGGAGTCTCCTTCTCTGGAGAGATTCCAAACCCGCCTGGACGTGATCCTGTGCGACCTGCTCTGGGTGATCCTGCTCTAGCAGGGGGGTTGGACTAGATGGTCTCAGAGGTCCCTTCCCACCCCTGCCAGTCTGGGATTCTGTGATTCTGTGACAAGATTTTTTTTTTCAAAATCCCCATTGTACTTTGCAGCAAAATCTCTAAAACCTGAGCACTCAGAGGCCTCACTGATGAAACCTACTTGTTTTGTTTTGCCTTTTCAAGCGTCTCTTGGACCTTTCACCATCCAGCAGTACAGAAAAAAAAATAGTAACAAAATCTGCTAAATAAAATATATAGAATATGTTCAGATGGTTATAAGAAGGATAGATAGATAGATAGATAGATAGATAGGTAGATAGATGGAAAGAAGGAAGGAAGGAAAGAGGGAAGGAAAGAGGGAGGGAGGGAGGGAGGGAAGGAAGGAAGGAAGGAAGGAAGGAAGGAAGGAAGGAAGGAAGGAAGGAAAGAAAGAAAGAAAGAAAGAAAGAAAGAAAGAAAGAAAGAAAGAAAGAAAGAAAAAGAAAGATTTGTGGTCTGTAACTGAGTCCCTTCCCCAGTGGTTTTAGTAGCATTTGGGCAATAACAGAGTCACAACCACTGTGTTTCACTGCAAAATTTACTGCAAAATCAAGAAAGAAATATATAATTTCCCATTGAAAAGGGATATAAAAAGACCAAACTAAACCCACAAATAGTCACAAACTTTAATTTATAGAGAACATCAGTAGTTACTTTGAAAACTTTTTTTTTTTAAAAAGTAAATAGTTGGCAGTTAAAACCATCCTGTAGCAGATTCAATACTCAGTAAAGATTCAAGTTATATTCTGCAATTTCATTTGTGCACATGGTCTTTGGAAAGGGTATCTGGTGCGTTGGCTGAATAATGATAAGACAATTAAGGTGCCCTAACGATTTTAGCAGATCTAAATATTACAGAATGACCATAGTAAATAAAGTTAAGATGATCTTTCAGTGTGGTTTGCTTTATTATATATATAAAAAATATGGATATTGATGCAGGAAACTCATGCAAATGCTAGCTGTTAAAGGCAGCCAGTTCAATGAAATTGCAAATCAGTGCTATAGTAAAACATTAATATTGGAGAATAAACATAACTAGAAGTTTGATGGAAAACCAAAAAAATATTCTGTTGCCACCTAGGAGCTGTAATAAATACATACATCACTGCAATCACTCCTCATCGGTCGTGCTGGGAACTCGGATTGCGTCCACATCAAATCTGACAACTGAGCTAAACTGTTGTAAACCCACGCGAGCACCAGGGCTGCTGCAACGCCCGGCTGTGAAAGGTCTCTGTTAGAGATCAGCTGGGCTGCAGACGTGTAAGCTGAGGGTTTGCTGAGTCGTATTAATAAAAATGATGATAAAGAACAGGATGAAAGAGCTCACAGGCATCTGTGACATGCAAGGAGTGAAATAAGCCTGTTTATAAAAAAGGTACGCCCTGGACACTGGGATTCTTTGAGAGTCAGCAAGAGCGTGGGCAAGGGCGAGCGAGCTGAGGTAACGTGCCTGGATTTCCACCGGGTGTTTAAAGAGGCACTCACCGAAGGATCCTAGAGAAATTACGTAGCCACAGCGTGAGAAGAAAGGCCTCTGCCTAGATAAAATACTGCCCAAAGACAGGATGGAGTGTGGAAGGAGAAAAAAGTTTTTCAGGTGGACAAAAAAATCTCCCCTGAGATTTCCCAGAGATCTGTGCCAAGGCATGGGGAATTCAAGATATCCATGAATGAAACGAAATGAGAGTGAGTGATGTGATAACAGACTCTGATGATTAGAGAGACGATGTAGAGGCAAAGATGAGCTGTCAAGAGATGCAGGATTTTCAACTAAGCAGTCAATAGGTACTGAAATTGCAAATTTTATTCAGGTCAATTAGACAAATGTCGATGTGCAGTGAAAACATACTTGCAGGGAAAACAAACCCTACACTTCCAGGTGTGGTGAGGGATTTGGGACCAAGGTCTTGGATGTTAAAAGAAACTGTTACAAACATTAGTGAAACAGGTAGAAAAACAAGATGGAAAATCATTTCAACATGGTTCAAATCTGGTGTGGTTGCATCTTCTGGTCCCTGCCACCGATGGCACTGGGGTACCGAGGCCAGCAGCAGCCCGGTGAAGGTCCGGGACAGCCCTGCGGCAGGGCTGAGCTCGCTTTCCAGCCCCTAGCCTGGACCAAACGTGCTGGAGGTGTGTAGAGGAGGTCTGTGAAATCACCAGTGGCACCAAGGAGACCGGTCGGACATTTCTTTCCTTCCCAGGTGCCCTCCTGCCCCAGCCAAAACATCTCTGCCACCAAAAGGAGAGGTACTAGAAGATGACACTAAATCAAAGTCTCTCTCAGTACTTTGGATGTGAAGCACCTACCATTTTCATTGGTTTGCATTCCCCTCCTTTTTTTGTCTCAATATTTCATAACGGTTTTGGACGGTGTGTTATGGCAATTAATTACCATCAAAATAAAGAGGCTTTCTCTCAGTTTCTTGCTCACCATTTTCGGATTACGCTGTGAACACTGTTGGCTCTCTGGCCCCAGTGTTACTTCAAAGTAAACCCAATAGAAATTATTATGAAATATATGTTTACAGATGATGCGTCTTGATTTTCCAGCTACATCAGTCCGAAATTTGGTTCATATCGGAGCAAGAGGTTTAGGACTTGTAGTAAGGACTACTTAAACTACTAAGAAAAATATGGAGATTGTCACTGAAAAGCATCTAGTTTTTGACAGAGCTGAGAGGTAATAAATGAGAGCTAGTATCTTAAAACTTCTTGGTAATGCAGAGAATTAAGGTGCCATAAAGTTTTACCTTGGTACACTGCAAATCGACCTAAATGAGAGCTACCAATAGAGACAATAAACACTCCGTGTTACTTACAGAATGATTATAAAAAGAGCTGGAAGATGACAAAATACTCCTGCAGAAGTCAATAGCTCGCAATCGATGTATCTGAAATACCCGAATATTTCAGTGAGGTCTTAGAAAAGGGAGCGCGTCACTGGTTGATACAATTCACACAAAGCCTTTGACGAGGCTCCCCCCCAAAAGTACTAACAGAAAATTGTTTTGGGTGGAAAGCAAACTCCGCCTGGGAGGTCTGTGAGCGCAGGGTCCACCTCAACGCCCGTCCCCGGCCGAGGCAGCCGCGGTGCTGGGGGCTGCCCAAAAAGCCTCCGGGAGCGCCTGGAAGCGATGCATGCAGCACAGAGGATGAGGAGGAGAGGGGGGAGAAAAGAGACTGCAGCGTATTTTGCAAAGGTAACAAAGCTGCTAATTGAATTAAAACCAGAGATGATCAGAAAGGATTTCAAAGACAAAAGAGGTAACAGGAAAACCGGTCAATTAACAAGAAAACCAATTAATGACAGGTCCAGTACAGTACCCAGTGACCAGAAGCTTTTAAGCCTTTCTTACACACACCTTAAATCTCTCCAAACAACACATCCTCTCAGGGAAGGGCTGAAGGCTTGCTGACTGGGATTATTCCGTATTTGCCTATTGCCATGGTTACCCTCAGCGGGATCTGGTCCAGAGGATGTGGGCTCCATGGGGCATCAGTCTGACTCTGCTGGGACAGCGTTCTAGATCCGTATTTCTGTGTCATTTTCCTTCTCTTTTGGATAAAAATAGTTCCTGGCACGGGTGAGGATGCGAGCTCCTCAGTGTGCAAGCGGTGTGCCTCCTGCACCCTTCCAGCAGCCTCCGCGTGTGCGAGGGACCTCTTTACGCACCCAGAGGTGCGCACCCCCCCGTTAAGACCATAAGGACAATCCCACTGGGTGATGTGCTGCAGAGGCTTTGGTGACTATTTCAGTGCGAAGCGCTGCCACTTGTGTTATGGAGGCTGGAGGAAAGAAAACTCGTCTAAATTATCTTATCGCCAACTAATCCTGCTTTCTCGCTCTGCTGCTTTTGATAAGCTTTCACCTTGGCTTAGAGCTGATCAAACTCTTTTTTCTCTTTTTTTTAACAACTACATTCAATCCTGCCTTTCCGAACTTTCTGCAGGCAGTCTGTTGTAAGGTAACCACATTTTGGTTAAAGAGCAAGAATGTCACTAAGTATGGCATGAAGGGTCTGCTGAAGAAAAAGTTGACTCTATACGTCATTGCTAAAACCTGCTGGATTTAGCTGGTGATTAAGAAGAGATTGCTTGCTTTTCCCCCCAAAAAACCCATTAATACTAATTTCCTTGAAGTAGAGGTCCTTTAATGTTACATGGCTGCTTAAAGCTTTCCCATTTGCTAAGAAAATTAATTCACTCTCATCAAGAATATCAGTTATAGGACATAGTGCTTGCTGGTGGCAGTTTCTAACAGTAACATCTCAGTGCACCACGGTCAGGTTCAGACGGAATTATAGCAGAGATATTATTAATGCCCATCAGCAAGGACTGGCGCAGTAATGGACAAGGAGATGTTGAGAGTAAGAATGTTGTGACACCAAAACACTCATTTCATCAGGGAAACAGGAACATCCATTAATACACAGATGCCTGTGAACAAGATGGGACAGAACAAACCAGTTGCAACAATACCAGTCAGCTAAACGCTAAACTTCACAAATATTAAACTGACCGTGCCTGTCGCAAAATATGCACATTGCTTACAATTTCAAAATGTATGTTTGGCTGGAGAGGATTTTCTAAAAAGGCATCTCTCCTGATCTTAGTATGCGAAAAGTGGGCAATCCAGCACTTTATTGTGTTCTGTCACTGTTATAATTAATGCATTATTTGTTATTTGCATGGATATTTGCTTATAACTTTCAGTCATTGTGGCTGTAGGTGATACCTCTTCCTTTTGTTTTTGATGGGTTGATCCACCACGCCCAATGGCACAGGCAAAAATAAATCTGTAGGACCAGAAGAACCTGGCTGAGCTGGAGATCTGAGCATTGCCAGGAGCAGAAGCATGTGCAGAGTACCTGCTCCTGCAGGAGCCTTCTGCTCCTTCAAGCTGCTGCTCCTCACAAACACAAACGTTGAATAGCAATGAATAAAAAAGAAAAAAAAACCACGTGTCCTCCCACCACATCTATATTTATCTCATGGCTATGCTATAGTTTAATATGTCTTGACATCCACTATTCTTCTGTTGAAAGGAAACACCCTTTTGGGAGGAGAGAAGGTCTGTTCCTTTTCAGGAACAGACCAAGGTCAACAAAAGAACTGTAGACTACTCTGATGTCTCTTCCCACCAGGATTTTACCACCCACAGTGTAAAAAAATCACGTTATGGTCCTGTTCCTTTTCTCCCTTGAAGCTCTGCAGTTCATTCACATTTAGAGGTATGAGTGATGTTGGACCTCTGAGGGAACATGACTAATGAGACTGCTTTTACAAAGCACTGCTGAAAGCTTCAAAGCATCAGCAGACCAGCGTGTTTTTTTCATTTAGTTTTATTTTCTTCACTTTTCTTCTTTCTCTTCAATCTCTGAATTCATCTGTGCACCAAATATCAGAGCAGTGTGTGGAACCAGCAGATTGCTTTTGTTATTGCTTTGCACTTCTCCTTGAAGCCTGGGCTCTTTAGAATTCACTTGCCATAGAGGTAGCCCATGGCACAGCGGCCAAGCGCCCAGTCGCCTCCCCAGTGCCTGGGGAAACCTTCCCTGGGCTGCAGTTCGGGGACAGCACCACTCAGCTAATGCCCCTTTCTGGAGTGCAATTATTATTTTGGCAGAAGACATTAAGCAGCGTTAGAGAGGTAATTGCTTCGGAGATAAAGGGACGGGTGAGACCTCACAGACAAGGGACGAGAGTGTTGGTGACTGAGTGTGCATGTGGGTGCGTGCGCGTGTGCTGGTGGCATGTGCACGTGTCCACCCGTGTGCACGGGGGTTGACGTGGTTGCAGTCCCGTTGCAGTCGCTGCCTGCCTGGGCTGTGCACGGCCATCAGCGAGTGCAGGGGGCCATGCGCAGGGTGCGTGGGGAAGGTTTGCTGAGCATTTCTCACAACAGAAGACATCCAAGGAAACTCGCTGGCCTAAGCTTAAAAGAAACATGAGGCAGTGTGTTTGTCACAGTCCCTGGGCGGGTTGGGAAATCACTGCCATATGCTGCCATAGATGCCGGAGTACAAATCCCCATCACAGAGGAGCTGAACAAATTCATGTGATAAAAAGGTCTAACAGTGACCAGATGTCACTGCTGGAGAAATCTTTAAGAGGTGGGAAGGGCGTGTTGCAGGAGCGAGCTCGAAGCACATGCGGTGTGGGATGAGAGGAGGTGGGGAGGCCAGTGCCCCCAGCCCAGAGAGCAGTTAGAAATGTAAGAGGGCGTCAGGTATAAGCAACATTTATTTCTTCAAAATAACTTTGCTGTCCTACTGTGCTTCGCAGACACTGCCCCAAAACGTTACACCAGAGCTTTGGTTTAAGCAACCTTTTCCCTTCTGCTACAGCCAGACAAGCCAGGCTCCTGCCCCAACCCCATCACAGGCCAGAAGAGCTTCAAAGCTGCTTTGTCAACATCATCCAGCTTCAAGTGCAGGGAAATAAGAGTCATAAGCCTCAATATCCGATCTTACAGAAAGGGGAAAGTGACCTTTATTGACAAAATCCTTAAGCGAGTTGATTTTGCGCATTCCCTCTGCCACTCACACCCTCACAGGCGCCAGATGTGTATGTCCAAGTGGTCGTGCAAGGTTCTCCAGTGTGACAACGGGGACAAGACACACTGTCACATCTTCACTACCTCTTTGGGGTTCCTCTGGACCAATGAACTTGTTTTTAGACAGACCTTTATACCCTTTGGGATGCAACAGCTCTGGTCCTGCTGTTCCTCCCAGGGCTCATGTGCACTTCAGGCTCCAGCCAAACCAACTTCGCTATTTGTGTTGCAGATCTCCACAAGCACCGTGGCAGCAGCTGGAAAACGGAGGTGTAAACCTGCCATGGCCATGGCACCGACATCCCGGTGCCGGTCTGTACACCAGGCAGCTACGTTGCCTTCGTGCCCAAAGGGATTTCCGCTGCAGCTGGATGCAGCTCGCCTGCAGCCTCTCTGACCGTGGAACAGCTGCACCTCGGAGGGATGAAAACAGCACAAGAATCACGAATTCAGGTCTTTCCTGAACCTTATCTCAAACACCCAAGCTTCCCGCCTCTGTGAAACTGTCCTGGCGAGCTCCTGAGAACAGACCATCCACCGAGGTCTCTGTTACCCCCTGTGATGGGTGAGGGTCGGGGACAGACACGTCATGCGGAAAAGCGGGCAGCACCCGGGCTGCAGAGAGCTGCTGGCGTGTCTGCCTGCTGCGCCCCTGTCGCCCCGAGCTCCCCGGCAGCGCGGCAGAGGCAGACCGGGATTACCAAGAGCATCCTGCTGCTGCCTGTTTCCAGTGGGCATGGAAAACCAGTGGCTGGGGGATCCCGTGGGAGGTTCTGGCAGCACACATCTTGCATGCCCACTCTGCTCCTGCGGATGCTGTGGGACTGGGGAAATGGGTGAGAAGTGGGAACAATTAGAGCATCGCCCCCATTCTGCTGAGTTGAACACACTGTAGAAATTACAGTTATGGAGCTTCAGAAACAAAGCCTGGTCCCATAAAAGTCAGACGTGGAGTGGGCGATGCAAACATAGGTGGTCCTCTGCTGCTGTCCCTGACCCACTGGTGTGCCTGCTGTGCCCTCGCTGCCCTCCCCACGGGCTCCTGGGGCCGCTGCCTGAGTCCTGCAGGCACCGGCCACGACGTAGGGCTGATGGATGCTCTGGGGACGGGGCTTTGACGTTGCTGGTATGAGCTTTCCATCCTATTTTCATGTCTCAGCTGAAAATGCGTCACACTAGAAGGCGTGGGTCTGCAGGAGAAGCTGCCAGGGCTGCAGACAGACATGCACCGGCCTGACCCAGAAAGCAAAATGTCAGGGAGCACTAAAAGCACCAGATCAGCCTGTCTGGAGCCGTTATCCTTGTGCCTACATCTCCATCACCTAAGCAGTTGCCCGGACTTGAGCCCAGGCAGGAGAGACCACGGGCGCCAGGGGGTCTCCAGTGGCCCGAGGAGGAGCCGTGCTCCCCACATCCCCCAGCACCTTCCCGACCCTGCGGACCTTGGGGGACCGGATGGCCGAGTGTCTCCAGCTTTGGTTTTATTTCTAAATTTCTGCCAAACATTACAAACCCCTGCCAGTCCAAGCAGAGAGAAATATGTATAGATATTGTCAGTGACTTTGCAGTGCCGAGGAGGCGGAGCTGCCCCCGGCACGAACAGACCCACGGTGCACATCTGAGATGGTGCGAGTGCTCCGGAGGGGCGGTTCTGGGGAGCATCGGCAACAACCGTGAAAATACAAGTTGAAGAGGTACAAATTTACATTTCTTTTGTTTTTGCCAAATTCAATCCTCATAGAACTATAGTTATTTTACAGTGGGATATAGGTGAATAATTCTGTTTGTGGGTCCCCTCGTGTATTTCTGAAATGGAGGGAAAATAACCTTTGGTGCAAGAGCCTGAAGTGTCTTCAATTTTCTGGAGCCATGAAAAGATGCTACACTATTGCAATAGCCAAGGGGTTTTCCCTGGAAGTAATTCAGAGATTCTGCACTTCATCCTTTTCTTTCACAAATAAAATATTATTTCAAAGCAGCAAATCAGGCTGATTTTGGTACAGACTATATCCAGCTTTGAATTTTTCTATGCCACTAAGGGAAACAGTGTTAAAACTATATCTGTCACTCATGCCACCTTCTGTCTTTCATTTCTGTAGAAAGTAGTCATTAAAACCTTTTTTAAAAAAAAAAAAAGAAGAAAAAGACTTTCTGAAAAGTAGTTACATTTTCCTGAAAAAACAGAAATCATATAATTTTGGAAAATGGTGAAAAATGCAATAATTAAACAATCAACTCAGAAGACAAAACATATCAACAACCTTTCTTTTAAAGGGGGAGTTGGAGGAGAAGTAAAAATACTTTGTTCCAAATGATGATGAAAACACCCCCGAAACGCAGGCTTGGCAAAGTCACAGCAACTCGTGTGCCCGTCTGCTGCATTTCGGGCAGCTCGCGGGTGTCCCGCAGCCCTGCGGTGCTCGGCAGGGAGGGGACAATGGTGGTGCTGGGCTCTCCAGGGCTCATCCCAGCAGCGTTTCATCATTACCTGTGCAGCTCCCTCGCCCGAGCGGGGATTCAGGGAACAGGAGCGTTTCTGAAACACGGGGTGGTTTAGCAGAGCAAGGTCCGAGCAATTTTGGTCTCAGTAGCTGCTCATTGATTTGGGCTTGGGCTGGGACTATCGACTTACATTTAAATCTGCATTCCCTGTAACACGTGGAGGAGAGGAAGCAACAAACAGCAACGATGAGATGATCGTCTGAGACTGGAGATGTTGTTAACTCCATGTAAGTACCGGTGAGGTGTTACGCCAACAGGTAGGTAACCTGCAGTGTCCTCCTCTTCATTTCTCTTTTGTGTTTGCAAGGACCCGTGTCCAGAAGTGCGGCAAGAATTGTCATCCCCCTGCACAGCTCTTGGTGCCTCGCTGGGGAAAGCAATGGCAGGAAAACAAGCCCCCGCATCAGCTCATTAACTTGATCAGAAAAGATTAACTTGATCAGAAAATATTAACTCCTCCTAAACTCTTCTAGAGTGATTTTCAAATACATTGTGATTCTTGCATACCTTTTGTGGAGAGGGAAGTTTTGGAGTTTCAGGTTTTGTTCTGTGTGCTGGCAGTCAGTGGCAGGGAGGGATGCTCGCTTAAAGGGAAGACTCCTCTGCCTATGTCCACACACCGGAGAAGACTACCTCTGTTCAGGGTGGAAGGAACAAACCGTCAGCACGTCCCAGCTGTCTAGATGTCACTAACATGTCACAGCAGAGGTAAATTTTTGATCCTGCTGTAGGAAGCGGTGAAAGGCAGAGGTCCAAAGAAGGTCAAGATATCAAGTAAGGTAAAAAATGTCTTTCTGAAGGAAGAAACCAGCAAAAGCTGAAGGGAAAGTATTAAAAAGCAACACACTGGAGTGTCTGCGGGGCCGACAGACCCTCTGGCGTGGCCTCTCCCGTGACGCCAGGCGGGGAATGACATCCAGTGACTCCTGCTCTAAACACAGCGACTTGTGCTGGGACATTACAGAGCTGTGCTGTCAGGGGAAGGGAAGGCTTCCACTGATGGATCACCAGTTACAAAGCCCGACTCATGTTTCAGCTGTCAGATGTTGCTTCTTGCGATGCCTTCCCCAGCTAGGGTAAGGACTGGGTCAGTAAATTGGATTTTTCTCCTTTGATGGCATGCCACAGTGATCAAGTCACATCATGGTCTTTTTCTGATGCTTTTAATATATTGAACTCTTCAGATTTATACTGTCAGGCATTTAATTCAGCTCCAGATTATTTTTTTCTGGATCTTTCTGTAACTTCCCAATTGTTCAGTTTCATTTACAAAAGATGTAGGGCTGGGGCATGGCACTGCTCTCCCTGGTGCCACCCACGGCTGCCAAGACTCAATGCTTGCTGCTTGCTTAGGCAGTGGGCACTTTCCATTTTAGCTGGAGTTTTGCCTGGGATCCACAAGAGTTTTCTGTGAGGAGCCTCATTAACTGAATTTTGAAAATCTGAGATCCAGTAGATCACACTTAGCTGCCGGTTTTCTCAAAAAAAAGGGTACATTTGGTAAAAAAGGACTTGTCTCTCCAGAAGGCACGTTGACCGTTACCCGACCGTAACATTACTCCATGTATTTCAGAATGCCACCATCGGTCACTGGTTTTAGCAGCGCTGGCGGTACGAATGCCATCAGGCAGTTACGCACATCACCCCTGCTGACTTTTCTATGGAGAAGTGTCAGGCTTTGCGGTTTCCATTGCTCTGGCAAGAGTCAATGAACTACGAAATCACCCACGCCAGACACGATGCAGCCCTTTGGGCTCGGTGCTGCCGGAGGCGGTGAGGCAAGGACCTGAACTGTCCCAGCCAGGCCCTGGGTACAAAATTTGCTCCACAGACTGGGAGCGCTGGGGCAGCAGCTGGTCTCTCAGCAGGAGGGTGCACATGAGCGTGGGGGGTCTCACACTGCCTGGAGACCCCGTCACCTCTGGAAGGAGACAGCTGCCCACCTGTGACCAACCTGCCACTGCCAAATATGCCCGGCACGTCGTGCACCGTCCTGTGATGTAGGGCTCAAAGGAATGATGTGGAATGGGGAAAGGGAATACAACAACAAAGGGTAACGAATGCCTTTTAAGGCTGGTTTCAAGGCATGAGCTCTTGCCAGCTTTCTTCTTTCAAGGGTAGTAAATCAGGAATGGAACTCATTTTTTTGCAGAGGACATGTTTGTAGAGATGTGTTCTGTGTTACTTGAGATAATCCTGGTTACAGGTCCTCCTGTTACTGGATTTTTTCCTCTAAATGTGATCATCTTCAAGGGAAGGGGAGTGAGAATATCTTCAATGACAAAATGCTTCTTGTGTCCTACAAAGTGCTACCCTGACACATTTAGCATCTTCAGTCCCCTGGAGTGGTGATGAATAATAAATAATGCAATAGGAAGAGATGATTGTGCACAGCTTTACACTATGTCTTTTGTGAATTCAAGGGAAATCGGGCATTCAATAAATAGCTGGTTTGAATTCAGCGGAGCACCTCCCTGCTGTTCCTCTTTCTCTGGGCTCCCTGCCCTGGGTCCCATTTGCCGTCAGCCCCAGTGGGTTTGCAGGGTGCTGGAGGAAGAGCAATAGCTCCTTCTTTAACCTCACGAGCATGCACAGGGGCTGTGCAGCCCTCCCAAACCAGCCAGCCGCAGTCTCACCTCTGCAGGGGCTGGCAGGCTGCTCTGTCCTCGCTCCTCTAAGAAATACCGAAGCGGGGAGGTGCTGGGCTGTCCTGCTGCCCTGCCGAGCTCAGCGGCTGCTGCAGGCAGGCATGGCTGTCACCAGCTCGTGCCCTGCCTCCTCCCCGTGCCGCACCTCGGCGGCCGTGGGCTCTCCATCGGCCGTGCGCAGCCTCCCGCAGCTCCGTCCGCAAGTCAACTCTCAGCTGAGACTGAAACACGGTTGTTAAGTTCCTGGGTTTAATGAGCTTCATTAATTTTGTCACTTTTTACATTTTCACTTTTTTATTTCCAGCAGCAGTTATTTCTCTGAATAGCTTCAGGGAGCAAAGCAGCAGGCGGCACAGTGGGGGCCATCCAGGACGCTGCCCCGCCAGAGCTGGGTGGCAGCAGGATCAGCAACCCCCACGGCACGCGGTGAGTCTCAGCACCAGCGTGAAGATCATGAGGAATTTCAGGTGGAAAGTGAAGCTTCTGTTCTGCTTGTGATAAACACCTGGCTAACAAATTGGTGAGGACAGGACAGGACAGGACAGGATGGGGTAGGAGTGCCATGTGCAGAAACACAGGGAAGAGCTGATAAGCTGAAGGAGAACGTCTAGAGAATGGCCAAGCTGCATCAATGACACCTCCGCTCCTGAACTTGCACCACATGCAACTCTGAACAAGGACTGAAGGGTCCATCCTAGCACAGTTCAAGAGCAGCCCATTGCCATTTGCCAGACCTTTTGGAAAAATCCCGGGATAAAATCCTGAGGTGTGTGGGAAGGACAATACTGAGACCCAGACCTCCCCGGGGCTGCTGTTTCTCCGGCTGTTTCTTGTCCTCAGGCGGTGGGTAGTGGGAAGCCTGTACACGAGCTATTAACTAATGACAGGCGAGCCTTCCACGTAACCTTTAAACGAACAAGCCCGAAAGGAAAGAACCTTGCTCGCAGGGTGTCACAGGTCAGTCGCACACTTCATGGCAAAACTTTCCCCAGCCAGATCTCCGAGGAAGGAAATTTCCCCAGGATCTCTGTGTATCTTTCCATGATAAACCTGGTATTGCAAAGTGCTTTGTCAGATTCCACCACTGAGAAACCATTGCACCGTTCCAGTAGGGTATTTGGGGCAAGGACTTAGAGAGAAGGTTGGGTGGCACCAGGTTATACAAATATCTGCAGCACCTTGTTGCTTAGGCATCCAAACTATGAGTGCAGGTTCATGTGAAGGTGGATTTTCCACACTTAAAAGCAGTGTAGAAAAGATTCAGTTAAGGAATTTCTTGAAAGTCCTTGAAACGTCTGTTTATGGACAGTTGAGTCAATTATCTCTCAAATAAATAGAAAATTATTTCTATCTTATGAAAGTTGAAGGAAATAGATCACTGCTGTTAGCAGGCCATTTGTAGAACACATTTTCATTACCGTGTGCATTACAATGCATTTGAGTTATATGTATAAAACTGCACATCCTTCTGGTTATGATCATTAAACCCTAGGTATTTAAAGTAAAAATAACACAGATCATTCATATGGCATGAAAGTATGCAAATAAATACATATCAAAGTTATTGATTCAAAAAAAAGTGCATAGCAATGAGAGTTTGAAAGGCAAGACTATGTCTTATTATCCTGAGAAGGGTGTGAGCTTTTATAAAATAATCCATCGTTATGAGAGTAGACATCTGAAATAGTATAGAACAGAATACGGTAGAACAGAGTAGGTAGAACTTTTAAACATGTGGGGGTAACCAGAGGAAAAATAACCCACAAATCAGTTAGACTTCATACCCAATTACTTGCTTAGAGAACCTTTCCTGTTTGGTTAAGACGAACCGCAGGTAATAAATCTGAATTATTAAAGAGTCCTTAATTTGACAACTGCGCAACAGTGGCACAGGCCAATGACTGTGGTAATATTGCGTACAATGCAGCAAGAAATATTAATGATCATTAAGAGATAATTCAACCCACCATTTTGATACTTGAAAAAACAATACTTTCCTCACGTAAACTAATCGTAATTTTGCAATGTAACCTGCTTACAGTGACGCTGGAATGGGGCCTTGTCTCTTTGAACTGTAACCCTTCCCAGTGGAATCACAGTTAACTTCCAAATCGTTGAGATTTCACTACCTGACTGAAAAGCGAGGGATTAGTGGCTCTGGCCGTCAGCGGTGCGGCTGGTTTCGGGTACGCCTGTGGCACCTTGAGCCTGTGCCTGGGATGGCTCCGCACCTGCACGGGAGCCTTGTCAGACGCACATGTGGGGATGAGGCCGCCCATTTTCTAGAACAGGACGTAAGGAATTTTCAAGCCGAGCTCATTTGCATTTACGGCCATCACAGTAAATAACTTGCCCTTCTGCAGCTGCATTGATCTTCCTGGAGAAAAGCGAACAGAAAGGTGTTGCCAGAGGAGAAACGCAAATACCGCCGGTAAGGAAAAGCAAAAAAGAAAGGCAGAGAGAAGAACGAGCTGGGGAGCGTGGGGGGGGTGTGCAATGGGGTTGGGGAGCGCAGCGCGAGGACTGAGCAGGCACTCGGACACGGAGCAGCGGCTGCATCTTGGGCACCAGCAGCATCATCTGCTGCTCCCCGCGCGGGATGGGAAGCGACACCTACGCACCAGCCAGCTGGCTCCCCTGCCAAAGAGATCTTATTTTCCTTTTTTCTTTTTTTTCTTTTTATTTACACTTAGTCTGTGCTAACGCTTCAGATGCTGAGGTCCATTGCAGGCACAGAGGGTCAGCCTTAGATGCTCAGCACTCAGCTGGATGAAGCCCGCAGCAACCTGTGCTGACCGTGCTGCTAATTAAAATGCTTCAGATGAGTTACTGGAGCTGATGAAATGTGTCGTTTTGTACAGTGCTCGGCACAGTGAGGCCCTCATTCCTGTTGCCTCCTGTTTTTATGTTAGATTGATTAAAATACAGTTACGATGAAATATTTTTATTATAATTTTTATATACATTTCATATTCATGCTTTATAATTCCTCAGCAGGTAAAATATGAAATATCTCCTTAGAAAAGGAGGTTGAATATCTGTTATTTTAGGGGAATTTGAAGCAGAAATGTGGCAGGGGTAGGCCAGATATAAAAATATGAAATATTCTATTTCTTGTATGGCTCTATTTCTTCTCTGCAAGGGTGCGTGAGCATGGTAGTCTACGGTTCAGAGTAGGTTTGGAGGCAGCCAACCAATATTTTGATAATTTGTTTTTCTTCTTATTGCTCACATGGTCAGTAAATGTTTTTGAAGCAACGCATCAGGACGAGGGATAACTTTCTGAGGAGTCGGGGCACTGGGATGCTTACCCTGCCCTAGCAACTCCTCGGTGCATCTACAAGGACCAGCAGCTATCGAAGATCTCCGGGACCAGCCCTGGCCTGAGCAGAGCTCTGGGTCTGGGCACTGCGGCGTCTGCCAGCCTGTGCCGTGCGAGCAGACCCCTCTCCAACAGACGCCCAAACGATCACTGGGCAGCACAAGAATCAGATAAGAGCAGCAACACAGCGCCCGTGCAGGCGTGGAATCACAACGGGAATATTACGCCAAATTGCGAGGATTGAGATTTATCAGGATTCTCTCATTCACGGAACTTACCATTGCATTTTCCGCTTTCTGCTCTGGTAATGGATGTTCCACAGCTAATCACCAAAGGATGTCACCTTTTAAATACAATTCCTATTGAAACTAATGTATCCGTACGCAGAATTACCATACTGCAATAAAAATTACTTTTTGATAGAGGCAAGTGTTAAAAGCTCCAGCTGTAACCGCAGCCCTGGGCCGCCTGCGGAGCCGCGGGGGTCTGGGGAAGGCTCAGCGTCGCGTGGGCGATGGGGAGCGGCATGGCATGGCACAGCCCCGTGGGCAGCGGGAGGATGAGGGGGCCGGGGGGGCCCTTAGCTCCTTGCAAGAGGCTGGGCTTCATCACCGCCCCGATTGTACAGCAAATTGCTTTTCCTGCAACACCGGAGGCCTGGGAGGAACCTTTGACATTTATTGATGTCCATCTTGCATCAGGTTCTCGCATGATTAGCAATACATCGCCTGGACGTCTGGGTCTGTTCAGCCGCCAGTCACCCGTGTGTCTGAAGTGCTCCTAACGCCCACGGAAACAGCCCTGGCCACAGCGGGCTCCAGGAATCTCTGCTGAGTCTCCCATTTTGAGGAAATATCCCTGGCCATGGCAAAGCGGTCAGGGTCTTTTAGATTTCCTCCGTTTTTATTTATCTGGTTGGTCCTGTGCACGCAAGCTCACATGGACAAGGGTGTATCTGTGCTGCAAATATCATTGTGGTAAAATTTACCCAGAGATGAAATAATAGTGAAAACTATCACTTGAGGCGGTGCTTGTAATGCCTCACCATCCTGGGTCTAATTTCCCCCCTTCCTCCCTCTTTTTCTCTTTTAATCTATTTTACGGGCTGTGTTTTCAAACGTAAGTACCTGAAGCAACTGAGCGACCTGTTTTCCTGGTTACCTACAACATACTTGTGGCAGAGACTGCAGAAAATGAGGGCGTAGGAGCCCACAGACGTGGATTTTCCCGCTTGAAGCTGCAACTGCGGGGCAGCTCCCGCTGCCCTAAGCTGGGGTTCCTGCAGCCCGCCTGCCCCCGGCCCCCCCGCGCCGTCCTGCCGCCGCCTCCATGGAGAGCTGGTGCTGGGAGAGGCTGGGGGTGCCGGGGGGTGACTGGGACAACCCTACCCAAAAAGTGGTCAGCGTCTGGGCTCGTCCCTGGGCTGAGCTCAGCCTTATCACCCTCAGCAAGAGGAGGGACGGGGCTGTACAGGGCAGGGGCAACGTGGGGGCAGCGGCAGTCCTGGCACGGATTAGTTTCGATTGCCGTGCAGCTGAACCCGGCCCTGAGAGCCTGCGCTCCTTCGCCCCGAACTCGTCAGCCCAAGCGCCGCCGGCCCCGCTCTGCCTCGCCCGCGCCAGAGCCTGCAGCCAGCGCATCCCTGCTGCCAGCCCAGCAACCGCAGAGCACCCCCGCGCCTTCGCGGGCACGGAGCGAGAAACGCGTGACGTTCACCCCGCGTCGTGCAAGGATTCAGACTTGTCAGTGTTCTGTTGCTGAATTCAGGGAAGGCTTGGAAGCCTTTCCGGCGTTATTCCAGCCAAGCCCTGCAGAATGGCGGCTGCAGAGAGTGCTTCAGTGTCTTGAGAAGGGAGCAGAACAGCAGCACAGCCCTGAAAAAGCATTCAACAGATTCAGTTCAGCACCTGGGTGTGAGTTAAGCATCAGAAGATAGTTGCAAAATATTGGAACTAAACTAAACCTTAAAGTCAGAAAGGGACAAATTTTTCCCTGCGGTCCCTTTAGCGAGCCTCCCCGCGCCCCAATCCCGTCAATGCTCAGCACGGGAGAGGTGACCCCCACACCCGGGGCTTTCCCGAGAGCTTCAGGTCAAACGGCAAAGAGAAAAAAAACCTTCCCCTCGTGATTCATAACCCTCAGCCCAAGCGGGGCTGGGATTCAGAGAGTTGTGTTGTGGGAGGCTGTCACGGCACGATCCCGCTGCACCACTCCGATTGTCCTGGCCGTTGATATCGGGGTTCTGTGGTGCCGGATTTACCAAACAAGCTTTAGATTGCATCCAGTGTTGTCACCCATCAGGAGCAGGGTGAGCGGGAGATGGCCGCTCCTTCCAGCAGCTGACTAAAACCGGGTGCTCCCCAGCAGCAGCAGCAGCGTCAGCAGTTTGCGTTGGGAAGGGAGGCGCGTGCCTTCCCTGCCTGCCCTTACGCACCACTGACCAAGCATGTCCCTGCACCGGAGGTCAACGGTCAAACCTTCCAAACTGTCTTTTTTAAAGAATTCTTTGCACTTTAGCAGACTTCACAGGAATTTTACCCCACCTTGGAGCACGGCAAGGCGGACGCTGGCTGTGCTGTTCAGTAGGGGCTGTCGTGGACCGTTACAGTTTTGCAGGTTCGGTGGACACGGCATTACCAGAAGCTCAAGATCTGCCATTGCTGAGAGCAGCAGGTAAGCACAGATCGGCCCAGGGTGAAAGCAACGCTCTGCTTTGGTAAAAACAACTTCTTCCGTACTTGCTTGCATCTGGAAGCATGCCTAGCTTAAACAAACCAGACAGGAGAAGAGATGGGTCCCAAGAGGCAATACCAGCACCCATTTCCACGGCCGTTTTAGGGCTAGAGAAGTCTCTGTAGCAGCACGGTTTAGACAAAGCTAAAGATTGGTTCATAAACAAGCATTAGAGAAATGACTCTCAGATACCTTCCGTACATGTCATGGTAAAAGAATCCGTGGTTTGTGTTCGTTTCCCCCCACGCGCAGAGTGAACTACAGGGTGGTTGGAGGGGCGAGGGAAGACGGCGCTTGCCGCGTCGCAGCGGCACGCACTGGAGGCATTGCTCTCCTTCGGAGCGTGGGTACTGCGGGGACTGGAAAAAAAACCTTGGTAGAAAATTGCACAGGAGCCTGATGAGCGTTGTGACATGTTTGTGGGGTTCCCCGTAGAGCAAATGAGCTACGCAGATAGTTGAAAGGTACACATTTTACTTTTGTATTTTGAAATCCAGAAAATAAAAAGGGACACAGTGACAGCGTTTCCTGAAGACCTGCATTACCTTCTCCAGAAAAGAAAAACCACACAGCAATTTCCACCTGCGCAGCACCGCGGGTGACTTCAATTCTTACGATCACTCAGCTTGTAGATAGCCATGGAAAATAAATATGCATGGGGATTTCACTGAACTTTAAAAAATAATTGTTTTTATTATTAACTTATAGCTGTCTGTCTTGTTGTTTTGACTTTTTAACTCCTGTGGCCTCCGCGGTGCGAAGCTCCGGTGTGCGGGCTCCCCGGTGCTGTGCAGCCGGAGCAGGGAGCTGCCAAGCCCCGCTGCCGAGCGTTTGTGTCCCCGCGAGGCAGGGCAGCGCCGGCGGCAGCAGTCCTGGCACGAGAGGAGTGTGGGCTGGGAGGGAAACCCTCCTGGAGAGCGAGGGCAGTGAGGGGCTCGTCCCTCTCATCCCCGCGGGTTCTGCTCAGGACGAGAACCTGCCCCGTCCGCCCCACGGGCAGGAGCGGTCCCGCACACAGCCCCCCGCTTCGGGGCTCCAGCTCCCGTCCGGAGTCTCGGAGCTGGTGCCGGGCTCTGGCGGGGATGATCAGCGTGATGCTGACAACGGCTCTCCAGCTTTCTCAGCTCCGGCTGGTCAACAGTCACTGAATCCTTCCTCTGCTGAACTAAAGTCCTTTCTCACGTGTAGTTTCTTCCACTAAGATAAATCAAAACTACCGAATTAATATGTACGAACCTTCCTATTTGCAGAGAGGGGTGTTGGATGTGGGTGTCTTGCACTTTTCCTCAAATGAGGGAAGTTACCGCGAGTCGATCATTCCCAAGAAAAACACCTGGAGGAAAAAATGGGTGACTTTCCTTCATATTTTTTAAAATAGTTTGAGAAGCTGGTGCCAAGTGACTGCAAGCACTGCGTACATCAGAACAATTGGTGGATTACGATGCAGAGAGGGCTGGTATCCCACACACTCCCATTTAAATCATTATTGGAAGAATGGTTTCTTATCATCCGCTCTTGCTATTACAGTCCTCGTGAACAGGAGGGCATAAATTGTCTGAATAATAATAAGGGTGGATTTGAAACAAAATTACTCCCCAAACATTTGGCTAATGCTAGAGGCGGCAGTGAAAATGGAAGAAGATCCTCGGCATGCAGGAAAGACATTACTGGTTTTAAGGTTACACATCTTTGGAGAAGAATAAAAGCTGATGGCTCCGACCAGCACTAGTCAAGGTTCTTTTTCTGCTTTCCGTTTGACTTTCTCTCTTCGAGAAGAAAGCAAAGCAGTCCATTTCCACAAGACCAATATTGGTGAGAGCAGCGGGGCGACACGACAGCTGGCGAGGCTCTCGCCAAGGAGCACGGTTCACCCCAGTAAGGGCACTGGGAGCAGTGCAAGCACCCAGGCGGGCGCTGCCTGCGCAGTACAGATGTGTCCATCCACCGCTGAATCATAGAATCATAGAATCATAGAATGGTTTGGGTTGGAAGGGACCTCAAAGAACATCTAGTTCCAAGCTCCCTTTCGGAGAGGACGGGCAGTGACGTCCTTGCTGTGACATCTGCAGGCTGGCTCAGCACCCCGGTGCAACAGCTACCAGATCTGCTGGGCCTAAAAATCACCAGTGGGAACTGTGAATGGAATTAATATCGTGGCCAAAATATTCTCCATGTCGAACGCAATCCCACTGGACCACTCCCACAGCAGGGAGGGACTGGCACTCACGGGGTTGCCACGTGCCATGCGCCTGTTCTCGCGCGGCTCCCTGCTCACATCCCCAAACTGGGTCGTTATCACTGCCTTCGGCTGGGTTGCCATTCTCCCCTCCGCCTGGGCACCGTCTCTCCCACGTATTTTATTCTACACAATATTCTGCTCTCGCAAAGGAGAGAAGGCAGAGGAAACCAGGCAGCGTTCCCCTGATGCCTTTTTGCATCATATACCCTGTCAAGTAAACTTCTTTAACAGGATTTCCCTGGGAAATGGACACGGTCATCTCAAAGGAAGATAGATTCCCTGACGCAAACAAGAGATGGCTCTTGCCAACCTCTCCCTCGGTTCTTCCCCAGGAACATGCAGTAACTCTATGAGACACGACTCGTGGCATTTTCCTGGAGGCTTTAATATATGTTTCTTCTGAAGATCGTATCTTGCAAAGAGTCCAGTCATTAAAAAAATCCATCTGAAAATCAAAAGCTATATAAAATCAATTTGAAAATCATTAATTAAAACCAAAGTGAATCTCTTGATTCATCCTCACGTTAATTATTGTCTGAGGGGAAAATTTGCTCTCTGTGTAGCTCTACATAACGTGCCACATCCAGCCTTTTCCCGGAGATTCAGCCCAGTGCAACACGTGGAAGGAGAAACTGGAAAACAATAGACATTATGAGGTTTTGTGAGTTCCTCCAGCAGAAACAACTTACTCTGCATCTCTGCTTCCTTGCCAATAGCTGAGCCTGCAGCCCATGAAAAAATGCCTAACCAGTTCAGAAGGATGGGAGTCGTCTCACTGGAGGAGCTGTAATGCTTACAGGGTCTGCCTGTTGATGTTTATTTGTGAGCAGTGATCCTGAGAGAGAGGAATATTTAAGTTTTATCGATGAACCTGAGGTCTGAGCGATGCTTCCTCTCCTGGGACCTGCGTGCACCTGAGTTCCTGAGGCAAGAGAAGCAAACCACTCCCTGGTAGCAGGAGATCTGCATCATCTCTGCTCTGAATCAAGGGCCGGCGTGACGGGGAGGTGATGGATTTCTGTAGTGAGTGGAACTGTGCACAGCCGTGTTTGGATACATGTACATGGGTCAAAATCTCCTTCGAAGGTCTCAAACACCATTCACAGTGCCGTAACTAACCACGAGAGCCAAGCTGTCTGCGCCGTGAGTCTGGAGGAGGAGCGGGGACTAGCTGAGCTGGTGACGCTGTCACGGTGCATAGGTGATGCTGTCACGGTGCATAGGTGACGCTGTCGCGGTGCACAGGTGACGCTGTCGCGGTGCATAGGTGACGCTGTCACGGTGCACAGGTGACACTGTTGCGGTGCACAGGTGACGCTGTCGCGGTGCATAGGTGACGCTGTCACGGTGCACAGGTGACGCTGTCGCGGTGCATAGGTGACGCTGTCATGGTGCACAGGTGATGCTGTCGCGGTGCACAGGTGACGCTGTCGCGGTGCACAGGTGACGCTGTCGCGGTGCATAGGTATGTAATTAGCCAGAAGACCTGTCGGAGGGCACGGCTGGCAGCCCTCTCCCCGGAGCAGATGCTGTACGTTGGTGCGTGGGAAGGCCGGCACAAGGAGAAGCTCGGAGGGCACACGCAGCCGCAGTAGAAAAGAGCCCTCAGTTTGCAGGGATTCGGACAAGCCTGGGGAAAGCAGCCTCCAGGGCACCAGCGAGCACCACACGCCGTGGGGGTGTCACCAGTCCCGGGAAGCTTTGGATGGGTTTGGGTGACAGCCTTCCAGATGTGCAGCCTCAGGGGTGCTGGGGACCGAGACTGACTCGGAGAAGGGATCCGCACCCTCCGCCCGGCAGTGAGATCCCACCCCGCTCGGCTGGTGGGACGGACGGGGAAAATCTCCTGTTTGGAGAACTCACCGTGAACGCGGTGGTGTGGCCACAGTTAAACACCTCCGGAGTCTGCAGCCAGGTTTGCTGCTTGACCCCAGAAGCCCGAGTGTCCCCAGGCACCGAGGGGGACCCCACTTCTGCTCAGGGAAGTGTCCCTGGGGCCGGCACTGCCTGCGCCCCGTCTCCCAGGCACTTCCGTTCCTTACCTGGGACCCGGCAGATGCAAGCCGAGTGAGCTGATTTTGATTCTGTAGCACTTGACACTTAATTCAGATGAACGGGATGCTTTGGAAGAAAGCCTTTATGTGACAAGAGGTGAGGAGAGGTAGATGACGGCTCCATCAAAACTCACATGGGCTCTGAGGTTGGCAAGCAAGTCCTTGCTCTCAGCTCTCCATAACTTCCAGTGGATGAATACTGATCTCATATAGAATCAAATATTTATTCAGAACCATGCACAATAAAGCATTTATGAGCCTCTAAAAGAAGCTAAATTGTCTCAAGACAAGGTAAACCTTTGATGTTTAATAACCTGTATTATAATAAGTATCTGCTTTGAAAAATAAGAAATGAAAATTGAAGTCTTTCAAGCAGAGCAATCATTCACCTGCTGCAAATTGGTTTACAAGACATTTTAATATATCACCAAATTATTACAGCTGCTGACCAGCACACTTCGCACCCTGGGACGGCAGTGCTATACCTGCCAGACCTCTGCAGCAGGCAGAAGGAAATTTTAAAAATAAACACAGGGATATCTTTTCTCAGGACATGACTTCAAGCCAGGAGTGCATTTCAAAGCATCTCGTGATGGACATACTAAAAGGCAGAGAAGACAAACCACCTGGGAGACTGGTCCATGCAAACTGAGGCAAAACAAGGCATTTCCTTCTCCTGTCCCCAACCTAAAAGTGCAGCAGATTTTTCACAACATAGTTATTTGTGCTATAAAAATTTACTTTGCAGATGCGTGGAAAGCAAATGGGTCAATGGCCCCTGCTTTGGAGTAGCTGGAACAGGCTTCCTGGAGAGGTGGTCGGTGCCCCGCGCCTCGCAGTGTTGAAGAGGCGTTTGGACACTGTTCTTAATAACAGGCTTTAACTTTCGGTCAGCCCTGACGTGGTCTGGCAGTTGGACTAGGTGATCGTTGGAGGTCCCTTCCTGCTGGAACTATTCTATTCTAAATTAGGAAGAAGGAATAAAGCATTGTAAAAGAACAGGATTTTTGGAAAGGTGTATGATGTAAGGGACTGCCGTCTTGGTGTTTTCACCAGGAGGCAAGCCGAGCCCTGACGGAAACATCACGGTGCCTTAGATAAGCCCCAGATGCCGCAAAAAGCTCTTGAAAGCGGAGAACACCAAGGGTGAAAGCCCACAGGTGACAACGAAGTCCAGAGGGCTGGTGTGTGTGTGAGCGCACTCTTGCTCACGTGAGGAAACACTGAGCAGCCAGTTTCATAAACAAATTAGAAAGGGAATAACTCAAAGTAGGGGGGGACAATCCTTATGAAGAGATTGAAGAAAATCAAGAGACTGTTGTACGATAATGGGCAAAAATGCAGTCATCAATGTATCCCAAAATACACCGTCTGCAAAACCAGGAATATTAAAGTTATGGAGAGTGGGTAAACAAAACAGAGAATTACTTAGAAGATTGGAAAGAATTCCTTGGCAGTCATGGTTTGTAATGAGTTGTTCTTATTAAATATTATCATATGCTTCTGTATAGCAGTTGAACTCTGGGTAAAGGAGCCAGCGTTTTCATCTGCTGTTCTCTCTGCTTAGCATCTTGCTGTCCAATTACTTATATAATCCAATTAAAATGGATGGATTGTTTTAGAAATGTATAAGTAAGGATAATTAGCTTATTCTAGCTGTGTAAATAAAATGTCTAACTATACAGCTTCAGTGGTGATACAGAAGGGAACTACTTGAAAATGTCATAAAAGGGGAGTCCTCAGCACCGCCCCAAGCGAGCAGCAGCCCAGCGCTGGGCAAGAGCGCGTTTGTGCAGAGGAGGACGTCCCTCCCGGGATGCTGCGCCCGGGCCGCGGGCGAGGAGCAGGCTTTGGGGGGAGGGACACTGCTGCTCTCGCCGGGTTGTCCTGGTCTGGCAGGGATAGAGTTAATTTTCTTCCCAGCAGCTGGCACAACGCTGTGGTTTGGATTTAGGACGAGGATAACGTTGGTAACACACTGACGTTTTAGTTGTTGCCCAGCAGTCAAGGACTTTTCAGCTTCTCACGCTGCCCTGCCAACGAGAAGGCGGGGGGGGGGATGAGGAGCTGGGAGGGGACACGGCCAGGACAGCTGACCCCAGTGCCCCAAGGGATATTCCATACCATGTGACGTCATGTTCCGTATACAACTGGGGGGTGGGCCAGGAGGCGGGGCAGCTCGGGGTCTTACGAAGCATCAACTTTGTGTGGTGAGAAATTGTGCCGTTCATCACTGGGTTTGTATATTATTATTATTGCTATTATTATAATTATTATTTCCTTTTTTTTGTCCTATTAAATTGTCTTTGTCTCAACCCACGAGTTGGTTTTTTGTTTGTTTTCCTTTCCCGTTTTCAGGTCTCTGCCCCACGGCACTGTGCGGGGGCAGCGAGCGAAGGGCTGTGGGGCTGTCCTGGCTGCCGCCGCGTTCAACCACCGCCGGGCTCCTCGGTGGAGGCCGAGCCAGGGCGGCGGGGGAGCAGCGGGGCAGCAGCGGGGATCCCCGCCTCGGCACACCCCACAGGTACCCACGTCCCGGGAAGAGCCCCGCCGCACTGCGGGGAAACTCACGGCAAACCCGGCGCGCTGCGCCCTGCTCCCGAAGCCTGGCGTGACCTGCAACCTCGGCCGCTCCGTTCTCCTCTCCGCTCGATTTTCATTTGGGGGGCAGAAATAAAAAGATTTAATCACGTGGAGGAAAACCCAGAAAGTTCACTGAGAGCTGTAGATCTAAGTCTTCACAGTTTTTATGTATAAATAAGAAAAAAAAAAACACCCCACAAATCAGGAGAAAATTTGCTTTATGTCAATCATGCTTTACTGTAATAAAGTGAACTAGCTTCTCCAAATAAGTTTGTCATATTTAGAAACAGCTTCTTTCTTTCACACTGTCATATCATTACTCATTGTCTCAACCTAGGTTTTCCTGGCTTCGTATATAAGTTTTCCGAATGCTTATATACAGGTTTGCCAGCTCGTTTTCTCATGGGCACGCAGCAGGTCTCTGACAGGTGACATTTTGAATACCATGTGTTGTAAAAAAGTATTATCCAGCCAACATGCATATTCTTGGATGAAGGTTTACATGATTTGATGGGAAAAATGTTTTCCATGCGTAAGGTGAATTAAAAACCTAAACTATGTACTACCAGATAATAAGCATAATTTGGGTTTGGGGATTTTTTGTTGTTGTGGTGTGGTTTTTTTTCTTTTAAGCAAACTTACATGTAAATGTTTAAAATTCTTACAAATTGATTGATATATAATATAGTATAAAATAACCCGCAGTAGGTATACAGCACGCTTCCATCCCGCTGCAGCACGTCTCTGCCCGCGCAGAGGTAACCGGGGCTCCGCAGCAGCACCCGGCGTTTGCCCCCCGCCTGCTCGGGAGCTTCCCACCCTTCCGGGAGTCGTAGCTGGGCTGGCAGCCACGGCACCCTTACCTGAAGCTTTGGAATAAATCATAAAAATAACTCAGTTTTCACTACTTCTAAGGTGTTTGGAGATCTGGCTGCTGACAGAGGGTGATGACCGAGTTTACAGATTACCTTTAGGAGCTCCCATCACTTCTCGGGCCCTTCAAACACCTCCTACTTAATAGCGCTGACAAGCAGCCTGGGCTCCGGGACTCGTGCCTGCTATTCCTGTTAACGTTCTGAGTTACACGCACATTTTCATCACCTTATTAGAGCTTTCCGAGACAATTTGAGCGGCATTCGCCTGGATGCTTATTGTGATTTGACTGCCGGCACCAAGCGGCAGCACAAAAGGTCCCCGGGGATCGAAGTTATCTTTGTTGCTTGATTTTTAAACTGTGTTTTAACTCTTACAACTGGACAATGACAAATTATAGTAGTGCACGTAATGTATTTTTTACATTCGAATGCGCAGGACTCCCGGGAAGAGAAAGCCCGCCGGTGGTGCCACCCATGCCGTGCTGCCCCACGCTCCGATACGCAGTTTGGGGCAAAATCTGTCCCTGTGGTCGGTACGTGGCTCGTGCGCTGAATGAGCAGCGCGGGTACGAAGCGAGATGCACGTCACCTCTGCATGGTCCCTGTCCGGGCGTGCCGGGCAGTGCTGCCTGCTCTGCCGCTTGTAGCCACCCTAAAGCAGGAGCTGGGCTCCAAGGGGCCGGGGCAGGCGTGCTGTGGTGCCCACCAGCTGCCCCAAACACGCCTCTCGTTTCGGTTTTTCCACAAAATGGAAACAGCGTTTAACTTTATTTTCTGTGATGCTGCCATGGCACTTTCTCTTCATCTCTTTTTTTTTTTTTCCCCCCTCCCCTACACGTAAAAATATCTACTTATGTTTCTAAGGTACGCCTTGCAGGTACTTTCAGCTTAAAAATAATTCAGTTTTTCCCTATTACATTTCAACACAAAATTAAGCCTTCTGCACTTGGAAAGCAATAAAAACACTTCTGGCAGAGTAAACTTTTCCTGTGCGAGACACAAGGGAGGCAAAATTGGATTTTGCAACAGACTCCAGGCTCCTGCCACCGGTGGGAGAGCCCAGGCAGGGACGGCTTCCCCCGGCCAGCCCCAGCCTCCCCACGGGTCCCTCCCCACAGACCCCTCCCCACGGGACCCTCACCACGGGACTCTCCCCACAGACCCCTCCCCGGGCCCCATCCCACAGACCCCTCCCCACAGACCCCTCCCCACAGGCCCCCCCCCAGACCCCTCTCCCCAGACCCCTCCCCACAGGCCCCTCCCCACGGGACTCTCCCCACAGACCCCCCCCCAGACCCCTCCCCCCAGACCCCTCCCCACGGGACTCTCCCCACAGACCCCCCCCCAGACCCCTCCCCACAGACCCCTCCCCACACGCCCCTCCCCCCAGACCCCTCCCCACAGACCCCTCCCCACAGGCCCCTCCCCACGGGACTCTCCCCACAGACCCCTCCCCACACGCCCCTCCCCCCAGACCCCTCCCCACGGGACTCTCCCCACAGACCCCTCCCCACAGACCCCTCCCCCCAGACCCCTCCCCACACGCCCCTCCCCACAGACCCCTCCCCACAGACCCCTCCCCAGACCCCTCCCCACACGCCCCTCCCCACAGACCCCTCCCCACAGGCCCCTCCCCACGGGACTCTCCCCACAGACCCCTCCCCACACGCTCCTCCCCCCAGACCCCTCCCCCCAGACCCCTCCCCACGGCCCCCCCCACCGTCCCGCCTCAGCCCGGGCTGTCCCCCCCCCGGCTCCCACTTGTGCTTCAGCCTCTGGGCCGCCGGTGGGGCCGCGTTTATTCCCGGCAAGGCTCCTGGGCCTCACCCGGCGCAGAGCTCCCGGCAGACCGGAGGCCGGCGATGGTCACGGTCACAAAGTGCGAGGGGACCGCTCCGGCCCTGCCGCCTGCCTGCTGTGCGCCGGTACCGGCTGCACGCCAGCGCTGGAACAACCGAAAGCACAAGGAAACAAAACTGATACTTTGAAAAAATCCTTCATTTCCAGGAGAGTTTGTTGTGGCGAGTGGAGCTTTACAAATCACCGGTGTTACAGTGTAGCGAGTGGCGGGTACTCAGTGTGAGTTGGACTTTCCCTGCGGGCCGGCCCGGGTTCAGCATTTCCCGGATAAACGGCGCTGTCCACGCGAGAAAACTCGGGTGGCCCAACGCGTTCGTCTGCCGTCCCCAACGTGCAGATTTTCAGTGAGGACGTTCCAGTCACGAGTCCTGACAGGGAGCAAGACCAAGCCAAGTTTTCCGGAAGGTTCTGCCGCTCCTCTCTGGCTCACACAGCCCGTTTGCCACGAGCCCCCGTGTCCGGGCTGGGCGACGCGTCACCTTCGCCAGAAACCGGGAAGGGACCCGGCCGGGACAGGGGACCCAAAGTGGCCCAAGGGATGTGCCGTACCACGTGACGTCATGCTCGGCATATAACGGGGGGGCTCCAGGACGGGTCTGAGCTGTGGGTGAGAAACTGCCTGGTGTCACCAGCTGTGGCTGTTCTGGTAAGTGGTGGTGGTGGTGGTGATGGTGGTGATGATGATGGTGGTGGTGATGGTGGTGGTGGTGGTGGTGATGGTGGTGGTGGTGATGATGATGATGATGGTGGTGGTGGTGGTGATGATGATGGTGATGGTGGTGATGGTGGTGGTCCCCTCCCCCTTGCCGCCCCAGTGACCTGTCCGTACCCCAACCCACGCCCGTTGCCTTTGTGTCCCCATTCTCCCCCATCCTGCCGAGGGGGTGTGGGGGGGTGGGGGTGAGCGAGCGGCCGCCTGGGGCTGGGGCTGGGGCTGGACCGCAACCCCCTGCAACCTGAAGCTGTTGGCAGAGCTTCACAATGGGTGGGCAGCTAACGGCAACGCACTGCTAAGGACGGGAGCGAGCACACGTGCACGCACACACACATATGCACACACACGCACACACACACGTGCACGCACACACGTGCACACACACACCCATGCATGCACACACCCATGCACACACATGCATGCACACATATGCATGCGCACACACACATGCACACACACCCCCGTGCATGCACACACACCCCCATGCACACACACACCCCTGTGCATGCACACACACCCATACATGCATGCACGCACACACGCACACACACATATGCACACGCATGCACACACCCATATGCACATACACACCCATGCACGCACAGACACACGTGCACGCACACACACACACGTGCCTGTGCGTGCACACACACACACCCCCCCCCCGCATGCATACACACACACATGCGTGCACTCAGCTGCAGGCCCTCAGGCCGTGGTTCTGCAGGAAAGTGCCCATCACAGCTGGGCTCCTCCCTGCTGAGCTCAGCTCTGCTCCTCGTGCAGGGCCTCAGATCGCTGGATGCTCGCTGGACGCTCGCTGGACGCTCGCTGGACGCTCGCTGGGCTGGCACCTTGTGCTTTTGCCCTTGTAGCTTTATGGGCTAAGGGCATGTAAAAGGGTAATTTAGTGCAGCTCAGTACACAGAAATTCATGATGGTAAATCAATTACTATCTCACATGACACTTTTATTTAAGACAACTAGGCAAAGGTTGTGTTTATGGGTTTCTGTAAAATGGGCACAAAGATGTAGGGTTGCACCTGGTGGCTTGCTGGATTGGCAGGGTACAGACAGGCTGTTTATCAGGGCCGGTGCCTGGTTCCAGTCCACGCCACGCTGGCAGGTTGGAAACCTGATCTGGGACAAAAAGGGCGAGTATAAGCTACCGCATTCAGCAAGGCTCAGCTTACTAATGCAGGATGAGAAGTGGCTGGCAGAGGATTTGGGGTTACTGGGCACCCCAAGCTAAAAGGATGTTGGGCATGTCCCACTATCATGGAAAAAGTGGTGTCTTGTGAACGAGGAGGCACAGACATAAATAACCCGCAGGAAGTATGATGTAACGCTGGTTCTGCTAAAGGGGCCTCGGCTGTCCTGGGTCACTCTCTGGGCTCCCTCGTCCCCAGAGCGCGGTGCCAGCTGGAGGCAACCCAGAGGGGAGCCATGCAAATGGGGGTGACCCACCTCCCATGGGCCTCCAGGGAGGCTCAAAAGCGTTACAGACCTCTTTGAATTGAGCTACATCGCTTCTTCTCCAGCTGGGGGAAAGGCAAGGGGGGAAGGAACTGGGTTAAATTCTGGGTGAATTAGGTTTATGTGGCAAGATTTTGATATTGGGGGGAGGAGGAGGTGGCTGCAAGGGGGTGTCTGTGAGAAGACACCAGAAGCTGTTCCCATGCTGGACGGATGGACCTGCCACTGGCTAACGCTGTGCCCACTGATGGTGGTGGTGCTTCAAGGCCAGTGCAGGAGGAGGGGAGGGGGTGCTCCAGGTGCCAGAGCAGAGATTCCCCCGCAGCCTGTGGAGAAGACCATGGTGAGGAAGGCTGTGCCCCTGCAGCCCATGGAGGATGCTGGTGGAGCAGATATCCACCCGCAGCCCGTGGAGGACCCCACACCAGGGTGGGTGGACATGTCTAGGGGAGGAGCCTATGCTGGGGCAGTCTGTTCCTGAAGGACTGCACCCTGTGGGAAGGACCCATGCTGGAGCAGCTTGTCTCCTGGGGGGAGGCCCATGCTGGAGCAGGGGAAGGAGCGGCAGAGATGAAGCGTTAGGGACTGACCAGAGCCCCCATCGCCCTGTGCCGCTTGGGGGAGGAGGTACAAGAGTGGGGAGTGAAGCTGACCTGGGAAGAAAGGTGGGTGGGGGAAGGAGGTTTTAGTTTTGTTCTTATTTCTTCACTGTCCTACTCTGCTACAATTAATTGGTAATAAATTAAATTATTTTTCCCCGAGACGAGTCTGGTTTGCCCATGACAGTAATTGCTGAGTGATCTCCCCACCTTTATCTTGATCCATGAGCTTTTTTTGTCATATTTTTCTCCCCTTGTCCTGTTGATGGAGGGTGAGTGATGGCGCAGCTTGGCAGGTACCTGTCAGCCAGCCGAGGTCAACCCACCGCAGAGGCAAAATCCACGCTGAACTTTGCGGGAAGCTTCGTGGCAGCGAGGGTTTGGGTAACAAACTGCCGGGTGAGGCTGTGAAGACCCTGCGTGAGAGGTTGGTGGTGGTGAAGGATGCTGCTGGGATGAGATGCAGTGGGATGCAGGGAAGGAGTCCGCAGCGCCGGGGCTGTTTCCGTGGGTGCGTGCTTGAGGCTGTACCGCTGCGTGTGGCTCTGGTGCGGCTAGTGCTCTGCAGAATCGAGCCGGCTTATGCTAAATGTATCAGAAAATTGATTTAGTTAGCGGGTCTGAAAAAGAAGTGGCAGGTAAGGAGGCATGATTTCATAAAAGTGGTTCTTAGTGGGATCCTGCAGGGATATTTTCTTACTCCACTGCCAGTCTGGTTTATTATATGTCCTGGTGTTGTGTGTTGAGGTGGTGAATACAAATCGCAGATTGTGAAATAATGGATGAGGGCAGGTTATGTGTAGTAGGTGAACAGAATTGTATGGTAAAATGATAGCATTTCCTTCAGACCCGTGGCCTTACAGGGATAAAAACCAGTGCTCCCATTGGGTCAATGGGGGGAAGCGTTCTCTGGAAAACAGTAACCGCAAAGGATCCTGTGGATCGTGACCCACAGGCTCCGCACAGGCTGCGAGGTTGCATTTTGCTTTTCAGTAGCACAAAGGCAATATTGAGACAGTAGCCTTGGTGTCTGGGGGTTGCAGGCTAAAAAGCTTTAGCTGTCTGTGTATCGGTGTCAAAATCCAGGGCAGCAAATCTCACCAATGTGGCAGATGATCAGTCTGGAAGTATAAGCTTTTCGTTTATGTGCATTGAACTTCTGCTTGTTAGTATGTGACAGGCTTTACACGTCGGAGGAGAAATGTAATTATATTTGCTGTTCTGCATAAGGAGTTCACTGCGTCCTAAATTTGTGCTACAGACCAGACGAAAGTGTTGTGTGGCACTTGGGGAAAGAGCGGGGAGAAACGATAGTCCCGGGGGAGGAAGGGTGGTGCGCACGTTCTCCCGGGCTTTGCTTGGAAGCTGCAGGCACGGTTATACTGCGTGGGGCAGGGACGGAGCTGAGATGCGGTTGGACAGATGAGATGAGGCTCTTCCTTGTCATGGGACAAGGCAGCAAAAATTTTATTCATATTTTGAAGGCACTCGCTTCTCAGCCTGGCACTGAAATTGCTGTAAGTGAGAAGGTGCATGGGGAAAACCGCGGCAGCAGCCGCTCTCCCCTGGGCTGTGTTGGGCACTGCCGGCGTTCCCAGCGGGCAGCGCTGGGCGAAGGGTGGAGGAGCCGTCGGGCTGTGGCTCGGTTACAGCATCACTGAGACCGCTGTGGGGAAAACAGTGTCTGTTCCGGTACCCGCGTTTCAGGAAGGTTGTCGGAAGGAAAGAAATAATTTTGCAAACCTGACCTGAGGTCTGCACAGCTGCTGCATGGTGGAGTGAGACAGGACAAGCGCTCCCTCCTCTCTGATCGAGCAGCTGCAGGATCCGGTGCCTGGAAACTAAAGCAAGATGTTTCCAGCCCAGATTTAAGGAGAAAGAGAATAATAAACCACAAGACTTCTTGGAATTTTTTAAAAATTTGTCTTAAGCCAAACTTGATTTTCTGTCCTTAAGATAATTCCAGTGCCTTTCTATAGGATGCTTTCAGATCAGCGTGGTGTGTGTTTTTTCTGCTCAGATTGGAGAATGCAATTTTAAGGCCAGATAGACGATTTGCTCTGCAAAGTTAATGTTCACTGTTGTGTATGCTGTTGCTTTCAATGTAGTGTGTCAAAAATCAAACATTCCTCTAATCAAAGGCAATATAGATGTCATGTTCATTTATGTAAAGTTCTTTTAGGCTGTCTTTAGCTGAATGAGTTATGCAACAGGAGGATAAAGCTTATATTTTGTGTTCAGTTGACTATTTTTCCTGGCGCTAAAAGGAAATAATTCTTCTTGCAGGGAAGAGGCTTCAAGTGCTGTTTTGTAGATCAACTAGCAGTGTGGAAGGCAACGCTCCACCTGAATATTTGTTGATATAAATATTTTGTTTGTATAGTTCTCTTGACTTTGAAATAGCTCTGTAGGCAGGCACTGGTGCGGACTGTAAATGAGTAGCAGATACAGCTCTGGAGAGAGGCTTTGGAGGAGCCTTCAGGAAGACTGGGCCAGTTTATTATTAATTGCAGCTGTAGGATCTTAATAAATATTTTTCTTAATAAAAACTGTTTGGTCCTAGAGTCATGTAATTACCGATTTCATACCAAATGAAATGCTCTGCCTGGTTTAATCCCTCTCAGTAACTTATTACAGACATCACCATCTGAAGGCTTGCTCTCCCACCCAGCTCTGTCTCCTCTCTGCACTGAACACCGAAAGATTAAAAATGTGATCTGCACGGACCGGCGGGGCTTGGGCTGCACCGTGCGCAGGATCCCTGGTGCAAACCCCAATTATATAACCCTGCAATTCGAGTGATAAAAATACATCTGAAAATGAGGCAGATGAACTAACATATGCAACTGAGTCATTGTGTTTCTGGCGTGGATTTAGATGTTTTTAACCAAGAAATAAAATGGTCCCACTGCACCCAAGCATGCATTATTTGGGACACAACCCATCAGCACAGCTCTTGGGGTTTTGTGTGTGGTTTTTTTGTTTGTTTGGGTGGGGTTGGGGGTTTTTTCTGCTTTTCTTTTGAAGCCTCTAAGGTTAAAGTTACTTCACGGTAAACATGCTCTTTATCACGCTCCCCAGGCACTTCCGTGGGTGCTCAGGGTGTTGGATGTGCCCTGAGTTTCTCCTGTACCTGCTTATGTAGTTGAGATGCTGAGAGACCGTAGCTGCTGCAAACATTCAGCACCTCAGGGAGCTCAGGACAGGCTCTGCAATCTCAGGTGTGGTGCTTGCGGGTGAGGATATATTCAGACTCCTGATTTCTTAGAAAGCAGAAGAGGTCCAGGCTGGAAAGAACACGAATTCAAAATCCCAGAAGGAATATGAAATGAGCTGATGTTTTCTCAAAGACCCCTGACTTCTCTTGCTGCAAAGAAACTCCATCCTTTTTTTCAGTTTGCTCTGCAGCTGAGTAGCTCAGTGAGGAAAACTAACTGAAAGCCACAAAGTCAAACTGATGAAGGAGGATTTCTGGTGAACGTGTCATCTGTTTTACCCTTCCCTAGTTTAATACCTAGCTGCTATTTGTGGGTCATGCCTGCAAACAAAGGGATGAGCACGTGAGAGGAAGAGGGCATCACTTCTTTGTGAAAAAAGTGCCTGCAGCAGTTGGAAAATCATGAGATTTGCTAGCACTGAGCACAGATTGCATTGTGGCAGAAGAATTGTGATGACAGAAACATTCTGGAAGTCAGCTGCCCCAACAGCGATCATGGACTGGTCTGGGTTGGGAGGACCTTAAAGATCATCGAGTTCCAACTCCCTGCCACAGGCAGGGACACCCTCCACTAGCTCGGGTGGCTCAAAGCCCCATCCAACCTGGTCATGTCCACATAGGTATGAACTGATGGATTCATACAGATGATTAAATCAAGGTGGGCAGCGAGGCTGGAGTTTGAACAGGCTTTGCAAAGAAAGATATCTCTTATTTCCAGGTTCTTCTGGTTTAGAGGCAGCCTGCATTAGTTTCTGCTTGGTAGAGATAGGGTGTCAGAGAAATCATCCCTCTAGCATGACTTGGGAAGCCTCTGAGGTACAACGGCTGTAGGGAGGAAGGTTCCTGAGCAGGGTGGTGGACCTGGGGTGTTGCTGCTCTAGTACTGGGAATGGATTTAGTTAGTTATTTATTTTATGAATATATCACAATAATAAACATGAAATAGCCTAAGGTTGCACTGAATTTTGGAAGCAACGGGTTCTAGGGTTTTCCCATCTGTTTGCTTACTTGTGATCCTCCCTGTAGTTCTCAGCAGGCTAACGTGAGCTGCCGTGAGGACACTTCCCTTCAGCCGTTCCATACATCTAGTGCAAAAAGTGAGGAGTTCTGGTGTGATGCTCATAAGGGTTAGATGTTATCAGCAACAGAGTCCATCTATTTTCAAAGCAGTGGCAGTGAGGTTTCCAGTGTCCTTCCTAGATCTAATGAGGTATCAGCCTCAGGAAGCCAAGTTCATTGCATGACCAGGGATTTGCACCCATATCTGGGGCACCGCTCTAGAAAGACCCAGAGAAGTTATTGCATGTGCTTGTCCCTTTGTAGGGTGGGGAGAAAGAGGGGGCAAAGCTGCGGTTCAATTAGCTTGCCTAATGGCACAATGCTATTTCTGCTGGCGTTGGTTTTTTCAGATGCAGAATTTCTTTGGCACCTTTAGCCTAAGAAGCAGATATTGGAAATTAATTCTTATGTTGTCAGTATCAGTGAGAAAATGAGTGAGTCTGAGATCTCTTCTGGGATCGTAAATGCACTGAACTGATCTACAAATAGTAGCACATCTATAATTTTGGCAGAGATCAACAGCATTGATCTTTTTTAAAACAACGAAATAGGAAGTAGAGTGAGACCCATGAATCAGGATTCTCTCTGACTGTTTCTTCAGTGATGCTTTGGGGGTTTTTCACCTTTTCCCAAGGAAAGATTAAATGAAAGTGGCACCTCCTGTTTACATTTCTGAGGCTGGAAGCTTCATGGGTAAGATCACTGGAAGAAGCTATTCTTGGGGACTATTCACAGCTTCCTGGTGCAGTTCCAACATCTGGTTACAGGATCTGGAAAAGCACTGGCTTGAGAAAGCCCTGCTGACGCGCGCAGTGGCAACACCACCGCTGCATGGCATGGAGGCAGGGCCGGGATCCCACGAGTGTTTGCAGCGGTGCAGGAAAAACACAAAGCACATCTGCGGGCAGCCAGCAAACGTCATTACCGCCCAAACAGCGGCGGTCGGAGGGGTGGAAGTTGGGGGCTGCTGCAGCTACGCACGGTGGTGCCCTCTTTGTACTGCGTTGGTACGCTGCAATTTCATCGCTGAGTGCTGCCTGCCCAAGCCTTGCTGGGGAGAATGAGCAAGCACAGGGCCCCAGGCTGGGCTGAGCAGTCCCGCTGCTGCTGGGGGGGGTCTGTGCCCCCCACGGTAGCTGGGAGATCGGCGGGACCTGCCTCCATGGTGCCATGCGCTCGGGTGAGAGGGACACATCGGACCAAGCAGCTCTCAGCCCCTGCTGTGTAAACACCAACGTGCTCTTGCTGGTGGGCTCTCTGCTTCGTCAAGAAGTGCTTTGACGCCGACCCAGGCACTGGTGTGTGTGAAGGGACAGGGATCAGCCTGCAGACTTCAGCCTTGGTCTTCACAGGAAATTGGGTCACATCTGTGGAGAAGATACAGGGTTCGATGCCTCTAGAGAGTGATGGAGCTGATATTTTGTATATTAAAAAACATCAGACAATTCCTTTTAACAAGCTCTTAGGAAATATATTCCCTGCTCACCATCCCCTTACCTGATTTTCAATTGTAGTTAAAACTTGCACCTCTCCTCTGCCCTCTCTAAACCAACTAATCAATGCCACAATATCTGAGCTGGTCCCTGGTTGATGTGCAACAATAGGAGCATTGTGTTCATATTGAAGACAAATGACTTCTCTGCTGCCGAACAATACCAGCTGATAAGTATCTTCTTGATCTACAATAGCCCAATCCACAGACACAGAGTTTAATAGGCTGTCTGCTCATCTGGGATATTCCTATTGAGCTATTTGTGCAGCTGTCTTAGATGTTTTGATAGTAGACCATCTTAATCTTTGCCTTTTCTAGTATGTGTGGGGGAAAAAAGAAGCTATAATTAAGTATATCTCTGAAAGAAGTTGGGAAAATTCTGTCATGTTCCAAACTTCCTCACCCCCTCCCTTCCAAAAAAAAATCTCAGAAAAATGAAGCTGGAGCATGGAACTGTGTGAGGAGAGGCTGGGAGGTGGGGCTGTGCAGCCTGAAGAAAAGGAGGAGGAGATTTGTGCCACCTTCAGCTCCCTAAAGCAACCTATGGAGAAGACGGAGCCGGGTGCTTCCCAGGGTGCACCGTGGAAGGGTGAGAGGCAGTGGCAGAAATGGATAATTTGATGTCATCCCTGTGCGAGTTAGATGCTCAGCTGGAGACCGTTGAGTCTCTTGCAAACTGAATTTTTCCACAACTACAATCTGAATGAGTGTGACACAGTGATTAAAAGTGCCAGTGTGATTTGGGAAGATGTGAGCAGGGGGATGCCTCATAGAAGTTACCTGTACAGAAGTTGTGGGCATCTATCACTGGAACAATGCCCATCTCCAGTAACCAGAGGTGGTTGGACATGAAGGTCCGAGAATGAGGGAAGACTGCTACATGCCATATAGAAAGGCTTATGGAGTTCAAGGCTTGGTTTGGGGGGTTTTTGTTTGGGGTTTTTTGTTTGTTTGTTTATAAAAAAGTAACAGTTAAAGTAAAAGTTAAATTTTCTTGTCTATAGGTATTGAAACGATCATTTGGTACTAGATGGATCTTCAGAGAAACAGATAAAGGTGTAATGGCTTCACCTGAAGCTAAACAAACCCAGGGAAGACATGCATCACTTCCAGCAACGAGAGCACTCGGCGGGTGGAGCATCCCTCTCCAGGGTGACAGGGCATGGTTTGTTGGGTTTGGGTTTGTTGGGTTTGGGTTTGTTGGGTTTGGGTTTGGTTTTGGGGGGTGATGTAGCGTGGGGTTAACTCTGCTTGTTGTGAAAGATCCCCTCCCATTTGGGAAGGCGGTGAAGCCAGGAGGCGCGGTGCCTGGGGCTGCGTAAGGCAGACCATACGACCATACCGATACCTTCCGGCTGTTAAAGCCTTCGGGTGAGTGGTAAGGAATCCTTTTGTACTCGCTGCTTTATAACTGTGTTACCTACCGGTGACTAAATCTAGTGTTTTTCTAAGACTGCAGATGATGTACTGTGACTCATTCGTTTCTCTGAAAACCTATTTTCTTTTGCCTCACTACTTTGGAAGCAGTTATATCAATTGCCTTCTTTTCTTGAACAATTTATTATTATTACATCTCTCATATAGTTTTAAAATGTCTGTAGTTAATGATGCAGGCTATTAAAAAGCCACTTTATCCCAAGTAACTGTGAACATCTGGCTTTATCAGTAGTGATGCAACGATTTCTATGACTCTAAGTTAAAGAAAAAGCTTTCTGTACCATGTTAGAAACCAGAACTGAAGAATGTTTTAAACCCCAAATGAGAAATGAGCACAGTTTTCCTCTGTTTGAAAAAGCACTTCTGTGAGAAAGGAGCGGCATTTCAGAAAATTTTCCTCCAGGTCTTAACATAGTGAAAGCAATGAAAGAAAACTCAGTTTTGCATAGTTTTTTTAAATGGTTTTCAGAAAACAGTTCCAGTTGCAAAATTTTCAGATTTTCTCTTCAACTGGATTGAGTTGATGAAACTTCCTAAGAGCAAAGCTGTGGCAACGGCTGCAAAATCCACTGTCTTCAGTTCAGAGTCAACTATCCTTTTGCATTTGCAGAGCAAATGTGGGACATCGCCTGAATCGACGCTGAGAAGGTTTAGACTGGCTTTTATTTCCCCGAGTTCTGATTTCCTTGGCACTGAAGTAACTCATCTCCAGCGTGTCCAGGTTGTGTGACACAAGCATGAGATGAAACGCCAGCAGCACTCAGGTGGGCAGTCAGAGCTCTTTAATTTCCATCTCACCGATGCGTCGTTAAATGTTAGCTAGGTAATTTTATCCGTGGAAAGCAACAGCAGAGACAGTAGCTTTAAAGGAACATTGTTAGGACTTTACACATTGTTGGTCACTTTGAAGAAACAGATAGGCAGGGGTTCCTCAGCTTGGGGTAGGGGGACAGAAGGCTCAGAAGGGATTTTGTGGGTTTTGCCAGAAGATGGAGAAGGCTCTTCCTTGTTCCTCATTGTAGGAGGCTTGTTGTGATCTGGGTGTGCATCTACAACAAGAAAGAGGAAGCTTCCCCCTGCCCCCCCGTGATCCTTTATTACCTTAGGAGGCCAAAACTAAGAAATTTGAATTAGATTAGGCAACATCATGAAGTATAGAACCACCGGCTGATAAAAACACTAATAGTCTAGAACTTCCAAATGGGGGGAAAACCCCCCACAAACATGGGTGAGCCAAGGATGGAAAGGCGTCAGTTCCCATCCAGTTTCTCCTAAAGGCCCCCAGGAGGGTACATGGCAGCACCTTCAACAGTCTCCCCATCACTTCAGCATGTGCTTCTCGGGGCAGACCCGCGGGGACAGACCGAGGTCCCAGAGCTGGGGAAGATGCTCTCCGCAGATACCTTCCCAGGGCCGTCTTCTCTGTCACTCTTGGGTCGGTGTTCCTGCAGCTGCTGCTGCATCTCTTTCTCCTCTGTACCAGCACAGACATACGCACCTATTTCCATTCCATTCATCACAGCCAGGGAGGCTCGTTTGAGGGGTGCTCAATCCTCCGGTGTCCCGGCTTCCTAAGGTGGAGCATCCATTGGGCTGCACCATCTCAGACACGATTTGCTGCCCAGCTGCAGCAGTTGGTACACCTGCTATGGCTGCATCAATGTCTTTGGATAAGACGTGAGTGTGCGCCGATGAGACGGATGTGATTTTTACCCCAGGAATTGTGGATAACTAATTAGTGAACTCGTCGGAGTGTTGCTTTGCTCTATTATTTCCTTTTTCTCACTGTGTCAATTTAGGGTGCTTCCACTGAGTTACATCAGTTATTAGAAATTTTATACAGTGATCTTTAAATATCATCTGTGTCATAAATATTTTATGACATTTTCAGTGGCAAATGATGAGTTTAATCAGACTCCAGAGAAATCCGGCTAGGAGCTAGGAGAGCACTCTAGGGCAGGGACTCTTCAGAGAACATAAGTGTCAGGTTCCTGGGAGCTCTCATACTCTTCTGAGCTAATGACAAATGCTCTTTCTACTGCCACTCTGGAAAAGAGAAGATGTGCTCTCCCACCACTGCTGTCTGCTGCGTGAGTATCCTCCTGCAGTCTCAGCGTGCGTCCGTCTCAGTTTTAGCTGCCATCACGGATCCCATCTGCTGCTGTAGCAGAGTTTGGAGCAATCACCTATGAGTTCGTCTAGCGCGAGCGCAGTCAGACAAAACGAGGTTGCACAGCTGTGCAGTGACAAAGCCGCTGGTGAAGCAAAGCACCGCAGCTGGGACCTGCTCGGCCTCGTGAGCCAGCGGTGCTCGTCCCAGTGGAGCGCGCGGGGGCTGGATGTGCCTCCGACCTGCCCGCAGTCTGCGCGATGTCCCCGGTGTCACACGCCGCGGCTCAGCAGCCCCTTAATCCTCTGCATCTTGCTGAGCCTGGGAGGAAATAATTTCCCTGGTAGCCCCACACCTCCAGATAACTTAATCTTTTCATTTCTTCCGCTAGAGAACATTGCCTGAGACTTGGTGGAAATCATCTCAAACACAGTATTTCTAGAAGTGAAAGGCATTAAAATTGCAATTGCGAATAAGCCAAATTACAAAGACTTTTCCCCTGTATTTCTCGTGTGACCCACCCTCCAGGTCTGAAGTTAAATATACCATTGTAATACTGAACACCGATGCAGCAGATGTCTCTCTGTTAATTTGCTGTAATCAGCGATGAAAATGCTTGAAAGATGCCTTCACAATTGTGTAGTTAATAAATCTTTGTATTCTCCATAACTTTTCTTTTAAAATTTTAGCTTGCCAGTTAACTAAAGGGAGAGCAATGAGCATCGTGTAGCCAGCCGTCAGGAGAGCCTTTGCTGTGGTCTCCAACAGCATCCCCATTGCCTCACCGGGGAGATGCACATTGGGTAGGTGGCTGTGCGGAGGTGGGAGAGCTTTTGGGCTCAAAAGGCTGCTCAGCAGTATGGACTCCTTTGGGGTCAACTCTTCTTGGTGTCTTGGCTCAAGACCAGGAGAAGGGGTGGCTGCGCTGGAGGTAGGGCTGCTCCCTGGCGGGGTGGGCAGGCTGAGACCATGGTGGAGGGATGGGAGCTGCAGGGGGGACCAGCAGCATCCAGCACGGAGATTGGGGTGGTCACCCCTCAGTCGGTGCGTGCCTCACCTACTTGTTCTGTCAGCTGAAGCGCTCTCATTTCAGACTCTGTATGTATTTAACTTTTTTTTTTTTCCTTCAGAGTACAAGTTCCGGAAGCTCTACATAAAATTTAGAGAAAAAAAAGCTATCTGAATGGAGATCCTTCTGCATAATGATGTGCTTTCCACAGAACTACAAATGTTAAACCATAAAAATTACTACCTGCATTTCGGAACAAATCTCTAAAGATAATTAATGTACAGAGACAATTTTTACTTGTGATTATTCCTTCAAGATGTATGGCTGTTACTCTTGGGAAGGAAAGTTCTGCATTATAAAATTCCTGCGTGATGGTGGTTGCTTAAAGAACCACTGATGACATGGGAGAGATGCTGCCTTTTACTCTGAAAATCCCAGAAATGATGAGAAGTCACCATGACCAGAGTGTCACTTGTCATGAACGAAGCACACAAAACATAAATTGTGTGTGGAATGTTTTATTTAAAGACTACTTCTATGCCAGAAGGACGAGTGAAAAAAAAGGTTGAATCTGTTCTCTTAAAATGAGGCGGTATAGAGTAGTCTGGGGAACTGATGGCTAAAAGCGGCTTAGCAGAAGATACTTGAAATCACTCGAACGGTTACGAAAAGCGCTGGCTGAGGCTCAGGAGAGAGGCATGCTGATAAATGATGTCGAGCACCGGCACTGCTCTGCCTCCGCACCTCCCCTTCAGCCCTTCCCCGTGCAGAGATCAAAGAGCAGCAGCGCTTCATGGGCCAGATCAAAGCCCAGGCGGGGCCAAGCTCATGTCCTTAAGGAAAAGGCGGCTGCGATTCGAGAAAGGAACGCCTCTGGGCTTGCAGGAATGGTGCTAACGTGCGTGCCTTTGCTATCGGGCCCAAAGCAAACCGAGAGGCTGGGGGAGGCACCCAGGCTGGTGCTGGGTGGCAGCAAAGGGTTGGGGTGGTGCGGACCCCCGGGCTTGGGCTGTGGAAGTGGCTTGCGGCACGGCGGGTCAAGTGCTGCCTGTGAATAGAAAAACATATAAAAATGTCAGTACCCAATTTCTGCTTAGATGGTGACCTTTTTATAGAGCAAGGTGCAAAAAAATCAAAGCAATGCTATTTTTCCTTTTTCCTAAAAAGGAGGAAAAGAAGTAGAAGAAAAAAAAAGAAAATTGTTTTTAAAAAGGATGCTTGCTTAGTGAGGGCAGATGTGGCCATTCGTGCTCGACGTCTGCAGTTTCTGAATGGATGGAGGCAAGACTGCACCAGAGAAGGGCTGAGCTAGCGCATCCTTCACTGCCGCTGCCAGGTTTAACAGAAGTTGCAGCTTGCTCGCCGTGCTGGGCGGCAGGAGTCTTGATAGATTTGTTGGGTGGCAAATATTGATATGAGAAGTAATTTAACCTACTTCAGGCCTGAGAGAAGCCGAGAGATAAGCTACGTACCGCAATGACTTTACATGAGGAAAGTGCTCGGATCTGAAAATAATACTTGAAATCAGTCGATTCCTTCTTTCCAAATGAAAAACAGTCTAATATCTGTAGAGCAGATAGTGTTCTCACGTGCTGTTGCATTGGGTTTTTTTATAGATGCTTTATTTTTAAGACTGCCTGGTGGGAAATAAGGTTGACTCGGCACACCCAACTTATTTGCTTTGGTAACTCCGGCAATGCAATTTATCAACTTGTTTCAGTTTGACTTTGAGAGATGTTGCCTGACCGTAAACCTGCTGACCCCCAGGAGCTTGGGGTGCCAGGCGCCCCGGGGACCGCGGCTGCCCCCGTGACCCTCCGCTGGAGGATGAGCTCGAAGTGGACGCGGAGGCTCTTTCCGTACGCCGCTGCGTCTGCTGGTGGTAGGAAGCTGCCTGCAGCCGGAGCTGCCGTGGGGCTGGTGGGCAGCGTGGAGGAACAGGACCCTGTGCCGCACCACCGGCAACCCGTACGGAAAGGATGAGAGTGCGTTACTTGCTAATATGGCTTATAACAAGGGCAAAAGCTATAGAAAAGGAATACATTCCCTCGTGTAAATAGAGGAGACGTTTGCTGTGACAGAGCTAATTAGGCTCCTGGGAGAATTTATGCAGAGCTAATAAGAAGCAGAACTAAACGTTGTCTTAATTTACCCTCGAGCTCACAAAAATGTTGTTCATTCATGTTGCACTAATTAAGCCAGCAGCCATTAACCCTTTTTTCAGAGACGGAGACCCTTGGCACTGAAGAGGAATTAAAGCCCACGCTTTCCAGCGAGCATCGCTGCATTTCTGCAAGTCCTCAAGCCCTTGGCTCTGTAGTGAGCATCAGTGGTCCCTGGCTGCAGCTGGTGTGAGGTTTTGAGCTCCATCTAACCACAGCTCCAGCCTGGGTTTGAGCCCTCTGCTCATATCGCAGGGTGCGTTTTGTGTTCGACTGTTTTGTTTAGTGCAAGCGACCTAATGCAAGAGAGAGCAGATGTGATGAAAATCTTGCGTTCTCACAAGATTTCAAGTTCAGCTTTGGAGACTCTGGTCTGGGACAGCCTGGATGAGGTTTAGGCAGCATTTCAACCTTAGAGGGCTTAGCCAAACTCAACCTTAGCTCTGAGCACTACTAGATGTACGCTCATCTCTGGTAGTTTGCAAGTGACTGATAAAGTAGAAAATGCCAGAAGTATGAGAGCTGTAAGGAAGAAAGGAGATTTAGTGGGTTTTTCCTTTTTTTTCCCTTTGTCTCACATAAAGCAGTGAAAACACGTGATTAAGAGTAATCTGAAAAATGGAGGCCTGATCTTCTGCTACTGCCTTTGCAGTATCACTTTTATCTGAAGTACTTCTGCAACAGCTCATCCAGCAGTCAGCCGCCCTGACTTACACGTGAGAAGAGCAAAGCAGCTCCCTCTCTGTACCCGAGGTACATTACAAGAATTCAAAGTGATCAGGAGAATGAAAAGGGTAAAAAATGATATTTAGTGCTCATGTGCTTTGAAAAGCAGAGATGAACCTGGTGACTGCAGCACCGAGCGGAGGGTCTGCTGTGCCGTATTTCACAGAGCAATAGCGATGCGCCTTTGTACTTTGTGAGATGAGAGTGAAATGCAAAATATGGTGCTGGTTGTTGTTATCTTGTTTCTGTCGCTGGTTTTGCTCCCCAAGAGGAGCACCATCAGCTGCCCTATTGCATTCTTGGTTAACGTGAGTCTTCCAATTTGGGTGTAAGGTCTCTTCATGCTTTGTCTTGCAGATCTCCCTCCATAAGAGGAAGGAATATCCCTTGGTCAGCACTGCAGTGCTCTCAGGTTTATCAGTTTGGGGATTTTTTGTTTTGGTTTTTGGTGGGTTGGTTTGGTTTGATTTGGTTGTGGGTTTATGTTTGTTTGTTCCTGGTAACAACATCATCTTAAGCAATGTTTAGCACTTTCGAGGGTGTTTAGTTACTTGGAGAAAATGTTATGAATTATGCTAGTCGGTTATGCTGCCTTGCCAAGATTTCTTGTAAGGAGGTGGCTGGAAGTGTGTACAGTGCGATGGAAGCAGCGTGGCTGTCGCAGCCAGCCGAGGGGGAAATCTGCACACATCATCATCCAGATGCTGAATTTGGCAAAGCAGAGAGAGAAAAACTACTACTTGTCCAGCCGATGTCCTAATATTGGATGTCCTAATATTGCCCATCAGGCTATGGCCTGAAATTCTCTGCTGGCAACCAGGAATCTGGGAGACTTCAGCCCTGGAACTGTATTTCATGCTGCCCTTTTCTGCCTCCCTGGCAGAGGTCATTCGTTCCTGGAGATGTGGGTCAGTGTGAGACCGTTCCTCAAAAGAGCATGAACATGATGATGTGAAGAAAGGACAAGCAGTCTCCAGACGTCAGCAATTATTCCACTGTCACAAGCAATCTCTCATTCATAGGCTTCTTATCAAATAGAAACAACGCGTGCATTGGCTGAAGATGTTTTACTTTGGGTAGTGAGAGGGAAGTCTCACACTGATGTGTATTTCCGTAGCTCTCCTTACGGCGCAGGGGGTGTGCTCTGCGAGAGAACTGCAGGCACGGCTCTCGCCCAACAGCTTCGTAACAACAGCGTGCACCAAGGAGCAGAACAACCCAACGGTGCGAATAATTTTGTCTTCACCTGAAGATGTGGAAGAAGTTGTCAAGAATATAAAAAAGAAGTTTTTGAAGAAATCTGGGCATTCACATGAAGAATAGGAAATAAAGCTGAAGTTGTCCTAAACCGATGTGCCCAGCAATGTCTGTCCTTGTGCGCGTGTCTGTCCTCGTCCCCGCACGTGCACCAGCCGCGTCCCTTGCCAATGCCCGCACCCATGGGCGTGCGGAGCTGCAGCTGCTTTTGCTGCACCCCCTTCCCCAGCCAGCTGTGCGCAATTCACTTACGGCCAGCCCCGACTGCCTGCTCCCGCTCCCGTCCGCTGTTGGGACTTTTCATAGAGAAAGAAACACAGGGCTCGAGGCACGGAGACTTGATCTGAAACTGCAAGGTGGCTACAATTCGATTTATTGGGCCAGCTAGTTTTCCAATTTTCGGTTTAATTTAAAAGCATACTTTATATGAGATTGGAAGAGTAAAAGACAAGGCGTCCATCCGACTGGACCAATTTGACCAATTCTGGGGCAGTGGCCCGCGGGCTGACGATGCTGCCTTGATCCCACGTCGTCGTGGCTCAGCTCCTCCACGGGGCCAAGGGTGCCCGTGGGGACACGCTCAGGGGGTGGGCGTTCTGTACAGCAAACTGCCTAAAAGTCTGCTGTTGGTGTCCAAAGTCAAGAACCAATAATGATATGTTCACGTAAGCAGGGAGTTATTGCTGCATCTTTTTATTGCAATTTTAATTGAAACAACCATCAAAATGATCATCGGTTTAATTTTTTTTAGTGTTAATGCTTTTTTATAAGCCAGTGAAAAACTCCAACCAAATGAGAAAAAATAAAGCTTTAATAAAAATTTAGGCTATTTTCTTTCATCTTTAGCAATTCAAAATGCTCTTCGTTCTTTTAATCATTTCAATGTAAAAACTTGCAGTTGTAAAACACCAAGAAGAGCTGTTACAAGATATGAAGCTAATATCACACCTGGTGTGCACATGTGTGAGAACCTGTAGTGTCTCCTGCCAGGAGTATTTTGTGGTGCAGTTCAGTAGCTCTATCATATTTGTAACTATTGCTTCTTCCTTCAGGTAAGAGCAAAAATCAAATCTGGTTGGGTTTTGGCTTTTCTTATACATACAAGTATGAGGCATTCACTAAGCGTTGTCAGTGAAACTTGTTCTGAACTGGGCATGAGATACCGTTAGGGAGATGTTCACTGTGTAGTTCTGAAGACAAAAATTGCTGCAGACATCTTGGAGAGAGCACCTACCACAATTCTGCAGGTATATACGTGAACTAGTTCCAGAATCTATTGATTCTGAATATGAGCCGGGACCAATCCACTGGGAAGCAGAAACTCCAGTAATTTTATTTATTTTTTTAGTAATTTTAAGCATTTCCAATGCAACCTCAGTATTGTGTTATGGTGTTACCTGTATTTGCAATCACAATTTATCAAATGACTAGTGGGTGATACAATATTTTTCAGATATAAACCTTTCCTCTTTTTTGAAATGGGAATATATTTCTAATAATATTGAGATGGCTGGATAAAATCATGTTAATGTGTATGTGGCCGTTCCCTTTGCTAAGTTTCCTACAGTATCTCTTGATGTGAAATTAAACTCACATGTCAATTATCGTCAGCGGGGAAGTGCTGAGTTCTGTGTTAACGAAACCACATCCCCAGTGATTTTGTGTTTGCGTATGCCAGCGCCCTTTGCTGTTCGGATCCTGTGGCTGCAGCGCAGTAACGTGAGTCATCGGAAGGGTCTTCAGAATACGCTGTCGTTATGCACCGTGTTGTACTTATTGAGAGATAGAGTCCACATTACAGGTGCCGATCTATTTAACGACGCTCTAGCACTTCTCAATGCCTCTACTTCTTCCATAGAGGACGTACCTGGTACTCAGAAGTCCTCTTTTAGGAGATTGGGTCTTACTTACCCCTTTCTTAATAAACCTGCAGTCTGTGGGCAGATCAAACATTTTGGAAGAGAAAATATTTTAATTTTTTTTCTCCCAGCTGGATGCAGGGAGGCTCCGGACTGCAGAACAACTTGCAAAATCGTTGGATAGACCTGGCTGTAGGTGACTGACATGGACCTGAACGTGCCCGGACCCACCCAGGCTGCTGCTTCGCAGGTTATTGCTGTCTCTTGCAACTTTTGCAGACTTTGGTGAGAAGAGGCAGAGCCCATCCGTGCTCCAGCGCTGGAGGGTGTTGGGAGGAAGAGACAGCGCGGTGTCACCAGATGGGGCTTCGGGGCCCTGAGTCCCCCAGGGCGGGTGTGCAACGCGCGAGGAGGTGAACGCTCGTTAGGGAAGATTAAAAGAGAGGGGAAAAACGCTCGAGAGAGGCTGAGAGCACAAACAGGCATTGAGGGGTTACTGTGGGGATGTGGGGGAAATACGTGCTCAGAGCTCCTCAGCCCCAACCAGAAGAGGTTGGTAAGGACAGATCTAATCTGTAGCCAGATTGGGCTGTAGAACTCTGAAAAAGGCAAAATTTTTGACACACATTTTCTTCCTAAGAATATGGGGGTGGGGGGCAAAGCCAAAAGCTAGAAAAAAGTTAATCAAATAGCCTAAGTTAATAACAATGGTTTGAGTTTGAGGTATTTGTCTGATGAACGTATACATCTTGTGAATGTCTTACCAATTTTGTTTGCTAAATTCTCTATTTCCCAATATTGCACATGCAATTGTTACTTTGCACACTATAATGCAGGAAAAATCTCTTTCATTTTCAGTGAACATTTCTGTATATTTACCTAAAAAACCACTTTTTATCAGCTGCACGTTCAATTAATTTTATACATTGTTGACGGATGCTCATCCTTAAGCAATGCTGGTTCATGGGAGGGGGTAATTACTCTGCTGCAGATTGTATTGATTTTTCTGTATTGTTAGTGTGTTATAGGATTGCATACCTGTTCAGTCCCAACAGTTCGTCTTGTTTTCATCCGTTTTCTACGCAGATTTTATTTTCATTCCTGGTGTTACTGAAGTCAATGAGTTCACTGAAGCATGACTGGACAGATTGTTTGGATTTTCTGGTTTCACAAAAACTGGACAAAAAAATTGTTTGGTCTGAGGGTGTCTTATGATTACTTACCAGTCTTATAGATGCTCAGTAACTAAAATGAAGTCATAGCAACCACGAGCTGTTTACGGACCTAATCTGATGACAATACATTTCTTGAAGTGGAGGGGTAGACTGGATCTCCAGCACTTATCACAGCACCACACCGCACAGCCTATGTCACTTCATTTTTTACACACACATTAAAAAAAAAAATAAAATCTTTCTCTTAGCACATGAAAAATACAGTACAAGACATAATTTAAAAATGTGTAGTCTAAGGCATGAGCAATATGGAGCTTCTCTGCCCATGTGTCTGTGCGAGCTGGCACATCAACCACCACGTTCTCCTGAAGACACGAGCAGTGCCGTTGGTGGGCTCTGTATTTTCACACCCAAGGGTGGCCCATGATTTACTCTGTGCTTCCCAGGTGGCCCTGAAGTGCAGGGCACTGCAGAAGAGTCTCCTGGAACTAACCACGATGAGCTAATGTCCCTGGAAAGTTTTAGTGTAAGGTTAAAAAAACCCAATTCAGCTTCCTTCCAAGGAAAGCGAAGTGTAATGAGGGAGGAAAACATGACAGAAGAGAAGAGCTGATAAGAAGGAAACTGCAAACGCATCTTGGTGAGTACGAGCTCGCCCTGCTGCAAAGCTTTCCCTCCGCAGCTGCCCCCGGGTTGCTGTCCTCTTGCAGACCATGTGTCTCTGCAGCACAGTCTCACCAGATGTGATGCTGATCAGCACAGGGAAACATCCAGACGTGAACAACCTACAAAACACTGCGCGGACAAATACGTGTTTCAGAGACTCCCTTCTGAGAGGTGATAACGAATGTGCTCGTGCAACCACCAGCCGCGGAGGTGCCACAGCCCAGCCGATCACGGTGGCTCCTGGAGCAGGGGCAGCCACGTGAAGGTGTGCTGGCACTGGGAAGTGGTTTAGCAAAGGAAAGTAACAGCGAGGAGATGTATTTCCTCTCTATAAACGCTTCAGTGGAACAGGCATTAAAGAGGGAGCAGAATGAATTAAATTAAGGGACACTGCTGTGCTAAAACCAGATCAGTGTAACGTGACTATGAATTTATTTGGAGAGTGCAAATTAACAGGTGTTAGCCTCAGAGCAACCAGGGTCAGGGAGAACGCTGAAAATGAAGAGCAGGAGAAAAATTGACTTCTCTTTTGATGAAGCTTGATTGTTTGTAGTCGTGGTTGGACCTGTTAGCTGGGGAAACGTCAGCTGAAAAGTGAAGCACTACCCCATGTTTTCATGAGCTAAAGTAACTGTTTCTGAGATTATTTTTCTGTTTCTTCTTTTTCCCCTTGCAATCATGTTAATACTTTTTAAATGCAGACACAGGTCTGGAGATTATTCCTTTAAAAATGAAAGCTAATTTTTAGAACATCGTATTTCTGGAATGTCTCAATGAAGCACTGGAAATCCAACACCTGGTGTGTGCTGGTGCTCAGCACACAGTGATGGTGCTGACCGGTGTCACATCTGTAACACTGCGTTCGGTTTTCATCCTGCTCTGGGATTTTCAGGTAGCATTCATTCCCCCCAAACACTTCTGTTGAATACGGATCGGGCTTAAAAATGCAGCAATTCTGTAGTGTTTGGCTGCACCAGGTCCCACAGGAGGTAAAAAGTGCAGCACGGTCTTGAGTCCCAGCCCTGTGAATCAGGGGAAGCAAGGTCTGCATGCATGAAAATTTCTTGCTGTTTCTTCCGGATGATCAATGGTAGAAATTATAAAACCATGCCAAACCAGCCCAACATCCCAGAATATCTTTGCGATCTTTCCCTGTGCACCACTGCTACTCTCACCCCACTTGCAGCCCAGCAGTCCGAGCTCTTCCCAGGGCAGCCCAGCAGCCCTCTTAAGCCAGGGGTGGAGGTGGCCAGGTTGCAGGATATGCTCGTTGTCTGGAAAAATGAGGAAAGAAGGAAGATGGAGGTGGATCATGTACTAGACATGGGAAGCTAGAAAACGCTCTCCCTGTTTTGAGCTCTGCCTAGCCATAGATTTCCATATAGCTCTAGCAAGAAAAGAAAGCCAGCAGCTTAATAGCTTAGGTGTGAAGCTTACTGTGAAATCCAATCCTTTGGACAAGGAGCGAGAAAGTCTTCTGAGACAGACGGCAAATTTTACATGGGGGCAATTTCCTGCTCAACTTCTATTATCCTTCGATGAGTTCCTTTACTTGTCATTATATCTTTCTACTATTCTCTCTGTTTCCTGAAGTAGGAATTCATGTGTAAGATAGAAGGGCCAGCAATATGCTGAGGATGCCCAAGACTGATCGTTGGAAAGCTTTCCTCTGGGATGACTGGAGAGAGCAGAGGAAGTCTGTCGGCCTGGGAACGCACAAGCTGTTACTTTCTTGCTGAAAATGCAAAGTATCCAATAGCTGTAGTTAAATAATGCATGCAAGTCAATCACATTCTTCGAATTACCCATCAGGAAATGCGGAAGAACAGATATATGGGTGATAGTCCGCAAGGCTGTTAAATTTGCATGCCTCTTCATTGCCACCCGCCTCTGCCGCGCCCGTGCACAGACGTGCTCCCCGTCCTTTGAAACAGGACCCCCCCTCTGTTTGTCATCCGAACTGGGAGCAGATTGCCACGAAGACAGATAACCCTGGTGTAAGAGGGGTTACTCGCACCGGTGATTAGGCAGGACCCAGCGCACAGAATTCATTCTGTTTTCCTCCTGTCTGCCCGGGCTCTTACCAACCCGATCAGGTCCCTGGGAAACTTCCCACCCGCCATCTGTTAGAAAGAGTCGTTCTCAGTAGATTCCTAAAGCAGTTTTTTGTTGTGTTGTTATGATTTTGCTTACCTTGTGAAGATGTGTGGTATTTTGTCTTTTTATTGTTTGGACAAAACTTCCCTTTTTGATGGAGATATTTCTATTGTTAGTGTCCTCGCAGTACTCTTGTCTTTCAGGGACACTGACTTTGGGTTTATTCTTCTTTTGTGGTACTTTCAGGTACTCTTTGGGGCAAAAAGTTTGAATTGCTTTTTAGCCCCTAGTACAGCATCTTTAAACAATGTCCATGCTGCTGAAGAGCACTTATATTTTATCTGATCCTTCTTCTGATTTGCTTCCATTAGCTTAAAAACGTTTCTGGGGTCCTGTTACCAACGCGAAAGGCTGCTGTCAGGAGGCCTTGGGGAGTTTTACAGGCAGAAACCCAGACAATGGAGACCGACCTCAATGACCTCTGTGACATCCGTAGCATTCAGCAAAAGGATTGTGCGCTTTCTGGCAGGGCAGTCAGTCACCGGATTTGACTCCTTGCTTCACCAAAATGAACAACAAGAAACCAAACCCTGGGTGACACCTGCTTTGTAGCCAAGCACAGCGGCAACTATTTTCTGTAACGGAGAGACAGAGCTAGATGATCTTTGAGGTCCCTTCCAACCCAAACCAGTCTGTGATTCTACGAGTCTCTTAGCTGCAGAGGTTAAATGTCAAACACAGACACCAGAATCCTGGCTTGACCCAGCACCTGGGTGAAATTGCAGGTTTCTCAGTGCGAGAATGTCCAGTGTTTCTTTTTAGCTCATGGGTATCTACAGCATTTTTGTCTCTTATTAATTGATTTCACATAAAATAAAATGAAGGGAATAAAATGAATACTATAGATTTAAAAAGAATAAAGGGAGAAGAGGTCCAGCGTGTCATGAGCTTTATCTGATCTTCTCCTAAAGCATTCCAGCCCTCTAGCTACCATATTATTTTCCTTTCTAGCCCACATTTCTAACACTAGGACAAACGTGAACACCCACTCTGAAACTGCTAATCTTTGGGTTCATTATGCAAACCAGCATAGACAAATATTTCTACAAAATACTTTGCGTGTATTCTTATATACATTTTTCACAAACTTTTTGGAGGAAAAAAGTCAGTAACGTTCTCCTGGCATCCACCTGAAACCTCAGTCACTGATCTGTTTTCTTCAAAATCTTCAAAAAGCGAGAGCAGGAGTGTTTCTCATGTGGTATATTCACTAACCACCTACTTCAGGGTCCTTCTCAGCTCCAGCAAGTCCGACCACCACGACTGCTGCTGATGTTGATGTGCTTTCAAGGAGCCGGTAAGAGTTTTGTTTGCTTGTGTGCTTTAAAGGTGCAGGCTGTTTTGCGGGAAGCACCTCTTGTTTTGCTTTGGGTATTGTTGATCTCCGTCTGACGGACGTGCTGGTGGGCATCTGCGGGGGCAGCAGGGCGAGGAACGGGTCCCGCACTGCCGCAACAAGCAGCGTCTCCCTGCTCCTATAGATTTCTTATTTATGATTTCTTATTTTTTTTAAAAGATATGATTTTGATCTTCACTTTTGCAAAGAAATGCTGTACTTCTCAGGTAGAGAAGTCAGTGCTGTTCCTTGAGTAAAGCAGGCTATTTTCCCGAAAGACCAGGTTTATTAGCAGGCAGTGCCGGTGCCCGCGTGCCGGTTCCCTGCACTAACGCATCGCGGAGCACCCAGCAGCGATCGCGCTGTGCCAACGCCTGCCGATGGCTCGGCAGCAAGTGGAATTGCACCCAAAGTGACTTAAATCCTTCTGCCTTCAAGGCCAGCCCTTTTGGGCCAGCCCTTCTCAGTTATCGGGCAGCACAACCCACTTGGGATCCCACATGGAAAGACCTGAGCTCACTTTCCCTTCGGATGCAGGTTACAGACCCAGCCGTGGCACGTTCCTGTCCCCGAGCTGCACGGTGACACGCTCCCGAGAGCAGCCGGGCCAGACTCCGGTAACAGTTAACCAGCTCCCTCCTTATCCGTAATTATTTTCCATCACTCTCGCCTCTAACCTTTTCTTAAACGACAAGGTTTCTTTAGCCAAGGTATTAATTTCCAGCTCCCAAAAAGCCTCTGCTGTGCGACTGGTACACGTGGCATCACTCACGACTATCTGCTGACATTCTGCTGGAGAAAAATGCTGCTTTCTAATCTGACAGTCCATAAATGAAACAGTTACGTGTCAAATAGCATCTTTTGACAAACTCACCGGATGAAAGACTTCTTCCTTTTGTGTGACATTTCGCCACATCTTTTTCTTCAATATTACTGACACTTTTCCCATTACCATGATGAAGTTCTAAGGCAAAAAGAAACTAGTAGTTGGTTCTTCTCATGAAAAGAATGAAAAGGGAATGCAATGAAAATTAGAGGAAAAAAGAGCTAATATTGTGCTAGTCAAGGGGAAGACATAGGACTGAGGATTAGTGTATATGTAGATGTGATAATAAATATCATGAATGCTGATGGTTTAAGATTAACTATGCAATAGGATTATCTGAAAAAATAGCATCTTGCGAATACAGTATTAACCGTATTTTCTGAAGGGGAATCCACTCCTGTGTTTCTTGGTGGTAGTTATGTGGCTCACTTTCTGGTGTTCTCTGTCAGAAAGCCAGCTCTGGGCTACGGCACCTAGAAATGCAGACATTCGGACAATCTAAACGTAACATGTCTGTGTGTAAGTACATTTAGCATGTATAACAAGACTGGTGGAAAACACCAAGTTTGGTTTTGTCATTCACATTCTTGCAGCCATGTAGCGGATTTTTTTTGAAGTTTACATTCTACTTTCAAGTCACTTTGTGTTTGCACCAGGGCTGTTGCAGGGCGGAACCCTGCTCCTCTCTGCTCTGACCGAGCTGTTAAAGCCATCGCCTTTCCAGAGTTTAAATCGCTCTCCTCAGGGGCAGGAGAATTTGTTTTCAGCTTCCTGTATTGCATTTGAATGGTGTGCCTTGTGAGCGTCACTTAAAAAATCTGTCTCTTGGGACTTTTATTTCGAATTTGCAATGGTGACAGCTATTTCATTTCATTTTGGTTTTGCTTAGTGACTTAGCAGCAGCAGTTTGCACAGAGCGGTAACCCAGTCCTGCGTGTAAGGTTTCCTCCTCTAACGTTACCTTTTGCCTGTGGAGCATTTGTGGATTCAGGGGGCCAAGAACTTCTGGAAACTGGGGAAAGAGACTGGGTCAGTCCTGCCAAGTTGATACTGTAAAAAAAAAAAAGCAAGGAAACCCGATGCAAAGACAAGTGAACTATTGGTTGTGGTTTCCCACGCCACAGGACATCCAGACGAAAGCCCCGGTCCCACTGCCAGCTCTCGCACCTTCCTGCCTCGGTGTGCCGGACCAGAGTTTGCGAGGACGAACTGTTAACGTTTCTGACAAGTTTAGGCAGAAAGGGCTCAGCGTTCTCTGAGACTTGAGGATTTCCCCGAATACCTAGGATTAGTCCTGCAGGAAGACACTGCTCAGCAATAGTTCTTTATAGTATATATATCTGTAAGAAGCTCTGTAAAGCTGTTTTGCTAGAGTTACACCTGCTGAATATCTACTGCAAGTATGCAGAAGACGGAGGAGGGGGTTTCTCTTTCCTCTCAAACAACTCAGGCGAGGGCGATGGTGGAAGAAAAATCCAGGAGGATGGAAGAAGCCAGACAAGGGATTGTGCAGTCTCCAGACGCCTCCCCTCCCTCTCACACATTTCCTCTCCTAATGCCCGCGCCGCCGTCGGATAGAAGCCAAGAGTGGGCAGACGCGTTGGCAGCTGCCGGGTCTGCATTGGAAATGACCGAGTTTGCCCTGAGAAGTTTTCACCTGTGAAGCATGTGGCTCATCTTCCTCAAGCTGAGCGAAGGTTCTGAGGACTGTCAAATCAACCTGACCATTTTTCAGTTACGCTGATACGTAAAATGATTAATTCGGTGGAGTGTTCTGCTGTATTGAGTGGGGCGGGGGAAGAGAAGGAGGCTTGTGTGCTTAAGCGTCTTCCTAAGCATTTATTTAGTTGAATCCTGCACATTGTATTTGACTTTCTGCAAAATAATTTTGATGCATATAGTTATCTAGATTAATATAAAGCCTCCAATGTTAAACATTTCACAAAGGCAGCACTGTCATTCCCAGAGGGTCACAGTTTAAAAAGGATTTGTGTCTCTAATTGCACTCTTAAAAAATTTCAAAAATCTTCTACAGAGAAGAAATGCTGCCTATGCTCTGTATAAAATTACTGACTTTAAAGATGACTGTAGTTAGTCGGATGATACTTCAACCCTGTATATCCTCTGATGATCATATCTTTATTTTTAGGCACCTGAACTTGTCACTTTTCAATAATCATGGAATTCATTGTAAGATGGAATTTAGTGGCTTTGGTCTCTTTCATATTCAGGACTCAGCTGGCTGATACTTTGCCTTCCATGAATTGTTTTTCTTTTGTATTTGGGGAAAGCAAACCAAGCTAAAAAACAGAAGTAGAAAACATCAAATAAAATTATAAAGTCATTTTAGCATGTGTTTTGAGAGATCCTGCATTCTCTCCAGTCATCTTCTATGTTATGATTATTTTTAATATCCAGTTAGGGAAATATATCCCTAAAATATTTTTTCTGATGGAAAAATAATATCTTTTAATGCTGTAGAAAAATTCATTCCATTTTATTCCTACTTTTATTGAAATACTCTCTAGACATTTTTTTATTTGCAATGTGATGCTACATGATCTGGTTAAGGATGTTTTTTCATTGTTAATCTTAAAGTTTCTAACAGGAATGTAGAAATGAATTAGGTTATGTAATTAGACCTCTTCATCTAGCAAAATATTGAAAACATGTATTAGCAAAATACTGACCATTTTTCAGAACTTTTATATTAAAACCCTACTTGACCATATACGTACGTGGACACACGCACATATAAATAAATAAAGACACACACACACACACACGCATTGAACTTCCCTTTTTTGTTTCCCCTTGAAGCTGAAAGCCATCTGCCGTGAAACCTGGTGAGTGAAGCCAGACGACTCGTAAGAGCGTGCAGGTTGCTGTGTAAGATTTTCTTGCTTATTAGATTAGTTCCTTCCAATTTTGCTCAAACGAGGACAAAGTCTGTATAGCACATTGACTTCCCTGCCTCAGCCAGGGGTGACCGCCGTCCAGACCGAGGGAATGATTGCGTCAAAGCTTTCCTCTACCGTGTCCCGGGCAAGCTCTACGGAAATGTTGGCAATGAGATTTCGCACACCGCTATTTCCTCTGTTTTTGTTGTTAACGTTTATTTTCTAAGCATATCACTTTCCAGGAAACACAGTAGAACTAATTTCAATAATTATTTTTATTGTATTGATTACAAATGCTTTTTATGTTCCCAAAGTTTTGATTAATAAAATTTTGATTAACAAGAAAGTAAAAACGAAATGTTACTTTTTGTATAATGCTCTAATTTTATTGACCCTAGTTATTTATTGATTTTTCTACTTGAACAGCCGTGTCCATAGCCATGGAAGCCCCCTCATGTTCTTGGCTGCCACGTCTCATAATTCCTCTCAGGAGTTCATCAGCTTTTATTTAACTGCTCATTTTTCTGGACCAGTTGCTTTTTGCTGCATTGTGTCATAGAAGATATGGCTATAAAGAAGGTTAAAATTTATTCCCAACCCAGACAGGGCCCATCATATCGAACATTTTGATAAGGATCAAAAAGTAACAAACAATTACTTTTTGAGGAGTCTCTTTTTCCAGTGTCACGTGCAGAATAGCCTGTATGTCCTCACGGTGTCGGGGGAAAGCCGCGGGAGACCCTGTGAAGCTCCAGCCGTGGTCATGAGACATGAGCCCACCGCTCCTGTCCCATCCGTGCGTGTGCTGCTGGAATCTTCCTGCAGCATTTTCCTGGGTACCAAAGCATCCAGGCTTTATCTCAGTGAGCTGTAGCAATATCTGTGCTTTTCCTTAGTAACATCACCCGGTTTCTATTTCTGTGTCCCTTGCTGAAGTTGAGGCTACTGAGGAAGCCCTGATTTAGTCGTACGTCCTTTACCTCCGCCGCAGGGGGCTGTCCCCCCCCGGAGCAGCAGCCGTGCGGTGGAAGTCCGGGCTCCCCAGACATCGCTCTCCTGCTGCCCACACCCCTCTCCCCCCATCCCCGCACCGTTTCCTAGAACCAGGCTGCCTTGCTCTCCCCATGGCAGGGCCTCCCGAGCTGGCCTCCCGTCCCTCCCAGCCTCCTGCTGCGAGGGCAGCCGTGGCTGTTCCGCTCTCATCTTGGATGGAGTACCCACGCCGGCCGACATGCCCATGCCCACCCTCTGCCCCCCCTCTGCCCCCCCTCCTCGTGCCAAGCGGCCGTCCCCCTTCTCCCCCAACATTTGCTCGCTCCGTCCCCCGTCCCGCGCCCATCCCGCGGATGCTCACACCGCCCCAGCAGCTCAGGCTGCCAAAGGAAGATTTTGATCAATGCAAACTTCAATCTTCTTCACCTCATAAAGTGTGGTTTCATTGGAACTCAACCGTTAAAATATTGTAAATTCCACAGGGAGTTTGTTTTACAGAGAGAAAATTACAGCAGCCTAGCAATGGTGAAACAACTGGTGCTGATACTTTGGGAACATACTCTTTCAATTCTTTCTTTCACTTTAATATCTGTTTTGCAGTTTTATTTTGTTTAATGTCATAAATTTTAATACAGAACCTAAAATGGAAATAAAAACACAGCCTTATTTTTTTCACAAATTTTTCACTCACAAGTATTTTTTACGTATCCCTGTGTCTAAACATCTTATTTCAAAGGCTTTATTCTTGATTTTTAAGTGCTTCAGTGATTTGAGGCTGTTCAAGAAGTTTTCTCTGAGCACAGAAATTATGAAGCAAATACAGGAAAACTGTAACCTAAACAGTATGTTAAACGTCCAAATTTGAAAAAAAAGGAAACAGAAAAACTGCAAAGTGGAACTACAAAGGGATTCAAGCCTATAATAACATCTCATGAGAAACTTTGACATCTCTCATTCTTTTTATCTGGTCAAAGGAGTCTGGCACATGAGAGCATGCTTGGTGCTTCCCGGGGGAGGGAAGGCAGCAGAGGCAAGAGCCAGGTGCTCTCAAGAGGCATAAAAAGTGAGATTTTTGTCAATGAAGGGGTTTAATCATGGGAGAGGAAGAGAGGGAGGGGGCTCAGGAATCAAGTGAGGAAGCCAGACAGCCCAAGGGGCAGATCACCCCCGAGGTCCAACATCTCCGGGAGGCGTTGGGCAAAACCCAACAGAACATTCGAGTCTTGTTTCTTGTTTTCCTTCAGGAACAGTGAAAAGGAGATTGGGAGGCTGGAATGGGACCGTGAAGTTAAAATGACCGCCGTTAAAGGTAAATAATTGTCTGGTTTGTCTCTGCGCAGGTGCTGAGACATCTGGCACTGATTTCCAGTCTGGTGAAGACTGTCTCGTTAGGTCACTATGATTTGCCACGATCCTTGGTAGGACAGGGGTCTGCATCACAGCACGCTGCACATAGCGGTGTTCTTTATTAACTCATGCACTGACAGTAATATTTATGAAATATTATGGCACTGGTGGAGAGCATGTGCAGTATCAGGCGATGGGATGTTTAAAAGGCTCTATTATATGCAGCTGATCCTGAAAGAGCCTGGGCTGCAGTATTTGCAGAGAGCAGAACTTAATCCCTGATTCCAAGTGCTTTCACCTTCCAGTGCTGCAGAAGTTTAATGTTGGTTTCCTGCAGAGTGACATTTCAAATGATACACATAAAATTAAACAACTAATATCTCAGATCTGAGATTTTAAGTAACAGACAACCAGAATAATTTATCACTAGAGACTGAAAAATATAAAACATTTTTTTGTCAACATTGGATTGATTTAAATATTTTGAATATGTTTAACAGAGTTTAAATTATTTTTAGCCCAGACTTAACTGTTCTAAAAGGATAGGAAAATTTTGAAGAACCTAGATACAAGAATAATTTATAGGGCTGCTTTATGCTGTGATGCACAGTAAATCATTGTGAATGGATGGAAATGATTTTTACAACTCTTCCCTTTGAGGACTGTTATAACAATGCAAACTACTTTTGAAGGACAGCAGGTGATTTTAGTTCAGTTTGTATCAGTGCATTCATGATTTAAAGTTCTTAAATGGCAAAAAACAAATTTATTCTTTCTACCAGGAGAGTATTTTAAATCACCTTAAATACCAGTAGAGATTTATTCCAGTTTGTGGGATCCCATAATTAGTGCTGTAGAATGCAGAAATCATTCCTGGAGAACATCACAGGTTTCCAGGGACAGGTCAAATGGATGAGATTCCCAAGTTTCTCATCCCATCATCACCACCAGCACCGGGACGCCAGCGCTGCCCTCGGCAGAGTGGCCTGCTCTGCCCGGGCTGTCCGTGACGCCCATTTCTCGTGTCCTCTTGGATCTCCAGTCCCTGGCATGTCCATCACCCCTGCCCCTGCCCGGAGTGGGGATGCGGCTCCTGCAGGGCACCTGGCCCGGCCACTGCCCCAGGACGGGGCTTGGCTGACATTGGAAGGCAGCAATTTAAGAGGAGAAAAAACTGAGGTTCACCTAGATGAGAATAGCAGAGAGGGATGTGCTTGAAATCCCAGTTCTTGCTGAAGTTCCTGAAACCTGCGGTTCAGCTCAGGTGAAACCTGGAGCTGGGAGTGCAAGTAATTTCATGAAATGTGGATTAGTTGTTTTTACATTTTCCCCTTTCTGTTCTTTGCTTTCTGTTCTATTCATGTGCTTAGAGAAGATGGACAAGAAGATATTTCTGGCCTGCCATCTTATCTTTTCAGAGTGCAATTTCAACTTAAAACACATCCATCGCCTCTCTGGCACTGTGCTGGCACTGTCTCCATCTGCTTCGTGGTCCTGAGGAAAGCAGGAGGGACCCCCAGCCACAAGTCCTCCCCTGAGGGCAGCGCTGCCTGTGGCTCCTCTGCCCTTCCCTTGCCTTGCAGTGAGCCCAGGGTGGGGACCACCTGGAAGCCCCCAGATCGGGTCGATGGTCACCTGTAAAATGGAGGCTGATCAATTTTGCTTAGACCGATCTCCTCAGGTTGCGTGGGTTAAATCCTGCGAGTCCCGGGAGAAATTCAGGTGCAAACCAACCATCCAGTGCCAATCCACAGGCTCCCCAGCAGCCCTCGTGCTCCTGAAGTGTGCAGGTCTCTTCTAGGTCTGCCAGCCCTGTGCTGATGGTTTGGCTGTGCCCGGGAAGACGAAGCGGCAGGCGGCACTGTGCACATTCACCAGGCTCCCACCACCCCTGTCATCTCTCAGGAGTCATTGAAGGGTGTCTGAGCTGCGTCCTTTTGAACACAGATTCACTGTCATCTATTCAGTGAGATGAGGTCTTCCCATTCTCTGTACTTGCCCCAGCAAGGCCAAGTGCAACCAGGAATCATCGTTAGCTCTCCAGAGCCCTTTCCTGCTTGCCTGGCCTGCCCGATGCCCTGTGGCTCTCCCTCAGCAGCATCCTGCCCCAAGGCAACATTCTTCTCACCTTCCTCCACCATGCTTCAGACCCATCACAACGGTGTCCAGTAGAAGCTTTTGATGTCAAGACATTTCCAATGACTCTCCTTCATGGATGCCATTCAGAATGATGGCCATGTACTACTGGATGGAAGTGTCAAACAGTTGCTGAAGTGAAAAATACAGCAGCACAATTATTGCACTTAATTCAGGGTTATATATTTGGGGGCTACTGACTTGCCTTTTCAAGAAGCGGGTAGCTAATAACAGAGAAAAACTACCAATGCAGTTTACCTGAGATATTTCAAAGAACATAACAATATAACTGCAATTTTTAATTAATTAGTGTTTTTCATTTTTGTGTGTGGTTCAGCTCCTCTACTGGCAGTGATGTATGGCAGTTATCTATTTAGCTGTCCAGAAGCCTGTTGTCTGAGTGGAAATTGGATAGTCTATTTTTTCCCAGTTTTAATTGGGGTTTCTATACTTTCCCTTTATTCAGTACGGTTGTTTCTCATCCCCCCACAGTGGCTCTTTTCCAGCAGTTTGGACAGCGGTTCCTTCTGAAGCCTGCAGGAACAGTTTGGGTTGGCCGTGCCGCCCAGCAACTGAGCAGTCCCCGGTCACTGCCTGCAACTGTGCAATGCGGAGGGCCTGCGCTCTCAGGGGCGGGAACGGAGGTTGTGGGTGCTTCCTTCCACCCAGGACTCATCCGTTATTGCTAGAGGTGAGGCTGTGAAGATCTGGGGAATGTGCCTGTAAACTGAGCTGTGCTGGCAGGGAATGAGGGCACCCGAGTTTACCCACAAGCGTACATGCAGGGACAATCCTGGAAAATGGCAATTACAGGAGCGGATTTCACATCTTTTCTCCTTCTACTTGCTGATCTGTTGTCATTTAAAAAAGAAAAAAAAAACCGTTTCTATTCAAGCAAGTGGTATGTTCTTGTTACACAGGAGGGAGAACTGACTGGGTCACCATTAACATATGTCTCTCAAAAAAAGCAATAGTTTTTGATGATAGCCACTATAAGATCAAGAACACCATCAAGAAGATCACTGTTACAGCATTCCTCTCTAAAGTCTGTGCTTTACCCTGCTTTGACCACCCCTTGAACACAATGCCTCAGTACTTTTAGAAAGAAACCTTTCCAGAGATTTAGGCGACTTCATTCCAGCAGGAAAAGGCATGAGAACCAACTCAAAATTCATGTTCAAAATTAGAAACACATTTTTAATAGCAAAGTTGATCAAACACAGAACAAACTGCTATGGAAATGACGGAGAATCTTCCCATTGGCATCGCTAAATCAGGACAGATTTTTCTTTGAGATGATACATTTGATCTAAACTCAACCTGTCAAGTGTGATACAGGGCAAGTGCTGAAATCCAATACCCTGTCACATAGCCAAGGTCGTATCAGCTGAGATAACAGTTCCTTCCTACAGGACATCAAGGCAGAAGACAATTACTGCAGCTGTTCCTGCATGACAAAGCTCCCGGTGTTATGAGCCATGCCACTCCCATCTCGTCTCGAGACTTGTAGTAGAAATATTGTCTGGTTTTGGGGTGTTTGGGGTTTTCTTCCCTTTCCCCATAAACATTTTGGAGGAGTAGGCAGAAGGAATAGCTTCACTGTAAGGCAGACCAGCTGCTAGCAAAAAGATGTAGAAATGATACTGCAGAAATCAGGAGACGGTGGCAGCACAAACCCAGCACAATAACTTCTGGGCGACTTGCTGGCGAGCTCCCGTGATGTCCAATTTCCACCCAAAGTGCCCTGGGCTCCTGGCCAGGACCCGGGAAGAGCCAACGCTCTCGCTGCCCCCCCTCGCTCAGAGCAGCCGTACCAGAGTGCTGAATAAACACCGGGGCACCACGGAAAACCTTGAGCATCTGTTAGGGAGCTGAAGCTGCCGACTTAAGAAGGGACGCGGTAGGATCCTTTCCCAGCATGAACTCCTCCTTCCATCCCCCTCCAAAACAAACGAACTAGCAGACTTTTATTTTACAGTTTTCTTGTGTGCATTAGTGCAGTGGAGGAAATCGAAAGCAATGCAGCAGAGGTTTCAGTTGTACAGGGAGTGCAAATAAACCGGACTCCTGGGTCTCCGATTCTGCCTGCGGCCGTGACCCTGCTGCCGGGTTTCTGCAGCACACGACTGCCTTCCCAGCCCGCTGCTCCACACAGCTCTGCAGCTGCTCGCCAACTTCCTTCATATTTCTACGTCGTCAGCTTTTTTTTCTGAAGCAAATTTCCCACTTCTGTTGTTATCTACTTCTTCCATGCTGTGCTTTTAGGAGTTGCATTTACAGGTTCATGCTCTTCTTAATTGCATACGTAGCTTCCCAAGTGCCTTAACAGAGGGGCACCGTCTAGATAAAATAATTATAATCAAATAAAGATAAATACTCATTACATACATAGCATATACAATGAATAGAACCTTTCCATTTAAAGGCTAAAAGACAGACTTAATGATGAATGATATAGACTAATTACAGGTTTCATAATTCATTAGCGTCAAAATGCGAAAATGCTTTAAGGCAAGATAAATTGGTCAGCGCAGCCCCGCCGTGCCAGGTGCCAGCCAGCCTGCCGATCACCGGCAGATGCAAAGGAAATAGTGGGTTTCTGCTCTTCCTGCCCCATGTGTTTTAACGAGTATTCGTGAAGGTGTGAGTGCTGGCACCAGTGCAGCAGCGGTGCTGGGGGTGGGATGGAGACGGGGCCGCGGTGCCCGGTGAGCAGCCGTGCTCTGGCTGGCAGGCCTGGTGCATCCTGCAGGAAGATGTGCTCCTGCTTCTGCCCATCCGTCACTGGAGCTTCCTTCGTGCACATAGTGCGCACGGCATCTGTGCTGAATTATTGATGGGACTGCTTTTTCTTGTGGACATCTTCTCAACAGGGTGCAAGGTCAAGCCAATAGAATCATTGCACAGCGGCACCACAGCCTGCCGCACAGCTCGTCTGGGTGGTGAGCTACAGATACCCGCTGCTGTCGAATCTGCTCAATACTGAGGAAGAACAACAGAAACATGCCACTAACTTCATTCCATCGCTTTCTGGCCATGCAGGAAAGACTCTGGCTACTTTGCTTATTTTTTTTGCCTATTCAAGCCAGCGTGAGGATAGAAAATTAACCACAATGGCTAACAAAGAAGCAAACGACGCAGGAATTGCTGGGACTGAGATCTGTTTAAGGAAATACCCTGTGAGGTGCAGCATCAGGATTCACTGCTTGAGTCAAATGGTAAGATCCTGTAAACACAGGATATAAGATAAAAGGGTAACTGTGTGCATATGTACACGGATATTACTTTAAACTCCCTAAAAGAAGAAGGGTGCTAAATACTGCTCCCAAAAATCACTAACATTAATGAGGGGTAGTTAACTGCCACTATGAGCAAGACAGGTAAAAACCTTACAAAATTGCTGCACTCAGTAACTTCCTGGGTAAGCAGTTATTGAGTCTTTTTCATATATTGTCTGAAAGAAAAGTATTTCTTTTGTTATCGTTTGATGGAAACAACAAGGAAAGTTATTGAACTCATCAGGCTGCGATGTGTCCATTTCTGTATATTGGTTCCCTGTAGCTGAAAGTGTAAGATTGTGTAATTCAACCGTTTTAAACAGTTTTAAACTCCAGCCTGAAGGTGCTTCTTCTGCTCACTCGCATCTTATGGATGGCAGCTCTTGATGCCAAAACTGAAGAAGCTGTGTCCGTGAACGCTGGTGGCATTTATCCCATGGCCACGGGCTGGTTTCCATGCCACTGGCAAGGCTACTGCCCCAGGGTCTCTGCTGGCTGTGGGCTGCAGGATCATCCCACAGAACCTTACAGGTAAAACCACTGTGAATGCCTGCAGGAGACACAGAAAATAATCCAGCTGTAGCAGACTGAGGTAACCTTCTTGTCAGTCCTACCTGGGGGATGCTCCTGCAGCCGCTTGGGCAACTGCTGCACTGCCAGACTGCTCCACGTGGCCGCCTCGGGACAAGTGTCAAGAGCAAAATTTCAAATTCTGTAGCGCTTTCACTGAGCTGATGGAAATCTCCTGCATAATGAGAAGATAAACTTGGAGCTTCGTTGAGAGATTTGCCTGGCTGAGAGAAATCCTACCAATTTGGAGATGTCGTATTTGGGAGAGAAAAGTTGGAATGAATCCTATCACACTTGTGACAAGTGATGTCGAGCGTGATGTGTACCAAGACTATCTTTTCTGGCCTGTTTTACGTGGTATTACTAGAGAAGTATGTTGATACAGATTTCAAGAAGGAATTGCAATTATCAATGTCCGTGGAGCAGTTAAATTTACTGGCACTCATGAGCGGACGCACATCAGGACTGTCTGTGCAGTCACAGCAGCTTCGAGCAGCAGAGCCTTGTTGTCAGGGGGTTCTCAGGTGACCCAGAGCCCCTCGGCTGTCGGTGGCCATGGTGGCCCTGCCTGGGCGCAGAAGACACGTGGGGGATTGGGGAGGTGCCTGCAGAGACACCCCTTGGTCCTGCAGCACCTGCAGCTCCATGGGAAGAGGAGCAGAGCAAACTGCCCGCAGCGAGCGGGCTGCCTTCCTCCAGCACCGTAGTGATGATGGTCCAGTCCCCGTGGCTCAGCGGGATCTCATCAGCATCTCCTGTTCACACAACAGCAATGTCAGGAGGCAAGGAAGCTCTCCAGAGACTGCGAAGAAACACACCACGTTGTGCCTGCAACTGTCTCTGTGGTGGCAGCAGTAGCACAAGTTCCAGTTTGTCTGGGAGGGATTATAAATGGTTCAATAAAAGCTCCTTACTGCCCGAAGCCTGTACAGCTGCCTGTCCTCTGCCCACGGACGCCAACTCCTCCTCTGCCCGCTCCAGCACCGCCGTTCTCGACTGTGAGGACTGATAAAACGACGACACCCGCTATCTGGATGGTACATCCTTTACTACCAGCAGTGACTCTGTCCATAAGACATACTGCCATTTAAATTAAAAAAAACCACAGATTTTTTTTTAAAAAAAAACTTAATGCAAAATAAGAAAGAAACGTAGTGCAGAGTCACTGCTAACTATAACCCAATTTTAGTCTTATTTATAGGAGATGCTGTTGTAAAATTAAACCTTTAGATAATTCACATTGAAAGGCGAGTCTTGTGGAAACACTAATTACTATTATAGCTTATTTTTATTGTGTTGTCTTGTTACTCTTATTTGTTAGGCAATATCTGTAAAATTTTGATAGCAATGATGTACAAATCCTAAATTTCTGTAGCGTACGTGAAAATGCTGTCTCAGAAAGCCTGTAGCATACTGCAGGTAGTATCCAGCAGAAGAGAGCTGCACTGGGGAGTGCTGCCATTCTGCTTTGATTTAAAATGAACTGAAAAACCATTTCTGATCTACCACGTTTCTCCAAGCTGCAGGGTTACAGAACAGTCCCAGCATCTGGAAACATTTCAAACCTTTGTTCCTCATTTAGAGTTTAACCTTTTGAAACAAAATTAACAGCTTTTTATTGGGGAAAAAAAAAAAGTAAAAAAATAAGCTAGTGGCTTTTTTGAACATTCCAAGGCAAACATGGGAAAACAGTGGGAAATCTGTCCAATTGCATTTGGGAATTTATAGATTTGTTCCATGTACCTGAGTTTTTCTGTCTAAGGGCCTTGAGAGCAGCTGGAACACGGGGATCAGCGAAGGGTCCCCCCTCCCAGCAGCATTACCAAAGCGTCACCTCTGTTTGCCATCCACAGAGGACACGAGATGTTTGGTGACACAATTGCCAAAGGCACAAAAGAACGGTGGTAAAACACGATGGGGGTGATGCCAGAGACTACATCTGTAGCACGACACAGGAAGCATTTGAGGAACATCGGACAGGATTTTACAACAAAGTTTTACCTGGCCAGAGGATGCTGATCCGTAAAGGCTTCCTGGTCCCCAGCCAAGCCGCGGGTCGGGCAGGAGTGCAGGCAAGGAGCGCAGCCCAGCGAGGCGGTGGGAAAGCAGCAGACTGGAGAGCACTGGGAGTCCTGTGCAAGGTGCAATTCTTTGTGCTGTGGGATGCAGCTCTTATTTTCCCACTGAAGAGAGAGAAAGCTTCAATAATTGAAAGGTTTCTTAAGTCCTTTAACCTTGAAATGCTTTTTCTGGGCTACGGTGTCACTGAACTACAGGTCTCCACTTCTCCAGAGGTGTAAGACTCAGAGAAACTACAGCTGGGAATGGTGCCAGATTGGCCAAAATGAAAAACAAAAAAAAGAAAAAAAATCTTTCCATTTTTTTGCCACATACAATAAAATAACCTGCCCCCTCAAATCTCTCAGACTGTGACAGCTTTGAGCCTGTGGACCTTGTGAATGGAGAAATTTTGTATCAGTTTAATGTGTTGCTGAATAACCATTGTGAGATGACTGATTGAAATTCTCTGTAACATACGTAGAAGTGCGGAGAGATAAAACAGTCTTAAAAACATGTGGAAAACCAACAAAAATAAAGTAGCTGAGTGAAATTTGCTCATGACAGCTGTTCAGTGCTGCACTAACAGCTCACTGCTCTTGATATATGCTGAGGCACATGATTATGTTTCTTCAACCCTACTTCTAAGTTGCAGCAAAAATAACATAAAGGAATACTCATTAGCCACAAAACTCCTTGTTTGCATGCAGATACGGATGGGCATTTGCATATAAATAATCCGCTCCTTAGACATTTCTGGGAAGACAGACCTAGTTTTATGGGTGTTTGTGACTACTGCACAGGGGAAGAGATGGTCAGGCTCAAACACAACAGCCTGGGTGAAACAGCCGCTCGGGAACACCATTGTGCAGTTCGACCAACTCTGGCAATCAACCAGAGCATTTGGGCCTTGGGAAGACAGAGAAAACGTCAAGTATTCCCACGCTGCATCTCCGAATTTTATGCTCTCCTCCTTTCAAAGCCGTATCAGCCTAAGCTGAAGTCCTTGCACGTGATTGATAAAGGACTTCTTACCTAAGAATTTTCTTTCAAAAGGAAAACAAGAAGGTTGACTCCTTGTTTCTGTAACATCTAAAAAGCAACATCTGACTTCAGATATTTCTTTCTAAAGATTCAAAGAACGTTGATTTCCTATCGCATTGATGCAATAATGACATACGTGATACAGTGATTAATCACTCCCCTAGTCACCGCTCATTTCCCTTGTTACGTAGGTTAGGCAGCAAAGAGCTGTGCCTAATTTAGCAGGGATAAATCTATTTATCCCTAGTGGAGTTATTTCACTGCTCAGCACCAATTCTTCGTAGTAACTTTCATTCGCTTTTGACTCTTGACCAATGGAGAATTGATACATACGACCATCTTTTAAACACCATTAACCTGATGAGGTAACAAACATAGAGAAGCCCATTAATTCAAATATACATAATCAAAAAGTCATGCAAACTAAATCAGATATACAGTTAAAGCAAGAGATGCCATCTGTTCAAACTTTCTAAGGGCTAAAATAACTGAGATGAAGCCAATTTCAGTAGGCAATAATAAAATTATGTTGCAGAATTACAGGCTCAATGTGTCACAATTTATTCCCTTTCTCTTAAATGATTATCCTAAATCATATGAACACAATCACCTTCATGCATACATTACCTATTCTGCCTTTTATTTTGACTGTTAAATCCAACAACCTTTGTCAGTGAAATGTAGAACAGAAGTCTCATAGCTGCTGAAATGGCGTAGGAAAACGTGTCATTAATTTCCCAACAGCAGTAATTTCAAATATTTTATATGATTTCTTCAAATGGTCACCACTTGTTCAATACAAGCAAAATAGATGCTAAATTATACAGCTGACCCTTGTGTATAATGTACTGAATACTGCCGTGTTTATGGATGTGACACTATTTTGCACAAATGTTATGAGTCTTAAACTGGTATGCACCCCAGTTGCCCCATCAAACAAAACACTTGGGAAAGTCCTAAGTAAAAAAATTGTTTGCTGTTAAAACAATTTATTGTTTCAGACTTACAAAATGTCACTTGAATAAATCAGACCCGAATGAGCTCTGGCTCCCCGAGATGCCCGGCGGGGCACATCCCGAACCCGCGGTCGCGTCGGCCGTGCCCAGCCCTGTGCCCCGCAGCCCGGGCACACACCGCCGGGGAGCAGCTCCCGCGGGACGACAGACGGTCCGGTTTTAAACAAAATCCTGCGCCTGGAAGGGCAGCTCGTGCAGCGAGGGAAGGCGTTTCAGCTGCTTTTTGCAGTAACGGAGGCACTGAACGTGCCCCCACCTGGGCGGGTGTTCAGGCACTCCCACGGTTGAGGCAGTATTACCTTTCTGAATTGATTTTGGCAACAGCTGAGCAGAGCCTCTTGTGTGACGCTGGGACAACGGGGGGTAAGTGCAGCGGGAGAGTTTAGGATGAAGAGACGTTGGTGTGTTCCCGCGTGCACGGACTGATGGTGTGCTGCTGTTTCTTATCTCCTCACTTGCTAAATCAAAGCACCGGTTAAGTGATAAGGATATCTTCTTCAAAATCCATTTTCCTCTTGGAAATTAAATCAGAGATTAGAAACCTAATCCTGGTCTATTTAATAGCAGGAGAAAGGGTTGGTTCCCTAGTTTGTGTCCCCACTCTGGGTTTGGCACGTGCCAGCTAATACTGTTCCAGAAACCCCAGGCACGGTTTGGGATCTGGATCAGGGCAAAGGAAAAGCCCAACAGACCGTGTGGTTGCAGCCGCTGTGCTGGAGCGTGAGAGGTTTCGTACCAGAGAACGGTCCCAGGACGTTTGGTTTGTGAGTGCAAAGACAGGCGTGTCCAGAATTCGCTGTGCATGTTCCCTGAAAACACTGTGGCTCCTCGGACTGGTGTGGATTGTGCGTTTCTGGGCAGGTAACCATTTCTTTAGGTCTTAGGAGCAGGCAGCAGCCTTCGATGTGTAGATCACCAAACACTATAGAAAGCCTGTGCACGTGGAGAGAACAGGCCAGAGACCTTTGAGCCCAGTAAAAAAATGTATAAGCTTAAAAGCATTTATTGCATTGAGTCGAATTGCCCGTTCTGCTTTAATTGGGTTTAGAGATGATGGCCTCATTTAGGGTAATGTCAGTGAAATTCTGCCTTTCTGGAAAAATGACGGTGAAGTAATAAAACATGCCACAAACCAAGGACGGACTTTAATGAGGAGCTCGGCCTCTGTGCGGGTCAAACTTTGCAGGTGGAGGTTCAAATGAATAGAGCGTTGCTGGTGGGATGCTCCCAGAGCCCGGCACGTATACGCAGGATCTCACCCCTCGTCCCTAAACAGTCCCTGATCCACCAGTCCCTGTTGATGGAGACAGGATTTGTCCACGTGCCCCTTGCTGTGTCCCAGGAACAAGGATGAGTGGGGACCTGCAGTCTGCTGCTCCCATGCATTTACGTGTGCCCCTGGCAACAGTCAGGAAAATAAACGGACTTTCTAAAAGACATTATACCTGCGAAATAACCCTGCTGCTGGCCAAAGAGACCGCGGAGACGCTGGGAACAGGGTGGGACGAAGGCAAAGGGATGGCAGGGGTGGTCCTTCGGGCATCGCCTGCATCCCACAGCGCCGGGGAAACGCCCTGAGGTGGAGCTGCCTGCTTCAGGTGTTGGGTTCTCCTCTGCTGAAAGCCTCCCTCGAAGACTGTGGCTCCGACAGAAGCATTCACTGCGAAACGAGACAGGGCTTGCAGCTACAATTCCAACCTGAACTTTTTTTCCATTTTTGAAAATGAACCAAAGACAAAGGTAGAGTTTGCATTCCTTTTGATTTCTTCCCATTTTACTCTATTCCCATTGTTATTTACATTTCTGCCCACTAACAAGATTCTTCTTTTTTCTTTTCTTTTTTTTTTTTTTCCTTTTATCTAGTCATGGGTTTTTCCTTGTATTGTCTAAATTTTAATTTCTCCAAAGTGACAAAAAAATAATTGGAAATAGAAAAAAATTTATGAGGAAAATCCTTTGAGTTATTTCTTTTATTGAACTTGGGAAAAGAAAGGAAAGGAGAAATCATTCTTCGAAAGCTAGAGGAATACAGTTCACTTCTGAATCTAGGAAAATTTAAATAACTTTGAAACGCCAGAGCTTCCTGAGTAGCTGTGCGCATTTCTGCGAGTTGCTGAGAGACTGGTTTAATTTATATTATTTACCAATGGAAAGCAACTGGTAGCACATATGATTCTGGAAACTTTCACCGTTGAGTCGCTTGTATTACGCAGTTGGGGATGCAGCAGGCACAAGCGTCAGGGAAAGGTCCAACCCTGAACAGGGCGGCCCCATGTCAATGCACACAAATGCTGAATTCTTCAAAGACGGGAAAAAAAAAAAAGCCTGTTTTTGTCAGAAGCAAGCAGTGAAAGCCGTAGCATTTCCTGCAGCTCCTCGAGACACGTGGCTGGGCCACAGGCTGCTTTCCCCTGCTCGTGGGCTAACCTGCACCGCCGCAGCACCATTCATAGCGAGCGTCGCTGAAAAATGGGACGTTGGGATTAGACATCAGGATGACTGAAGAAACTCGTTGGAGAGACGTTTTATTATTGAACTCTTGACTTTAACAACCAGATACTTAATGAAAATAACCACACACATCAGAGATATATTTTTATCAGTTTTCTGTGGAAGTTGTTTATAAAAATGGCTGGTCCCATTCTTCGAAGTGTACCTCGTGCAGAATAACCTCTCTCAAAAGAGCGTGGCTTTGGTGCTGATCAGACGGTGTGCACACAAACAGGGGCTGGTGACAGCGGAACCGGTGCTGGACGGCTGCGCCCCCCAGCAGTGCTGCCCTGCAGGCTGCAGCGTGCTTAACATGGGACGCGGCTCCACGCTTACCCCCTCGGTTCCCTTGGCTTTGTGGCACCAACACGCCGAAGGAAGAGTTTGAAAAGATGCCCCAAGGGAAGGAGATGGAGCCCGTGGGAGGCGGGTGCCATGCCAGCCATGCGCTGGCCCCCAGCCCCGGTGACTGACTTGTGTCGGCTCATGCTCTGGGACTCAACAGACCAAACCGTTGGGTGAACCTGGTCTCCACTCACTTTGTTCTTCATGGCTCTTCTTCAGCCTGGAGAAGAGAAGGCTGCGGGGAGACCTTCGAGCCCCTTCCAGTCCCTGCAGGGGCTCCAGGAAAGCTGGAGAGGGGCTGGTGCCAAGGGCAGGGAGTGACAGGCCAAGGGGGAATGGCCTGAAGCTGCAGGAGGGGAGATGGAGATGGGATGTGAGGCAGAAATCCTTCCCTGTGAGGGTGCTGAGGCCCTGGCACAGGGTGCCCAGAGAAGCTGTGGCTGCCCCTGGCTCCCTGGCAGGGTTCAAGGCCAGGTTGGATGGGGCTTTGGGCAACCTGGGCTAGTGGAGGGTGTCCCTGCCCATGGCAGGGGTGGCACTGGGTGGGCTGGGAGGTCCCTGCCCACCCAGACCAGGCTGGGGTTCCGTGATTCTATGACCTCTCCTCTCAGACCTTGACTTTAGCTTTTGCATTGGAAAGGAAAGTTTGCATTTTACAATGGCACCTGAGAGAATTTGTTATTGTTACATAAATGAAATTAATTGTAGGCAGAACAAGTAAGCTGGAAAGCACAAGTATATTACAAAGGAAAGAACTGAAAAGAAGGTTTAAGGAGAAAAGTTTTATTTTTTTGTTTTGTGGCATATTTTGTTTTGTGTTTTTTTCTTTGTCTGTGTATTATTTTGTATTATGGATTTTACCTCTAATATCTAATTAAGCCATATAGCTCATTCTAAATGAATATATAAAAAATAGGCATGCATGACTTCAGTCATGATGGCTACTTCAAAATACTACATTCAAACCCAATTAATTTTATATATTCCTGCATGCTTTAGAGTCATCTTTTGCTATTATTCATTTATTTTGAAGCCTATAAAATCACAGGCAATTTAATCTTGTTTACTGTGTTTCACCTGAAGGCTAAACAGTCACATTACTCAGCAGAGAACTCTGAAGAACTGGATAATTTACTGGGTTGGTAGCGAACCTGCTCTCCAGGTTGCAGCTGTGTGGTAACTGCTGTTCAGTTCTCTGGCCAGATTAAAAAAAGGACAACTTTCCTTTCATCAAAAAAAAGAAAAGGAAAAACAAAATTGATTAATCAGATATTTAAGGTTTAATTTTTTCCTAAAGGAAACGCTTCCTTCCCCACTTAAATGTGTTAAATGCAAACGGTTTAAAAAAAAAAAAAAACCAAACCCAAACATTTTTAAACTGAAAATTGAAACACATACCACTGTAAAAATAAAGCATTTCAATTATTATTTATTTGCTCGTCTTTTTTTTTTTTTCAGTCAAAAGGATCTAACACATTCATTACCATTCCACAGAAGCTATGATTAACCTAAATGTGTTTTCTTTCTTTAAATATTTGGCTAACACTGGTTTTGCTCAGCTGTACTTTGCAGCAGCATTACAACTGACACGGGAAATTAGATGCCCGGTCTGTTAACGTTTACCTTGCTCTACAGCACGGTGCACGCTCCTTTGACCCAACTAATTACTCTTTAATGAATGCCTTCTACGCGGGGTTAAATCAAATGTTAATGACAATCAAACGGGAGGGAGGGAGGTGATTTCTGGACACTGGTTTGCGCGTTTGTCCCTCCAGAAGCTGCCAGCTCGTTGTTTGAGCTGTGGGAGCATCGCGGTCAACCGGGACTGCAGCCGCCGCGTCCTCCGCACCCGAGGAGCACCGCAGGCACGCGAGCGGCATGTTGTGGTTCACACCTGATTGCCAGGGCATCACGCCGAGAGCCCCGTGCCCCAGACGTCCCAGCCCGCGCCAGGAGCCGGGAGGCAGAGGCAGCAAACCCGCAGGGCAGAGCAGCTCTGCCACGACCACCGCTTCCAGCCTCCGCTCGCCGGGACGCCGGCTGTCCCTTTGAGCCTGGCTGGGCCAAAGAAGGTCCGCTCCTGCCTTTCCGTGCTGCTGCCACCGGCCAGAACGGCGGTGTGACACCACGGGGTCACCAACCAACCCGCCGGGTGCCGATGTGCACGGCTGCATCCCGCCGCGGGTGAGACTGCATCCCTGTGCGAGAGCTGCCGCGTGCCCCCCAAAGCCTCCACCCCAAACCCTCATCGGACCAGGACGTCCACCCGGTGCGAGTGGAGCTGCTCCGCAGTTCGGCCTTTCTGGTTGGGTGTTTCCAAACAAGCCTCAGGGACGGGCTGAGCAGCTGACTGAATTTCCCTCTGCTCCAGGAAGACATCTTCAAGGGGAAAAAAAAAAAAAAATCCTTGTTTTCCTGCTTCAACAGCTTTACTACTATATTTTGTGATGCGGAGGATGCACCTATTAATTAACACGGGAACAAGCACCGCGCTGGAAGGAGGAGCGGTGAGCAGGGGAGAAGGGGTGTTGGAGAAGCACCGCTGCTCCCTTTCTCTCGACCGCGCTGACAAGGGAGCAGCCGCGCTCGCCCGGGGACGGCTGCCTCCTTATCTACCGGGAGCACAGCCGTGCTCTGTGCTGGGAGAAAGCCGTCTGTCGCAGGGGACAAAGTACAGCCCCGCCAGCATCAACACCATTTAGCATCCGACAAAACAAAGGCTCCTCAGAAAAATGAGGCAACAAATAAAGGATGCTTTTTCATTTTATTTCCTAATCCCAGTCCGGACCGCCGCGTCCCGCCGCCCTCCCCTTCCAGCGCAGCGTGCTGGGCTCACCGTGCTCTCGTCGCCCACGGCTCAGAAAGCCGTCGGGCAGAAGGAGCGGGGTGTCTGTATTGGCCGGGTCCAGCAAACAAACCCCCAGCTCACTCTGCCACGTGTGCTGGTGCGCAGGAGATGGTATGTGACTAATGTCAGCGTTAATCACTTTCCTGCAGAGACGTGAGCTCTGAGGTCAGGTCAGAGCCTGAATTAACCATCACCTTACGGCCATTTGCCTCCACAGAAGTAAAATGATGACGTAATTCCCCAAAAATGTATTCTTGGGATCAGCTTGTCAGTATTAGCTAACTAAAACCAAAGCAAACTATTCTTCCTTCTAATTTGTGTGACTGTAGTTATCGTCCAGACCAAGAACTAGGCGTGCAAGTCATTCCTTTAATGTTTTGACATTTTTTTTCCTCTTTCTCCCCCCCTCTGCTACAGTGTTAGACGCTGGCAGACACGTTTTTTCTTATTATAAATGTTTCCATTAAAAGCCTCTGGTCTAAATATTCCTCAGGGAAACAGTATATCTAAAAAATCATTTTACCATGGAATACTTGATCTTTGCCACAAACACATTTCCAGGACACTGAGGAATAACAGGTGATATGTCATCTTCCCTCTGAATTTCAATTGCAAGTGGCATTTCCGCAGAAGAGAGAGCAGGTTAACAGGGCGAGCGTTGTGCCGCGGAAGGGTTCAGTATGTGACCTCGGATCTTGAGCAGAGCGAGACGTCTGCCTTGAATGTCAATGGCTGCAGCCACCGCGCTGCAGCGTTCCTCTTTTGTCCCCAGAACATGCATTTACTCTCAGCCTTGCATTTCCTCCTGAAGCACAATCTCTAACATCACAAAACAATATATATATTTTTTTCGGTATTTTTATCCATCGTGCATCGTCTTTCTCATTTTTCAGAAATTCTTCTACCTGAGGTTTTTGCATATTTATTTGCTCAGGGGCTTTGGAGGTCGGGCAGTCATCAGACCATGATGTCAGCCATAAAAACTGGAGAGAATTCATTTTAGCCTCTTGGAGAGCCACGGTAGCTAAGCATGTGTTATCCAGCGTTAAAGTGTTCAACAATCAACCCAGCAAGGATATTCAGCATTTTTCATAGATATTTATGATTCTGTGGAATTAGCAAATCATATTTAAGTATATGAGTCTTTTTAGCCTGAAAACAAAAAATAAAGCAGGAGCAGCATTGTGTAAATCTAGAACGCTGAAAATGAGTCAAGGGAAATAACAAACCTTGTTTAAAGATGAATTTCTAATGAGATATGACAAGAAATTAATCCAGTGTGACTTGGGTAATAAACACAACAGCTCCAATTTATACAGAAGAGGGAGTGTAACTTTACTACGGTCTTTTGCGGGGAGTTGTACGGAAAACTGTCAGTGATAACATTCGAAGCAAATTGCTGATGACAACAAGATTCTTTGTAATGGGCTGGGGAACTGGCCCGTATAGAGAAAGTATTTAATACCACAATAAATGGATTTCAGCTGCAATCTCCCAGAGCTTTGCAGGTCCCCAGAGGGTCACAGGGTCTCACGTCCCAAAGACCTACAGCCTAAGCGTTTCAGATCTCTTCCTCTTCTGTGTTGGCTCGTTGCTATAATCCTGGTTTCTCCCTACACGGTCACTGTACTTTCCTACCCAAATTGCATTTCTCTTCCTTTGAGTTACCGTCTCTGTCATCCCACGGAGTTCTGGTTAATTTTGAGCGTAGTCCAAGTACACTTGAACCTGTCCCTTCTTGCTGGTGACAGTACCTGGCAAGAGAGTGATGATGAAAGGACCACTGCCCTACAGACATTGTCACTGAGAACTTCTAATTAAAATAGCTGCCAAAAATCCTCAAATAAAATGTGATTTAGGATGGCTTTTTTTTTTTTTCCCAAAGAACATAGTGAGCATAATAACTAGCTTACAAATAAATGTAAATGTAAATAAAAAAGGATGCTGTAATAAGAAGCCTGGATACTCGTGACTGTTGCAATAGTAAAAGTCGCCACCGTGGTGAAAATAAATTACGTTTATGTGTTGTTTGTGAGCAGGCTATTCGGTACAGAATAATAGCTAGAGAGAAAAAGCTTTTACAATTCTATTAGTTGTAATGGATTTGTAGGTTCAAACATACCATTTATCATCCGAGTTCCACCCAAAATGAAAAGCAATACATAGAGCTAATTAATTACCAGTGCCAGTAATTAACTATTCCCCAGATGTTTGTATTTTCCTGAGATGAAAGAATGGATGCCATTCAGCGTGCGACTTCGCAGAGACGTGGCAGCAAGCAGGAGAACTGCTGGGGGAACCAGGGCTCGTGTGCCAGCACGGCGGGCGGCCGAGAGCCCTGCCTCCTGCACCGACACCTTGGAGGGCCCAGCTCTGAGCGTCTCGGCTTCGCGCGGCGGCGAAGGGTCACCCTGGTACATGGCACGGCTTGTTCTGCCTTGGGTGTGCGGCACTGATTAATCGTTTTATCCCTGGTTCGTACTGCAAACACTTTTCAAGTATCAAAGCTCCTGTCTCTGGGCTGCATCAGGAGTCTCAGTGCTTTACAGGCTCAGGCAAGCATCAGCGCAGAATTAAAGTCGAAGCCTTGGTTCTCTCGAGACTGTGTGCTGGATGGATTAAACACACTTTTCAAATACTCTTCTAAAGCTTCAAGTCAGGAGAGAAAAAAAGCAACTTGAATCTCTAAGAAGTGTGCCTTTATTTATCAGTTGGAATAAGCTGATGCATTATGCATTCCAGGGAGGCTTGAGAAAAGGGAAGGCTGGATTTATAGCTCTGCTGGGGCACCTGCAGGGCGGCCAGGAGGCAGGGCTCTCTGTTAGAAGGATGTCCGATGGAAGCAGAGGTATGTGCTCGGAAAGCCGCCAGACTCAGCGTCTCGCCGGGCGCAGCCACGCGTGGCTCTCGCCAGAGGGGAGCACCGGCCCAGCGAGCGCTCAGCCCCCTCCGAGCTCGGTCGCCAATGCCCACGCCGCCCTGGGCACCGCGATTCTCCAGGCAGGTGCTTGCAAAGCATGGGGAGGGGCAGCCGGCAGCCGGACAGCAGTCGTGCCAACAGCATCCGGCTCACGCTGCGCCCGAGACGAAGCCCACGGCCACGGTCCAGAGCTCCTTCCCAACCCGTGTCCTCCGGCACACCTTGGCGCGTGTCCCACGGCTCTCCTGAGCTGAACAGACGTTGCAGGTGTGAGACCTGTAACTGAAGGGAGCAATATGTGTTAATTACTGAGACGCTGAGAGAAATCCTCTCGGCGTTATGGATTTTTAAGAGAAATTCTTTCTGGATTATTCTTTACTTGCAGAAACCGGCATTTGAGACGCGAGGACCTGGCTGTGTCAGTGCTCCCTGCCCAGCCTCTGTGCTTCTCCTGACAAACCCAAACCCTTTCCCCGCTCCGGCCCTGGCGAGAGGGATGCTTTAAGCTGTGCTATGCCGGGGGCTACACTTCAGAACCACCTGGAAACCCCTAGCTACTGACAACTACAAATAACCAGCTTTTAAATGTATCTTTCTGATCTTGGTTTCTTGAATTGTGTCGGGTTTTATTTTATTTCCACGTATTCTAAAAGTGCTGGTTTTGAATGGTGAATGCTTAAATGGGCTTGAGAGTACTGGTCGAAAGGAGATGCAACAAATACCCTTAAGTGCTCTCTTTAAAAGGGAGATAACAATTATCAATATCTGGAGGAAAATAATATATAAAAGTGATGCAAACTCTTTCCAATGGTTATGATATGAAAAAATCGTAATGGGATAAAACCAAAGTGCTTACATTTAGCCAATGAGCTCAGTAAAGATATTTCTGTGGTAAGATCCTACAGACAGGTGCACAATCTGCCAAAAGTAATTTTCTTATGGTTAAAAAGCAACCAGAGGATGGGACTGAAGTGCCTGAAGACAGGCATCGATGGCACGGTGAAGCCCTGCAGCACCTGCAGTGCCACCAGCCGCCCTTCCACAGGGCAGGGACCCCCCAGGTCTCTGCCAGATCTGCTGCCCCCCCCCTCGGGTGCCCTGGGATTTCCAGAACAGAACGAGGCGCCTGCGTAGGCACCTGGATCCACCCCGTTGCATTTTAAAGGAGACAATTCAGAACTGCAGGAGGATCTGGCAGCATCCTCCTTGTTCCAGTTCTGGGTCAGCGGGCAGGACAGGCTCTGAGAGACCTCTCTGCAGGTTTTGGTAAAGGGAGGTTCCTCGGAGACAGCAACGTCCTGCGTGAGCTTTCTTGGGGATCCTGCTCTAAATGAGGCAGGAGCAGCGTTTCCCGGATTAGATGTGCAGAGAAGGTCTCCGTGCTGCCGGACTGAAGGAGAGCAAAGGACTGCGAATGCACTGGTGCTAAGAGGGGAGAACATCCAAAGGTTCCTGAAAGCAAACTCTGCCTTCTAGTAGAAGTACAGAGCAGTTATCATGTTGCTGATGCTGATTCATCCGGTCACCTCAGGTCCTCTGGCAGACTCCCTAATTAGCAAAGCCCACATCATTTACCTATTTTCTTGCTGGGTTTTCTGACGTCCACGGCTGTGACTTGACAATCTGGAGCTGGCTTGCCAAGCGCAGAATAACATTTCAGATTTATAAATGTGGAGGGCTGCACACACCATGCAAGAATTTTCAGGGAGAAGGTGATTCATCGTTATAAATCACAGGTAGAAGACACATAATCATTTGTTATTAAACGAACAGAGAATAAATCAAACACTGAATGTAACTCTAAGAAACACTGCAAAAGTGATGGGGCAGGCAATGGGAAAAACAGGCAATCTGGGAGGAACCGAGGCTCCGTGGGACAAACACTGCGCTGGCTTGCTGGGCTGTGGTTTGACAGTGATAACGATGATGACTAGCTCTGTGTCGACGTGGCGGGGAGAGTTTTCTGTGCTTACATGCCATGACCTGTATTATTGCTTCAAAAGATGCAGCTGATTGGGATCAGGGTGCAAGTCCCAGGGAGCAGTAGCTTATGGGAAGAAGAGGAGGAAGTTCTGTATCTTCTGTTACTAAATCAATCACAATTTATGGAAAGTGAAATTAATAGCAATCTATACCTGGTGCGGGAGTAATGGCTGTGTAAGAGCAAGGGCTGGATCTCCAAAAATATCACCCTGCAGTCGGCTGCCTCCAGCACTCTGTGAGCGACTCCTGCCCTCCAGACAACGCTCCAGTTGAAGCGCATCCTCAGGTGATGCTGGATTACAGGCAGAGTGGTGGGAACGGTGTGTTCTCACGAGGGAGGAGGCACATGGAGATCTGTGCTTATAGAAATGAACTTCTTGATAGTGAACATAAAGAAAAAAGGAGCAATGGATTAGCTTTTCTGCTACCTGCTGAAGCAGTAGAAGAGTTTGCAAAAGGGGCGCATAACTGGGGTCACGGCAGTGTGTTAAAGCAGTAATATCCCTCAACAAGTGCCTCCCATGGCAGCGTAAGGGCTGTGCCAGGCGGTGCACGTCGCTGCGAAGGCGCTGGCCCCATGGGAAGCTGCTCTCTGGAGCAGCTTTTCTGGGCTCTGTGGAACAGCAGCCGGGCAGCAGCAGCTCCACAGCAGAAACAATGCTGATTTTAGTGAAACTTCCTGGAAACCTGTCATGCCAGCAGTGCACTACCTTTTCTTTTCCCCCGCCCCCCTCATCGCTGCTGCCTTGGATGGTTTCTGTCTGATTTCCCAAGTTCCCATCTTTTCCCATCTCAGGCTCATTGATGCCCACAAAGAAATCCTGATTTCATCTCTGCACCGCGCACGTCCTGGCAGAGGTGGAGCATCTGGTCCCTCTTCCTGCTGGACCATGTGTCTCTGCTGCTGTAAACAGGGACTAATCACCACTTGCTAGCTTTGCAGTGGACAGACATGGGTTGTCCAGTGGTAAATTTACACTAGAAGTTACGCTGAATTTTTTCACAGAAGAAGAAAAAAATTAGGTCTGCAGAAAAAAATGCAGTCCTTTCTGATGTGCCACCCAGGTTACACAGATCCTTTCCCTTCCTGGCTTCCCAGGAACCCTGCTGATTTACTTTTTAACTTCATCCTATTCTTCAAAGCGTTATCTTAAAATGTGTTCATTAATGTGAAGTTCAGACTAATGGCAAATATCCATTTTGCTTGCAGCAATGACCATGCTGACAGAGCTCCAGTCCCAGCTCTGTGTATATCCTGTGTGTACCTGTGCCGCCACATGATCTGTAATTAATTAGGGAGTGTTACAACCACTGCCAGAGGATGATGAGCTCCTGTTTTACTGGCTTACTTCTGTGTTAAGCCACTAGGCATAAACGGGGGTTGGACATGTTCCTATCCCATAATAGGGCATACTGCAGGGTCTAATTTATCTGCATAAAGCTGTGATATGGTATGCTACATCAAATCTAAAATCTCATTAATCAGTTACAAATCATTATGACTGAAGCTCATCAGTGGTCTAAAGATCGTTCCAAGCTGCTTGTTGGGTACAAGCGAGGTAGCATAGAGTTATAAGTGCCGAAATCTACGTTTGCATCGTTCTGGTATTGATTACTTGTGCAGAAGGAGTCATTTAGCCAGGCAAGAATCAGATACAAAGACAGAAAGTGGAGGGAGCTGGCAAACTGTCGAGAAGGCAGAAAGATCGACCCCAGAGATGCTGCTCACCCACATCGTAAAGAAGTTGAAGAGAGTTTTGCTGGAGGAACTTCAAAGGCGGCGTCCACGCTGTCCTCTGTGGTGTTCCCAGAGGGGCGAGACCAAGTGTCCTGCGGGCCCACACCACCCAGCTCCGTGCGCCGTGGGTCGGAGGGGCTGTCCTAGCTGGGGGGACCGGAGAGGGACCCCCACGGTTCCTCCCAAGCGCCGTGCCCGGGGAGCACAGCAGCGAAGCGACACAGGGTTCTTCAGGAGAACGGCTGGTGCCTAAGCGGGGGGATTAAGCCTGGGAAAAAAATCACTTTGAGATTAACCACCATTTCTGGGTTGGTTTTTTGCTGCTTTGATTTGTTTTGTTTTGTCTTTTCCCATTTGTGGATCTTCTGAGCCCATTTAAAGGAAGGCAGCAGAATACAGATATAACAAATGACATGCTGTCTTCAGGACAAGATTGCTGCCACCTTAATAGACCCTCAGAGCAAAGGAGTAAATGGAGGAAGATAAATCCAGAAGGTTACACAATGCCTTTAGAAATATTTTTTATTTCTCATATTTATAATGTTTTCTCACAATGCAATGCTAGAAAGCTATTAAATACAAATGTGAAGTTCATAACTTGTTTAAACTTCCAAGAAAATGTTTTCCTTCCAGTCTGATTATAAATGGCCGTGTGCATGGAAAATGTATTTAAATTTAAATAATATTTTCAATCCAACATATAATGCCAGAAATGACATTTTAAAAAGTTACAGTGCAAGAGTCTATGCAAAAATCAGATGCAGAATAATAATAATAATAATAATAATAATAATAAAGATAACATTGTAAAGCAGCCACTGCTCAGAAAGAAGAGGCTTCCGTGACCTTTAACGACACCTAAACTTTGGGAAAAAAAGCAGTTTGAGCAGGACATCAAAAAGAACGTTTTATGTTGCCGATGTGGCCCATGTAGCATCTCGCCGTTCGGGCAAAAGGGCAGCGCTTCCTCCTGGGCTCCTCGGGCAGCTGAGCGCCGGTTAACAGGAGCCCTGGCAGGGTGAGCAGCGGCTGGGGGGGAGGCAGAGCTCCTCGCTCAGCGCGTCCAGCCTGGCTCGGCACCGCGGGGTCTCTGGGCGTGCGTGGGCCCACGGGTGCTGTGCTCAGACCAGCGCGGTGGGGCAGGGTGAAGCCCGCGTCCCCTCTGCCGCAGGCTGGAAGGGCTGGTAAGGACGGCAACCCCCTTCGGCTGCAGTTGGTGCTACGAAGGGCCTCGGCACGCGCTGCAGGTCGGCTCCGCCACCGTAAATTTCCCTTCTGCGAAGGAAGATGTGGGCGTCCCTCGCCGAGCACCGCGCTCGCTGCCCCCCTGCAGGTCCTGTCCCCGGGCAGGGAAGCGACAGGAGGTCAGGCTCCCCGACAGCGCCGATGGTACTCGCTCAGCCTGAGAGACCACGCGCTCGGTGCACTGACACGCAGCGCTCTGTCTCCACATCCCTGTAATAGCTTTTCTGAACTTATGTCTGAAACCTCTTTCTCTTTGCAGCAGGACCATAAACGTTTTTAGCTTTGCACATGCCATTACAATCCTATGGCTTGCCTTCTGACGCGTTATTTAAAATATTGACTTAGTTACTGGGTTCAAACCTCAGTCACAGTTGTACAACTTCACTGTAATTCTCTTCTCCTCCTTTTTCCATCTATCTTTCTATAGTGGTGTTCAATTTTCAGTTGCAAAGGTTATGAGCGCAACCACAGTATGGGTGTCATACAAAATAAAGCAATAACAGCACTTTCTACGCTGCACCGTATAGTTTCTCATGGCACATTTGTCACCGCAGTGCCAGAGTGCTTTCCAGAAATGCACCAAGCAATGCAACGAGCGTGTCTTACATGGCACTAGGACTTTCACTCTTCCTCCGAGACAGACGGGCACAGAGGAGGGGAAGGAAAGCAACAGTAAGCTCCAATATAGCTTTACATTAATTTTGACAGCATTAAGAGTAATGCTGCCTCCTCTCATTTGTTAGATGGTGGGAGCATTTCCAGTCACTGGGACTGAAGCCACATCTCACTATGTGCTGTAAAAGGTATTATTATTTGTGGTCATGTTAGAAAAATGTTCTTCTGCTTATTTTACCAGAACTGCGCTCATAAGTCATGAGTGTACGTGTCATTATCTACCCACCAGCTGCTGTCCTCACTCATCCCTCAGGCAAAATTCAATCACAGCTTCTCATGAATAAAGGATTTGGGGTCTGCTCAGTGTCAGTGTGGTTGCAGGATCCAATTAAGCGGGATGGTGGTGCTGATGTGCTCCACTCCAGTAGATTGACTGACCAGTTAAACAGCATTCATGTCCTCTCTCTGTCAGGAGAGCAGCACAGAGCAGCTGGACATTAGCAATAAGATGCCAGCAACGATCTTCCACTTTGGCATCAGCCCACAAGTAACTTTAATAAATTACGTAAAAATTATGTTTTGACCTCAAAATTGAGGATTCAGAATATTTGGCAAAATTATCCGAATCCAAACTTAAAGTTTTGTTCTACCTGTAAGAAATGTATTTAATTTTCCATTCAATAAAAGCACAGTGTCAGGTTCAAATTCAGATTCAGGCATCTCTGAAAAATTAGTGAGTGTATTTCTAGAAGCCTCCTATCCACATCATGTCTTCTCATTGCTTGACCTAGAATGAAAACATCCAGCCCCAGAGAACTGCCCTGACCTGGAGGTCAGGAGATGTTACTTCATGAGCCTGTCTCGAGTCTCCTAGATTTACTTCATCTCGCATGGACTGAAGAAACATTCACTGAGCCAGAGAGCTCATGAGATCTTGGGAGACAGGATCAGGTCTTCCCTGTCCCAGACCACCTCTGTGGTGGCGGCTGTGGCACCTGCCTTGTATGTGCAGCCGGGGACTGCGAGCTGTGACCTAAATGAGCTGAAGACCATGAGATGCTCTGATACTTCTGTTCTGGAAGTCAGAGAAAGAAACTTTACTGTGAAAGTGCACTGGAGATGCAAAACATTAGAGCTATTACAGTGGGTCAAAAAGACGGTCCATCTGTCCAAGACCCCTATTTCCAGGAGTCCATATGTACAGTGAACTTTCTCTTGCAGCTTGTGGCCCTGTGACCAAGAGCCTCCTTGGCCAGATGTTCCTCCCAGAGCTTTCGAATCCTCAAAGGTCCCCTTCCCCTTACCTTGGTGTGTGGAGGCAGGAGTTACGAGAACATGGATTTTACCTTGGAAAGAATACGGAGAAGCAGTACAACAACAGCAGGTCTGGGCTGGGGGCAGCAGCCGTGTGGGGGCAAACTGGTGGACGTTCATTCCTGCCATCAGTTATTAGATAGACGTAAGATTTGTCCCTTGCTTTTTTCATTTGCTACATCTTCACTCTGACATTGTTTTAATTAGCATATCAGAACTGAAGGAAACCTAAAAGAGGGAGCTTCCACAGACAACGGTGTTTAGAGCGGATGCTGAAACAGCTCTTACCATTTATTTGGAGTTGGTGGTGAACCTCCTGTCTCCACCTGCTTGCAAAACTTCAGGACTGGACACAACCGAGCAGGTGAGAGTAACAGAGTGGGAAATGTGCACGCTGTCCAGACAGGGCTGTATCTAAGAGACTGTAAAAATAAAGTGGAAGTCCTGGTCTCAGCATTGCAACTGTAAATCCGAAGCACCGTAGCACTATGCTGCATTCTCAGGAAACAGCTTCTGGGTCGGTCCTGGGATTTATTTTCCTGAGCAGCCAGATTTGCCTGATCACTGCAAATAAGATTAGGAGTTGTCTGGCTTGTCTTTCCACTGTGTTGCATGCATACATCCATGGGCAATGCAAGGACAGAGAAGCCAGCGGCCTCTCATGGGAGCAGAGGTTTCTGCCAGAAGCCTGTCTCCGCTATAGAGATTTTTTTTGTGGCCCATTCATCTTCTCTCTGCAAAGACAGAGTGCTCTGTACAAACAGAATATGTAAATCAGGGGGTTTAACCAATAAATAAAGAGGCTTATCATAACCTTCTGGTCTAGCGTGTAACGAAAGTTTTTTGCCAAAAGCCCCAAAGTACTCACGATTTTACCATAATGCTCTCACCCTCTAAACACTGGGAGCTGTGGCGGTTTGCTTATTGCTCACTACTTGGCAGTTACTCATCACCCACCGATCCTCTTAGCTACCTAACGCCAGCGACCGTTCCTCCCTTTTGCCCACAGATTGGTGTTATCAGCATTGTTTTCATCACAAATCTAAAGCACAGTGCAAAAGGACCCGTTACGAAGAAAATTAGCTCCATCCCAGACAGAGCCAGCATGAGTTTCTAATCCATATCAAGTTCCAGTTCCTCTCCTAATGACTGCATCACTTCAACGAGTTACTTCATGTAAAAGAACCAGAGGAATTAGAAGTAGAAAGATGTATTAGGTCATGCAATACATCTCCTTGCCAATGCGAAATCTGTTGCCTGGAGTCCATTTCCTAGAAACTTTTTAAATAGACTCAGATTAAATGAATTTTTAGACATACGCTCATTGAATAGTTGCTCAGAGCTCAACATGTGAGTCACAGCTGTATTATAACAGTCAAATAGGAATAATGTTAATGCAGAGGTCCATATTTCTTCCTAGTTACTTGGCAAATCTTTTCTGGATTTAAGCAATTTCCAAGTAGCTTTGAGACCAAAATGCGATGTAATTCCTGAATCTGCACTCAGTGAATCAGGAGCCATTAAAGATGTGGTAGAGTCTTACTTCATTATGCATCAATGTTAAATTGTATCTCATGTTCTCATTTTTCTTCAGAAATACAATTTCAATATGGATTACTTGTAAAATAGAATGCGTATGTAATTTTAAACATGGCTGGGAGAAGTTCCGTTCACAGTGGAATGGAGCAGAGGATTCTCAATTCAGTGGGAACACAAAGCTGGCGTAAACAGTCAATTTAACTCCTATTCAAGTTTACCGTATTCTCACACAATACACCACTTTCCCTGAAATTGGAAAGAACTGATAGTTCAATTTTCTTCCTGGAACACTCATCATGCAAGATGAATAGAAAATGTAATAATGCTTTAAACTTCATTTACTTTTACCCACTTGTTTTGACTAGAAAGATTTTTATCATAAAAATCAGGTAACCTGCAGCACCTAAAACAATAGGAGCCTGGATAAAACATGATGCTCTTTGTTAATATTCCTGCATTAATTTGTGAATCATAAGATTTTTACATCTGATAAGTGTCTACATATCAAGATTATTAGTCTCTTAATAGACAAATTGGCTAGGTAGAGAAGCAGTCAACAAGGGCTTTTTTCCTTTTCTTTCTTTCAAAAGTGGCGTATGACAGAATGACTAGACTAAGATATAAATTAATAGTAATTGCAAAATTTTAAATTCTAATTGTCTAGTAATTGGATTAAAATGTTTAAAAAAAACATGTCAGGCAATCATCAGTGGAAAATGCTGTGGAACCTGTGATGTACTTCATGTCCGTAGAGCACAGGATACAGACGGGAAGCTATTCCGCACGTCAGCGTGCTCAGGAAACAGCGTTTCGCTGGTTCCCCCCGACATTTGACATCAATGTCGTAAGCGGCATCTCTAGCCTGGGGTTACATGTTTCATTTGAAAGTCTCAGTTTTGGCCCTTATTTAACAGACCCTTATGAGGTTTTAAACGCAGAAAATCCAAGCTTGGAGGCCACCAGAGTGGGCCGGGGGGGGGGGGTCTAGAGCTCCGGGGGCTGCCAACAGGAGAGGTCACCAACAAATCGACCCAATAATGGGCCTGAACTGCAGCACCCGAACATAAGAGCACTAACACAGCAGACCTCTTAATGCGACAGCCCTTTCTTGGAGTTTGAGGAACGTTTATGTCCTTGGGCGTTTTTGCTTATTTAACTCCTGAGGAATATTGTGCCAGTAAGCTGTGGTGCTCAGAAGGCAACTTCTTCCTTCCTCTCCTGCCAGCTTTTGTCAGGATCGGCTGTAGTTAAAGCATCAAACCGGACTGGACATAATTCACTGGAGATTTCAATGAAGATGCCTATTAGGTAGTTTTACTTTGGTAAATATATGTCTTAGTAATAACAGCCCATCATCAGCCATTTTCATGTTTCTGATAGTAAATCTCCGAATATTTTACAAAGTGAGCCGAAGTTGAGTTCATTCTTGCCTGTTTCTTTTCTGGTGCCAAAGAATGTGCTTGCAAACGCGATTTCTGTTCTGCCCGTGTACAAGCTGCAGACAATGCTGCTGGTGCTGCATCTTTCTACATCGCATTATCAAACAGGCATTTGTAACACCTATAGACTCTCAAGTGCCGCACTGGGGTTTCCAAGTATTACTCTACTTACTGATGGCATTACTACTTCCAATGTCTTTTTAATTATCTCTTTTGTTCTCACAGATTTTTCTCTTGTTCAGAATCTTGTTTTTCTCTTTAATTATTTTTCCATTATTGACACTGGAAGAAAACATCCGCTGTTCTTTAAAGCACATCCTTTGCCCTAGGACTATATTGCATCTTGTGCTTCTCTATGTCCTTCAAGTTTTCTTTCCCTACAACGTCCATTTGGGTCCTTTAAAACTTAAAACACTGAGCTTTTTCCTTTTCAGGAGTGTCTCTCTTGTTCTTGTCACTTTTCCGACATAATCGCTTCTTAGAGTATTTTGTGGGAAAGTTGTTTCTGCCATTAGCATTATCTATACTTTCAGCTTCCACATGAAGTGTTGCACGTCTCTTTTTTCCCCAAATATTGAGTCAGCACTATATTGATAGAAATGGAAAACACTCACCATACTAAATGAAACCACCAAAACTCCTTCTCTTGCTCCTTTCTTGGTGGCCAGCTGGAGGACTCCTGGGAGGTGTTATGGGGCAGTGGCTTGTGCACCTCTGCAGGCAGGGGTTACTTTAGCACCTGGGCAGGGTAGGTAAGGTTTGGGGTCACAGGGACAGCCCAGAGACGCACCACTTGATGGTACCGGGAAAAAGAGCCTTTATTCACCTCCTCAGCAGGGGCAGCAGAGGCTGACCCACGAGGGCACTAAGACTGCTTCAGTCAGAAGCTGATGATAAAATCATTGCAAATCTTCCCTTTCTCCAATTTCTGTTTGCCATTCACAGCTGTTAATTTAATGGATAAAACCTTGTAGATGACGAGTCCATCCACCCTGAGATTATAGCCCACATGCCACATGAGCAGACTCCAGCTGTGTGCTCAGAGGCTCACTGAGATCCTGGTGAACCACCGCGAGCCACAGCATGGCGCGGACGAACATTGCTCCTCTGGGAGGGGAGTAGACATGGACAGGCTGGAGAGTTGGGCAGAGAGGAACCCAACGAAATTCAACAAGGGCAAGTGTAGGGTCCTGCACCCAGGGAAGAACAACCCCAGCACCAGGACAGGTTGGGGGTGACCTGCTGGGAAGCAGCGCTGTGGAGAAGGACCTGGGAGTTCTGGTGGACAAGCAGCTCTCCATGACCAGCAGTGTGCCCTCGTGGCCAAGAAGGTCAATGGTACCTGGGGTGCATTGAGAAGAGCATGGCCAGCAGGTCAAGGGAGGTTCTCCTCCCCCTCTGCTCTGCCCTGCTGAGGCCACATCTGGAGTTCTGTGTCCAGTGCTGGGCTCCCCAGTTCCAGACAGACAGGGAACTACTGGGGAGAGTCCAGGGGAGGGCTGTGAGGATGAGGAGGGGCCTGGAGCATCTCTGGTATGAGGAAAGGCTGAGAGAGCTGGGGCTGGTTAGCCTGGAGAAGAGAAGACTGAGAGGGGATCTCATCAACACTTATCAATATCTAAAGGGCGGATATCAAGAGGAAGGGGCCAGACTCTTCTCAGTGGTGCCCAGTGACAGGACAAGGGGCAACGGGCACAAACTGGAACACAGGCAGTTCCACCTGAACATGAGGAAAAATTTCTTCCCTCTGCGGGTGACCGAGCCCTGGGACAGGCTGCCCAGAGAGGTTGTGGAGTCTCCTTCTCTGGGGAGATTCCAAATCCACCTGGACGTGATCCTGTGTGACCTGCTCTGGGTGATCCTGCTTTGGCAGGGGGTTGGACCAGATGGTCTCAGAGGTCCCTTCCCACCCCCACCAGTCTGTGAATCTGCGTGATTTGCATAGTTATTTATTTGCAGCTCTGGGGAAGAAGGCAGTGTTGTTAAACACAGGTACAGGGTGAGCAATTTTTAGACCCAATTATGAAAGTGAACCAAGTGGAGCCCTGCTGCACCACTGAAGTCCTTCCAAATTGTTTATCCTTTTCCAGCTTCTTATTTTCAGTTGGTGACTAATAAAGGATGGAATGTACGTACCACTTCTTCGTCTGTAACATTGAGGAACATCTCCTGAAGCACAACCTTTAGGAATCTTTCAGGTCAGTTATTTCAGTTCACTCTGTCAGAGAGACTATTCCAAGAAATAATCAAATTTCATGCACAAATGAGTTTCCAGTACAAAACTTTTCCAGAAGCCCAGCTGTCAGAAACTCTGATAGTTACAAACCTTCATCTATAACCATCACATGTGTTCACAGCTGGTTTACACTCTTTCTTCTAGTGCCAAAATTAGCCTCAATGACCACATTTCTATCACATGAAATTGTAAAGCAACTTTTAGTACATTTAGAGTATTTATTTAAAAAAAACCAACCAAACAAAAAACAACAAAAAAAAAACCCAAAAGCCCCAACCAAGGATATTAGTGTGGAAGCAGAGTTTTCAGTCTTAGACTCTGCTTTTCTTTCCTGTTAAAATTGCCTTCAGACTCCTGTGCTCTCCAGAGAGCACCTGGAGCCCCGACTCCTGGTCACCCCTTTTTTGTTTGCAGAGGCACAGCTGACCCTGGCAGGTCTGGGGGTGAGCGGGGGTAATGGGGCTGCTGACTGGGTGAGCTGGCACTGACCCCTTTAACAGCTTCTCGTTGCGAGAGAGTGTGCTTTAGAAAACTGCAGCACTGCCTACGTGTCAAGTCCTCCAGTGGTTTTCAATTCACGACCTTTCTATTTCGGTGCAAGCAACTGTATTCTGTAATGAAAATCTTGCAGATAAAACTAATATGGTGTACAAGGTGAGATGAGTTTGGGGCTGCGGGGGTTTTAAAGCACGCGTTGCGGTCCGTATGGCGCATGCAACCCACTGCTGTTCTCACGTGCCGGTGGCTGGCAGAAGCTGAGGCCAGCACTGCACGCTGAGGAGCGGGCTCAGAGCACGGCTGTGCACCGCGTGCTGCGCACCTTCGGAGGTGCTGAGCATATGGTGCTACTGCAGTTACAGAAAAACTTTCCCTGGGCATCTCCTCTGGACTGCAACGTGGTACGATGTTTATATGGGAGGTTTGGGGATAAAAGGCCCCAATTAGCAACTCATGAAGAACGGTACCTTTGTGTAAATCAGTAATATAAGTAAAAACTTGCAGATTGGTCCAGACTTTTTTTTTTTTCTCTTTTAAAACATACCCTTTTGCTATCAGTCTAATTATTTAATCTGTAACTCTCCAAGGGGTTGAAGCAGTAAGCACACAAAACAAATCTGAAGTCCGTGCTGCATCTCTTCACCACATGGAACATGGTATCTGTGAAGCAGCACGAGCAGAACTGGTGTATTGGACCAATTTTCTGCTGGAGGAACCAACTGTCACCTTTTAACAACCCCTATTCACAAGTGAATTAGGCTTTTCCGTTTGTTTGTTCACTTTTTATGTTTTCTATTATTCAGTGGTTAATGGATCAGCAAGTTTGGGAGGATGCCCTTCATTTCTGTTAATTGTGCTTACACACAATATGCAGTTGAGTCTGGCAGTAAACACATACCAGCCTTACATTTAATTCCTGGATGGATATTGTAAATGTCGCCCTAAATCCTCTGTACAATTTGCTACCAACTGCATCCGTACCAGCTGGTATAAGCAGAGCCGATGTGGGGACAGCTCCTCTGGTACAGAACCAACCCATTTATTTCCTTGCAATTCCAGCAGATGCAACTGCATTTTATAGGAACCCCTTGAGAACATTAATTGGGCTTTCCCGGGCTTCCTAAATGAACACTACAGCCTGCACAATTACAGTCCATAGTGCTCAGTACCAGGACAAACATACCTCAGAGCGTGTCTGGCTCCTAACCTGTGCCTGAAGAAAAGCAAGTGCTAGTCAGGTGCTTTGCTCTGCACTGATTCATCGCCATCAGTACGGGCAAAAAGAGAGTTAGGGACAAAACCGCTCATCTGCCTCCCGCTGCTCTCGCATGGAACGATGCTGCAGGGATGGTCCGTCCTGCGGCTTTCCAGCAGCAGTTAGCTCTTCCTTCCCAAGGATCCCAGAAACACATCCCTTCTTGGTACGGCGTTTGGGTGGGATGGCCGTTGCACAGCGTAACGGACTTGCCCTGCTGATCACCGCGCTTTTGTGACGCAGGGAGCTAACGCCTCCTGTCACCGGGCCACTTTTAGGACTGCACAGTTCCTCATCATTTCCTGTCAGAATTACTTCGGAAGCCTTCTCAAAACTGCAAGGGGGGAATGTCCTTAATATTTAGAGAAGGACAAGGGCATTAAGAGTGGGAACCAGTTGCTCGCAGGGTAGCAAGCTTGTTCCCTGTAAGTCTACGGGACCTTGGGTGTGAAGAGGGCACCCATCCTGGGTCAAAGGAACTGCATCCTAGCGGACAGCTGGTAGACGTTGCCTGGTGCCAGATGAAAACTCCCTGCCATTTTGGAAAGACTGTAAATTCTGGACCAGAGACTCCAAGTCTGAACTTCTTCATCGTAAGCCGTCTGATAGATACAGCTGTCATCCTCTGAACATAATTGAGCAAAACAGGGAACAGGGACTATATCACTCGTATCTATGAGACAAAACAAGAGCAAAGAGTAGAAAATGAGCAAAAGGAATATAAGGATTGGGATCTTCTCACTTTATGGTCCTGAACCAAGAGCTGTCAGGACCTCGAGCACCCCACGTTTGGCTGCCCGTGCTCGAAGGCCAGCACCGACGTGGTGCAGCTGCAACCTGAGATGATGCTGCTGGGAAAGAGCTGGGTGAGAAAGAGCCTTAAATCACTCCAGCTCTCTCCTACCATGGATTTGCTTTCCTGTGTTTCCTCACCCCTTCCACATTTTTATCTCTCTGGCCCCGGGTTTATACCGTGGCGTGCAGGGAAGCCTTTGCTGCAATCGTCACCACCAGCACTTTGAGAAACTGGGGGAAAATGGATGGTGAAACCCTGAGGAAGACACTATTGATGGTAAGACTCATTCTAGGCACTGGAATAGCCGGCTCTGTCGTTAAGGCGGCCTCGTGTTTTCTGTTAACAGCACCTCTTCAGCTGACAAAAACCGGGCAAACTCTGCTCTTCTGCCCTGCAATTTTCATCGCTTCTGTTCGCCCCCCGTTGACTCCTGGCCCTGCACATTTTAATAGCGTTAATGCTTCGGAGTTTCAGAGTATGAATTAACATTTTGGAGTCCTGGAGTCAGAGGCACATTTCTGCCCCTGAAAGGGAGTTATACGGAGAAAATAGAGGATGACTAAGTAATTGTTAAAACTGAAATTGATTAAAAGTCTGACATAAATAAATTTTGAATGAGACCCACAGAAACAGTATAAAGGAGAGGGGATTAACAGAGAACTACAAACCTGACATTTCCTAATTTCTTGGTGTCCGACATGTCACTTCTGGTTCGTTCCTGTGGGTTTACTTTATTCTTCATCACCTTTCCCATTGCCACATGGAGAGCTGTTTACACCAGCAGATCCTTGTGCCCTCCCGACCTCTCTTCCATAGCTGCTGATGGGATTTTGAGTGAGAGACACTCATTTCCAGAGATCATAATCCAGTAAAAAATAGCAGACTATTGCAGGTTTCTTAATTGTCTCATTTTCAATTATTTCATTGCGTTATTTTTCCATAGACACATAAGGATAAAAAGAATGACGTTCCTAAGTGGTAATGATACACTTCTAAAGTAGCTTAAAAGTTTTCCCCATTTTTAGACTGCCAAGCACTGGATAAGAAACTGCCTCTTGGAATTATCAAACGTCTCAGTTTTAAGCAAAGACCGAGCTGGTCACACACGTAATCTTGTCTGTGTTTAAGGCCCATGCACATCTGTTCTTCTACAGGGGAAAGGGCAGTGCAGGAGCAGCATACACATTATAAATCATTCGGGGGTTAAAAACCAGGTAGGAACTGAGAGTGGTTTTATTTAATAAAACAACAAAAAAAAGAGAGTTAAAGAAAATAAACATCTGGGCCCTACAAGCATGGCACTGACTGCTGATCTCCTGCCCTGCCTCGCAGCACGACGTGCACCACCCAGGAGGAGGTCGCCCTGTGCTTCCCCACCCGTGGGACAGCCACTGCTACCTGCTTGGAGCATCCTGCCCAAGGGGTGCCAACTCAGGTTCTCGCTGCCGGCCATAACTTGATCCCTGAGTTACCGAACTGTTGGGGGGAGGAGAGAAGGGGGGCTGGTGCTAAACAGCACGGAAAGGGCTGCAAGCCCTGGCATGATGCAATGGCTTAATTACATTTTTTTTCTTAAAAAGGAAAATGCATTGTAGAAATACCCCCACCTTAGACTTATCACCTTGATATTGCGATGACCATTTTTCCACCTTTGAAGAACTCACAGTCCTTTTAGCTGCATCATCACAAGCAAACAACATATTAAACCAAAGAGATCTTTGTTCCCTGGTACCTCACAGTGGGGGTAACTGATGGAGAACCTCTCAGTGGAAACACGCGCTTTCTCCCAAAGATGTTATCAGTCATTATTCTTTATTTTCACATGAGTTATAATGTGCTCTGGGCTCTCTGGTCTGTTGTATATACAACTCTGAATAAAAACAATTTAAAATCACGGAAACCTGAGAGAGTGTCTCAGCTACCGAAGAAAGTAGAGGACTCCGGATAAAAGGTATGCTGAAGACCACACTGCTGGTATTAAGTCTGTCATGCTCGTATCTCTTTTGGTAAAAATCTCTGTGTAAATGCTGCTCTGCTACAGCGCTACCAGAATGAACCTCGTTCACCACAGCAGAAGGTCTGTGCAGTCAAGGATGGGAGGAGAGCACAGGCTGATCATGAATGCGAGACAGACGCTTTGCTGGGCCTATCTTTTCAAGTGACCAAATCCTTATACTATCTGATGCCAGGAAAAAAAAAAAAAAAAAGTGCCTCTGGTGCATTGTTTTTGCTGCTTCATCATTTATTTTCTGTGCTACAACAGAAGCACTTCTCCCTTCCTAAAGAACAGCTGTTGCAGTAAGGATTGCTCATGTATAAGATGTTGTAACATGGTGCTTACCACTCACTTCTTGTCTACCTGTCACCTGACACAAATTTATCCTCTTTCTTTATCGTATATAGGAAATCTGTAGCTCTAATTCTTTCTCATATGCTTGTTTTTCTCAGCTGTGACAGTTCTTCATCTGTTTTTGTGGGGTTTTTTTACTTGAACTTCATAAGCTACTAAATTGGCACATTCTTGTATTGTGATTTAATTCCCCATGTCAGGGCTGTCACCTTTATAAATATTTCTAATAAGTTTTATGGATCAGTGCGTCGGCAGATTACTAGGAAGAAGAAGAGTAAATTGTGTCTTAGGATAAATTGTTGAACAGTATTGTAACCGTTAGGGGTAAAATCGGTTATGACCATAAACTTGCGTCGCAGTACCATCTGGAGGTTGCCCAGGGGATGGTGCGTTACGTTAGGTGCTGTATAAACACAAACCATGATGGGCTATTTAAAAATGCGATGGAGTAAATTAAGTAAGAGGCTGGAACTGGGAAAAGGGTACAGAAATACTGGGGGAGGAAGGGAGACGCAATAGAAAAAGCACATCCTAAAGGGCACCAGGCAGAGTTAAGGAAAACTTGTCATACGAACCAGTAGATGTTTTAGGCAGAGACAGAGTGGGAATTGGTGGTGGAGAAGAGGAGAAGACAGAAAAGGATGGCAGGAAAGCGAAGGCATGGGACGGAGTGGGAGGCAGTGGACTGGCTGGGAAGCGTACAGACTCCATGGGAAGTCTCGTTGGACATCAGCAGCCCCAGTTACCTGGGCTGCCAAGTGTGCTCCTGCAGCTCCTGCCAGAAGATGGGTTTGGAGAGGAGAAGCTCTCTCTGGGGAAGGGAAATGCTGTGGTGGCACCCAGAACCAGCGCGGTGGGGACCCTGCCCCGGGTGCTGGGATCGGGATGTCAGAGACGCATCCTGGGAAGGGCATGGCCCCAGCAGCCGCGGGGTGTAGACGAGGACATGCACGACATGCACGAGGACAGCTTTGCACCACCTCCCTGAACCTTCAGCAGGCCCTGCTGCATACCGGGAAGTAAATAAACCAACAAACCCATAGCACAGTGGGTCTGGAGGAACGGTGTATCCCAGCAGACGAACGTCCATACCGGAGAGTTTTCTTTGCTGATTGGCAGCTTTCACTGGGCACCAGCGATTCGGCTGAGCTGTTTGTTCTGATAATGTCTCTAAAAGTGAAAATGTTCTTGGAAATGGTAAATAAAACTTCATTATCATGACAGATAATGTGTTAAAGTGTAACAGCGTTTTTTTTATTAGATTCGTAGATGGTAAAATGAGGGTCATCCATCCAACTCTGCTTTGATAGGTACTGGGCCCTACGCCGGCTCCATTTTAGCACGCTGGTGCAGCAATGATGAAAGCTGATTGAGATTTGGATGAGCTGAGCATGTTTCAGTTTTTATGAAGCCTTACCAGCTGAGTTTACATTGACTGCACACAGAGCAGCACTCAAACTCTAAATGCACAGCAGACCCAGGAGACAGACAAATGGATAGATGGATCCTGACCTGATAGACCTCGTCGGGGAGCAGAGCGGATGGGCAAAGAACGCTGCTTGAGAAAGCAGCTGAATGGAAAAAAAAAATCCGATTTCCATACCACTGGCAGCACAGTTGCCTACTTGCAAGAAGGATCTTTCAGATAAGATCAGGAAAATGCCCTTCGGGACAGGGATGGGGGTCCCAGGGGAGATGGGTCAGGGCCAGCAATGTCCTTTGGTGCCTTCAGACCCCCAATACCTCTTTCCTGTCGCATATTTTAGGTGCGTAAATGTCAGCCTACAGAATAACATTCCCTTGATGGGGTTCAGTGTGTTATAAATCTTTCTTCACGCAGAGGAACATCGTGAAGAGAAGTGGAGAGTGTCCAGCCCGGGGGTTAGGATGTGTGCTGGCACCCCGCACGCTGCTGCGGGCCAAGCGGCACTTGGGAGCCCCGCTCCTCTGCAGATGCTCGTGACGCCAAACAAAAAGCGAAGGACGTTGATCCAAATTCTTTGTTACTAAAATATTGTAAAAACTTAGTATCTGAAACGGCATTTGAGATTTTTTTATATCTTAGGTATTTACTGCTCATGGAAGGAGCTGCCAGTTGGTTAATTATGTGGATATTCCTAATTATGTCTGAGGAGAATACCAAGAACAATTGAAATAAAATTACTGTAATTTTAAATAAAAAAAAAAATTTCCATGTTTGAAATGATTAAAAGGCCGCATGTAAATATCATCATGTTTTGATTCATTTGCCCATGAAATTTTAGTTAAATTATTTTCTCTAGCAGGAGATGTTAATAACAACACCAGGAAATTGAACATCAAGGTTTAACTCGGAGGCAATAAATCAACACATAAAAAAGGTTAAGGGTTGTACATTATGAAAACATTTCCGAAGATAATTACAAGTTAGAGGCATGTGTTGATTGAGTGGGAAATCTTATCATATAGACAAGGTTGGATTCACAATGGAGATAATCAGGTAAAGTACTACTCAATGATTTTAAAAAGAAAAAGTCTGTTGAATACCCAAAATAATTACCACAGTGTGTCTGCAGAGTGGTACAATATACCCAGAGTTAACCAACAAATCTTCCTCCAAATCGAGCCTATGTGCAAAAGCAGCCCATGACGGGAATGCATCAAGCTGTCACTCACCACCACCTTCTGCTTCAGGACGCTCTGTGCCAAGATCTGCAGCGCTCGGGCTGAAATTGGAGAACGATGTGTAGTGCTTCACATAAATCTGGATGTACCAGCCCAGGCTCTGGCTCCATATGCCCATTTGCAATGAAATCATTGAGCCAAGGACATGCCTGGGAGGACAGAGCTCAACCCTTGAAGTTTTGGAATATTTTTTTCCAGCGGGAAGAATCTGATTGCAGCTATAAACCTGCTGTTTATGGCTGCATATTGCCAGTGTTAAACACGCAAGACCCAGAGATAAGAAAACGTGACAGAAGAGTGAATCATTTGAAGAAAACCCAGCATCTTTCTCTCCTGATTTCAAGGCTGCATTGCAGAGAGATGAAATCAGCACTGGAGAACCCAGACCTTCTAATGATGCACACAAAATGGGATGTAAGCTAATCCATTACAGCCTACCCCCTACTAGCAGAATTTGCATCAGCCTGAAGCAGGTATAATTTGGTTATCACTTAGTCTAAAGCAGTTGGCCAAATTCAAACACAGTTGTTACCAGCAGGTACACTTTAATTTTGCAATGTGCAAACCGCTTTAATGACTTTCCCCTTCTCTCTGTTTTGTCCGACTTCCAGGAACAAGAATTTCCACTGCCTGGGTGGCTCTGCCTCGCCAGGTACTCGGGTTTCAGTCCCGAGAAAGGAAACAGAAAACTCTCGTGTCCAACAGAAAACACGCTTTCAAGATATTTACATCTTTGAAGAACTTAAACGTTCTCCCTCAGAGCTCCAGACCTGTGCCAGGTTGCCAGAGGGGCTGATGGAGATGAGGACCACCTGCCGCCCAGCGCCGGGTCCCCGTGTCCCGGGGCCTCAGTACCTCGCACGGCAGAAGGGTCAGTGTCAGAAACGGGGAGCAAGGCAGCACCCCGCTCCGCAGCTCGGTGGGGACGATGCCCGCTCGGGAGGAAGAAGCGCTGCCCCAGGACCGCCCGATGCGGAGGGAAGCACACCGCCGCGGGGCGGGGCGGAGAGGCGCAAAGGCAGGGCTCGCCCGTGAGAGCCGGGGGGGCGACTCCCGCCCAGAGCCCCAGCCCCGCACCCCCGGCGACACGACCCAGCCCCCGGCACGCCCGGGGAAGCAGGAGCCTGCAAGGCTGCGGGCCCCAGCCCCTCGGACCTCTGCCCGTCCGCGGGTCCCGGCTGCGGGCTGGGGGCTGCTGGGGGCTGCGGGGGCGGCTGCGGGCTGGGGGCTGCTGGGGGCTGGGGGCAGTTGGGGCTGGGGGCTGCGGGGGCAGTTGGGGGCTGGGGGCGGCTGCGGGCTGGGGGCTGCTGGGGGCTGGGGGCAGTTGGGGGCTGGGGGCGGCTGCGGGCGGCTGCGGGCTGGGGGCGGCTGGGGGCAGCTGGGGCTGGGGGCTGCGGGCCGGGGGCTGGGGGAAGCGCGGGGAGCGGACAGCGGGCCGGGTTGGGGGGCGCAGGGTGAGCTGCTTCCGAGTCATCCGCAGCCAAGCCCTGGGGAAAACAAGGTTTTCTTCTTCCTTGCTGCGACGTGTGGCAGCAAGTTATTTATTTATTTTTAAACTCTGCTCCTTGTACTACTCTTTAATCCTGTTAGATCTTGCTTAATACTTGTCTGTCTTAACTGCTGACGTCATCATTCTGACATGATTAGGAATAAAAGTGATCTTTTGGGTCATTTTCCTAAACTTCAGATGGTAATAAAGTCCTTATGAAAGACAACTTTCAGGAAGTAATGTTTGGCCACATTTAAAAGACAACTAAGTGCTGGCAAGCCATTCCAGTCATCTCATTAAGTCTGAATAAATATGAGAATTTAATATTAATTTCATTTTCATATATCCAAATTAGAAGGCAGCAGAGAAGAAAACAACATAATCTGATTAAACAAATTAGAATCACGCTGCTAAAATTGCCCTTCAGTATTTATTTATTTTTAACTGCAGTAGCTTAAAAAAAATCTGAAAAACAAACTCCCCCAAATGTTACCTAACATCTAATTACCAGCCGCTCCTCCCCAGGAAGCACCCAGCTGTCAGGGCATTGAGAAGCTGGAAAGCAGATATTCCAGCCTAGGTTTCCAAACCTGCATTTGATTTTTTACTGTAATTCTGTTCCAGACCCAGGTTGAAGCAGTGAAAGTCGGGCTGAAGACTGACGTCTGATCTCCTCGACATCCACTGTCCTGCCACGAAACGGTTGCTGCACCACGCCAGGACATCAAGCGAGGAGCTGCCTTGCTGTGAGCTGTACCCAGCGTCCCTTTGCGTCCGAAACGACCGTGCCTGCTCACGCCAGGCACCACGCATTTCAAGCCACTGCCCGTGGTCCTTTAGCCCCTACGAAGCCATCTCCTCCATGGCCATCCCCCAGACCTCTGGAAGGCACCCAGGCCCCGGGCTGCAGGCAGCCAGACAGCAAACTGGGAGATGGTCCCATGGGATTGACGTCAGCAGCTTATTAGGGAGCTTGTTACCAGTGGGGCACGTCTGCTGTTAGCTGTGTCTGAAGTCTGCCCGCCTGGACGTGGCGAGGGTGAACCAGCAGTGACTTCCTTGCACGTATCCCTGTGCAAAATCTGCGCCAGGGCACCTAATTAACTGCTGCAACGAACAGACTTTCAGAGTGAAATTAGGAAAATATCCCACTTCAGTACGTACAGTTCATTCTTTTTTCGGTCTTTTCAATAAAAGGACTCCAGGTGCCTGTGAAGTCAGTGCCCACAGAGCAGTCCCCTGACCCTACAGCTGCAATCCCACCCATGTACCCCAGGATGGGTCCTTGCAGATGCTGCCTGTGGCATCAAGGATGTCCTCAGCCTCTCTTCTATCAGCTGCGGGAGCAAAATCAAAGTACCAACTCTGAGTTCACCATCATTTGATCCAGCATTATTTCCAGAATAAGGTAGGCTGGAAGGAGCCTGGGACCGGTCCCAGTCCCGAGGAGACCTCCCTCCTGCCAGCCCGCATCTGGGCTCCGGGCAAAACCATCAGCTCCCGGAGAAACCCAGAGAGAGCCGAGGACAGCGGTGACTCAGGTACCTGAGATAATGAAGCCGTGGTCACCACTGCAACAAGCCAGGGCCACGTTCTCTGGCTACGCCCTGGGACTGCGGGCAGCACGTTGTGTCACCCGCTCCACGCTGCACGGACCGACCGCGCGATGCAGCACGGCGTGGGCGGCACCCGGGGCTGCACGAGCCCCACTCCCCCCTCTCGTCCGAGACACGCGTCAGCGTGTCAGTGCTCAGCTTCAGCGCAGATCAGTCCGTGCTCGGGACGGAGCTGAGAGGAGACGGCGCGGTGGAAGGGAGGGCACTCTGTTAAAGTCACTGGGGCACAGATGGGCTTTACCAGGGCTGAGGGATGAGGATGGGAACTGCGTCAGCTTCCAGCATCTCCACAGCCTCTGCACGGGCACGTTGAGTCTCTTTGCGCTGTAATGCAACAATAAATGGTAAAATTGTTGGCACTGCAGTTACAGCAAGGGATAAAGTCTCCAGTCCATTAAACCATACCTGCTTAATGGAAGAGGGGAGCGCACGCTTCTGTTTCCCCGTCTTGAGCAGCGCTCCTGTGATTGATTTATTTAGCTCTGTTCACATGGACGTCTCTGGCCTTTCCCTGGAGAGACTCACGCCTCCGCTGGGATGCGTTGTACGGAGTAGCGCACTGTTTCCACAAACACCGTGACAGCTTGCTTGCTTCGGGTCATTCTGCGCGCGCGCTCCGGTGTCCTCCTCCTATCTGCCTGCGCACGAATCCGCTTACGCAGCTTTGGCTGCTAGGGACGCGCTTGTCCTCCTCCTGAGTCATCAGCTGTGTGTGCGCGCGTGTGCATCTGGAAATAAATGAACAGACAGACAGACAGATAGGTAGGAACTCAATGGGAAATCTGGAATTTGGAAATTGCGATAGGATTTCTAGGCCAGGTTTATAAACGAGAGAACCCTTCAGACGCAGCTCCCCACCTCGCAGCTCAGACCTCCGGCTGGGCTTCGCTCGCTCCAGGCCCAGAAATAGATGAAATACTGAATGCACAGACAGAGCTGTTCAAATCCACTTAAATGACCTGACTGCACCCGAAAGATAAAATCTTTGTCCCCTTGCCCTGCGGGCCAGCGTGGGCTGCGGATGGCAGGAACTGCACGGGGTCGTGTGCGAGTGAGGGGGACCTGGGGGTGTGGCTGTAGGCATTAATATTTGTTACTGTTGTTGTTTCATTTGATTAATAGTACTATTGTGTAACTGACTTGTTATTGGATTATTAACTTTTGGCAATAATATAGTTGAATTAAAAAAATATTAATTTATAAATGTTGTAATATTTATAATGTTATTATCTTTTATTATAATTTTATTTAATTCTCTTAAATTGTAATTTTTATATTCAAATCATTGCATCATATACTAAACGCATTCAAAAATATCCAGCTGGCAGTCATTTTAAGTGAAAAATCACTGTGCGGCATAAGCTTTCTCTTTACAGCAGAAGCTTGATGTTGGACCAGTTTTCTTCAGTGTTTTACCAATGACACGGAAGAGCGCAGAATTATTTCTGGCAAAAGGACAAGGGCAAGTCAGCCATATAAAACAAGGTAGAGAGCTTGGTAATCGCGGCTTGCTTGGACATCATTTGCTGCTCCCAGTGTGACATATGGCCTCCCCTGTTGTTAGAATAATGAACAGAAAAGAAGAGTAGAGGGGAATTTTATTATCATAAGCAGCATTAATAAGGTCAATTTTGATATTAAACCGTGAAAAATGTCAACAAACCAGAAGTTCAGGAAAGGGCTGCTGCCATCACCATAGGTGTGGAAAACCTGCCTTTCAAAGTAGTTTTCTTGGGCAGGATTTGGAAGTTGTAGGGTAGGGACAGCGTGGCTAGCCTCGAGGTGAAGGGCTTCCACCGCAGAGGTGATTGTTACTCTGGTTTCACTCGGGGTCTAGTAGAGTCTCTGATAACCCAAAGTCTTTACAACAAGGCTGGGACCGCTCTCTGAAAAAGGTGTGCTTATAGGCAGTGCACAGGAATTAGCAGGGACAGTTCTCTGGCACTCGTTGCACCATGACGGTGATGTCATTTGGTTAGTAACATCTGTTCTGGTGTGGTTTTTATCAGCCGTGTTAGTTTTATGTTCCTTGTCTACCCTGCAGACAAATCCTACCCCAGTGAATCACCCCAGAGCCTCCGAACCTCTCCCACAAACTCTCAGGTGAAGCCACAAATCAAAGAAAATTAGAATTTTTTTCACCTGCCTCCACATCCCTTGTCCTCCTCGTGAAGGGCCTGAGCTCCTGACTGCACATCTAGAGTTTTACCAGAATCCCACCAATCCTCCAGCCTTTTCTGCCTTGCTCTTCCTACCTTTGCTGCATTCGGCAATTTTCTCTCCTCACCTGCCAAGGTAAAGCTCATCTGAACAACAGGTGACAGTTATAAACAGATTTTTTTTTCCTCTGTGAAAGAAGAGGCCAAAAGTGAGAACAGCTACCTGCCTGGAAGAGCGCTGCAAAATCTTAATGAACGTGCCGAAGGGGCAGGCAAGAGAACGCGATTTCAGCAAAAGTGCAAGGACCCGGCACAGTTACGCCAGCACCGCCGTACGACTGAAGGTGCTGGCGTAGAAAGGAGCGGTGAGCTGTGCTGGAAGAAAATGTCCCCAAAGGAGTGAAACTACAGAAGCAGGAATTCTAACAATGCACAAGAAAATAAAACATCTAATAATATTAGGAATAAAAGGAGAAATAGTAGAAAAAGTTACATATTACAGTGGGTTTCACAGGCAAAAAGTTGTCCTGTGTGGGTGTGAATCTGTCGTGTCCAAACATGGAGAGCAGCTTCAAAACTTGGGGGTCTGTCGACAAAACTCTTTAAGATTATGCTGGACTATGATCCATTTATAAGGAAGGTCTATTATATACTCTGTGTGTGTATATATATAAATTACATTATTATACATGACTTCATGCCATTTTTAGGGCATTTAATTTAAACCTGAGCTGCTGATGCTGTACCAGAAAAGTCACCTGTCTGTGCTGGAAGGGATGGAGCGCTGGGCAGACCGGGCTGAGCATCCAAGCCGTGCCTGTGCCTGGGCCAGGGACCAGCATCCAAAGCCGTGGACCAGTTCCTCGTCCATGGGGCATCACCACCACCTTCATTTTCCATTGCTAGGTGCTGGCGGGTGCCGATCGGACAGAGAACTAACCTCGCAACCCATAAAGGGTCTGGGGGCCATGCACGCTGCTCAGCACACCCGAGGACAGCCCCCGTGCCAGAGCCAGCTCCGAGTAAGAGCTGGGGAATGCCCAGCTGGGATTAGGGGCATGGCGAGACCCTCATGCCATGCCGGCCTGAAGATGCATCAGGTTAAATGAATGATGACCCTACGGCATGAGTCACTGAGAGCTCATTAATCACTCTCTTCTTGAAATATTCCCAAAGTCCTGGAGGCAGCAATATGGATCGGGGACATGAAAGTTCAAATTCTGGAGACCTCTTGGTTGCCTAATACCAGCCACTGTCAATCCCATCAATATAATATCAAAGATTTTGTGTGCTTCACACAGGGCTGGGTTTTATTTAGGCTATCACACTGAAGTATGTGGCTTGCCGTAGAAATCCGAGCAGTGGCATGCAATGTGCTACTGGAGCCCCTGCTGCTTTAACACTATTTAGAGGAATTTGAAAACCAAAATGATTTGCTCTGCACAGCAAACCTCATTGTTTAATGAGCTTCGAACAGCCTGGTAGGGTCAAAGCTAAGAGTAGACTTGGATGGAGTTTATAGACAGTGAAGCATTTTAAATATGGTAAAGAAACTAGCTGCAAAAAACCATCCCTGAGCAGCAACCAGAAGGTAAACAAACATCGCCATAGAGAAACAGGGAGCGGAATGTTTTCCGGATTCATGTAACATGGGTGTCGGCAGGTCCTCCTTCCACAGAAGGGCTCCGGTCTCCCTGCTGCGCATGGAGGGGAGCGGTGCTGTAGGTGCTGCAGGTGCTGCAGGTGCTGAAGGTGCTGTAGGTGCTGCAGGTGCTGCTTTATGCTGTAGGTGCTGCTTTATGCTGTAGGTGCTGAAGGTGCTGAAGGTGCTGTAGGTGCTGCTTTATGCTGTAGGTGCTGCTTTATGCTGTAGGTGCTGCAGGTGCTGTAGGTGCTGCTTTATGCTGTAGGTGCTGCTTTATGCTGTAGGTGCTGAAGGTGCTGAAGGTGCTGTAGGTGCTGCTTTATGCTGTAGGTGCTGCTTTATGCTGTAGGTGCTGCAGGTGCTGTAGGTGCTGCTTTATGCTGTAGGTGCTGCTTTATGCTGTAGGTGCTGAAGGTGCTGAAGGTGCTGTAGGTGCTGCTTTATGCTGTAGGTGCTGCTTTATGCTGCAGGTGCTGCAGGTGCTGTAGGTGCTGCTTTATGCTGCAGGTGCTGTAGGTGCTGTAGGTGCTGTAGGTGCTGCTTTATGCTGTAGGTGCTGTAGGTGCTGTAGGTGCTGTAGGTGCTGCAGGTGCTGCTTTATGCTGTAGGTGCTGCTTTATGCTGTAGGTGCTGAAGGTGCTGAAGGTGCTGTAGGTGCTGCTTTATGCTGTAGGTGCTGCTTTATGCTGCAGGTGCTGCAGGTGCTGTAGGTGCTGCTTTATGCTGCAGGTGCTGTAGGTGCTGTAGGTGCTGTAGGTGCTGCTTTATGCTGTAGGTGCTGTAGGTGCTGCAGGTGCTGCAGGTGCTGCAGGTGCTGCAGGTGCTGCTTTATGCTGTAGGTGCTGTAGGTGCTGTAGGTGCTGTAGGTGCTGAAGGTGCTGCTTTATGCTGTAGGTGCTGTAGGTGCTGTAGGTGCTGCAGGTGCTGCAGGTGCTGTAGGTGCTGCTTTATGCTGTAGGTGCTGTAGGTGCTGTAGGTGCTGTAGGTGCTGAAGGTGCTGCTTTATGCTGTAGGTGCTGTAGGTGCTGCTTTATGCTGTAGGTGCTGCAGGTGCTGCAGGTGCTGCAGGTGCTGTAGGTGCTGCTTTATGCTGTAGGTGCTGTAGGTGCTGCTTTATGCTGTAGGTGCTGCAGATGCTGAAGGTGCTGAAGGTGCTGAAGGTGCTGAAGGTGCTGAAGGTGCTGCTTTATGCTGTAGGTGCTGCAGATGCTGAAGGTGCTGAAGGTGCTGAAGGTGCTGCTTTATGCTGTAGGTGCTGCTTTATGCTGTAGGTGCTGTAGGTGCTGCAGGTGCTGTAGGTGCTGCTTTATGCTGCAGGTGCTGTAGGTGCTGTAGGTGCTGTAGGTGCTGCTTTATGCTGTAGGTGCTGTAGGTGCTGTAGGTGCTGTAGGTGCTGCAGGTGCTGCTTTATGCTGTAGGTGCTGCTTTATGCTGTAGGTGCTGAAGGTGCTGAAGGTGCTGTAGGTGCTGCTTTATGCTGTAGGTGCTGCTTTATGCTGCAGGTGCTGCAGGTGCTGTAGGTGCTGCTTTATGCTGCAGGTGCTGTAGGTGCTGTAGGTGCTGTAGGTGCTGCTTTATGCTGTAGGTGCTGTAGGTGCTGCAGGTGCTGCAGGTGCTGCAGGTGCTGCAGGTGCTGCTTTATGCTGTAGGTGCTGTAGGTGCTGTAGGTGCTGTAGGTGCTGAAGGTGCTGCTTTATGCTGTAGGTGCTGTAGGTGCTGTAGGTGCTGCAGGTGCTGCAGGTGCTGTAGGTGCTGCTTTATGCTGTAGGTGCTGTAGGTGCTGTAGGTGCTGTAGGTGCTGAAGGTGCTGCTTTATGCTGTAGGTGCTGTAGGTGCTGCTTTATGCTGTAGGTGCTGCAGGTGCTGCAGGTGCTGCAGGTGCTGTAGGTGCTGCTTTATGCTGTAGGTGCTGCAGATGCTGAAGGTGCTGAAGGTGCTGAAGGTGCTGAAGGTGCTGAAGGTGCTGCTTTATGCTGTAGGTGCTGCAGATGCTGAAGGTGCTGAAGGTGCTGAAGGTGCTGAAGGTGCTGTAGGTGCTGTAGGTGCTGTAGGTGCTGTAGGTGCTGCTTTATGCTGTAGGTGCTGCAGGTGCTGCAGGTGCTGCAGGTGCTGCAGATGCTGTAGGTGCTGTAGGTGCTGAAGGTGCTGAAGGTGCTGTAGGTGCTGCAGGTGCTGCTTTATGCTGTAGGTGCTGTAGGTGCTGTAGGTGCTGCTTTATGCTGCAGGTGCTGCAGGTGCTGCAGGTGCTGTAGGTGCTGAAGGTGCTGAAGGTGCTGAAGGTGCTGCAGGTGCTGCAGGTGCTGCTTTATGCTGAAGGTGCTGTAGGTGCTGTAGGTGCTGCTTTATGCTGTAGGTGCTGTAGGTGCTGTAGGTGCTGAAGGTGCTGTAGGTGCTGCAGGTGCTGTAGGTGCTGTAGGTGCTGCAGGTGCTGCTTTATGCTGTAGGTGCTGTAGGTGCTGTAGGTGCTGCAGGTGCTGTAGGTGCTGAAGGTGCTGTAGGTGCTGCAGGTGCTGTAGGTGCTGTAGGTGCTGCAGGTGCTGCTTTATGCTGTAGGTGCTGTAGGTGCTGTAGGTGCTGAAGGTGCTGTAGGTGCTGCAGGTGCTGTAGGTGCTGTAGGTGCTGCAGGTGCTGCTTTATGCTGTAGGTGCTGTAGGTGCTGTAGGTGCTGCAGGTGCTGTAGGTGCTGAAGGTGCTGTAGGTGCTGCAGGTGCTGTAGGTGCTGTAGGTGCTGCAGGTGCTGCTTTATGCTGTAGGTGCTGTAGGTGCTGTAGGTGCTGCAGGTGCTGCTTTATGCTGTAGGTGCTGCTTTATGCTGTAGGTGCTGTAGGTGCTGTAGGTGCTGTAGGTGCTGTAGGTGCTGTAGGTGCTGAAGGTGCTGCTTTATGCTGCAGGTGCTGCAGGTGCTGCAGTTTTTCAGGGAATATATTTCTTTTCCATACACAAGCCACATCATGACATCTGAGCCAGCAATTAAACTACGTTCCTTGAACGCTGCCTGTCCCCCAAGCTGACATTTTATACCAATTCCATTATTGCTCTCATTCCTCTCCCAGAAGAGCGGGAAGTTTGGGGGCTGGCAGTGGAGCTTCTGTCTGTCTTTGTGCAGCAACGAGGGCGGTACCGTGGGACAGCTCAGCCGCGGTCACTGGGGAAGATAACTGAGGCGAAGGCAGTTAGAGCTTTGGGTTCTGGAAGAGACTAAGAGGACTGGTAAGAAATTATAGCTGGATGAGATCAAGGTTGCGGAATTTACAAATGTGAATATTTAACTAAATTTCCTGGGCATACATTTAGGAAAAAGAAAAAAGGAAAACAACAACAAAAAAAGGAATGCAAGAGAGGAGCCCTCGCTGGAGGGCAGACATAACCGGAGTGAGACATTGAGCGAAATACAGAAATACAGCAGTTTTCCTGAACCGGCCAGATCACCGAATGCAGTAACTGTTGCCTGAGGGAGTTTCCTGAATCTGTGGATGATAAGCCCAAAACAAACAAGAGCCATCAGCATCCAGACTGGCACTGCTGCCGCCGCAAGGGCCAGTGCCCAACCTTTGGGGACGGTGGAAATCGATTCTCCTGCTCCGTCCTCTGCAGGGGTCATCACCTCTGCTCGAACGGAGACCATCGCCCCGGCATTCATCCGAACTCCCATTCTCGCTTCTAATTCTTCTCGGCTTCCAGCAGAAAGGATATCTGGGGCAATAAGGCTCAGCCTCCAACTCCAAGGGAGGAAAAACATGTCCCTTTTAACCAAAATGCTGAAAGGTTATGTCATTCATTATTCCTGCATGGCTGTGCGTTATTTAAAGACACATTTAGCCCATGATGACACAAAACATACGCCTTTGGTATTTTCCTCTATTTGTTCTCTACAGAAACACTCCAAATGTTCTAGGTAGCACTTAACACCTGCTGTAATAATTTGATGGAGTGGACGTCACATTTCTGTGGGTGGCCTCTTCAAAGTACTCCCTGTACCTACAGCGTTGTGACTCGAGAGAAGGGGAGCTCCGGGCTGGACGCTCCGGGCAGCGAGTGCTATTCGCAGGGCTGCTCGGGCAGGACCCCCACCCGCTCTTTGCCTGGCCCTTCTCCTCACCTTGATTTTTGTTGGCAAGAAAGGGCGTTTCTCACACCCAGACCCTCTTGGATAATTCCTACTTCATGACTTCTGGGCGCTTGGGGAAAGGTATTTCTTTACGTTAGGCTGCCTGGTTACACAAACACGACTGTTATCTGAGCAAACGAGACCAGGCTGCTCGTCCAGCGCGATGCACCATTTGTCACCCGATTGTTTCGATTGCAATTAATGCTAATGAAGCGCTCGTCACGGCTGCAGCACAATGTCGCGCGCGCACCCCGGGCTGCTGCTCCGGGAGATAACGGGGGGGGACGTGGCCCCTGCAGACAGCGAGGCGAGCAGCGCTGTCCCGGGCGGATCAATGGATTTAGGAATTATCCCCTTTTTGGCTCCTGTCCTGCAGGTACCTTCAGCAGAGACAACTGGGTTTCTCAGCGGGCCGAACAAAGGCTTGCCGGCTGATGGAGAAATGAGCAGAAGTGGAGGGGCAGTTCACGGGGCTTTTTGTTCATGTTTTTAATCTGGTCACTGGACTTCATTATTCTCTCTTTACACGGCTTTAATTCCACTCCCAGATTTGCAATGGGAATACAGCACAAAGGGGAAAAAAAAAAAAGAAAAAGAAAGAAAAAAGAGACAAAAAAGCCTTGTTTTAAAACATTAGGTTTCCCATGGAGAACGTGTGGCCTGATATGATTACGTTTTAAAGTGCAAGACAGAAAAGTCTTTCCAGTCACAAACCCCAGAAAAGATTCCTGTCATTTCTGAAAAGTCAGCATTAAGTTTAGAAAAACACTCACAATTTCTTTCAAATTGTGCCCTTTTTTGCAAACATCACCTGTAAGATAAATCTTATTTAACTGCTGCGTGGTTGCATTGCTAGAAATGATGGGGGGTCAGGAGAAAGCGTGCCCTCCCTCTGCAGCCAAAGAGGATAACGCCGGTCTGCTAAATCAGCTGTTATGGAAACATTTGTTATTTTGTTTGTAGTAAGCAATTTATCATTTTATTCTTCCATTTTGTTGTTCAATCACAGGTTAAATATTCAACCAGTCAAAGTTGTCTCATTCATTTAAAAGGCACTACATCAAAGCTGACCTTCCATTTAAGATTCTTTCAAGAGCCTTTATATTAAGAGTAGGGAAAAGTGTAACTTAGCAGCTACGCAGCAGAAGTGGGCAACCGTCCCTGACAGAAGGTAACCCACGGTGGCCGAGTAACTTCTTTGCAGTCTAAACAGTGCTATAATGCTAAAGCTTCTGCTCTCAATAAAAGCTTTCTTAAAGAAGACTATCATATATTAAACCCCAGGTTAGTCAATATTATCCTGCCTCACCCTCGAGGTTAGGTTTCCTCGCATTATTATCTAATACCAATTAACTCTTACTGCCCTTCGTTTAAACCTCTCTTGGGCATCCCCACCTTGAGAAAGCCCCGGACCTGCTTGCTCTGTCTGGCCAAGCGGTGAAAAGCGTTGTACAAAGCTCGAGGCGAGCGCACGCGGCTGTAGGATCACCTCTCGGCTCAGTGACATCACTTTCTGCATATCTGACCGCGTTCCTGGGGAGGGGGAGAAGGGATCCGAACTGCCCCACTCCTGCTCCCCAGGGAGGTGCTGTGACCGCTGGCTGCTGTGCGTACGCCTGCGCAAAGTCCTGCCCAGCGCAGAGCCCAGGCACGCCGGGAACGTGCTGCCTGCAGGAGTCAGATGCCGGGGGGGCCGGGGGTGCAGAGCAGCAACACGTGCACTGTCGGGGCTGGGGGTGCAGAGCACCAACGCATGCGCTGTCAGGGCTGGGGGTGCAGAGCAGCAACATGTGCACTGTCAGTGCTGGGGGTGCAGAGCACCAACGCATGCACTGTCGGGACTGGGGGTGCAGAGCAGCAACACGTGCACCATTGGGACTGGGGATGCAGAGCAGCAACGCATGCGCTGTCGGGGCTGGGGGTGCAGAGCACCAACGCATGCGCTGTCTGGACTGGGGGTGCAGAGCAGCAACGCATGCGCTGTCAGGGCTGGGGTGCAAGCTCAGATGATGCCAGCACCAGCGGCCGGGGAGGTTTGTGAGGATCCGTGCAGCCAATGTGTTGATCTGAGATCACGCAAGCCTTCAGCTGCTATTGGGATCGATGGCAATTTGCCGCGTCCCTCCTCTTGTTTATCCAAGCCCGGGTACCTGGACACGGCTCCTCACATATATTTTAGTGCTAACTGCCATCGATTCCCGCGATCGTTGGGCACCTAAATGATCTGAAATGCCGTCTGCCCGTGCCTCCCTCCCCAGTAAGTATAATGGTGATAAAAGCACTTCCCGATCCCAGGGAGAAGCAGAAAGATAAATGCATTAAAGACTGCGAGGCACTCAGATGCTACGTGATTATCTCTTTTCAGACAGATGAGCTGAAGAACAAACAGATACTGCCGATTACACGTTTAATAGATACAAGTAAGAGATGACCTTGCCTTTATTACTATCTACACAGTTTAAGGACTAGTTGATTCAATAATAAGAAGCCCATAGTAAATATTTATGAAACATCACATCACATAAAAATTATAGGTTATTTAAATTTAATTTGCATTTATACTTTCAAATCAGGTTATTATATAGCAGAAATATACTAAAATTAAATTCATAATGCACATTACAGCAATTTGAGCAAATTGTACCTTGAAGCAATTTGTATTTAAAATGCAGTCTGTGTGCTTCTTCACTTTCCTGCAGCCTGTAAATAAATTTACAAAGCATTTTCAGTGACAGCCATAGTGTTCCAGTTGTAAATTGATGTAGTCTGAAACAAAGAACAATTACCGCTTAAACAGATCCTGTGTTACACTAAATCTTAAAGCATTTGAATTCCCTGGCAAAACAAGAGGAAATGATTTTTCTTTTCTCCTTTATCCACGGCAACAGTTCTTGTCAGGTGGAAAATGTTTCTGCAGTAACCCCCTGCCTGTTTGTCTCCCTAAACGATGAGCTGTAGCGGGGTCAGGCTGCAGGCGGGCTGATGCAATAGCGTGAGACCAACGTCCAAACTGACAGCGCTGTAAATCTTGGCGCTTGCACCCATCTCTCCAGCAGCTGAGATTAAGTTAGTCACAAAACTCTCCCCAAAAACCAGTTCCATCAAAACACATTCCCTGAGAAGTTCAGGCTCCTCAGTTTCAACCACAGTCCCGAGAAAAAAAATAAATATATCTGTGTGTGAGGCCGTGCAGCAGCTAATAGCTTAAATGGTTCAGAGAGCAAGAAACCATGCCACTTCTGAGGAGACGCCTGGGCAAATCGTTCTGGTGACTGTAATGCGCCTGGTTGCACAACTAAAACACGTGCACAGGCTCCAGCACGAGCACACGCTCGTTTTCACAGATCTACAGATTTTTGCTTCTCAAAGAAAAGTCACAAAAAGAAAACAAGCGGAGTTGAAATCTCATGGCATTTCCACTTCCAAAGGCTGAATTATGGGGGGGCAGAGGAACGGAGCGGGGGGAACCCCCGCCATGGCCCTGGAGCGATGGGGCCGGGGAGTGGGACCATGTGCTGTCACCTAATGGGTCTGGACTGGGCCCCAGTGCCCAGGAGGTCCCACCTAGCCGGTCCTCCCTGGCTATCGCAACGGGACGCTTTCTCCACAATTCAACTAACCGGAACGTGTTTCCAAATTCCACTGTTTCACACATGTGGTATTTTATTTGTAATTCTCTATATGTTCAACGACGGAATGGAGTTTTTCTTTAGATATTTGAGGGAAAGAAAAGAAATGTTATCCTGCTGTACAGCAGAATCCATTTTCTCTTGTAAAAGACATAGAAAGGGAAGAAAGACCCAAAACCCCATCTTCAGAGCTGCAGATCAAAAATGTTGAAAATAACAGGATTGCCACGGGGAAGCTCAGGCTGGGCTATGGCATGCCTGCTACTGTCCAGTTTGCCCCCAAATAAACTACTGATTGGGGGTGGGAACCTGATTTGCCTTGCAAGTGTCTGAGTGGGACAAGGCCAGTTTGCAGACTGGGAGCCCTCTGGACGCCAGACGCCGGATTCTGCGCCGTGATGGAGGAGCCAACCTGGAGACCAAGTGCCCGGGGTCTGGAGCAGGGAGGCTGGGATCCCTCCGGGGGCTCGCGGCGAGGAGGCACGGTGAGGGCACGGACACGCTGAAGCAGAGTGTAGACAAAGTTTTGTCCTCAGGGAAAAGCGTGGGTTAATTCAGATGAGATTTTTTTTTTTGTGCAGGACAATATTGATTTCAAAGTGACAGATCAAACATAAACATTGCCATTCACAATGACATTTATTTGAACATTTCATTTCAGATGCGGAAATGTTTCTTTCTTAATTAGCATTTTTAGTTTTACCATTTTAAATTGATTTCTTAAATTGTGTTTATTACATTTTTTTCTGTTGGCTTTCTCTTCCCTTTGGAACGAAAGCGAACCTTGGACCATCAGCATTTGGCAGCGATGTGCACCAGAGAACAAGCTTGATTTGGTTAAGCCAAGCTTTTGCACCCCAGGATAGGGTGGCTGGAGGAAGCTTTGCCATTGCAGCGCGACAGCCGGCGCACGTGGTCTGTCCCGCATTGCGCGCGCCAGCAAAACCTCTCCTCGAGGATTTTAAGTCATTGTAGGAAAATATTTTTTTCTAATTCCCCCTTTGCGTTTGGGATTCTGGTGTATCTTTTCTAGAATAGCGTCATTCCCTAATAAGAAGACAGCGCGTCTTTCAGGATGGCTGAACAGGGCTGAGCCGATGCATTTTCTCTATTAAGTCATTGATTTTTGGATTCAGATATAAATCCAAAACAGCTGGTTATAAAATTTATATTCCTTCTGAATAGCAGATATTCATGCATTTCTTAAATCCACCCAGTTCCTAAGAGGAATAGTTTTCTTCTTCACCCTGAAAATCTTTGTTATGTCCTGCTGATGCCTCTTTTAATAGTTTCTTCAGAGGCTTTGTTTCAGACTCTCAGGCACAAGCTCTGACTCATACCTGTTTGTAAATAATGCACAGCGATTTTGTTGCTGCTGCTGTTGAATGTAACAAGGTCAAAGAATAAAAAGGGATACTGGTCAATTATTCCATGTCTAAATTTCACTTATTTTTAAAGCACAAAGTCCAAGAAGGCAGGCTTTACCCGAGAAGCGTGCCCATTGCATTGCTCGCCGCAGCACGCTCACGCATTTTCCGGCACGTTCAGCCCCTGCAGCCCGGTCCGGCAGCGCCTGTGGTCCCCCAGCCCAGGCGGCTGTGTGAGCAGGACCACGGTCTTCCTCAGCTCGGACCACCCCGAGCCGCCTTGGATGGGGTCCCCATGGCCAAGGCAGCCCCAGCCTCCCCGCCCTGCTCGGCGCTGCCGCCCTGCTCACGGGAGTGGTGCGCCCGTGCCTCGTACACCTCGTGCACCAACAAAACGCGGTGGTAGCTGCCAGTCCCTGTGAAACAGAGGCAAAGAGGGAAGCTCTTCTCTCCTTCCGTAACGACGCAGGTGTTCGACACCTGTCTGAGGCACCTCGGTCCCGCTTTTGCACGAGGAACCTCAGACCCATATCTCCTTCTCTGTGGGGTCGGGCCAAGCCAAACGTTCTCTGTTTCTCTTCCTGAGGCTGCAAGTTGAAGAAAGGAGGAGGAAGAAGAGCACAAATAAAGCTGAGAATGATAACCTTAGAGAATAGGGTGTATTAAAGACATTTGGACAAAATGTTTCCCTACAAGGGGGTGTAAGTAGAGCTCAGCTCTTCCCCTCCTACAGGAGTCTGGTCATTTTAGGTCTTCACGTCATTTTTTGTCTCGCATCCCGCGGACCTTTACGTTGTGTGCCCAGTAAAAGAGCTGTAGGAGAGCCACTGAGGGCTCCATCTTGCCAGCAACCTGGAAGGACGCTTTCTAGGACTACACGGATGAAAAAGGGAATTTAATCTGTGCGTCCAACGGGTCACACGTGCTTCAACCACTGAGCCTTGATGGAGCGGGGCAGGGCTGGGATGCACGGCAATGCTTTGTCTTCTGAATGTGCTTTGAAAAGAATGAAAACTGCTCGGGTCTTTGGAAGAAAAGATGGTTCCCTTCTTAGTATGTGATGTCCCTGGATCAGATCCTTTACATCAAGAGCTCTCCCTGCACCCAGAGGCATTAACCCTGGGCGTTCCTGTGCTGGGAGGGGGGCAAGCACCCACCTCCTCTCAGTGGCATGAGTCTGGGTGCCGGGCTCCATGGGAGGGGGCTTGGGTGGTGCTCCTGGGTGAAGCAAGGTGCAATTAGGTCACCTGTAAAATGATCCGCTGCTTTTCACAATGAGTTATTCCTGTTCAAACACAAAATAATGCAGGTGAAATCAGGGTCTTGCACAATTATATATGTTCTAGCCCAGGGGCTTCCAGCTGTGGGGACAGCAGACCATAAGGCTGTCCATGCACTGTTTCTCTGGGATCTGTGAAAGGTGAGGAAGAAAAGTTAAAATACACCGTAACGTCAGCTACATATATGAAATTTCTACAGTACATCCAGCTGAGCCAGAAATGTTTAGGGACTGCCATCGTGAAAACAACCAAAACCAATTAAAATATGTATGACTGCTAATAAATTGTCCTGAGAATTCACCTGGCAGCACATTTTCTCCATAAGGACAGAAATAGTACTGGATAATATGCGTGTAGAAGCTTTAAAGTTTGAAGGATGACTTTATTTGCCTTCAATAGTTAAGACTCTCTATTAACTGAGGCCACTAAAGCTGTCTTGGCACTCTTCATCAATGAAGCTTATTAAGTCTACTGTCTTGGCCAGATTCCTTTTGTGTCAGACTACAAGTCCCAGACTAAGTGTCTGCAGCGTGCCATGCAGTGATCTGTGGCACACAGAGTTCATCCTAGTAATGGCTCTGTTTCGATGTCAATGACATTAAACACTTGTCCACTTATTTGCTCAAATTATGCTAATGAGCATGCAGTTGTGGTGAATGAAACTCCCGCGATTAATCGTCCGTAACATTGGAAACCCTTTTCTGCAGGAGCTGATGCACGCTGGAGCAAGCACAACTCCTTCCTTCAGGCACATGGTAAAACCCCAGGTCTTCACAACTCTTGTCTCATGGGGATGAACTCCATCCCCTGTGACCCATTTCCCACAGAAGATCAGAGCAATCAGTGTTCATGTACAGACAAACTCAATCTGAACAAAAATTCTGCCATTTCTGCCCATCCGGGAAAGTGATTATTTCAGATTTTTTTACTGCAGAAAATAAATAGGAAGATTGAGCATCAACTAATTTTTCAAACATTGTTGCCATGCTCTGTAAGGTATTGACAGTTGAATAGAGAATTGACAACCTTGGGGTCAGTAGAACAAAGACTATTTTATTTTAGCTTCTGAAATATTGAATCCAGTCAGCTATGAAAGTGAGCGATTGCCCATGCCCTTATTTAACATAGGAAGTGACAAAAGAAGATGAACTCTCTGACTAGGGACAAGGGTGTCCTCTTCACAATTTGCATTACCAAAAGCATCATCTAATCCATTTTTAACCTGATAGTGAGCATGCTAAACCCTGATGGCTTCAGGGTGAATTTCAAACATTAATGGCATGCACGAACATACGACAAAGCTCTCTCTCACCCTTGAACAGCAGAGGCACTGTGCAATGCATGATAGTCAGCAATGCTCTAGTAATTCAATGACATTTTGACATTGCCTGCTCTGCTCTCATTACTGCATTTCTGTATCAGGTTTCCCCAGGTCAGCATGAGAATTATATGTCAGACAGACAAATTCAGATAATTTTCGTGTGGTGGTGTTTTGGTGGGGTTTTTTTAGCAGTGACATAGGTGCATTCAAAGAGAAAGGTAAAAGACTCTCTTCCTTTTCACGAATGTAGTATAACAGACACTAGGGAGTGAAACCTGATGTATTTTGGATGTCTATGAGTAAATGCAAGTTGACAGCCTGGATCTCTCTAAACCTATATAGAGCTGTTAACTGAGTAGGAAAAAAAAATCATGTTCTTTCCAGGGACCAGGTTAAGGTAATCGCTGTACTCATGGGCTCGCTTTGAAGTCAACTTTATTTCCGCTGTTGGATTCACCTGACCATTGCATTTATAATTTCTTTTAGAGTGCATTTAAGGAACACTAGTCTGCAGATGATTACGGCTGCCAGCATAGTTCTCAAATCATAAAAAGTTAAGGACCAGTGCCTCATTATGAGCCTTTGAAACAAGGACTCCTATCCGCTTCAAAGATTTGGGTCAATATCTGAGTTGCCAGAACAACACAAAACTAAGGCTCTATTCCTGGAATGACAGAATGGCTGAGGTTGGAGACACCTCTGGAGGTCATCTTGGACAACCCTCTGCTCCAGCTGGGTCACCTAGAGCAGGTTGCCCTGGACTGGGTGCAGTCAGGTTTTGGATATCTCCATGGATGGAGGCTCTACCACTTTCTGGGATACCTGCTCCAGTGTTTGACCACCCTCACATTAAAAAAATTGTTTTCCTGTCTTCACATAGAATTTCGTTTGTTTTAATTTGTGCCTGTTGTCTCTTGTCCTCGAAGTGGGCACCACTACAGAGTCTCACTCCATCTTCTTTACTGCCCCTCATCACATATTTGCAAACATGGGTAAGATCCCCCTAAACTTTCTCTTCTCCACATCAACAGTACCAGATGTCTCAGCCTCTCTCCATATGAGACATGCTCCAGATCCTTCATCATCTTTGTGGGCCTTTGGTGGAGTCACTCCAGTAAGCCCACATCTGCCTTGTACTGGGGAGCCCAGCCCTGGACCCAGCACCCCAGCTGTGTCTCACCAGTCCTGAGCAGAGGGGCAGGACCCCCTCCATTGACCTCCTGGCCACGATCTGCCTGACGCAGCCCAGAGGCTGGTGGCCATCCTTGCCACAAGGACACATTGCTGGCTCTTGCACGACTTGTTGTCCACCAGGACCCCCAGGTTCTTCTCTGCAGAGTTGCTTTCCGGCTGGGCAGCCCCCAGACTGTACTGGCGCCTGGGGTGGTTCCACCCCAAATGCAGGACTTTGTGCTTCCCCTTATTGAACTTCATGATGTTCCTCTCAGCCCACTGCTCCAGCATGTCAAGGTCTCTCTGGATGGCAGCACACCCATATGGTGTATCAACCACTCTTCCTAGTTTTGTATTGACTGCAAACTTGCTGAGGGTGCATCTGCACCATCCTCCAGGTCATTAACAAAGATGTTAAGCAATATTTGCCCCAGTATCCACCTCTGGAGTACATCACTGCCAACTGGCCTCCAACTGGACTTTATACTGCTGATCACAACCCTCTGGGCCTGGTTGTTCATACAGTTTTCATTCCACCTCATTGTACCTACAAACTCCCATTAATCCCAGGTGAATCCTGTTTAGATCTAACAAGCAATATTTTTAGAACAGGGTGCACAAAATAAAATGCACAAGATGCTCCATTGGTTCATGTAAGGTCAAGTCATGTTGAATAAAGTGATGCATCATGTTGTTCTTAATAGGTTGAGCCTTAGGGCAACTGCACCCTTACTGATTCATATGAGTTACTGAAATCAGCCTGAAAGGAAAAAGTGTAACATTGGCCACATCTGTCACTGTGCCCAGAGGCAGCGACCACTCACCACGTGTGCACACTGCCGTGGTAGTTCCCTGATGCCTCTTTGCATTGCTCCAACTTCCCGTGTTGTTCGTTCATGGGTTTCTAGAGTTATCGAGAAGTTCTTTAACCTGGAAAGATACGTGAAAACATCTGCAGCAGCCCGTCCAGACTAAAATGCCTGTGAACACCCTGACCTTCAAAGCCCCATTCACTGTGGGATGAGAATAGGAAATCTTGACCTTGTTAGCAGAGGCACAGCACGAAGTCCCGACTCTATCACTATTGTCTCTCAGTCACTTCAACGGAACCAAGATTTCACAGGGTGTATGTCTCCAGCTCTGCTGAAGGCTAAAGTTAAAGCCTGTTGAAGTCAACGAGAACGTAAATGGACTTTGAGATACAGATCATGACCATACACAACCAGACAGACGAGGTCATTCTGTCTAACGTGCTACAGGCTCCCACTGGCAGAAAAACTCAAAAGCCCTGAAAATGGGCCTGTATGTCTAACTGTTCATCACAGACAACACTGAGATTTATAAAAGAACAGGGCAGAAGTCAATCTGGCTAATGAAAGCCCAGCTGGAGCTGAGTAAATTAGCTGAAATAAAGTGTTTATGGATCCTCGTAACAAACCCAACCTGCCCTGTTGATTTTGCAAATACATAATGTACAAGGTATCCGTTGGTACTAGGGTTAAAATACACATACAGAATGGTGACTAAAGGCATATAAAAACATTTACAACTAAAAATAATCTTCTCTCGTCATCTAATGTCAGTAAAATCTTCTCATGTTCTGTTCATGGATATTATTCAGCATTTGTTTCCTTGCAAATGTGTGGTTTTCTTTCACGCTACACCATGCATGTCACTTAAACAAATATGATCCTATTTTGCTTTTATAATTGCAACTGACTGTACGTCATGCTTATCATGACCCAAAGTATTTGAAAAACACTGCTGTAGTGGGAAAGCGAAACCAGTTCCACTTGAAGGTTTCCATCACCAGCCTCCCCGGATGGCCCGTTAGGCTGGGGGGTGATGGAGCCTGTCCCTCTCCCTGTCCCTGTCCCTGCTCAGGTGCCGTGGGGCTCTGCCCTGCTTGGGGGTCACTTTCCCGGCTCCCTGAGGGGTCCCTGGATCTCACGTTTGGTTACTGGCATTTTTAGGAAGAGATACTAGAGCAATGGGAGCCATTTTTCTCAATAGCAGGGTTTTTTCCATGAACTTACTTTCTAAATAAATATGTTGATCTTGATCAATAAACTGAGCTTTTGCCTGTAGGTGGTAGAGGAATTTCTCCTGTGGCGCTGAAATGATAGGAAACACCAAGAGAGGTGGAGAGAATATTGTTCAGTAAAGTTTGAAGGTAATTGAAAGATGTCAGTTGGCAGGAAAAATTAATAATATTAGTCTCCTTTGGAGATCAAAGATTTCTTCAGTGCCTTTTCTTTTCTTCAAGGGAAAGAAGACCCTTGTGGTCAGTGTTATTGCAGGTCAAAAAAGTGACTGCTAAGCTCTCAGATGAAAAATACGGAGCACTTTTAAATTCCCGTTGGTTATGCTCAGGGTCACTGTACACCAGTACAAAGCCTGGCTATTACAAAGGAGAGAGAGAGGGTTCCTCCAAGGTTGGCATCACCCCTCTCAGAAGTCCTCAGCTCAGCAAGCGTACATCTCAAGTTTTGTTTTTCACAGCAAATGGTTCAAAGCTGACTCTGTAGTTCCTTCTCACTTCAGAGGCAGCCAAACAACCCGCGTTTCCAGTAATCGTGGATAATAACATGGCAGTAAGGGCGAAAGAGACACTTTATTAAAAATGGTGTGCTTTTATATATTAAAAAAATACCACCTCCCGGAACAGACTGAACTGAGCACAGACGCTGCCGGAGCGGATGGAGCTGCAGGAGCTCTGTGCCCACTGCCTGTGGTCTGGTGCATCAGCAGATGACGAGTGAGATGCGGTGTAGAGCGTTGAGTGAAAACCAGCCTGTGGGCAGCTGCTGCCTGATTCTGGGCATCCAGGATCGTTCTTGCAGGTGGGAAAATAGGCTCTCCATTTTCAGAAAGGATTTAGAGGTTTCAGATTTTGTTATGTGTCAAATCTGAATTTCACAAAAAATTCGGAGAGCAGAACAAGGAAAACTACAGCACAGAGTAACAGGATTATTGCAGGAATAGAAGAGCTCCTGAACAAGAAGGAGCGGGTAGACTCATTATTTACCTGAGGGATGTTTTTGTACCCAGACCACATACTCATTTCACTGCCAGTGACAATAATTTGAATATTTATTGGCCTTAAGTCGGTGTTGAGAGGCTATATTGACAAAAGCTGTAGGGTGAACATCACCCCTGAGCAGAGGTGGAAGTTGCTGGATATATAATGATGCCTTGCAAGGTGTACAGAAGAAGATGCAAACACTGCAGAGCCTGTGCTAGTGATGACGGTTGAGCTCTAATGGGAATCTGAGGATGAAGAAAGGAGACGGGGCAGTGAGTGCAGGACATCGGGACAGGAGGGGCTGGAGGGCGCAGGGCTGGGAAGGGAGGATGTGCCCGGAAGGACCAAGGATGGAAAACACAAACACTAATCAAAGTGGAAGAGAAAGAGGTAAAATACCGTGTGGGAAAGAAAAGGAGAAAGGCAGCTGGGAACAAAAATAACGGCGAAAGCCAGGTGGAAGGCCTGGTTATGCGCGATGATCATGCAAAGAAAGGTGGTAGGTGTTCACAGCAGCGGTGAGCCTGCCGTATGAAATGATCGGAACGAGGAGGCATTCAGGCTGACACACGCCTGGAGAGCGCTCCTCGGGGAGAGGAGAATGCCTTCACAAGAGCAGCCTAATGAGGCTGGCTTCTTTAGCCTAAACAAGCGAAGGCTGAGAAAGGACATGATTGCTCTCTACAAACACATCAAGGGGAAAACATCAGGGAAGGATAAAAAGCCATTTATTCTAAAAATAATTTTGGCATAAGAACAAATGGCGATAAACTGGCCATGAATAAATATATGCTTGAAAAGTATGGTGGTGTCATTAAAAGAAAGTTCCTAAACATTAAAGCTTGCAGATTTGTGAACAGTCTTCCAAGTGGAGCAGCGGGTGCAGACGATATCTCCGCTTTTAAGCTCAATGAGTTCATAAAAAGGAACAAATTCCTGCCATCCACGGGCACCGGCGTCGGTAGCCCAACCGTCCTTTCCAGCCCTGCGCGCCTTTGTTCCTGTGCACATAAAAATTTGCTGCCGCTGACAAAAGGGTTTGACATTTAAATTATGTTAATTTAATAAGCATGGAATGAGATGACATGACTGAGAGCTCAGCTGCAATTCCAGAAGGTGCAGCCCTGCTCAGACAGGCTCCAGCCTTCTGGCCACGGGGCACAGCCCGGCTCTGCCAGCTGGCAGGCGTGCTGCGGCCGGTTGCGTGCCGAGGAAGGAACAGGGCATCCCGAGGAGCCGGCTGGCAGGCAGTCCTGTCGCACGCTGCTGGCTGGCTGCAGGAGGCTCGTGATGTTCCTGTCTGCGGGCACTCCAGACATTGCCCCTTGCCCCTGCGGGAAAAGCCATCATTTGCCCACAGCCTTTGCCTGCGAAAGCAGATGTCCTGCTCGGTGAAGGGCATCTTCATCCGACAGCGGCTCTGCGGCGCTGCTGTCTTCCTGGAGTCCGGGGCAGGAGGAAAGCACAGTAGCCTCACCTCAGAAAGACCAAAGCATTGGGACTTCACCCCAGATCTTTGCACCCACGTCTTTGCCGGCATGCAGTCAGTCACCTTGCCTGGAGGTTGTGTCACCGTTAAAGCCGAAACGGTAAAGGCGAAGGAAAACAGAAAGTCTCTGCAGAGGGAGAGAGTTCAGCTATAGCAGGGAAGAGCTTAAATTTGTCTTCAGTCACGCAGGCCGATGGGGAGTACTGTGTTTTCATTACTGAAAAAAAATATTTCTTTAGCAGCCGTGGCAAGTAAGGGCCACACACAGAAAAGAGAATTGCAAATCTCTGCCTCTTTAGGAGACAGACTTGTCAGAGTTCAGAAGAACGATTTGCTTTATCACCGGTGGAATCTCTGAAGTATTATAATTGATTGCGTCTGTGCGAGGAAAGTACACAAAGATGTTGACTGAACAAAAAACAATGTGATTGGTTGAAAAGGTTTAATAAATGAAAAAAATAATCCTTTCCTGGATGTTTTTTATAAAGCATTAAGGTTTAATATATATTAGATGCAAAACATGTATATTTGCTGACTACAATAATGGAATGGAATATTTAATATTCCTGCCTTTGGGAGGGGTGGGGAAGAAGTGAAATTAAAATCTAAGCGCTCTAAGTTTTATAACTATTTTAAGAGTAATTTTCAAGGGACAACTAAAAAGAGACAACCTCATTAAAATAAACCAGGATATTATTTTTTCTCTTTAATAGTTCTGTCATATGATTAGCTGATACCTAAATAAATTAAAAAAAAACCAACCCACAAACAACATCTATATTGTTCATCTTGTAAAGATTATAAACTCAATCATAACAGTTTTTCCATTAAATTTTCTATCTGGAAAAACCTTTGGCTGGATAGTAATGCCAGGCTGCGTAGCGTGATGGAGGCCCAGCAACGTGTGAGGAGAGATGCCCATTGACATGAGGTCTCAACTCCGCTCTCATCCATGAAATTTCATAGATTTGCTCCAACTTTACATTTCCATTTTCCTAGTTTAAAGCAAGCCACTTTTTAGAAAAAATGGTTCGCACGAAGTAATCTCAAATCTCTTTTTCTCAGAGTATTCATTCTTGTTTTCCCCAGTTTCCTGAAGTCCTGTAATCTGTGTGTGTACCAGACTGCAGGAAACCCGGCCAGCATTCATTTACAAATACATTAGACTTAAAAGGCAACAAAATGATCCATAAGTGCCAGAATATATTCCACCAAGAAATGGTTGAGAAAATGATATGTAGTTGTGAAATGTGTTCTGAATTATTAATCAAACTCTTTGAATAAGTGTTCTGTATAGAGGAGCAACCTTGCAGTAATCCCCACCACGCCTGTAGATCATGTACGAAGCTATCAACAGCGATTCAGAACATTATTCTTCTCATTTAGATTTTCTGAGGTGCATTCCTCCTTTAAGAGACACCGAGCTCACAGGGTAAGAGCCGTGCAGGGGGATGGGGAAAACAATGAGGATGGGGAGCAGGGCTCAGCCAACGCCCTGCTTTGGACACCCAACCCCTTTTTCTGTCCGTGCATGCCTCGCGACTTTCCTGTAAGCCAAATAAGACTCTGAATGTATTTTCTGAAAGTTTTTTACTTCCACCTCAGTCATTTTCGATGGACCACTGTGTGCTTGGCATTCAAGCGCAGGCGGTCGGTTAGCTGGGGAGGAGCACGGAGCACTGGTCGGGCCCCAGCCCAGGAGCACTGGGGATGCCCCTGGGCTGGCGCGACCTCGGCAGAGAGGACACCAAGTCTCTCCAGCAGCGATGGCTGTTCACCGCATGGGCGAGGGCAGACGGCGCGAGAGATTTAGAATATATTGATCCTTTGCCTGGCTGCACAAGTCTTGCCTGAAATGGTAATCCCGTGACAAGAAAAAAAAGTATTTTAGTTAACTTTAACTTGACAGAGGAATAGGCTACAAGTGGGAAAAAAAGAGGCACTGGCTTAGTGGGCTGCAGAGCTATTTAAAATCACTGAACTACAGCCAGCCACAAGCACCTTCAGCTCACAGGCAGTGTCTCTCTTCCCTAATTGCAGCTCACGTGGCACTGCTGGCACTTCAGTGCTTCTAAGGAAAAACCAGCCGTTCCCAAGTCAAGCTTTCTTACGGCGAGCTTTGCTTTTCCTCCTGCTGCAGCACCGGCGCCGTGCGGTGACAAGCCGGGCTGCCTGCCAGAGCGGGACCCTGCCTGGGACCCCCCCCGTGTGCTGCCGCTGCCCGCACCGTGCCAGATGGACAGCCGCCAGCCTCCGCCGCGGTGTCTACGCAACGGTTTGCCCTTTGAAGAATTTTTCTGGGGGAAAAACCCCACAACATATATGTATGTATATTTAAATATGCGGGCTAAAAAGAAAGGTCAGGTAATTGCAGGTAATTATGCCCATGCCGGGAGGCTCCCCAGTGTGCGTGCCTGCGCAGGAGGTGCAGGACTCCCCACATCAGACCTGGCTCCCCACCACAGTACCCAGGTCCTCCCAGATCCCGTTGTCTCCAAGGATATCCCTCAGATGCTCAGAGATACAGGAGAGGGATTCACTGGGACCAGGGTGCTGGACAGGAAGGCTGCCGGTAATGAAATGTAGTTTCTTTTCTCTCTGAATTTTTACTCTGGCTACATCTGTATCTTCTGTGGTTGAACTTTTGCAAAACTTAGCCCATCAACAGGTATCTGAAAGCCTCTTGTATTTTCTGACAGGGCTATGCTGTAGCGGCTTAACAGTATATTGAAAATGAGCCATCCCACATGCTGAACAAAAGCTCTTTGCCTGCTTTTTTGCCGCCTTCTCCACGGATCTCACTCATAATGAGGACACATTTCTTTAATCTGCTAGACTTTTCAGGCACTGATTTCTGGGAGAGCTGTAAATGATTGGAGAGCACTGTGAGGAGCAAACCTAAAGGCTGAGAAACTGAAATAATAAATACACCTAGAATTACACTTTCACAAAAGGTGTTTTCACTGATACGTAGCAGTGACATGCTTAGAGCAAGTATGTCAGGACTGGGGGGATCAGAGGTTCAGATCTCTCCCAAATCCCACACCGAAACTGGCCAGAGCAACACGAAGTACCAGCAGGCTTGGCCCCCGGGACACAGCTCGGGGTGGCCCCCAGCAGTGCTGCGGACCCTCAGCCGGGCGACCCGGACCCCCAGCCCGGGGGGAAGGCTGGACCCCAGCAAGCCTCCAGCTGAGAGAGACTCACTGCCTGAGCATCTTCTCTGGTCCCCACAAAACAGGAGTTCTCACTTCTTTTCCTGTGTGCTCAACGCACAAGCGTAACACATTATCTTCACTATTTGTTAATCAGTATATTTACACACCTTGCAGATAAGTGTGCTCTGAGAATGCTAATTATTTGCTGGGAGCTTGTTTTATCTTTGCAATCTAATGATTGGTGGGGAACTGTAGTGCAGCAAAATTGATGTAATACAGCAATGCGAGAATCCCTATATGAAGAAATGCCATTTTTTTCACTTCTACATATGTATAAATTGTAATTCCTCTGCAATCTCAATGGGCATGGTGCCACTACAATGCTCTAAGATGGAGGAAACGAAGGCGGTTGTGGGCTTAAGTCTCCCAGTGGTTTTAAACTCATAATATGTCTTACTTACGATGTAATACTTGTTTCAAAATGACTAGACGTTGCACTGATTTCTGCCCAGGTTACACAACGTAGCCGTCCTGAAGCTGAGTCACTCTCGCACTGCTTCTGCCCTGCTCTCGGCCCTTTCCCCACGTTATCAGCAGGGCAGAGTGCGGATGAGGTCTGTGTAAGGACCCACCGTGGATGCTGCTGGGAGCTGCCCCCACTCACCCTCCTGAACCTCTCTGGCGAGGCCACAGCTTGAAGCCCCACTCGTGCCCAATGGGAAATTGCTCCACGGTCGCTGAAAAGCCTCAGGGAGGGAAACCACGAGAGCAGCTTATCCCATCCCAGCTACAATGTGTGCCCAGCAAGGACAGACCCGGCTGCCCCAGGAGAAGAACGGACCATACCTGTGCCTCCGTGCTCTCCACAGACCCTCCATCCTGCAGGAGCACAGGCACCGTCTCCCCAGTGCTCCCTCGTTTCTCGGTTGTCTCTGAGCTGGTTTCCTCCTTGGCCCCATCATCTGATTTATTGCTTGTGCCCCGAAGCCTCGCAGCGAGGCTCAAACGCTCTTCTCCCACATTAAAGGTGCTAATTCACAACCTGTCTGCTGTCAGAGGCAACTGCCGGCGAAGCGAGAAGGAGGCCACACAGAAATATCCATCAGATTTCCTGATGGCACAGGCTGTGAAATGCTGCAATAATTTTCCTGAAGCAATATGCCAGCAGCACGTCGGTGCCGCGTGTCGCCTGTGACAGGCGGCACTCTGAGAGCTCCCCAAACCCGCTGTGGGCTCTGCTGGGAACCTGCCGTGGGGCACAGCCGGCACACGGCGTGCAAACCCTTCCCGGGGCTGGCCACGTGCTCCCGGTAAAAAAGGGTCCATAACATCCAGATGACAAAGTGCAACAGTGTGCAGAGCGTGGAGCAAGAGCAGAGAGGGATCCTGGGGACACGCAACGGGAAAACTCAGTGGGGCCATGAGTAAAGCCAGGTTGGAATGAATCCCTGTATATAAATCGAGTCTGTCTCCAAACTGGATGCAAGGCGTAGCAAGAGCACCGGCATGGGATGACCTGGTGCCTTTGTACTATATTTACAGGTAAACATCTGTTTCCCACACACTGCACCTTTCTTTACATAATTATCCCTGTAAGTCTGGGCCCGTAGCCTTAGATGCTTCAGACGAGGATCTGCTGGCTGAAACACAAGCTGCTGCAAGCATCGCTTGCTGGGCAGCCCTGGCTGGCAGCGGCTGTTCGGTGGCCCAAGCAGAGGTGGTAGGCAGCAGAAATCAGGCAGGCGGCAAGGAGCAGACAGCCCAGCGAGCTAGCTGGAGCAATCCTAAGGGCCAAGGTTTTGAGGACAGCGTGGTGTGGTTTTTTTACCATACATTCTTGCAGCAAGAATCCTGTGTTGGATAAGCCAACATGTATAGCGTTAATCAGGGAGATACATATACATTATCTGTTGCGATAAAGCCAAAAGTTTCCTGTAAAAATTCTTAGAAACCTTTGGAATGGTGATCCTTTGAGAACTGAATGATGAACGTCGCCATTTGGGGACAGTAACCTGGGCTGGCGTCCCTGTGTACCTCTGACTTCTCTGTCTTGTGAGCAATGCCTTGGCCTCTTGCTGACCTTCATGTCAGGAAAGATGGAAGCGACCTATTTGCTCCCTGAAAGCTATTTGAGGCTGAGGCCATCCATCTGTGTTCATACAGTGCCCGGCGTGAACTCACTGCTGCGCAGAAAGCGCCTGGGCTCTGCAGTTACAGGGGTGAGTTACGGCACTGATTGCAGCCACGCAAATAGTGCTGCCTTCTCCCCGATGAATCAGTGTGGGACGGAGCAGGGGCTTTCAAAGGCGAGGGGAGAAGGACGTCCCTCTTCTCGTTGCCTGAAACGCTGCCTGAACGCAACCATGCCCACGGTTTTTCAGATGCAGCCTAAGCTGGGTGGGCATCACAGAAACAGAGAGATAAAGCAATATCTAACTACTAAATATTGCACCATCCCTGCAAAGTATGTCCAACCCGCTCTAAGCTGACCCTGCTCTGAGCAGGCGGCTCGACGCAGACCCGCAGCGCTCCCCTCCCGCCCAGTTTGTTCGAGTTTCATGGCTATCCTTTTGGATCACAGGAGGAGAACAGCGCCAGGCAGAGCTCGTCTTTGCTGCTCAAGTAATCGGTGGGAACTACCCTCTGCTTGCTCCCCCTTCCCCCTGCGTACACAGGGGATGACTGCCTGCCCTCCCCTGGCCGTTCACCTTCCCGACACCCCCCTGCACACGCAGCAAGCTGGCGGGGATCTGGGGAGGGTGGAGAAACGTGCCGCGCTCGAAACATGGCACTCGTGCTATTTTCTTCCCCCCAAAATCGGTAGTGTAGTATCTCCGCATCAGATCTGAACTCCCCACAACCAGGCTGGCTGCTCCGTAGAAGCTTTTCTGCTCTATTTTTAGTAATTTTAGTACAGCCCACACAGCCTATTAAGTATTAAAATGATGGGGTAAAATTAACACATCAGCTGCCTGCGGATACCAGGCACGCTAAGTGCGAGGCCGTTTTACTGACCCAGACATCACCTGGCTTTGCATTTAAACTCCGAGTGCCTGACTTCAGCGACCCCGGGTCGGGGCGGCAGGTCCGCAAGCAGCCTCGTGCCAGCGGAGCGTGTTGGGAGCTGAGCTTGCCGCTAGACTTGACCTCTAATTTGACTTGACCCTTTGCAGGCTAGCTGAAGGGAAGATGCTGGATGGACCAGTGATACCAGCTCGGTACCCGCTGAGAGCTCATTCGTGTCGGTGAAGCTTCACTTGACCAGATTGAGCTGTTTTCCAGCTCATTTGAGCCATATACCTTTGAGCAGCAAGACGGGCAGCTTGTCTCGCTGTGGGGGAAGTGGTAGGCGGCAAACAAAAGGAGAATATTTCTCCCCCTCCGCTTCTGTGTTTTGCTCCCAAGATGACTTATCTCCAAAGAAAAAGATCATGTTAAGTATATTCTGAAAATAAATTAACAGACATAAATCATGAGAACGACACTGGCAATTCTTCTCCAAAGGCATTAAGGGCTTTTGGTCTGGTTCATGTGGATGATTTTTATTTTAAACATATCACTAAAGAAAAAAAAAACCCACATTAGAAATGCTGGAATCAAAATGAAATCTGTCGAAACAAACATCTACATCAAATTTACAGAAAAAAAGAATTATTAGGAAGTGGAAATGTAGAATTTACATTTCAAATTCCTATTAAATGGTTAAAAATACGTCCTGTTCATGACATGCATCAAAGGCACTTACAGAGTTATGTGTGAAAAATCTGTATCTTTGGTGTGTGGACTTCTTATGGCAAAGCCCCAGTGCAAGAATTACCTGTGAAAGCTGGAAAGTCGTCCAAAAAAAGCATCTTGTTAAAAGAGGGCTCAGGACTCAGCGCGAAATTACAGAGCAGTTAGCCTCTCTTTAAACGAGCAGACGCTAATTGGAGCCATTGGCGGGTTCAAGGAGAAGGACACTCCGTGGGCTCATTGCTGAATGAAGAGCGTCTGTCCTCAGCTCGGGAAGGGGATCGCCTCCGCGCCGCTGCCAGAAACGCAGCCGGCAGAGCGAGGAACCCCCCGTCCCCAGAGCCCCCTCCCACCGCACCATGTACCGCAGAAAGGCAAAGATGGAAACTGGGGGGGGTCTGGATTAACCACGTCGCATTTTAACAGCATTTCTGCTTGAGCACAGAGAAGGACGCCGCTGTAGGGTTTTCTATGTTGTTAACTTATATTTGCCTTGGGAATGGTTCTTCTTAAAATATTTTCAATTGCAGGGGTGATTTTCCATTGGAAATGAAGTGAATTATGGGAAGCTATACTTGCACACAATAAAGTTTCCATCTCAGCTTAGCAAAAACAGCAAAAGCAACCACACTGAGAAAAGAATAAATCCCAAAGTAAAGAGTAAGAAGTGGTTTTGATTAAGATATATTGCATTATGCTCAGGTAGGATGAGGGAGAAGATTTTTAAAAAAATAAATCATCCTTTGTCTTGATATTTGTTTGCGACTGCTAAAGAAAAGGTATGCCGTTAAAGCGAGGCTTTATAATGGTTTATGAGACAGAAAAGCAAAAGCAAAAGTGCTATAGAGACTTAAATGAATTAAGCTGTAACCATCCGCTCCAAAGCCTGCCTTCAAGTCTGAGGACTTCTTACAGCTCGCTCCTTCTTCACAGCCAGCTCACACACCTCCTCAGAAAGCCAACTTTCCAAAATACCTCCTTTACGTGACAGGACTACTGAGACCTACGAATCGTGAACATAACTGAGAACCTTCTCACTACAAAGGTGGACAACCACCCCCCTGGGGACCCCCTGAGGTGCTGTGCCGTGGCAGATCATCTTCTTGCATCTCACGCACACCGAGCTGTGCCGGAGAGAAGCAACATCTGCAGGACATGATCCTTCCTCCCTGGGTCACCTTTCTGCGGTGGCAGCTCCCCGTGCAAACGCACCCACGGCACGGCCATCCCCGCGCAGGGCAGGAAAAACAAGTGGAGGGCGGTGGGGGACGGTTTAGGTGTAAATCGGCAGCCTGCAAGCTGGACGGAGGAGCGAGCGCCAGCTCTGCGGCTTCGCAAGAAAGGCACCCGCTTTCTCATTGCAGCGTTCCTCCCCCTTCTCCCTTCCCTTCTGGTCCTGCCACTCACTGCCCTACTTACGTTTGTTTGTTTGCAAATAACACGCAGTACAAGGTTGCTAAAAACCTCATTAGCTGCGGTGGTGCTACCCAGAGATATGTTATTATGGAAAGGATTACGTCACAAAGAAAAAGAGCATCAGTCTTCCTGGAGAGATAAACCCACCCACACAAGCAGTTCAGACAGGGACTAGAAAGGTTGAAATTAGGAATCGATGTTGACTGTCGGTGTCCTCTGAGAAACGCGGGCTTGCCTACCGCCAGAGAGAGCCGACAGTGTGGGACCTGGGCATCCACGCAGGCTCACGCGTGCCGGGCTGACACGGCAGAGGCGACGCGCAGCAAGGCGAGACAGTTGTCAGACTCACCGAAACTCCCCCATCCACCTTCTGCCTACTGCACCGCCGAGGTGGCAGGGAAGCCAGCACCGCTGAGAGCTGCTGAGTCTCCAGCTCCTGAGCCATCCATGGATGGTGATGCCACCCTTTCGTCCCCTGCTCACCCCGATGGGCAGAGGTCCATGTTAGGGACCTTCTGTGGACACACACGGATACCTCAGTGTGCTTTGCATTCATTTTCTGCCTTTCGTGTTGGGTTTTTTTCTTTCACTTGTGTTTTGGGAGCAGGTGGAGCACTCCTGGAGAGATAGGAGGGTGCTGAAGAGTGCCTGCACAGTGGGTCCCAGACAGAAAAGCAGGTGGGGACCAGAGAGGCAGTAGTACGGCCAGCACGCTGATCGGGGCTGACTGCAACTCCAGACACGCACTGCTGATTCTTTGCTGAAGCCGCTCTTGAGAGAGCGATCACAAGGGCTCGCTGCCAGTCCGGGCGCTCGGGGGCTGCTGTTCCCACATCCTGCACCGGTCGATCTCTCCCCAGCTGGCCTCGGGTTCGGCTTGGTTCCTTCTGCGGGACACGGGACGGATCCGGCGGGCTTGGGCAGCTTTCCTGAATAGCGAGTTCTCATGTGGCTGAGGCCAGGGAGGCAAACGTCACTCTCCCAGCCCAGCCTGGGTCTCTGGGGCGGCTCACCTTGGTCCGAATGAAGAAGTAAGGGGAGATAAGCACTGAGATAGTATTTCTGTGGTGTTACCAATATCTGGTGCTTTGAAAGAGCACTTAAGCAAGGAAGACTGTCAAAAGTATGACAAACACGATGAAAGCTGACATGATGTATTGCACTTCTTTTCACTTCAACAGCACTGAACCGGGAGAAGAGTTCTTATTTTCAGGGTCAGCACTCCAAGCTGTTCCCTTTAGCGCTGAACTGGCCATGGGATGCAGTGCTGTGGCTCGGAGCCGAGCTGAAGAGATGCCGTTGGGGACAGCTGATGCAGAGAGAGAGGAGCAAAGCACTGCGCATGATCCTGGTGGAGTGTCTCACGGAAAAAAACTCAGCTCATACACCCGTCACATGGAGCTACCAGAGCATTCAGTGATTGTGGCATCCAGTGGGGAAAATTGAAATAATCCCTGTTTTTTCAAATGCAGAACAAGATGCAGTTCCAGAGATCTGAAACCTCACAGAAACCCCAGAAAGAAACCTGGGGCAAAACCTGGACTATGACATGACACTCCAGGAGCTCGCCTTTTAACCCACGTCTACCATAATCTGAATAGACAGATGTGAGAAGGTCACAGAGAGGAGATCTGGCAATCTTGCAAAAAAGGCTTCACGAAGCCCAGCAGCTGTGAGCTGATGTTACACGAATTCATCTCAGAAATAAGATGCGGTTTCCTTGGGATCGAAGTGATAAAAAGCAGAACAGTGTTCTCGGGAGCAATGGACCTGCCACAGCACGGCAGCTCTGAAGTGAGCTGGGACAGCCCTAACCCACGCTCGAGGAGATGCTCCGCAGCCGGCGTGCAGGGCTGAGGTCAGTTATTACAAATATGACCTCAGAGGAGGCATCTTGCCCTCTCCCTCCTCTGCATCACCAAACGTCTGGGCACCCAGCCCTCTTCCCTCAGTTCGCAGCCGTAGAGCCCGTGGCATCAGAAGGAGGGATGCAGCCTGCGCTGCCTGCGTGGCATCAGTTACACCAGCAAACGGCCCAGGACGGCATCGGAGCAAATAGGAGTTTTGTTTAATTTTCAGTAAAAACCAAACAGTACTGCAGCACCTATTTGAGAGTCTACTGAGAAGTAGGGGAGGATTTTATTATTTTTTTTTTACTAGTAGGTTGTAGTTAATCCAAAGGTTTTGGGGTTTCTTTCTGGTAAAGAAAATCACACATCTAACCAAAATACTCTAGCAGTTAAAAGATTTTATGTAGTGGTAGAATCACCCACTCAAACTCACTGGGGCTGGAAAGGATCCCAGGATGTCCCTAGTCTAAGCTCCCACTCAACGTAAGCTCAACACTGGATTTCTACCAGGCTGCTCGGGGCTTTGCCCAGTTGGGTCTCAACCCCCCCCCAAGAACAGAGACTTTTTAGCTGCTCGCATGAGCCCCTTCTGGAGCCCCAGCGTGTGTCGTTACCTACGGGCATCAGGTAGCAGCTGCCCAGTCCCTCTGCTCTGCAAGTGAATTAAAGAACAGGTTGAATTACAAAGAAAACCATGTTAATAATACATGTGCTCTGGAATTGCAATCAGACTATGCAAAAATGGGACGGTTTTAGCATGAAAAACAGTAAGTATGTCTCAAACATTTTAAGACAGCTCTAGATTTTAATGCCTGAAGCAAAATTCATTTCTTGAATGAAAAGGATATGATTCATTTTGCTTGACCTTATTCAGGGGATTTTAGATAGCTTTTTTCCTTGCCTGATTGAACAGCCTCAATTTTGGTTTACTTTGCATTCCTTTGTCTCTTTTTCTTTCTTTATTGTTTTTTTTTCAGTACTATGGAAAGCTGAGAAAAGAACCAAGGCAGGGAGAAACAATATTAAATATTAGGTAGCAGTGAAATTAGACCTTTCTATTAAAGTAAATAAAACTAATCATTTCTATATCTAATCTAAATTATCCATGGAAAGTTCTCATTTTCTTTGGAAATCTTTTTTCATGAATAATAATATTGCATAGATACCACAGCTCTTGATGCTTGAACAAACAAAAAAATCCAAGCATTATTGATTCTCGTGACAAATAAATCCTCTTTTTTTTTTTTTTGGGGGGGGGGAAGGGTGTGCAATCAAGTTTCCTCAGACTTTTTTTTTTGTTTTTACGAATGTGTCCCCACACACCCCCTTGTTCCAGGATCAGCTATAAATAAGTGCCGAGTGCCCGCAGAGCGTGGGGGAAGCTCACACCTCCGCGGAGCTGACTGCAACAGCTTGCAGATGCTTCGCTTCAGCCGTGCTTGGCTCCCAGTTGAAGACTGAACAGAATTTTAATAGGAAAGGCTCCGCGCTTCGTGCCTGCCCCGCGAGAGCACAGTCACTGCGTACGGATGTTGTGCCAACCTGCGTCTTCTGACACACGGGTTACGGCATGGTATCACCCAGTCCAGCCACAGGTGTCGGTGGGAAGGGACTTTCGGCCGTCTTCTCATCCACCCCCTGCTCCAAGCGGGGCTACAGCCAACACGAAACCCTGCCATCGTGTCTGGCTGCTGCCTGGCTTCGTCTGTGAGCACCGGGCTGGAAAAGCATCTCCCAGTCATGCCGTGGAGAGCACTGGATCGGCACCGGGAAAGGGGCCACAGGCGTTCACCACCTCCCCACCACGGGCAAGGTCTAGGCGTACCTTCAGCCTGCTCCACTGAAATTGTGGACACAAGCTGTAGAAATGTGAATAATACAAAAAAAATACCACCCTGAAGCCTGTTACACAGCGTCCAGCTCAAAAAATCTGACTTCGGTATAACAATTCCCTGTTGACAGTCTCCAGATTCAGATCTTCAGTTGTTGACTTTGAGAGCTGGCCGTTCCTTTGCATACAAAATTCTCCTTTTTTTGCACAGACCAGTGGGCTTGCAGAAACACTCAAGCACTGTGAACAGAACAAGACTGACTGAAGGTGTTGAAGGAATTTTCCCACAAGTTGCCCTTGTCCACTTTTTCCAACTCACTTGCCTTGTTTAGAATATTTTTGTTCCACACAACAGAAAAAATGCTTTTATTCTTCTAAGCCAGTTCCTACAAATGAAACAACTAATGGAAAGTAATGAAAATGGACTCTGACAGAATTTTCTTAATTTTATAATAAACTGTTATATTTAAGATTGCCTGATTTCCATTATAAAACCTATTTACACTGTAACTCAAACCTGTTTGCACTGTAACTCAACTGGCAAAGGAGGCATCATCTGAATTTTAGTAAGAGAACTAGCACTGTATCCTGAGACCAAATGTGCTTGATTAGTTTATAAAATAAATCAGCCTTTTCTATGTTCTACAGATATTGGGCCGATATATATTTTTTTAACTGTTGCCAGCTAAACAAGTTTTCTTTAAAAAATGAAATTTATTAATCGGTAGTTATTTCCAGGGCTGTTTTCAAGATTTAAGTAATACTAAAATAAATCAGTTTTATATGAATCTTTTTTTCCCAGAGTAATCTTGGATATGACTTTCTTATCAACATGATATAGTTTAAATATCTAGTAGCCATTCTGGCTTTTCTACTGAACATAGAGAGTTTGTTAATGCTCTAGACTTTCTGGCAAAGAAAACTAATATATGTGCTTCTTAATGCACTATATGGGTTAAAATTGCCTAAAGAAAGTCTCAACCTAATTACATTCTAGTATGCAAGAAATAAACATAAAGATTTAGAAGGTTTCAGAGGAAGGGCACAACCAGAAATAAATAAATAATGTCAGAACGTGAAAACCAAACTGTGAGAAAAAAAATCAGAGCATTAACAAGACCGATAACTCTGCCTCATGAGCTCTAAGCCAACATACAGCAGGGGTCAGATCATCTCCTAAATTATACAGAACAGGTAAAAAAAATCTGAAAAGTAGTACATAAAGAAAAGAAACACTGGAAGAAGCACATAAACTTTATTGGACTTCAAGGTGTTTTGTATTATTTTTAAAGAATCTTTATAATCCAATTCTGATAGACTATTAGACATGTTCTGAGAAGTTAAAGCATTTTAAGAACATTTTGCACTGGGTTTTTCACCATTCACACCAAGGAAATTTGAGAAATACTTGATAAACGTCTAAGACTTCCGAACATTGATTGCTTTCCTCTTACCCCCTTGGGCAGTTGCTAAAATGCACCAGTCATTATTTCCTCGACAACTGGCACACACGACGGGGCTGCTGAACTCCTGTAGCATCTGCCATCGTCATCCACCTTGCGGTCCGGGAGCGCTCGAACATGAGGCACGGGGTCAGGAGATGAGCTGGGGGCAGCTGGAACCATCCCAGCTCCGAAACTTCCTGAGCCCAGAGTCACACGGAGGTACATGCTCACATTAGTGGTTACCTATAGTCACTAAACAGAAAAGGTACAAAAATGGCAGGATATGCCCAAGAGCATTGGAAAAATACAGTTTATCTGAAGCTGTTTAAACCTAAATACTTGCCTTGTGTATATACGCATAAAACTTTGCTCTTTGCTCAAGAATTACCCAAAGGTCTAAGACCAAAGCAAACAAAAGTCAGAGTGGATGTCCACCCTGGGCAGGACTGCTGGTGCTCTCATTCGCTTAGGATGGACCCACACTTCTGCCCTCGGACCAGCCAAGGTCTGGTGTGCCACATCCCTGGTTTTGGTGCTCCGCTCTCCTGCTCCCCCCTTTGGCTCGTTAGCTAGCACATGGTCACACACGCACCGTACGGGGACATTCAGGGGAGCGTTATCACCCAAAGCGAACGGCATCAAACCGCTCTTCAACCCCCCGTGCCGTGACGGTCTGCAAATGGCCGTGTTGCATCGGTCCCTGCTCTGCTGTCACAGCGTCCAGGAGCACTGGTGGGCTCCAGGAGTTTGTCTTCTGTGTCTGCAGCTGCCGTTGCCTCCCCGGGTGGCTCGGTGTAACCCAGGACTGTACGGCTCTCTCAGCGGGGAGGTGTGCCCGTTTTCTCTCCCTTTTGTACGGCATCAGCTACGTGCTGCGCTAAATAATATCAAGAGAAGAGAGAGGACTATTTCTCTGTACTCTCCTGTAAATCCACGCTCCAGGGAACTCAGGTTGCTGGAACCCTATAGAGAAACCTGCTGGTTCAGGGTCGCGCGAGGACCCAGCAATTGAACTGCATGGACACAGCTGCCAGTTCCCTGCATTTTCCACAGGTCCACAAATTTTCAGGCGACACTGGGGTTATGGAGGTGTCGGCTTGTGCAATTTGTAACGGTCTGATGAAATGATTAAATTCCAGTATAAGAAACCACATCTGCTAGAGGAGATTTCAGAATATGGCTCGCGAGTACAGCAGGAGCATCACACGACTCTTCGGAACGCTGCCAGCTGCTCACGTCAACCCATTCGCCTGCAAATTGCTGGCTAAGCGCAGCTTCGCTGCAACCCTCCGGGGCAGATCTCCTTCAGAAGGTACCCGTGCGGCCAGCCCCGGCTCTGCGCTGACGCACCGGGATTCCGCCGCACGTTTACTGAACAGCAGGGCTCCTTTGCATTTGGACTTGTCAATTTTACATACAGAATATGGGGAATTATTACATTTTCTACTGTGAGTTTTACACTAATTGGTTGGGTGGAGCCGCAGTGCCCGTAGCAGTTTAAAGGCACCGACACGTGTTTTTAAAACATAGCTGTTGTTTCCTGTCGCTGCACTGGGGTTCACCCTTTCTCTGAAGCCCAGGTAACGTGGAAAAAAGCTGTTACTTGTAGTTAATGAAACTTATTTGGAATTGGATAATATTGTCATTGATGTAGGGGTCATAAAACCCACCAACTTAAACAACAGCTCTGGGTACTTTCTAACATTCTGAGAATGCCAATTATTGCTAAAAGGTCTCAGGACTAATAACTTTTCCTTCACCCAAAGGAGAAAAAAAGTAGAGCGAGAGAGACATAAAACTGATTTGAACTGTTGTTTTCATGATCCATTTCTCAACAGAATAAGATTGTTCATCAAGTAGTGGTATGTTTATCCTGATCACAGTGCTTCCTTCTCACTGGTGAGGATGCAAATTTGGGAGGTGAGAAAGACTAGAACTACAAGTATAACCAGAATAAATTTTCATAATGTAAACCATTTACAACAAATACAGCAACAGACTTGGAAACGGTAAAGTAAGATGGATATTAAATGTATTCCACCTTTGTCTGTCAGACATTTCTGTTTCATTTTATCCCTTTTGGGCAGACACACATCTACACAGCAGATCTCGGCGGTGCTGACAGGGCTGGCAAGTCCATTACTCTTACCAGTGTCACTGATATTCTGTCTTTCTCCGGCAACAGCAGACGATGATTCTTGTGTGTATACAAGTATTTATACACACATTTATGCAAATAGATAGATCTTTACAGTTTGGGACTCCTTAATTTTTTCATTTATAATTGTTTTGCTGAAAAGCCTTACGTATGTGTGTGTATATATATATTCTATAGTCTACTGGCAACTCTAGTGCAGGGATCTGGCCAGGAACAGCAATTTTATCACACGCATATTTATTCTTACTGGGAAACACTAAATGTTTTTTACCCGATAACGGCAATCGCATCACAGGATAGCCTTGTTCCACATCCCGCAGTCTCGGTTTGTCGAAGCTGTGCGTGTCTGAGCACTCCGTCCTTGGGGAGCTGCCCTTTGGATGCTGTGGCTGAGCGGTGCCCGGCCTCCCAGGTACCACTGGGGTGAACTGGGCAGCCCGTGCAGAGACACAGCCCCAGGAGAGGGGACAACCCCGCACCTCGAGGTGCTGCAAGGTAAGCCTGAAGGATCAGAGTTGGGTGGGGGTAAGAAGTGGGAACTTTCCTGAGAGGAGATGACAGAGGTGGATGGAGCACCCATCCCCAAGAAAACCAAGAGCAGGGGACGTGAGACCAAGACGACTCCTGAGCCCTGAGGAGGCCAAACAGGCATGTTGTCCTGGCAGCTGTTGGAACTCAGGCTCTTCTTTGCTTTGAACCCTTTGCTTAAAACAAACAAACGCAAACCAATCCTTGACAGGTTAAAACTGAGTATTCAGCAAGACCAGAAGATTTTTCATTCTCCCCCACGTGAAATTTCAGGGAAATAAAAAGTCATTAAACCTGCACTTTTATTTCAGCGTAACCGTGCTTTCTGAGAGCGGATCACTCTGGCAGAGCTTCTGATCAGCTCCACGAGGAATGGTGGTGCAGACAGAACCGGCCACATCAAGGTTGCCAGACTTTTGCCTGTGATAACAAGCTGAGAAGTCTTTCTGTTCAATCGCTCTTTGTGAAGACCAGGCGGGAGGAGGGGAGAAGGAAGGAGAAGGGTTTTTCTCAGGTGACGAGTCTGTGCCGCAGGTCACTACTCAGCCAGGAGCAAGGTCTTCTGTATTTTTACTGCAGTACAGAACCCTGAAAGGGGAGGCTGACAGCGGCAGCTCTGACACACTCACCGCTGCAGCATGAATGGCGCTCCGGTAATGGGGATTTCTTGTAATCAGCCTGTCAGATTTATGTAAAAACAGACAAGATAACAATAACTGACTCTGCTTTTGTCTGCCAGAAACCTGTGACCTATTTAGAAATTACTCAAACCAAGGTGTATCTGCATGCTGAAGAACAGGGGAGCCGTGCTGACGCTCACCTTGCTGAGGCAGTGACATTATTTTGACAACGGTGCTACGCAGCCAAATGGACTCTGGTTTGTGAAAAGGGATTGTACAGCACAACGGCAAGGAAATCCCCGCAGCCCCGGGGGGAGCAGGGCTCCGGCGTGAGAGCAGGCAGTGACCCCGCGGGGATCCCTCCCGGGGGGGGCTGCAAGTGGCAGCAAGGTGCCAGTACTTGCAGAACGGGGGTTATTTTTCACTGATTTCTGTACTTCCCTGAAAAGCTGTGCTTGCAGTAACACACCTTTATCACAACCTGTCATTTCTGGAGGCTACTGTTTTTGATGGAAATGAGTGCTTCCACAGCCTGGCACGAAATAAAACGGGGCATCTTGCCTGATCAGGACTGAGCGTGCGTCACCTCTGCAGGTAACTCCTGTCCTCTAGACGAGGGAAAGACACAAGATAAATAGATCCCGAGCAATCCCACAAGCCAGATACAGCAGTAAAGCTGCATGATTGATAACCCTTCAGAGGGGAAAAAAAATAACATAAATCCTCATCTGACAACGTGTAGCCTGAGAATTGGACACTTCGTTTGGTTGATGTATTTGCTTTTACGTTGCATTATATCATTTGTGCTACGGAGCCCAAAGGTGTCACTGAGATCTGGACTTTATTGTGCTACGCGCTTTGCTAAGTACGTACTCATAGCTAATGGCAAACGCGTCCCCTGAAGTGCACGCTGCGGCATCCTGCTCGTGCAGGGTGGCACGTTACTGCTGGAAGGCAGCGGTCCTGGTGCGTCGGGGAGCCCTGAGCGCGGGAAACAAGGAGGAAGGCAGACGTGCTCACCGTACCGTGGCAAAGGGAAACTAAAGCCCAGGCAGAAATGTTCTGCCTACAGTCGCCCAAGGAGACAGTGCTTTCGCAGACTGGCCCTGCCTCTCTCATAAGAACCACATGAACCAGCAAAGAGGCTTTACTTACATTGGGTAACAAAATTAAAAATATTTGCAAGACAGTGGTCTTTTAAAAAAAACAAGCCTAGCCTCCTCCCCCCAGAAAAGGTTCTGATTTCATTGTTCTTTTCTGTATTATGGTTCCTGTTTTCTAACAGGTCTTTTGTCTCCTTGTAATCAAAGTTGTTAAGGGCAATTTTATGTAAAAACACTCAGGACACGTCCCTGGACATAATTCATTAACCAAACACAAACCCTGCTCTGCTGTGCGAGCTGGTTCCTCAGGCACTGCAGGTCAGGAAAGAGAAGACACTAAGCCAAACAAAACCCTGCCACTGTCCTTAGACCAAACTCATAATCCACAGCCCATTTTCTCTCCCTTACTCCCACCAAGACCCTGCAATGGAAGAGAACCGGGCAGAAGCTTTGGGAAGTCAAGAATCAGCACCGTGATAAAACAGCATCACTTACACACCGTGCAGCGGAATTACACCAGCAGACACAGCCCAAGCCAGGAGGCTGGAAATCCAAACGAGCACAGTCATTCCTGGGGCACGAGCTCCAGCTCTTGAAGTGAGGAACCCAACAGACAAGCCTCAGCATGCAGAGAAGTGAGGAGGGCTTTCGTGTCCCACTGTCAGCAAGAGGTGTGCTGTCCGTTTTCTGCACTGATGCTCTGGGGATGTAAGAAACAGGTTTTAGAATTGTGATTTAGGTCAGAACAGCCTAAAGACACACAATAATTACGAGGCAGGAATGGGATCCAGGAGAAGGAGTTTGGGTATTGACTACCTCTGCAAAAGAGGAACCAGTAACGCAAAGAACAGTGCACAGTAACAGAAGAGTGGCTATCTCCGCATCGGAGCAGCGGTGCCAGCAGCCGGGAGGAGCAGGGAGTTCTGTGTCGGTCGGGTCCCCCCCAGCGTGGTCCCGGCACCCCAGGCTCAGGTGTCCCCACAGCAGAGCTGTGTCGTCCACCCTTGGGCTGGGGTGGCTGAGAGCATCCTCCAGATTGCTGGACCTTCACCTGTTGGTGGGTCACCCTCCCCTAAACATGCACGGTACCAGGCCAGCCTGGAGCCTCTGACATCAGCATAACTCCTCAAATGACGTCAGCTCAGCAGGCCAGGACACGAACTCGTTCTCATAGCACACAAGGTAGAAAACAACTTCTAAAGTGGTCAGGCTTTACTGAACTGTTACGAGGACAAAGTTGAAGTAAGGGCTTAGCATGAGATTTTCTTGTAGAACATTCAAATGCAAGGAGCTGAAGAAACAAATGTTTTCAGCAGCCCATTGTTCACTGCCCATATTGCGGATAAGCCTCATAAAATGTCAAGCTTCTAGCACTTAGGTAGCAATGCCATTTCCATTTCCAAAGGCCTTTGGGTAGCGCTTGTGAACAGAAGGGAGTACATTTTTTTTTTCAGATAACTAGTTTTCTTGCCTAAAAAAATGAAGTTTGTTAATTAGGTTGAATTCTGGTTTTGTTTTGGTATTGCTAAGACAGGGATTATTTTCTTGAAATTTCAAAATCTTTAACGTAGTCATTACTTCATACAAATATTTATATCAAAAAAATGTTATCTTAGATTGAAATTTTGAATTCCTAATTCAGAACTCAACATGAAATGGTTTTGGCCTTTATTTTATAAGTGAACTATATTTATGTCCTGTTCCTTGTTTAACCATTTTTTTCCTACCTGTGACTTTTGGTTCACCTTCTCAGTGAAAATTGCGATTATTTGCAGTTCTCATTGTCACTGAAAGGGCAGCTCTGCCTCCGTGCCTGACAAAGGCACTCACCCTGAAGAGCATTAACTCCAGGCAGCTCATCCACCTCTCAGTAACGTAAAGGAGATCTTCCAGGTGGTGATTTACATCACTTAGGCTAAGCTTCATTCTCTGGAGCGGCTTCCTCGGTCCCAGAGCATCCTGGGGAGCCTGACTTCCCGGCTTGGAAATGGTGTCTTCCTTCCAGGAGAAAGGACAGCCTCGGAGGGAAAATGTGAGAAGCAGCAAACTGCTACACATCATTGGTCCTGCTCCATTTCAGTAGCAGCAGACTACCTTCTGGTGATATCCATGGCAGGTCTGACAAGCTGACGTGCACGTCAGGTTTCTCCAAGGTCAGCTAATCCCTACTGATGTGCTGACACGCCGAATATCGTACATTGGGTCGTAACCAAATCTGATTACACTAGTAACGGTGGGTGCCAGGGATGAATGAGCTGCAGGAATAATGACATGCATGGATGGCTTGCTGAACAGCACGGGGGGATGTTTTTGTGTTCTTGCTTTCACCGCTTGGGACCTACTGGTTCATAAGTAACACCAGTATCAGTATGTAGCTTCTGAAGATGAGTAAAATGAATGTAATTTCACTTCTGGATGGAAGGGAGGAGGAGATATGGCTGGAAAAACAAACAGAAAAGAAAGAAAAAAAAAAGAACTAGGCAGAAGCCCTAAAGAACAGAAATGGGAATGAAAATATGTTGGGATCCACTGCTGCCTTTCTCCTCTGGAGCTGCTTCCATTCAGGAGATTTTCCTCAAAAGCCAACACAGCTGAAGCTTGGTAACGGATCTGCAGCCCAGCGAGCACTGACTATAGCTTAGCAAATAGGATTTACATGAGCTAAAAATGAGTTAACAGAGGAAAAGGCACGGCAATTGTGAGAAAACATTTTAGCTGCTTGAAGTCATCCTTAATATCAGCTTTTTATATCACACTTTTCTCGGCAGAAAAAGATGATTATCAGAGTGGGAAGGTTTAGCATTTAACATCTGGGCTTAGAGCTAGTTCCAGTAACATGAGTTTTATATTAAAATTCATCTGGAAATGTTAGTGTGCTAGGTACTGTGTAAAGAAATAGCCTAAACCTTGTGGAGCTTACAACCCAGACAGCCTACAAGCAGACTACAGAAACAACACGTGCAAGAGAGAACCAGAGAAATTACAGGGTTTTCCAAAGGGGCACATGGAGCTTTTAATGGAGAATTAAGACATGAATCCTGCTTTTTCGGGACATATGTCAGTGCCTTCATTGCAAGACTTTTCTGTCTCGTGTCCAACCCCTCCAACCCCAGAGCTGGGAGGAGCCGAGGGTCTCATGCTCCGTGCGGGTGGTCTGTGAGCCAGCGACCTGCCCGAGCACACCACTGCTTGCTTTGCTCCTTTGCGCGACCAGAGCAGAGCGGCCTTGGCTGCCACCCTGAAATGCAGACTCAATTGTAAGTTGCCCAAATGATTTCTCAACAGTTGAAGAAATGAACGTACAATGCGATCATAACAATTTTGCTGTAGCTGTTTTGAGAGAATCCACAGCTGTGAGGAACTGTTTCCTTCAGGAATTAATGACTTGAGGCAACAGGTATTTATGACGGTAACGGGGGCGGCACCTCCTCTATCTGCTCTCTCAACGCACGAAGAGAGAGAGAGACTGGAGTAAGATCTTGGTCCTGACCAGACAGACAGACAGCCTTAATACAAGCCCAGAGCTGCCTTCACGATGTAGTGGCTGAGGTCCTCCTGGAAGGGGAAGCTGTTATGAATAAGAAAACACTGCAACAGCCTTCCAACAAGATTTATTCTCTTGATGATAAGCCAAATTAGTTTTGCTATTCTCTTCTTAATCTGATTGACAGGGCAAATCTGTCATCTTTTATCATGACACCTAAATTGGAAGTAAATTAAATCAACAAGCATGGAACTGTGTAACGCTTTATCTTGCACGTAACTGCGGGGCAGGGTACACAACGGGACCGCACACGTTCCTTCCGGACACCGCAATGTGCGTTTACCGTCAGGCCGTAAATGAAAGAAGCCGCTGTAACGGCTCCCTTTGCCTCCAAGGTGGAATCTTCTTGCCTGCAGGCTTTTATCTGCAGCCACCCGCACCCTAACAAGCTGCCTTAAAAATAATTTGGTAATTGAAGGTTATAATTTGTGCAACTTAACGTTTACTTGATTTAATTGAGCATTAGTGCTAATTGAAACAAGTCAATGTCTTCTATCCCAGTTCAAGAGCTTGGCATGCAGGAGAAAGTGGTTCTTTCTTCCTACCTACATTCAGACGTATTTCTGCTATCATATAGAATGTGAACGCGTTGAATAAATAAAAGTTGCTCACCCTTACTTTTCTGTCAGTTGCCACGAAGTGCTACTATCCAGCAGATCAGTAATATCCTAGCCTCCACTTAACTAAAAAAATAGTGCGATAAAATAGAAAACATGTTCTTCTCTGTCCTTCCTGCAGACTCCGGGGCAAACAGAAAAATATTCCTATTTTGAAAAGCACTCAATTTTTAAAGTACTAAAGATAAATTCTGTAACCTCTAGTCTGTTCCAACTCTAAGTGAATCCATATTTCCATTTCTATTGATTTAAAAGAAAGCTGAAGAGCCACATAGTTATCATTCAGGCAAAAATTCCCTTTGAAATTAAAGATTTTCCTAAGAAGCACAGGATTTTCTTCCAAAAGTCTGTGCTTTTTTTTTTTTTTTAAGTTTTGCAACAAGCTTCCCTCAGTAAGGAATGCATGCTTATGAAAAGAAACTACATTTCTAGCTTGCCTGAGCAAAAGTGACTTTTCACATCTGGTGAAGTTTATATTACATATAAATATATTCTATTTTTCATTTGTGTATACTCAGTATTTAAAATAGAAAAAAAAAATCAAATCTCCTCCAATCTTTTTCAGAAGACTTTTACTGCCATAAAGCATTTCTTGACTACAGCTGATAACCTGTGAAAAGTAAAACAAAACAAAACAAATCTTATCCAATTTCTTGTAAACATTATATGTGTAAAAAAATATTCTCCTAGTGTCCCAAAAAAGAAATTCGAAAGCTCCAAACATGACCTCATGAAAATTACAAAGTCATTAATTGCACTGAAAAATCTTACTAATCACGGAGAGATACTAGCTTATTGGATATTAGATTATTATTGTGCAGTTCTGCAAAATTTTAACCGACCTTATCAGCTGTGACAAAGTCTTTGTGTGTACTCATCTTATTATAAACAAAACTGAGAAAATATTGCATATGGTGTGGAATAGCTAAAGCAAATCTATATTTCCTTCTATCGATAAATCCATTTTTCTTTGACTTTTAAGTCACCCAAATTTAATATGGATCTTTTGGTCTGATAGTAGAAAGTTCAGTGAAATGGAAGAGATATCTTTACTTCACTATGACCCTTTCTGCCGTTTCCAATAGACAGATACCAGAATCTTCGCCAACGAGAACAAAATGGAAAACGTATTCAGAGTAAGAAAGAAAATGTTTACAAGTTGTTTTAATGCCAGAATGAGGAGACATGAAAAGCAGACAGCAGGACGCCATATCAGAACAAGCAAAATGGGATGTGCAACAGAGTCCTCCCTGGGGAACTCTTTAGCACAGGATATTTTGATGCTAACAATCTTCATGCGTTCAAAAAGCAGCTGTGCAAATTCAGCAAAGAAAAAATGCATCAACGGGGAAAAGTATAAAGACACTCTGTTTGCCACAGGACATTTTTTAGTCTGTGTTGCTGAAGGCTAAGGTTTATTTGAGAAGAATGTCGCTGCATGCTTGCGCACAGGATGGGGAGAGGGAGATGAGCCCTTTCACTCCTCCCTTCTAGACCTGCAGTTGCCCTTCAGAATAAATATTTGGTGAACTGTGCAGTGCAGCAACGGGCAGCTGTTCCCACGCAGTTACGGTGCCGTATGGAATCCTATAAGGTATAAGGTGTCCTATAGCAGGCAGCCAGTTATCCTATTCCATCACCTTCAAGTTTGGTGTAGCACACTTGTAGGGCTTCAGAGGCACGGCTGTCATACCTGCTCCGGCTGCTTTTGTGTAACAAAACGTCTTCATTATATATACATACACGCAGGGCTGCGTGATGAGAAATAGGTCGTGCCGTCTGTTTCCATTAAATGCAATGAAGAGCATTTTTAAAGGAGAGCATGAAAATTGCACAAAGAAATTAATTTAAAAGATGAGCTATCCATGAAAATGACACGGCTAGGTACTGCGGATGTGATGTACTTACACAAAAGTGTAATCCCATAACTGCTGATAGAACCTGGAGTCAATTAAACCCCATCTAGATTTATATTTTTACACACTAATGAAATCTATTGATTTAAATTTGCCATAAATGTAGCTTTCTATAAATCATTTTTTTCCTAATTAAACAATCCTTGTATTATGTCAGGGTATAAAGAATAAATTACTTCTAACTACTTCTGTTTCAAAGTTTAATATCTGAGCTTAGCTATTTTATATCTCGTGTAATTTTTTCACTTAACTGGTCAGATATAAGAAACTGTCCATCTTGGACTACCATTGTGTATGTCAAAAAATGAGACTTTTCTACTCAATTGCTGTGGTCTTTTATACATCAAAAGTACTTTTCTTAGCATGCCACAAACCCCGAGTCGTCTGCCTCTGATCAGAGGGTACCTGGGTCTAAGGTTATTGCAGAGGGATGGATTCTCTTCTAGAAGGTCTGTTGCCAATGAGCTAGAATTAACTCAACCAAATTTTCAGATCCTGGACAGAGACTGTAAGGTTGGTAAATAAAAAATCGTATTTGTTTCATAACTGGAGCAGGTTTGATCCTAATATTGCCATGGCTCAGTAACCATGATACTTCTGAAGCCTTTTCCAAGGAGCGTGATATTTATCACAGCGTCGTGACTCAGTCTGATCAGACCGGTCTTCACCACCTGGCTCGATCAGGGACTTTACCTACCTTATCAAACCTATGGAAAACGTGAGCACCTGTCAAGGAAAGCGAATTCTTTTTGCTGCCCACTTTGTAGAGTTTGAAGTCCTGGAATGACAAATTAATTTTAAAAACAGAGAGATGGGAATCACTGCCCAAGAAGGACCATCCTTCCTTTGCTGGCAGCAGAGGGACCCTTGCACTGGCAAGTCACCCAGCTTCTCGCTCACACAACTCTCCCTGGTATGTCTACACCCACCAACGTGCAAGTGGAAGAGCTGCCGTCCCGGGTATCCTTGGTGACTCCGTGGGCAACATCTATAGGTACGTTCCTATAGGGGCCAGAGGCAAAATGTTTCTTCAAGGGGTCAGCCCCTTTGAGTGCTTTGTGCTGCTATGGAAAAATGCAAACTAAAGAGTAGTCCTGAAGGATTTTTGAGCTGCTGCATTTTATGCAAAAGGAATTAACCTTTGTACAATCTGGCTGCATGTTATTAGTCCTATTCCATGGTAGTGTCATCTTCGGGAGGCTTCTTGCTCAGTATTCTTGAATGTGTTAAAAAAAATCCTACATAAGCAAAAATGTAGAAAACCATAAAGCTATAGTTTAGTACGAAAACACTTATGAACATCTTCAGTGTAAAAAAAATATAGTCTATGGTAATCCCTGCAAAAACACACTATGAACTTAGTAAATTCAACTGGATTAATTAATCTGAATTATCATTAGCAAATTGATTTCACTCATATGCACTAGTAATTTATTCTGTATTTCAGTGATTAAACAGATCTTCTCAGATTTCAAAGAGCAGGATAAATCTTTTTCTGCTTTAGCAGGTAACCTAAATCCATGCGCAGCGTCCTGTTTCGCCCAGACACGGGACCTCTGCCCCACCCCAGCGCAGCCATCCCGCCCGCCCCGTTCCCCATGCGGCTGTAAAATGGTGACATGAACTTTAGCTTAGAGATAACCAATAAATACTGTAATACGCATATAATAAGCAATAAAATTGAAGATACTGGGTAAAAGCATCCATCCAACAGATTCCATCTGCAACCAGTTGAAAAAGGTTTGAGCCAAGTCTGGAGGACAATTCATCCCTCGTGTTCTGTGCAGTTGCTTTACCGTAGAACAAAACTACGTTTGGAGGTGTCAGGCTTCCTTCGCTGACGATAACAGAAGCCTGTACAACTAGCTGGGAGCAGGGGCTGACAGCCCACGGGTGAGCTAAACCCCAGTTAATGAAACTAATGCCACCATGAGGTACCTCCTTCGTCAGTCCCAGGACGTTTCAAACGATAACGAACGCAGCCTGATGGGGAAGAGGCAGCCTGCGTGCACACAGCTAGGGCAGAAATTATCCGGTGTCAGAGAAAGAGAGATTCAGCCACAACTTCATAGACTGAACTTGAAACCTATGTGCCGAAAAAACCCGTTAGGCAAAAGGAAGCGTGCCAGGCTCTCCAGAGCATCTGCTACACCCAGCTCCCCTCTCGCACCAGCGACGCCTGTGCAGGTTCGGTTTGTTTCTGTGTTGAGTCAGTGGGGCATGCAGAGCTTCTGATTACAAGATAATTTGGTGACACAAGGCCATTTAATGGGCTGAGCATGGATATGTTAATAGAAACCTGTCAAAAATTAAATGTACAACTCCCCAAACACATCGACTTTGTTGAGATATGCTGTTGTCTTTATTTATAGTTGGGCAACACACTTCATCACAGTGTGACTAAATCACTGAATCTGAACGGAAGCTTTAGCTTTAAAAATAGCATTTTCTAATAAATGCATTTTGAACCGGTTTTAACAGTTAATGTGGCAGATTCTGAATGTCTTGTGATGGAAAGACTTAATGCCTATTAATTAGTATTACTATTACTATTTTCGTATTAAGTCTCCATGGCAATAATACTGTTCCGGAGGATGCCAGGGGAAAATCGGATTTGATTTTGATGTGAAGGGTTCAGACCACTGCAACAATATTCTCGGCTTCTAACCAGGGTTACTGGAGAACACAAGATGCAGATTTTGTCCCTTTTCATCAACTCCTATGACTTAGGAGACGATAATTTTTAGAAAAGCAGCTAGTCGTAATTAGGGGAGTTCAAGCAATGGAGTGTTTGCTACATGCAATTACTTTCCCTGTACCAAGTTAAAACCTTATTTCTTGTGAGACTGCTTTCTACTGTTCAGAATTTCTAGTTTGAACTTCCACCAAGCAGATCTCGGCATTTCCTCGCCTGATACATTAAAGAATCTTTTCTTAGCAGGAACATGCATAAATACATGCACACCATGATCGAGTCAACTCTTAGCTTCCTCTGGGATAAAATATTTAGACTGATGGGGGTTTCTCTGTATTCTGTATTTTTCTTTTGCAGGCAGGTTTTTCCAGAACTCATTTAATTCTTATTTTTGCTCTTGTTGTCAGTGTTTTCTAGTTCTCACCTGAACAAACATTTTACTACGGGAATAGAGGGAGGCGAAGATGCTATGACGGAACCTTCAGTGCGGGTTTGTAGGAATGGGTTCTACAATACCCGTAGGCTTGGTGGAGAAATAGATCATAGAAAACATCAGGACAAAGAGAAGAAGAACACGTGCTGAGAAGGCAGCATGTGAACGTTTCCCAAGGACTGGTGAGTTTTAGAGACGAGTAGGTCTGAGGGACTTTGTGAACAGCCATGCAGAAGCCACCTCAAGCCAGTGCCAGCCTCTGCTTCTGAAGACACGGCTGGGGCTGGGCTCCCTTCTGCAGCTCCCACTGGGCAATTAGGAGTGGATGTGCGAGGCAGCCGAGCGGATTTGTAAGGTGTGTGTGAACAGCTACCTACTGCTGTTAATGGAGTCAAGTTATTGTTGCTAATAACAACAGCTTAATGAATGAAAGGTTTTCTACAAGAAGTTCATTGTGATCTTTGACTCCTGACACCATGTCTCTTAACAGGGAAAGGGGAATTTACAGCAGAAAGTTACTCTCGTTTCTTTCTCTATCCCCTGATCATTGTGGGTTACAGCAGAGAAAGCAAAGTGAGCAGTACCACCCTGCTTTCATCCCCACCGTGGTGGCTTTGCACCTGTAAGGATCATTCCTCGGGCCCCCAGCTGCTGTTGAAGCAGCAAAAGGCAGGAAGAGCAGGGACCTCTCTTTGACAGCCCGAATAATTTCCATTTCTTCCACCTCCATGTAGCCAAGGATACATTAATCCTCCTTAGCCCCAGTGTCTCCGTGGGAGCTCACATGCAGTTAGAACGAAATCCTTTCCTCATATAAATATTAGACATCTAAATCTGAGCCAGTTTCCCAAGCTCCCTTAGGACTCTATAGGGAGGAATGGGCAATTCATTCCCATTCGTCTGATTTACCTACCTAACAACTGTCCTTCTGATGTTCTCATTTCTCTTCATTAATTTTGAACAGAATCCAGGGTGACTTACCCTGAATTAAGAGCCTAGCTCTTAGCTGTCTAAGCCTCGAGACACCCAGCCCTAATGGTCTCCACTGGCTGCCGACAACCTGCTTCCCAGGGCTCAGCTCCCCAGCCGCCCGTTCCGCGCGGTAACGGAGAGCTCTGTCCCTGCGCACCTGCTAATGTTTATTTATACGCATGATAATTACACCTCGCAGAACAAAGCCAGCTCTACCACTCCGCTCGGATCATCTCTGCCACCCACTCTCTGCATGATAACCTCATTACTAGTATTCTTGGCAATGATGATACATTTCCTTTCATGTCAAAGTAGTTCATAGCAAAAGTCTGAGAACAAGTGTTACAAAGCCTATGAACTATTCCTTCGTGGGTTCCTCGTAAACAGTACATGTCAGGTATTCACGCTCTTGAGAAAAATTGTTCCAGTGCTTCCACCCTGGCTTAAAGAAACCTGACTGTATAAAATAATAGAAAAGAGAAAATACAATTTAAAAGTTAAGGGAATGAACTTTATCGATGGAGTACAGTATGACATGAACATTTAATGTTGGAAAAGCCATCAATAATATAATTTTGATTTGATTTTTAAGATATACAATTCATATTCATGACATTTCTTTTCATTGAATAGGGATGACTGTGGCACAACCGAGCAATATAGCTATGAAAACTATTATAAAGGAACGGAACACAATCCGATCCTATGGAGAGAGCTTGCTGAACAAGGGCAGGAGTCCTGCGTCTCTGCTGCCCAGCCGTCACTAGAAAAGGTTCACCGAGTAGCCGGTGAGGATTGTGCCAGCCACGTTCAAAGAGGCCACGGAGAAAGACTGGTTTTGTGTCCATCACGCTTGTCGTTTGCATAAGCTGGAGTGATGGCAGTTGTCAGTCGGGCTGCAGGATCAGGTCTCACAGCAGCTCCTGGCTATGGAGGATTTGCACTTCCCCTTGGACGGGGGAGTGCTTGGACACGTTCTTGGGAGAAGAATCGGAATAAACTCTCTGTTCAGAGAGTTTTGCCATGAAATCTTTGCATTGTGTAAACTGATGGGGGTTTATGAGTATTTTGAAGTCCATTTCCAGAAGCACTGCTAAGAAGTTAATCTCTCAGATTGGTTGCAGAATGTTATAAAAGGTCTGTAGCTTATCAAAGGGAGAAAAGAACACAGCTTATAAAGAAATGTGAGCTGCTAAAAAGGCTTGTGCTGTCCACACAGGTAGTTTTGCAACCAGATCAGTCAGATTGAAAATCATCTCTCTACACCTAGAAGTGCAAGGACTTGGTGGTTTGTGAAGGGCTGACAGGGGAAGCGTGATGGTGGTGTTGGGAATAACAGAGGGAAGTCAAAGAGGATCTAAACTAGCCGCAAGCACAAAGTCAGCAGCAGACTCAGTCCTGGGTAAACACAACTAAGAGCATCACCTCTTATTTTCCCAGCACACTTGCAGAAAAGTAGATTCTGTGAAGGCAAAACAGTTTTTGTCAAAATAAATACATTTTTCAGCTTTGGCTATCATATTTGTTTCATGATTTATCCCATACTCAATATTTCATCTTCATCTTGTAAAAACTGGCTACAGTTGCACTCAAAGGCGGCGGCTGTCAATGTTTTTCATGTTCATATTTTCAATATTTTAATACATGTTCATATTTTCAATGTTTTAATACACGTATCCAGTTTTCTCTGCTCCTAAACAATTCCAGCGATGTTGATTCCGCGTGCTCAGCCTGTGGGCTATGCTGTAATCTGCAGTAAGCGTTTACTGCCGCTCAGTCCTCACTCACCACTGTGCGAGGAAATGCCTGAGGAAATGGAGAGGGCTCCGGAGGGCACCTCGTGAATGCCAACGCTGCCCGGACCGAGCTGCCTCCGCTCCAGGACGCTGGGTAAGGTCTAAGTGGCCACCTCGACGAGGGATGCTTGCCTCTGCCCCGCTCCTGCAGAGACGTGGTCCGTCATGGCACTGCATGCTACAGCTGCAACCTGCAGCTATGCAAAGCTTGCTTTACAGCCCTTTACGAGCCACATCGAAAAAACAGCAGGAAAAAAAAAAATAGGGAAAACATACATAAATATATAGTTTGGAGTCATTGAAAAATGTTGTTTGCTTCTAAAGCCCTTTCGTTAGGTCATCAGGTTGGGGGTTTTTTTAATCTTTGAAGGCATATATTGCTATATTGCAAAATGAGATGACATGTTGAAATATATTAAAGGCATAACATAAATACAGAATAAAAATTCTGATTTTTTTTTTTTGGCCGAAACTATTCACCAAATTGAATCTAATTTGCAAAAGATTGCAATCAACCCCAAACTTCAATTTTTGGTTTAACTGAGATATCCTACTTTTCCTGGATGATTATTACTTGCTTTGCCTTATAGGCTGAAATTGTTCTCTTATTAGCTTTTTAAACCTGAAGATTGTGATGGCAAAAGGGAATGATGGCACTAAAAGATTAAAAGATAAGCTCATTTATTTTTTTTAATAAGTGGACCTCATTTTTTCATCCAGAACTTTTTTACATCATTTGCACACAATACAAGTGAAAAAGATGCCTTTTTTTTTTCCTTTTCATTTTGAATTCCTGTGACAGTAGAACAGCAAACAGACTTTTAAAATAATGACTCCCAGTTTGAAACCTTGACTAATGAGGTACAGCCTGGTTTAACTGCATTGTTCTAAAGGTTTAAAAACATGGAATTAAAATTAAATCATTATCACAACATTAACTGCAGCGGTCACAGTTTCCAAAAACCCATTAAAATGGCTACTGAAAAGGCCATGGTGGCAGTGGGGTAAATCTTTGGCTCATTAGAGATCTCCTTCAGGAGCCCACCAAGGGGTGTCTGCCAAGGCGGCTGATTACCGGAGACATTTTACTGATGGATATAGTACCGAAAAAGGAACCAGATCTTCTATAGACTCCCAGTTACTGAAGACAGTCATCATAGATTATCTAGAAGAAAGTGATTTACTGAGCTTTGCAGTGATTCCAATCTCCATTGTAGCAGATACAATGCTTATTTTACACACAGCCTCCACAGAGCTTTGGGCAAATAGTTAAAGCAAATAATTTGTTATTCCTTGATTAATTTTGCCTGCTTTCTTTTTGTTCTCCTAGTGAAACATCCTTAAGCTTATTGCTTTTTTCTTTGGATAAACTTATTATTCAGATTTATTCCTCAGATTTATTTGAAGAGCATTAGTATTGCAAGGTTTCTGAAGGAGCAACATCAAACCTCAGAGTGAACCCCGAGGCGCCCAGCGACCGCTGCTGCTCCCCATCATCAGTTGTTCTGAGTTATGATGAATGATGGGCTCTTTGTGGTAGAAAACTTTAGAAAACATGTTTTCTCAGGAGCGGTTGTGCTTTTGGCGAGTAGCCATTATAAGGGTTATTAAATCGAACATTCTGGCGAGTTGTGTCATTTACATCAAGATTCTCCTGTAACAATTCCATATGTTCTTATATCAAATTATCCCAGGGAATGTGGAAGAGAATTCAGCTTATTGTCAGAGGGAAGGAGATAAAGGACTTGTCTGACCTGTAGATTGCAGTGCACTGTAGAAATATGTAAACTAACTTTAAACAAGCAATTAAAACTAGAAGCAGTTCAGCTATGGCAGCATGGGGTCTAGCAGAAGCTCATTTTTTGCTAGAAAGCAGGATAAAATAGCCTACAAAGAGCCTGCTCTTACAGGTAGGGTACATCTAGCATCTGAGCTGGCACATCTAAAAGTAGGCTGATTTTTCCTAAAGGATGCTGCAGAGGACACAGGAGAATGAGCTTCTGATGCCTTTTTTCTTGGTTTTAAATGGCAAACTGGCTGCCAGAGGTGGGAATTGGAGCAAAGTATGTCAGAATACCTTCCCGGTAAGAGCAGCAGCCAGTTAAGTGAGGTTTGGATGCAACTGATCTCCTTCTGGCAGCTTTTCCCAGCCAGTCAGCCTGCCTTTCATCAAACCCTGACTTTGACAGACACCTTGGGATAGCCATGATCATCTAACAGCCTGTGGTCACATTAAATGTGGGCTGATTAAATCAAAACTTTATGGTGGTGTACATCAGCTGCTATTGTACTTAGCCTGAGTTCACCATCCCTTTGCTATGTATCCCCTGGTAAGCTAGGAAGTTGCAAAATTGTCCCACTTGGAAAAAATATTTTCTAAAAATATCCTTAATTGCCCATAGTATAGCCTGGAAAAAGCAGAAAGCAGGAGCTCACTGAGATAAACTGGCTGGTCCAAGTGGTTGGAGGCAGGTGGTATTATACAATGACAAATAATTCAGCTCCCTGGATTTCTCCCAGAGTGTAGTGCACTTCAGCCCACACTCCTGTATGGCAGTGCACTCCCGGGCTCCTTTCTGGGTTGAATAAGCTGCTTCTGAGTCAGAACCTGGCTCTGTTTCTGGGCAAATTATACATAAAGCACCACCCCTGATAAATAATACAGATGAGGCCAAGATAGGTTTGGGTCTTCATCTTACATGGTCCTTCAAAGCTTTCAGTTGCGTTCAACTAAAAAGAACCAACAACCATCAACCCCCCCACCCCCAAATCCAGGCATTTTTTTCCTTAGATCCAGAGGCCCTACTTGCCCATGGAAGACCACAGCCAAGTGCCATGCAGCCTCCTAGGTCCTCTGCCCAAGGACAGGAGAGGCTGGGGCAGCAGGGGCACAAGCCATGCCGCACTGCGTGACCCACGAGCCAGCAGTCCCTCTAGGGTGGAAGGATGCCTTGAGCTCTGGGCACAGCCCCATGTCAAGCAGGACCTGGGACAATCCTAGCTGTAAGCCATCCACTTCCTTCAGATATCTCAGCTGAGAGGCCCAGGGTGCCTGGCTACCACTTTTCTGCTCCTCTGGAAACGCCAGTTCACGTGCTACTGCCAGCATGAAGGTGCAATGAGGAAAAGAGCAACCCTGTTAAGAATCTGTATGATAACTTTCTCTAATGAGCTGGGTTTTTTCAGTCTTTTCTTCGTATTGTCCTCTTCCTTTTTTTTCTTTTTTTTTTTTTTCATTTTTTTCTGATCATTGCCCTTTAAGCTGCTGTGCAGCATCTTGAAAGCCACTCATCTCCCCGTAGACTTTCAGAGCAATGAAAAAACCAGAGCTACATTTCCTGGATTACAAGTAGAGCAACCAGGTAATTCACAGTGCTGTGCCATCAGATAGTGCAGGGTGTCTGGGCAGCATTTGTCTAGAGGGATTATCAGGGATTTTTTCCTCCTATATTTGAAGGAAAACTGGAGACATTCATTTTGGCTCCTCTCGTGCCAGCATTTCTGTACTGACCTTGGAATTAGGCTCACAGGTAAACTCCGACTGGCTGCAGCAGAGTTATAAAGAAGAATCCGGTTATTTCCTTAAGAATTCTTCACAGCTGTCTGCATACTTTTTGCTGAAATTGTAGGAAAAGGTGTGCTTTATTGACTGTATGTGTACAGCCCGTTGTTTCAACAGATGCGCTGTTCCACCGCGTGCGGATGAAGCGGGAGGCAGATGGACCAGCACTGAGCAAAGGCTCCGTGTCAGTGGGGCTGGGCATCACGAGGGTGGTGCAGATCTTCCTGCACACTCAGGACTGCCCAGCCCAGCTCAGATCCCCGCTGTCACCATGATCACGCTGAGACGGTGTGCAGCCGGAGGATTTGCACACCGCTTACATCCCAGAGATCTGTGGACAGTTCGCGATGTGCAAAGAGAACAGGAGGGTAAGGTCAGCAGCGTAACTGGTGGCTGGGAACCGCTGGCGGCTCTGTGCAGGGGAGCGATGCAATCTGTGGCAGAGACCATTAACTGTGGAGAGGACCCACGCAGACGCCTCGGCTACAGCAGTGACGGCGATTCTTTGGAGTTACACCGGACAGAGTTTGCCTTGGTTTTATTGTTACATTGCAGAGGCGAAGGCATCGGCTATGAAAAGGATCTGCTAGGTCAAAACATCTAATTTTTTAAGAACCCCAATGGAATGCCATTCCTTGTTGTATATCCTTCCGTGATATATCTGGCTCGGTAACAAGGACACAGGATGAGGCACCAGTTCTCCTTGGAAAAGGTTGCAGAGTCTGATAAAACGCACTTGCAGAAAGATGAAGGCATAGCAAGAAGAAATGTTCCTTTGGGATTTAAATGCGGATACAATGATGAAGGACACTCTTCCTGCTGGGCTACGCATCCATTTGTCTCCTTTGTATTTTTCGAAGCAACTTAATAACAGTAGTGTCCACTATTAAGCAAAAAGCTGTTGGACTTGATGATCTTAAAGTTCTTTTCCAACCAAAAAAATTCTATCATTCCATGGTTAAATTTCCAAGAATTATATATTTTAAAATTTGTTTCCTTTGATTTACTCTTTGTTGGAGTAAATTTTTGAAGCATAAATATTAGAAAATATAAATTTTTCTTCATTTGACAGCTTCCCGAGTAGATCAGCTTGTTAAGCAGCCATACGCCTTATTCATCAGTGGCAAATCTAGTTTGAGAATCCACATTTTTGTTCAAAATGCAGAGGCTTTTAAATATTGCAGGCGAAATACACAGGTACAATTATGCTACACAAAGATTAACTTCAGAATTGCCTGTGTCACTTGTTGACATAATCATTTAGCAATTGAACTTGAAGCAAGAATTCATATGGGGAGATTCTGTGGTCAGTCCGTACAAAATCAGGTTAGATGATCATGAGACCTCTTTCTTCTAGGTGTAAAATTTGTGAATCTGTGGAATTTGTTTTCACCACTAGAAAACTTACAGGTGCTCGGTATATGTCATACATGGCAATAAGACTTCAAAAAGTTAAAAATATTTTTTTAAAATAGCTTTATTCAGCATGTCTTCACATGACTCACACATCTGGAATGGATTTCATCTTCATGTGGTTTCAGAACTTGCCAAGGGCAACCAGCCCCGCTCGTCTCCCCAGCGACAAGCCCGTGTCGCTGAAGCCAGTGGAACTCCACCACATTGAAATTGGTATGGGGGAAGCCAAGTGCTATTTCTAATTATTTTTCTACTTAACACATTATTCCTTTTCTCACTTTTGACTATAAAGTGGCATCTTAGTGCTCCATGTTTATGACATCTTACGTGATAAGAATCAAACACATTTTCTGAGTCAATAGCTTTTAGTTGTTGGGGTTTTTTTTGTCTACTAGAGGACTTTCAGTGCTTTTTTTTCTTAAATTTGCACAATAAAAACTTTTACGAGTTAAATTAAGCTATTTGTTAGCTCACCTTGAGCCCTCATGACATAAAGTGAGGCAATCTCAATTGCCATGAATTATCTTAATTCTCCTAATTGTGTTTGTTCAGACCAGCTGAAGTTCTAGATTAAAACTGGCCTCAGTGTCTTCAAAAATACAAAACTGATTGAGCATTTGAAGTCCGAGGAGAAATATAACCCAGTTCGAACCCTTTTATGCCATCTGCAGAAATAAAACAATCCAAAAGTTAGTTGTCATTAAGGGGAAAAAAAAAAAGTTTTCGATATGAGCAGTTTGAGTGAGGAGTTTTCATTTTTACATTGTCCCTTGCTCCGAGTGAAACTGAGGCGGTGATACACTTCCAATTTGAAGGAGTATCACCCTGAGAGCATAGAATGCAGGAGACAGTGCTGAATTTAGTCTCATTCATTCTTTCACCAAAAAGAATTGGTACGGGACACTCACCGTGAAAGAAACTGGAAGATTTATGATCATAAGTTGTATGTATAGACCTTCCCAGAAATAGTCCTTGAGGGCACAAAACTTTAAGCCCTCTGAGTAATGCATAAAAATGATTTATATTTATTCATTCAGCTTTTGCATTAGAAGGATGGATGCTGAACTGTGATATTCTGAATGAAGAGAGGAAATTTTAAAACCCCAGACAAAACTTGTGCTCACATGTTTTTTCATGAAACACTGCCATAAGATTGGTGTTTGCATACATTAGACTTAAAATTGTATCAGTCGTGATATCCTTAGCTTGCTTAAAGCTTGGCTACTGGAAGACCCAGCAAATTAACCAGAGGTATTTGGAAAATGATCTTGTAATTGCCTACTATAAATTCAGACTGGATATTCCACTAGTTGGCATCTAATCTATTTTTAACAATAAATGGGCAAAAAGAACCCACTGTGAAAAATAATTCTATTTTGTGTTTATGAACACAGAAATCAGTTCATTAAATAACGCCTTTTCAAAACGATGTTGTAAAAATACTCTCCGACATAAGAATATCATATTGTCTCATACTACTGAATCGTATGGCACAGAAAATGTGAGATATGACATATTATATTTCATTATAACAGAGCATTATTCCTCACAATATGTAATCATAGGTTGCAAGAATAAAATAATAACCCATTATGAGTCAAGCTAGAATTACTCTGTTATGCATAATGACCCTCCTGTTCCCTAAAGGACTGATAGATGTCTAAGCTCTGTGTACGCGGTTTCTCGCTGCAGTTGCATCTGTGCATATCTGGCCCTGTTCAGTTTCTTACGGATGCGGTTCGATGAGTAACCCTGAGTTGGGTTTGGCTCCTGTCCTAATTCAAAGTCCTGGCGACTACCGTGGGAGGTTTGCCAAGTCAAGACAGCAAGATGAGCTCCGTAAAGACGACTGCTGAAAACACACTTGCATTTGTGTTTGTATTACGGGAACATGTGGAGATCACAGCCGAGACGAGTTACCATTCTGCCAGCAGCTGGCACTGGTACACCAGTGCCACCAGAATACTTGCTCCAAAACCCGTCCGGAGAGATGTTCCCCCTCCATATAGGTTGAGAAGCTAAGGTCAGGGGAGATTAAAACCGTGATTTGCCTCCCCTGGCTCCGAATTCCCCCAAACAGTAGGTTTAGGTCTGATCTGATCAGGTCACTTTTCGGTGAAGAAGCAGGGCAGCTCACCCGTAAGGCAGGCGCGGGGCATCGCTCCCGAGTGCCCGTTTCTGTCCTCTGAGTCTAACGGGAGCCAGCGCTGTCTGCATTAGTGACCGATTCAGCGAAATCGGTGCAGGTAAGCATGTGAAGCAGCTGTTGACGAAGCCCATACGTCTATACCACATGAACTCCAGAAGCTTTGCTTTGGACTAGGCTTAGCATGGTGTCCCTGACTGAGAGCGTGCGTTTGGGCTGTCTGAAGAACCAGCAATTTTTTCACTCGTTTTGCCCCATTAGGGGCCAGAATACATTTGACGCTCACCTAGAGTTCAATTGTGGTGTAAGTATCCTCTGATTCATGCAAACCAGCATTGTTCTGCATCAAAAATGGGCGTGATCAGATTTGCTCAAAAGCCGTGTAACATTTCTGAGCTTGAAATGCTGCTGTACGTGCAGCCTGAGTCAGCAGTTTAGACGCAGTCATCTGACTGCTGCTTGCCTAAAGTTAATTGAGATGAATCCTAGACTAGGTGGCTGGTTTAAGTGCACAAGGGATTTTGGCAAAGCTGGAACTTAATAATCACAGATCTTCTAAATCATAGTCCAGGTTCTGGGAACGTACATGGCTGTATTAAGCTGATCATACGAAGTGACAGAAATCTCATACAATGAAAGACTTTGAGTTTAGTGTGGTTTATATTGACCTCAGAGAAAGTTAATTATAGGGCTGATGGTAATAGCTTGAACTCCAGAGTACTCAGAGTTTATGAGTGGCAGGTGCAAGTAAAGTGAGTGGAAAATGTTGATAACGGACATTTCTCAGCCAAGATATTCTTCAGCTGTTTAGCCATAGCCCTTGGTGTGCACAGGAGAGCTGGAAGAGATTTCCAGGAGAGCTGGAAATCCTCCACAGGGCTGTTTTCCTTCCTAGGAAAAGAAATGCCATCCTCTGGTAAGTGTGCCGAGCTGTGAATACACATGAGTCAGCGCGCAAGGCTTGCAGTACCGGTCCCGGGTTTTATTTATCCCCAAACACGTTCCTGAGTGTGAGACTGACTGTTACTCTCCCTGGCACTGCTGCGCTTTACTGCCATGAGAAAGCGGCCGTAAGCCCCTAACCGGCCAGAGGGGACAAACGTGGGGGCGGAGGGAAGGGTGGCTGGCACAGAACCAGCTGTGGTGGTCCCCGTGGCCCAGCTGTGCGGGAGCAGCACCGGGGAGATGTGGCCAGGCTCCCGCGCCGGGGCCGTGGGACTGCTGAAATGGGGGTGCAACTGCTGCGTGTGCCGAAGGGGGCACGGACGCAGGGCAAAACCCCGTCCGGCAAGTGCCTGCAGGACAGGTGGTGGCCCGCACCCCCCCGTGAAGGCACGTCCTTCCCACACATAGAGCCGTCCCTGCTCCCACCCGGAGCACATTCGCCTTCGCGTCACAGAGCACGTCCCTCGCGTCACCTAACTTTTCTAACACTTCTGCTTTGACCCCCACACAGGTTTCTTCTTGAAAACTCCCCGCTGTGTTTCAGTCTCTTCTGTCCGGGTTTGCAGGAGCACTAAAACCACAGAAAAGCCCAGAAAGTGCTTTTCGGGGGCCTTCTTACAGCTCTTTCTCGTTGTGCAGGGACAGAGAGGTCCAGGACTCCTTGTTCTGTCTATTTGTCTCCTACTGAGGCTCTCCCTTTTGTCCCATTAATTTTCCCTCCACATATTTATACTTATTCCATATGCAAACTGCTGCTCTCTGTTTTTGTGAAGATCTCCCCCCCCTTGCTGCCCTCAGCTGCCCTGGGTGCTCCGGGCGAGGGGAGAGGGTATGTGAATTGCAGCCCCCAAATTGCTGGGATTTGCTCCTTTCTGTGTTATGCAAATTTACGGTCAGCTTTCTTTATGTGAGCTACACATGTCAACTTTCAGCACTATTAGCATTATTTGATTAGAAATGAGATAAAAACGAAAATACGAATAACAAAGGTCAGAGTGCGAGCGCTAGTGCCCTTGCACACCAGACTTTGTGTGCGCGCATGTGTCCGTGTTAGCGGGGGCTCCGCTCCGGCAGGTCTGTTCGCAGAGCTGAGATCTTGTGGAACGAATAATTGCACGCGCATTTCTTCTCGTCTGCATCAAAGGATCTGCAAGTGCAGGGAAAAGGAGCTGGGACTGGTGACAACCAGCTTTCCCAACGGCTTCCAGGCTTCCCCGGAAGGTCTCAAAGGCCTCGCGCATCGGTTGGGAGGCTCTGTGCCTTCTGCACTGCTCTGTCTGGGCTGGGGAAGGAGGAGTTGGCCTGAAGGTCCGCAGGAGGAGTTTCTGTCAAAGAGAATCAACATTTGAATTAGTGCTCTAAGGAGCTAGAGAAGAGAAAAAGAAATGGGGGAGGAGGAAGAATCCGAAGAGTAAGAGCTTTTTTTGCCAGCAGAAACCAGCAGCGTAGCCTGAGGCAAGCACTGGCCTCACTATATTGAGCTTCTGTAAAATTTATTCGTGCTCTGGCCATTGTCTTGGTTCTGCGGTGAGCTCTGTGCAGGAGGACCTCTCTGCTGGATGCAGAATTTTATTTTTTCAATTAAATAATTGATTGAACTATGAAGATTCATAGGAATGGAAAATCTGCTAAAGTAGGTTGAAATCAGCAAAGAGATTAGTAACAAAAAAAAAAAAAATGCATTTAATTCCAAAAAATTGGATTGAATGAAATGAAATGTTTCAGGCTTTGATATTTTATAGTGCTTCATCTCAATCTTTAATAAATCACTTTTTATGTAGATGTGACACTTTCCATATTAAAATTAACATACATTTTCAAACAGAGCAGGGTTTAATGGTTAAATAGCACCAATATGTATGAAAATGAAGTGGAACTGCAATTTCAGAATCTTTCTTTCAGCAGTACTTTTTAGAAAACTTTGTTTTAATTTAACATAAATTCCCCCCTCCTATTTTTATGTACTTTGGATGTTTCTGAAAAGCCCATTATTCCTCTTTACGGACACTGAGGCCGGACAAACTCAGAATTAAGTCATGACAAGGGAAGGGCTCCCACCAAAAGACTCCTGCAGCCGAGGGCTAGGGCAGGTTGGAAATGCTGTTACTGGCTTCTTACAACCAAGACCACCGTCCATCTCTAAAAGCACTGGCTTGTAGCAGAAGAGCCTGAAAAGATGTCAGTCTCCGTGTTTTTTTATTTAACTGCAATTTTTATTTGTACTACTAATTCTATATTTGCCTGAAGCCAGAGGCATCAGGTGAGAAAAAATGACCTAACAGCATGATGGTATTTTAGCTCTATTCTCACACTGGGAGGGGATAAAAAGTAGGGAATAAAACGATTCCAGATAGATTGTGTATGTCCTGGAATGACCTTGCAGTTCACACAAAACATTCGGACAAATGGTTAGTTGGCCTGTGTGATTCTATCTTTTAAAGGATTTCTTCCCCATTTCTAATATGAGCCAGGATATAACAGAAGCTTGAGCTTTTCTTTTTTCCCCATATTAATCCCCCTTTTCATTTATTTCTGGCTTCTGGATGTGACATGGCAGGATTTGTTCCCTAAACCGTTTGGAGTATCTAAGTGACTTACCTTCCCCAGTTCCACTGGAAGTTGTACTGCGGCTCTTTCTTTTGGCGTATACCCCATAACTTCCTTCCACAGCAATGGAGTTTTCTGTCCTGCTCTGTTCCATTCATCTAGTGATGTGGCCACTTATCTCTGGCAGTATTTGTCTTTGCATTACATACCTTCCTATGCCTGAGAACTAACTATTCATTCACACTTTTCCCATCACCATGGAAACCTGGAAAAGGGAGATAAAGTTTGCTAATTCACTCAAACTGGTTACAGTGGCTTGCTGCATTTTTGCATCATGTGAATTTATATGACCATAATGAGAACAACAAGGGCAAATTCCGTTCACACAAACTGGGCATCTTTTCAGACTTCATCATCTCCTCTGTAATACTGGAAATCAGGGCTGGCGTGTTCCAGGCATACTTCTGAAGAGCCTTCTCCTTCAGCAATGCAGCTTCTTTCTCTCCTCAATATAATCCTTATTTTTTCCCTTTTCCTTCATTTTCTGTGATGCAAAGAGCTGTTAGCAGTTTCATGCAAGCACGCTGCAGATGAGTGTGGTTTAGTTACTAAAGCAACCGTGTTTGTAAGTCAGAACACAGCCGTGTCTTTTCATCGTTATAATACTAACTGTGGAATGATAAGCCAGTTTAGCTCAAAACAGATTTCTTATATGAAAGTGATGCATTGCCAACTGACCTCGGATTATTATGTTTTAACAGCCTTATACTTTCACGTTCCCAAGCCTCTTCCCTTTGGAGCACATGGCTGCTTTGGGAAAAGGAATGGCGTATCCTGGCTGCAGGCAGTGCAAGCAGGTCAGGAAGCTGGGACCAAAGTATCAGAAGAAAAAAAAAAAAAATTGATTATTGTAAGGAGGGGCTGCCTTCAGAGGGATGGCTATAGAGGAATCAGCACTGACCTTCCAACAGCATGAAGCTCACTTCTATAAGGAGATAAATTTTAAGAGGAGAAAGGACAATTAGGACTGTCTGATCTGACCCTGACTTGCGTTTGGGCAGAAGGACAATAGCAAGAAGGAAGCCGAGGATGAACAGAAAGCACCTCTGCTACCACAGGGAAAATCTCCATGAGGAGCAGGACAGGATTTCTGCTACCTAAGGCAGAACATACTCTGGTGAAAGGGTGCCGGCAGCTAAGCAGCACGGCCGCTCGCTCACCCCTTCCCACCTCTGCCCCCGGTGGGATGGGGAGGAGAATCAGAAGAAAAAGGTAAAACTGGTGGGTTGGGATAAGGACAGTTTACTGGGACAGCAAAGGAAGAGGAAAATAACAACAACAGTACTGATAACAATGCAATTTGCTCGCCACTCAGAACCGATGGGCAGCCCATCCCTGAGCAGCGACTCCTCCTCCCCCTCCCCCCCCCCTTTATATGCTGAGCATGACGTCACATGGTAAGGCAAGCATGACATCACATGGTACAGCACACCCCTTGGGCCACTTTGGGTCCCCTGTCCTGGCCGGGTCCCCTCCCGGCTTCTGCTGAACATTAACTCCAGCCCAGCCGAACCAGGGCGAAGGGGTTTGCCTGGTACCACTGCAGCAGTTCGAATCCGTAAACCGCCCCGTTTGGTTCAGTCTCTTCCTTTGGGGTTTCTGATCGCTCAGGTCTGACTGAGTCTTTTTCCAAAAGTTTCCTTTCTTTTTAAGACAAGCTACTTACAAGTCTACGCCTTTGAATTTCTTTTTCTAATCTAGCCGGTTTGGCCACAAGAGTTGCTCCCAAGTGCCCAGGCACCTTATCATTCCGTACTGGAGTTCCCTAGGAGGGAACATAATGGTGCACTTAGGTTTGCGAATAGCTGTTTAGATTGCTAAAGCCCTGAAGGCTGGTGTCTGAGTAAAATACAGTGCTTTTCCCACAGTTCTGCAGTATTTTCTGTTTATGGCTTATGGAAATTTGTATTTTTAGTCAGTGCGAAAACCCAAGAACTTTAAGATTCTATGACACTATTATAAATAATTAAAAACTGGTAAAGGAGGAGAGCGTTAATATGCTAAGAAAGTTTTGTAACAGTTCTGATATATTTTCTTGACTTGCCCTACTCTGTTAGAAAAGCTACTTTGGAACAGCAGATGGTCTCAGGCCAGGAAATTACTAACAGAGTGGAACAAGTTGAATTACAATCGGTTATTTCTTGCCAGGTTTCTAATCTCAGCCCTGCGAGGTGTTAAGTGCCCTCAGCTCCTGATGAAATGAGGGTTGATGGCATTCAGCACTCAGCTGGATTTGGAACTGCATACATAATATAATTTTTCTATTTCAGAAATGCAATTTCTGATACAGGCTTTTAGACTGCACATTAAAACTAAGAGCACAAAGGCAGGTGTAGCTGAAGCAGAGGCCTGTTGCACCCATAAAGTAGAAATATTTTAAGCAGGCTATTTGCTTGCCTTAAATACAGACCTAAGCACACTAAAATAGCATAACCAACAACAATGTACATGGCATTTCGTAACACAGCTAAGCATAGGTGTATTCAAAGTATGTAAATGCAAGGGCACAAACGGATTCGTGGTGTATTTGCACAAATGAGGTACAGGAAAATGGATGTGTGCACGTAATAAAACCTGCAAGGTAAGAGAAAAGGATGGAAAGCAGGGAGGAAAGATATCTGTTGGAATCAGAATAGTGCTACAGAGCAAGGAGGAAAGACATTTGGCAAAACCAGAAAGAGTCCCGGTCCTAAAAAAATATAAACTATGTTAGGAGCAGATGAATTCCTGCCTTTCTTTTAGGGGAGGGAGGGGAAAGTATGAAACAGCAAAGGTAAGCAGGTAAAAATGGGAGAAAAGAAGTTGCCCATTTCAGTTGCATTTCAGTTCTCAAACCTGATCAACAGCTTTGGGGACCAGGACCATGAAGGACCAAACTGTCAGTGCTCGTTACCTGGCATCGGCCACCTGGTACTGTACACGCATGGTTAGTTCAGGACAAGATTGTTAAGGACTAATTGCTTCAGTCTGTGTTGGTAATGATGAAAACCAAACCATTGATAATGTTTGTTGTTAATGAATGTCTGTCTGGTAAAGCTTGGGTTTGAAGTTTGAAAGGGGCCTCCTTTACCAGCCTTCTGAACAGTCTCATCAACAATATGTATTTGCATATATTTACTCAATATATACATATATACCATTTTTTAGAAAGAAAAAAAAGATATACATCTGCACACAATATATACATATATATATATATATACACACACCCCATTGCAATCAGGCCTTACAAGACCCTCTTCCTTCTCAGTAACCCTAGGGGAAATACCAAGACCATACTTCTTAGCAGTTCTGAGTTTCTCTCGGCCGATTCTTGCTCTGAAAGGCCGGGCGAGACCCCCCTCACCCACCGCTCCGGAGGCCAGGTCAGTCGCAGCACGTTGAGCCCCGACTTTTGGAAGAGGAGCTGCATTCCCCCTCGCTGGGGTCTGCACAGCACCCCGCTCAGTCCCAGCGTCTCTGGATGCTCTGGCAGCAACTGTGTGGAGAGGGAATTGAGAGTCCCCTGGTTCAGAGAACCTTCAGATGGAAAATACACAAAGCCTTTGTGTGCAATTTCCTTTTGAGGGAACTCAACAGCCACTGAGAGCTGTAATGACTGTGACAATAGCATGTTTAATCAGCTGTGAATCTGCCCATTTCCAAGTCTTTCATTTGCTCTTCAGCCATCCAGATGCAGGTTCCTGTTTTTTGGGTTTTTTTGGTTTTGTTTTTTTTTTTTTTTTGGGGGGGTGGGTGTGTTCCCCTGTTTAGCCTACTAGAAAAAAGTAAATCTAATAACCTGCATCCAAGGGCTGGGTTTCAGTCCTGTATCGGTCATCTTGAGGAGGGGTGCTTTTGTAAGCAAAGAATTCTAGAAACTAATTTTTTTCCCTCATTAGTGAAATATATTCCAAATTCAAGATTTTGGGCGTTCTTAAGAGAAGAAATCACAACTACCCTTACAGGAGCCTCTTCCTGTTAAACAGACAGCTATTTCTATCTCTGACATATCGCAGACATGAACTTTGTGTTAAATGTAGAATTACCCAGATTCCTCCAGTGAAACAAGTATGAATTAGTTGACTCTGAAGACCAGAACTGGAGTTTATATTACTGGAGATATTTCATAAGAGCTAGAAATCCCTAACTGTGCTCTATCGACTTTCAGAATGAATTATGTTAGCTAGGAACAAGGCATTTGTTCCATTTTCACTTTCTCCTTTCTCTCCCTTTGCTTTTATTTTCTTTTTCAAGATGTCCAGAGATGTCATATTTCAAGAACAACTTCAAATTAATACCCTACTTTATTTCTTGTCTACTTTCACATACAGCTGAACTCACCTTTACTCAGACTATCAGGGTATAAATAGGGCTATTGTTAGTGCGATTTGCATTCGCCATCACTGGTAACCATGGGAGAGTTGCAGTGGTTTTCCTTTCAAACACTGGGGAACAAGGTGGGTAAATGCAGACCGTCTCGGGGAACACTTTCTCAGCACCTTTCCCTCCCCACACCGAGGTGTGTTGGCTGTCAGAAGAAGTGATGTTAGCACACACATTTTCCTCTCCCTGGCAGAGGTACGTGTACCACGTTGCCTAAGGATATGCCTTCCGAGAACGTGTCTTTCTGCAGGATGTTGCTTCCTGCAGCGTGCCCTGCAGTGCGGACCCTGAACGGCTCAAGGGCTGTGGCTCGGGGTCTCTGCAGCAGTGGCCCAGGGCAGAAGACCGGGGAGGAGCACGCTACGTGGTGGTGTTTCCCCAGGACACCGCTCTGCCCCGCAGCATTTCCCGGCTCGGGCAGTCCCTGGGGTGTGTGGAGGGCACTGTCACGTTCCCCGTCAGCCTCCAAGCCCACGTCATCTCTGAAATGGAGCTAGAGCATGGCCAGTGAAATGCGGCGCACCAGGCATGGCTGTGAGGAGAGAGGAGGGAACGGGGCAGCATTGTGTGACGCTCTGTGCGACACAGCTGGATCCACAGCTATGGCAACAGGATTCACTGATAACGGTGCGGTCAGATTTAGCAAAGTGCTGCTTCCCTACAGACATTTTGTAAGAACGTAAGCAAGGTCGTCATGGGTATAAATGCATAAAGAGCTCGATAATGTGTGTGCAACAACAGCCAGTGGTGGATCCTTTAAAAAGAAGCGTAGAAACACAGACAGAAGGGAAGAGAAAGCTGAAGAAAAAAAGATGCCTCTTGGTAAGCCTTGGCAGAGAGGTTTATGCTGCGGTTCTTGCCACATCCAGCTATTCCAGACTTAATTCGTCAAATAATAATTCCCTTCCGTTTGGCTGAATGCCATCCAGAATGTAAATAACATATGCTTTAGGCAAGCGCTCCTCACCTTGAGAGCTGGCCCTCTTCAAGATGAAATGCTGTTTCATTTCATTGGCCCACTTTTACTCCTTGCAGGCATCTTCCTGTAGCTAATGCTGATGGCTGGTGTCTGGAGAATCTGATATGGTACCAGAGCTCCTATTTCAGGAAACAGATTTGCCAGGGGATACTACCATTAATTGACATCCTATTTCTCATCTTCTCTCCTTTTGAAAGTTATTGAAAAGTGTGGGAAATTCACCTTCAGAATTGTATGGGTTGGCTTATATGGGAGTGATAAGAAGTTTCAGACAAGGTTTTTGGCCCTCTGTAACCAAGGGGTTATTTTCTTTTAATAAAGTAAGGGCCTGTCTGCCGCAGTGACTTTGCTCATCTCTGTGTTACATTCAGCAACTTAGAGTTTTTAAAAATTGAGGATTTATCCTTCAGTTGTACAAACAAAAAATAGCTTAGTTTTCTCCTGGGTGCCTTTATTTTGCTGTATAGTTTAAGCCAATATTCATCGGCTAGTTGGTCAGTACTAACCAGGTGATATTTCTCATTTCAGTCTGAGATATATATCTATTCTTTCTTTTAAATATATTTTCCCCCTAGGTTAATTTTAGTTAATCTTAGGGGCAGATTTAATAATATCACCATCTGTAGTATATTATGCTATATGAGAGGAATAATTTTTAAATGATGTCTTTTATCCTTAGTGCTATTATTCATATCCAATTATTCACACCCAACCTTTGGTTTCTTTTGTTACTTTTATCAAATTTTGCATTGGGAGATATGAGAAACTGCAAGAAAGATAAAGGACCCATAGGAAACAATGCCTAGTGCCACCCTGACTCTAGAGAGATAGACTGTCTTATGTGGCACCTCTACATATGCCAAAATCTTGATAAATGCGGTGCCCTGTGTTTCTATTCATTAACATGATGTTCAGACCACAGTCGTGGGCACATTTGGGGTTCTACCTGAATCATAGAAAAATGTAGGTTGGAAGTGGCCTCGGAAGCATGCTGTCAAACCCCCTGCTCCAAGCAAAGCCAACTCCAATGTTAGACGAAGGTGGAGGTCTTCTCAAGCCCAGTTTGAAGAATCTCCAAAAATGGAGATCCCAGAGCCTCTCTGAGCACCTGCTCAGCATTGTTTTCCTTGTATCCAGTTGGGGTTTTTCTTGCAGCAATTTGTATTTTTTTGCCTGTCACCCTTTTGCAGCGTTTCTGCTCCTCTGAGGAGAACCTGTTATAACCCCCCACTCCTGGAAGATGGCAACAAGGTCCCCTCTTTGCCTGCTCTTCCCCAGGCTCCACAAGCCCAGCTGTCTTGTGCTCACCACTTATTTCATATATTCCAGCCCCTGACCATCACTGTGGCCTCCACCAGGCTTTCTCCAGTTCGCCAACAGCTCTTTGGTCCTTAGAGGGCCCAAATCTGGACACAGTGCTCCAGATGCAGCCATAGGAGGTGTTGAACAGAGGGGAAGAATTTCTTCTTCCCCTGGTTGCACTCTTCAACCTGCTGGTTGCACTCCTGCTGATGCAGCCCAAGAGGCATCTGGCCTTTGCTGCTGCCAGGGCACACTGCTGTCTGCTGTTTGACTTGCTGCCCACCAGGACCATCAGGCCTGGTTCTGCAGAGCTGCTTCCTCTCCAGGCAGCCCAGCCCGTCCTGTTGTGTGGGGTTATGGCAGCTCGGCCATGGCACTTGGCACAGCCCTTTTCTGCAGCCTGTCCTGGCCCCTGTCCTCCTGCTCCACCACTTTGGTGTCATGTGTGAACTTGCTGAAGGTACATGCTGTCCACTTGTCTAGGCTTTCGATGAAGATGTTAACTTATGAAAATATTTAAATATTAAAATATGATGATATTTAAGAGCTCAGTTTTGAAAGGAGCGGGCCTCATGTCTATCTGTCATTGCAGATCAGGCAGTGGACCAACCTTGGCTAATTTCTCGATATACCAAGCTTTAAGAACCGTTAAACTTTCAAAGTAAAAAGTAATGTTTTGAGTGTTTGTTTTTTTTTTTCCTCACCTCTTATCTCCACTTTATAATAAATCTCTAGGCTCCCAGAGCAAAGCAACAAATTACCTAACTTTCAACAACATTCAGAAAAATATATTGTCTTTCATTAACTTTTTAAAGCTTACTGATTTTGTGGAATTGCCGCAGCAAATTGTAAATGATGTATGAATTGAAAAATTCATGCCCACCTAGTGTACGGGGAGAATGCGGACTGGGCTCTGTAGTCAAGGCTGAGCTGTTTGCTGTGATGCTGAACTTCCATGCACAGCAAGAGGAGACCGTTGAGCTGTGGCTGCTCTTCCTCAGGCAGATCACTCGGCTTTGCCTTGGAAATACTGAAATACAGCATCCCTGCCTGGGGATTCCTCGGTTGCTGTCTTGGTCTTGGCCGGGATAGAGTTAATTTTCTTCCTGGTAACATGTATAGTGCTGTGTTTTGGATTTAGTGTGAGAATAATGGTGATACCACACTGATGTTTTTGAGTTGTTGCTAAGTTGCACTTACACTAAGTCAAGGACTTCTCAGCTTCCCACACTCTGCTGGTGAGGAGGTGCAGAAGAAGCTGGGAGAGTCGGGCCAGGACAGCTGATGCAGGCTGGCCACAGGGGTATTCCCTGCCGTATGACATCATGCTCCATATATAAACTGGGGAGGAGTTGGCCAGGGCACAATCGCTGCTTGGGGGCAGGCTGGGCATTGGCCAGTGGGTGGTGAGCAATTGCACCGTGCATCACTCATTTCATATATTCTTTTTATTTATTTTTTTTTCCTCTTCCTTTGCTGTCCTATTAAACCGTCTTTACCTCAATCCACAAGTTTTACTGTTTGTTTGGGGGTTTTTCCCACTTTCCCAATTCGCCTCCCCATCGCACCGGGGGGTGGGGGCAGTGAGCTAGCAGCTGTGTCATGCTTAGTTGCCAGCTGGGGTTAAACCATGACAGTTGTTCATACGCCTAGGTTAGAAATGTTTAGAGTTATGCATACGTGTAAAAAGCAAAAAAGTCACTCGGAGATATTAATTCACTGAGTAGTTAGAATTTATTCTTTTAGTCCATGATAATAAGAGGATAATAAGAGCACACGACCTTAACACAGTTCAAGCTCTCAAGGTCAAGGAGGACTTCTCCACAAAGGTGAGAGCATGGGCGCTGCGTGCTGGGATGATTAGTAGCTGTTCCCCTCTCCAGTGTGAGCATGGATCGGGGGACAGCTTGATGGGTTTCCCTCATCGCTCCTGTTATCCATCTTTCTCACAGGGGTCCTTGCTTCCCAGAGGACTTGCGGAAGGGCGTCTGCATGCAGAGGGAAGAGAAGCTCTGTGCCTTGGCAGAACTTGCTTTAACACCACCTCATTAACACCAACTCCTGTCCACTTTAAACACCTTTTGTCTTGATTTAATCAAAACCTTAACTTATTCTTCCATTATCACCTATTTTCTCAACCCTTGACTTCACATCCTTAGGAGTAGCACAAATTGAGTGTATCCAAACAAAATAATCAAAGCAGCTCATTGCTGCAGGCCAGAGTCACCACCCTCCGCACCTTCTTCCAGCCACCTGTGGACACAGTGTGCTACTGCGTAGTGTCCATTTGGAGTCATTCTTAGAGGACTGCAGAACGGAAAAATGCTTCATAGACCAAGTTCAGAAAGTGCTCTGCTAATGAAACTGCACCTGACTCTGCAATGAACTCGTTCCCTTGAGATCACACACAGGTGTGACTTTTGGCTTGCTACAGGCACGGATACGCCGTGATGAGGAGACCTGGCAGGTGCTCCGAGATGCAGAGCACAGGTGGGACCTGACCGAGGCACCGCCTGCCCCTTTCGGCTAAGGGTGCTGTCTAATGAGTCATTTGCATGTAGAAGACAAAAACATATGTATTTGTAAAAGTAACCATTTCTACTAGTAATTTTTTAAATGTTGCCTATAGCAAGGTGAAATTTTGCCCAAAGTATTCCCTTTCTTACTGTGACACCTTTGAAGTTAAACAGACAACTTCCGTTTTCTTTTACTCTTCCTGCTGACTTGTTTAATTTGAATGAAATAAACTAAGACACTAACCATGCTAAATTATGTGCTGCTATTTTCTTTCTGTCAGTAATTGCAACGTATGGAGCAAGAGATTTGATAAATTGCCTTTCATAGGTTCCAGATCAATAAGTATATATATGTGTGAAAAATTTAAATTAAACTCATGAAGGAGGTCCAAATTAATTAGGTTTATATTAAAGGCCACACTAATTTCTGCAGGCATTGAGGGAGCAACTTCAGCGCTTTATACAGTAACAGGCTAACTGAAACATTTTAATTGAAAAAAACAGTTTCACCAAAACATTTCCTGGTCATGTGCTGATTTTGTAAAATTTTCAACAGTATTCTGTTTCATTGGAATAAAGATGTTTTGTTACCTTTACTTCAAGTACATAACTTCTCAGAGACTTCTCATATTAATTTGATATTATTTACTATTATGTTTTATTATATTGTTTTTACATATGTCAAATGTCATATGTCAAAGTACTAGAATATTGAACCCAGAGGAAACCGGAGCTTTTTGTATCTGCAAATAAATATAATGCATTTCAGAATTAGGATCAAAATTTGTTTCTGAACATTGGAACAGTCTGTCAAAAGAAAATCCCATATTCTAGCCTACAGTACTTAATAACACAGCCTGCTTGGAGTTGTATGAAGCACTGAAAATCAACATTATCTGAAAATGTGGATACGTATTATAAATATAACGAGTAACGAGTCAACATTACGCTTTAAATCAAGAGCTGTCTTTCATTTTGCTTCATAAAGGAAGGAGAGAAGTTAATTTAAAATGCAGAGTAACACAGCTTGTCTCAGAGAAAATGGAAGGTAAATGCATTAGATGAAGTCCCTTAAGGTCCCTTTCCTTCTCATTGCAAAGTTTCTAAAATAAGAGATAAAGAGAGAAAGCAGCTTTAACTCTGGAAGTCTTTTACGCTGCGGCGGTGAAGTGTAAAGCAGGGATGGATGAGCCAGGTCTGGGAGAGCAGCGCAGCTTTTGTTCATCTGCAGAGCTGAGCTTCAGCCAACTATTGTGTGAGATTCTGAAATTTTTCAATACAAAGCTTTTGTTTATTTTGCTTTTCAATGCTGAACGTGAGCCAGTACTATTTCTGCCCATTGAAAAACCTGGGCGTTTCAGAGGAAAATCCATTCTTGTGAGATCTTCAGGGAAAACCAGGAGGTTGAGTGATGGATAAGCCCCAGACCAAGCCTAACCCTTAATCTGTGGGACATTGTTGCTGCCTTGGTACGAATGGCACCCAGACGTCAGGCTCTGCTCGGCCCCCCAAGGAGTGCAGCCGTGGCAAATTGGGGTGCAGTGTGTGCTGGGACCGGGGTGCTGGGCAGTACGGGGGTGCTGCTCTCTGGAGTGCCTGCCAGGCACACACCTTGCCAAGTATTTTCTATACAGAAATATTGGTAAGGATATGGCATCAATTAGCTGTAGGTCAGGGGAGCAGAGGAGGAAGCAGCCTTCCAGTCCCTGCAGGGGCTCCAGGAAAGCTGGAGAGGGGCTGGTGCCAAGGGCAGGGAGTGACAGGCCAAGGGGAATGGCCTGAAGCTGCAGGAGGGGAGATGGAGATGGGATGTGAGGCAGAAATCCTTCCCTGTGAGGGTGCTGAGGCCCTGGCACAGGGTGCCCAGAGAAGCTGTGGCTGCCCCTGGCTCCCTGGCAGTGTTCAAGGCCAGGTTGGATGGGGCTTTGGGCAACCTGGGCTAGTGGAGGGTGTCCCTGCCCATGGCAGGGGTGGCACTGGGTGGGCTCGGAGGTCCCTGCCCACCCAAACCATCCTGTGATTCTATGAAAACAAGGAGGGTCCCCAGGCCCCTGAGCCCCGTGTCCTGCTGTTACAGGTACTGATGTCCTGCGGTTGCACCCCACCGGAAAAAAAAATCAGCTCCTATCAATACCCCCATATTGTGCCGTCCTCTGTATGATGCCACCTCACTTTGTGTGCTGTCACTTTGGGGACAAAAACATGAATGAACCTTTTCCAGCTGGCCCTGGGGACAGCAGCAGCACCCTGCCACTCGCCCAGCCATCCCCTTTGCGCACTTGTTGTTGTTTCCCTTTCAGCGAGTTTCTTAATCAATTTACAACTTCTTATATCATTCCACTTTAATAGATTATTTCCTGTGTGGTGCTTTATTAAACGTTTTATAAAATTTCAGACAGATTAATCCTCTGAATTTTCCTTGCCTAGAAAATACAGCTACATTATCAAGGCTTTCCTTGATAATACTATGTTAATCTGGAACGATGTATCTTCAGTAAGCCCAAACTGCATTTCATCATGATCTCTTTTTAACTCTCATGTGTTACTATTTCCTCCAACATGTGTACCAAAGCCATCCATGCTAATGGGCTTACCGTTACTTGAATTATTTCCTTACCTCACTCCAGCATGTTGCTCAAGCGCTGTACCACAGAGCAGGCAGCTTTACATAGCATCACCTCAGGTTTGTTAGATTTATTCAAAATCTTTGCCCGTTGACTGCAATATGGCATTCCATTTCCTTTGGGCGCCTGGTGTGTAGGTTATGTTTTCCTCAGAACAGGCCAAGGCAGCAATTTCAGCTTGCTTTGCCACGCAGAAGTGGGTACCAGCTCCTACAAGCCTCTGAGAAACCAGCAACCCCGCTGACAGATCGGCCGGGGGGTAAGGAGGGATCCACAGGACGTAAGGAGGGGTCTTTGGGATGAAAGGAAGGATCCTCAGCATGTTAGGAGGGATCCATGGGATGGAAGGAGGGATCCATGGGATGGAAGGAGAGGTCCTCAGGACGTAGGGAGGGGACCTCGGGATGTTAGAAGGGGTCTTGGGATGGATTAATGATGGCTCAAATGCTGTCTCCAGGTTGAAGAGACTCAACTGCTGCACTGGACTATCCGGTCCTACAGTGAAGTTCAAAGTCATTGTTAAAGTCTAGACTGAGAGACTCATGTTCCGGGCAAAATCTGTTCTTGAGCCGGATCTCATCTTCGCTGTTCGGTGCCTGACAGCACCGGTGTCATACTGGCTTAACTCCCAGTTCCCTGATGTGTTCAAGTGCCTGAAGAGATCACACTTTTTTTTCTTAAAGCAAATTTAGAAAAGACTTAGGTAAAAAAGAATACTTCATCTAGTTTTTTATTTAACTAAACCAAATTTGTAGTGCCACAGCCTTAAGAAAATTTTCTGGCGCCTTCACAAATTCACTGTTAGGTCAATACAGGTATGGCAGTTTTGAACACTATAAAGAACGCAGTTGGTCAGAGAAGTTACTCAGCTCTGTGACACTTTATGCCTCCTACGCGTATGACAGTACAGCCTGTTGTGCGCTGTGGCTGCCCGGGACCGTTCTGGAGGAGATATGGTCTTAATTTAACACTAACTTTGCTTCACTGAATTACTTTACTAGTTTTTTTCTGTTGCAAGAAGTACCTTAGCTGTGAAATATGGTCCTACAAAAAACACCTGCTATTTTATGGGTGAAAATGCAAGGTAGTTGGTAAAGCTGAGGGAATTCTTATTCCAGACACATCCCGCTTTCAGCCACAGCCTGCTTTCCTGCACAGGTGCGTTGTGAATGCATCAGCAAATTTATGATATTCTTCACTCTGTCGGTGTTTTCTTACAAAGATACTCGCGTACACTCGTAGGGTAGCTGGATATGGACTCCGTTGTACTGGGCTGAAACTGCGTCCCACCAGTGACTCCGCGGCTGCTCCATTGCCAGAGCCCAGGCTGGTTCTGGAAACTTTCCTGAGCAAAGAAATCCTGGCTGCACCACTGTCACCGACACACAGCGACGCACTGTTTTGCTGCAAATATGCTGAGCGTTGGCACTGCTTCCTTTTGAAGGAGTCTTTTCCAGAAGGAAACACTAAGGGATATTTCCTGATTCCTGCAGGGTGCTGAGGACAGGGCAGTATCTGCAGTCCCGAATAGAAACAGCATATGGCAAACACCACCCGCAGTAGCTGGAAGAGGGTGCTTTGGGGGAAAAGGCAAGGAAAAGGGTAAATGCGGGCCAGTGCTTTCTCCAGCAAACAGCTCATCAGAGACCACCTCAGACAGAGGTTGCACCCAGGCTCTTGTGATTAACAGTTCTTTGTGGATTTTTATTCTATGCAGTATTTTTTTTTTTTTTTTGTAATGTGTTTATAACTTTGGCAACTGCTAAAGCTTATGCCAATGAGTTCTGCAATCTAATTATAGAATCACAGGAAGCAGGACTGAAAGGGAACATCAAGAGGACATCTGGTCCATCACTTGCCCCAAGGCAAGAACAACTACATAATGTCATTCCTGACAGATGTTTGCCCAACGTTTGGATTGAAAAATGCTCTCTTTTGTTTGTTTTGAACATGTTACCTGGTAAGTTGAGTGGGGACCTTACTTTTTATTTTATGGAAGTAATGACTAGCCACCCCTCATTCACTGTTTCTGTGTCATTTTTTACTTTACAGGCTGCTATCGTATTCTCAGGGATTGATTTTTTTTCTGAGGTTGAGAAGTTCTAATCTATTTAGTCTTTGCTCATACATATGCATGCAGGATGTGAAAATACTGCTACAGAGTGCTTGTTGCACTCACTTCAGTAGCTGATACTAACAGTGATGAAAGCCTACAGCTATCTGGAAAATCATGCAGAAATGGTTGTACCAATGATTTTAGTGTCATAAAACCAAAAGATTCCGGGAATGCTAGAAAAGAAGTGCTGAAAAATAAATGCAGTCTAGAGGGCATATCCTATGTGCATATCTTATTCGCACTCCGTATCACCCTCTAAGTATACTACTTTCATCCCCTGATGCCAGTATCCACAACTGCATCCGCTCAACACCAAAACAGCTTTGCCAAGCCAGTCTAATCTTTCAAGAAAACTCCCGTAGGAGTTTTCCATTTCCTAAAACCCCAAGACTCCTTTTATAATGATCAGGTTGTAAAAAAGAAAGTGTTATTAAAAGGAGAAAACCCATGTTGCTTTCCAAAGGGCATATTTAAGAAGATAACAGAAGTGACAACTAAAAAATCCAACTTCTTCAGCTAAATTTCTGTAACAAAAGGGTTTGGTTAATATTCTAGTTCTTTCATCTCTACAACTGTGCCACACTGCAAATAAGTTATGCATGGAATGGCCGCTGATCACTTGGATTTTCAGATTACTGCCAAAAATTAATAAAGCTCTGGCTAATATTTTTCATTAATCTTGGAAACCAGTTTGATGCTGGCTGACAGCATAGGCTCTCAGTCCATGGACTGAAAAATGCCCATGAGGAGGGAAGCGAGAGAGGAGAGAGGAGAGAGGAGAGAGGAGAGAGGAGAGAGGAGAGAGGAGGAGAGAAGAGAAGAGAAGAGAAGAGAAGAGAAGAGAAGAGAAGAGAAGAGAAGAGAAGAGAAGAGAAGAGAAGAGAAGAGAAGAGAAGAGAAGAGAAGAGAAGAGAAGAGAAGAGAAAAGAGAAGAGAAGAGAAGAGAAGAGAAAGAAGAGAAGAGACAAGGCGTTATTTTGTGCAATAAACTCAGGGGGACTTAGACAAGAGATTTGAAACACGTGACTTAGAATATTTTGGAAATTTTTGTCTTATATAACTGTGAAAAGAACCCTAATATGCAATTAAAGTTGATTGGATAATGTAATGTCGGTCTGATTTTGTACATTTTAAATGTTTTCTGATTTCCATTGCAAAAGGAAGAAAATACAATGTTGGTTTTTTTTATTTATGAGCCACCCAAATCTGAATCCTAATCTGTTTAATGTGAAATGTAATGTTATTGGGGGTTTTTTGATTATTTTAAGTCACACAGAATATGGTCAAGACCATGAATCTTGAAGAATCCAGATAGTCTCTCTCCTGCTGTTCCTTCTTGCCCAAATCAAAGATTACCTCCCAGTCAAAGATCCTGCCAAATTTGAAAGAATTGTGGGGTTTTTTAGTATGATAATATTGAAAATTATCTATTTCTGAAAAATAGAAGTGAGACCTTTAAGTCACATACAGATTAGTGTACAGAGAAATGCATGATCTTGCAAGAATTTTCAGTATAAAAGGAGAACATGATTCCATATCCAAAATACCTTGAGATGTCATGAACTGGCCCCAAAACAGCATGTGAGCTCAGTTTCTTCGCTTTATCGTATAGTTAAGGAAATCATAACTGTTTCCAGTGGGACTTCTACTTCAGAAAGTAACCCAAACTTAGTTGCTACCTGGGGTTAAACCACAACATATTCTTTCATGGCCAAAAAGCCACGTGGATATTTGTATTTTGTTAATTTCATCTGTTCTCTTCATCTCCCTTTCGTGCAAAGAATAACCACATGATAAAAAAATACTTTCATGTAAGGCCAGAAATGATCTACTCTCTTACAGTGCCAATATTTTCATGCCATATTTTTTCCGTGCCCACACCGCTAAAACAGAGCACTAGACACAGGCAAGAAAGGAAATAAAAGTATATTTGGTATTCAAACCCAACATTACAAATCCTAACACGCACAAAACAATTCTAATTTAATTATGCAAAAAAAGCTTCTAACCTTAATAACGAATCATTATCTCAAGCAAATCTGAAATGGGTTATACAGTGTCAAAATGTGAATATCTTCTCTTAGCAAGCAAAATGCAACCTGGCGAAATGCAAAGCATGTCTGATAAATTAATAATCTGCAGACAGCAGCAGGAAGAAGCCATGTAGTTAAAAAAAGAAGCTTTCATAGATTAATAACTACTAGTTTATCCTCTCTGTCTTTCATGATCCACTTCTTCCCTCCACTTCCCATTCCTCTCCTAACCCACCCAGCTTCTTGCTAGTTAATTTACTTGCAGAGGTTAGTTTTCCGTGTAGCACTACAAGAGTAATCAGGGCACACTTCACACGCTCATCTTCTTCGCTGTACAGAGAGTATTTGGCGAGAAAGCGGGGCAGGATCTGTACATGAAGCAGAGGTTCTTTGCCATACAGATAAAATCACCGCTTCCTCACTTTCCTCCTCTCTCTTTCGGCTGTGGCCTTGCCACTTCAGAGTCAGAGCATCTGGTAACCTGTAACGGATTTATAAGGTGCCTGTGAAGTACGGGGCTATTATTCTCGTTTTACAGACAAGAACTGGCAGAGCGACCTGTCGAAAGCCCCACACTTTGGGAGAGCTGAGCTGGGACCTCAGGCGTGGTGCAGCGCCTGGGAAAGGGGAAGAACAGGCAGTCATGAGTGAGCAACCGTGTCACTGGGGAAATTAGCAAAGGAAGATGAAGACCTTCCAAATGACGCAGGACTAGCAGAGCTACAGACCATGAGAAGGAAATCTTTAGATCGATATGATTTTATGCATCACATTAGTGATAAAATCCTAGAAGCATCGTGGACAAATTACTGCACCGAAACAAAGCTCTCTCAGTCATGGTTCAGACCAGCAGGAAATAGAAATATTTATTTTCTGCACCTGAAAAAAGCAGGAAGAAATCTCTATGCTAAACAGGATGGTGAAGTGCTCTCCAGATTCCTCCAAGGAGTACACCTTGAGGTCCCAAAAGCTCGTCTAACTGAACACATGCCAAAAATTTATTGATGTGGAAGTTTTTTCCCCAGAAACTTCCTTAGATGTCTAGAAGTCTGCTGTTTGCTCTTCTGTCCAAGGCGCTCTATTCTTGACTGGGACATGGACATCAGCATCTATCTCACACCTCCTGGGTGCATTCATAAATGAGGTATTTGTCCTCATTCTCTGAGCTGAACAATGCAGGAGGTGGGTTGTGAATGCAGTCCCTGCTATAGCAGGTGGGAGAAAAATCAGAAGCAGGTGCTTCTCTTAAAACACGTAATGAAGCACGGCTTGTCAGGGGAGTTAAATGTTTACAGGGACCAATACAGCTGTAGAAGCTGGGAGACAGCGACAACAGGAGCCGTAAGGAGAACAGACCAGGAGAGAAATAAGTAGTTGACTGCCATCCATTTAAATTTGTATTCTTTTTCTTACTGGAAGAGATGCTGGTGATCATCGTGTCTCCCTTTGAACATAACACGGGGCACAGGAGCCTCACCCAGCAGCTACTCCATAAAGCCACGTCCGCAAAGGGAATTCAGTCTTGATTAAAGACAGGAACAAATGTGACTGCAGGCCTGTTTATACCAGCTTCATGAGATCAGGCTCATATTGTCATGACTTGCAGCAATGTGACCTTTTTGGAAACCATTTGTTCTTGGAGGTTAGAATGAATATATCTTCCTGCTCTTTGCTTGAACAGCTCCTCAAAACTGCCTTGAAAATCCCCAGGAAGATAGTGTCAACTCATCGCTTACTAAAAAATTTCCTTCACAGAATTTCTCCAAGCAAGAAAGCAAGCTATTCTATTCAGAGACATCTTATTTATAAAACAAACATTACTTGAAATGACCTTGAAAATACGAACTGTTTTGGTCTAACCCAAAAAGAAGCAGCTTTTTATTTTTCCATTGGATTGAAGTGAGGGGAAGAGGGGGATACATGACATATAAACGTCAGCGGATGTGGAGGATGTGGGTTGAAATGTATTTAGCAGTAATGAGACACAACATAGCTCTCTAAACTTGTTAGAAAGGAAGTAAAACATTTCTTCATATGTACGAAAGAAGCTTCTCTTCTTTCTTCTTCTAGCTCTTACTCAGAGACATCCTGGAGATGAATATTCTTCCTGTTTCTCTCCACAGGTACTCATTTTATCCACCAGACTGTGTTTCAGGGAAGGGGATGTAATGCAGGCAACAATGAATCAGAAATTTTACTGCTGAAGGACCATTTCCAACAGTCCAGATCCAAGAAATAGTATATTTTAAATGGCGATCAGTGCAGTTGGGAAATGGCATAGCTCCAGAGGAAAATGGAAATACAAGTAATTAATTACTAGTTCTGCTCTCTATTCAAGTGCAGGCAAATAGTCACTCAGTTAACCGTGATATTACTACAGTCAGTCCTCTTATAATAGTCCTGCTATGCCCTTGATCCTTTCAATTAATGGTGTATTTGCTCACTAATTGTGCCCTAGACTGCAGTTAAATTCTCAAGTAGACTATTTCTATTTTAATCTTTCTTAGAGACCTGTCAGGTTTGGAGTGTCAACCTCTTTTTTTAAATTCATTCTCAAATCCCAATATTATATAAAAACAGAAGAAAATAAAAAGAAATCTGCATTGTGGATACCCATGCTCTCTATTACATTTCCTTGCATGCAGCAACTAAATTCAGTAGCTGGAATCTTCCCTTCCTTTCACTCGTTCGCTTCTGAAGCTCTGCCATAAACTTGTCTCTGGCTTATTGTTATTCCATTGTTTTCTTAACATTTTAGGGTTTTGAATTGTTTAAAAATCATATTTACTGTATATCAAAGAAAACCCAGTGATCGGGAAAGGAGCCATGCAGAAGGCCAAGAGCTCCTGAGGTTTAGTTTTTTCTTTACTTTGATTTGGCCAGAGAGTTTTTTGAAATTTTCACGTTGGTTTGAACCTGACTAAGCACAGAGGTGGTGGTGGTGGTGGACTGACGGGTGTCTGCAGGGCTGTGGTCACCTGGAATTGCTCTGCAGAGCGCACAAGCACGAGGCAGGGAAGAGCTGGAGTACGTACCTGCCTTCTGAGCAACGCCGGTATCTCACTGCCTCGTGGAGTCTGGAGCAATGCCAGAGATAAATAAAAAAAGGGATAAAACCACTGATAGACAGTTTTCAAGGACTTTGCAAATGTCGCTTCAGGAAGCGAAGGACAGCTGCAATTAATACATTTGAATGGCATGTCACTGGTTTCTGGGTTATATTTTGCAAAGGCATTCTGCTCTCGGGAACTGCGGGAAGCCGGAATGCCGGCACGGGGAGGTCTCCGAGGCGCTGCATGAAGCCTAAGCTGGAGGATGCATCTGAGGCAGGGAATTGGTGGTGGCTGTCCCATTGCATGTTCTCCACTAATGGCACCCCCCTACGAAGCAGAAGTACCCCTGGACGCAGGACTGTGGTGGATTGTTCTCTCTTCACAAACAGAGCAGAGCAACAGCTATGATAACCGCCCAGGAGTCCGTGCCTTTTCTGGAGCCAGTAGTTACAGACGCACAGTGCAGCCACTCATCGCTGCTGCTTGTTTCAAGCTAAAATAGACCTTTGAATTCATTCCTGCAAAAAGGTCATTGCCAGCAATTTGTTTTGCTGTAGCCCTATTTTTCTCTGACTTCTGATAACAGTACCCAGGGGATGAACAAAGTATGTTCTCACAGCCAAACAAATGCTCACCACCCGTGTTTCAAGTACTTTTAAACTATTTTTATTACATTACCACACTCAAGCGCTGTACCTGTTCTTCAACATCTGCTGCCAATGTTTGCCATACGCTGAAGAGAAGATGCATAAGGCTTAGGAAAGATCAGCTTGCAGTGGGAATACAAGTGATAGAAGCTTGATACTTATTAAGTTAATTATTCAATGGAACTGCTTCTTCCCTTATGAATTTCATTTAATCTTCACAGCACAATTTCCTTCAGAAAACACAATGATCTTAATGAGTCAAGTCTGAAGTCTTCTGTTCTTTTCAGGTGAGCAGGTTAATTTTCTATATAATTAGTTAATTGCAAAAAACTTGAGCTATTGATAGCAAGTTAGAGGGAAATCAGTAAAACACCTTCTCCATGTCTCTTGACGTAAATTATCCGAGAAGAGGTTGGCACCATAAAGATTACGGGAATTTTGAAGGTCTTTGTGAAATGCTCAGCCTTGAGAAATTAGAAGAGAAGAGCATACGTTTAGCAGTGAGATGGGTTTATTTGTTAGTGTTCTTCTTTGCTTTTGCTCGCTTATTTTAAGTCCTGACACTTTTTTACTTTTCTTTTTACTTCCTCTCTCCATCATAACGTGAGTTCCAGATTCCTTTCCAAGGTTTGTGTGCCTTTCCATTTGAGATCTGCTTCAAAGCGTTTTAACCCCTCAAGCAGTAGAACTTGTAACTCTGCCAGCATCTCAACTTTGAAGTATTTCTATTTCGTTTTTCAAATGCAAACCACATTTTCTCTTTCCTTTTTCCAGCCTCACATGGGAATAGCAATCGTCTGCTCAGCTTTCCCATGGATGAACCAGCCCTGCCCCTAGCTCCTGCAGCTGCGGTCCTTGGAAGTCCTTAGTGAAATGGTAATACCAGGGTGATGCTATTACTTGTCACCATAATCTTCTGCAGTACATTTGACATGGATGTCAACACATAAAAGCCTATCCGGTTCTTGGCTTCTCTGGAAATTTCCTTCTCTGTCAGAGCTAAGAAACCACCCTGGTCAGAGTGCTGGTTCAGCACCTCCCTGTGAAACTCAGCCCCCTCTGCGTGTGTGTTTGGAGGGAGCAGGAGGATCGGCTTCCACCGCTCACGTGTCCTACATGGGGTCAGACATCGGGCAGTGCCGCGGCCATGGACCACAGCGTCTGGGGGCAGCATCTAGGGGCAACAAGTCTCTGAGCTCCATGCTAGTAGAGGTCCTGGGAGAGTGCCCCTCGGATTACGTGGGCGTGTAAGATAGCAGGCAGGCTGGCAGATCCTTTTTTAGTTTTGGGTAGGAGAGCAGGCCTGCCGTTCCCTGAAAACAGAGCCGCAGTTGAAGAGCATGAAATGTCACTTTTTCTTTGTGCAAATAATGGCCAGAGGCAACAACAGCAGCAGTGTCCTCATTTGGATGCAGCGTTTTCAACAGTTATTTTAACAGGTCAGAGGTGCCAGATCAGAACAGAATTTAACTCATTTCAGAGTTGCTGTTGCTGAAATTATTAATGTTGCGGTGCAGTGTACGTACAGACAAGCCCACATCCTCCTAACACCCCTGCAAAATACACAGCATTTATCTGAATTAACAAATACACCATCTCAGCCAGGGGCCAGCCGCGGCACAGTCCAGTGGCCCTTGAAACAAGGGAAAACGTCCCATCACTGCCTGCACAAGTGGCTCAGCTCCCGTCCCAAAGGAGCCCTGAGCAGCAAGGAGGAGCTGTCAGAGGCTGTCAGAGGATTGCAGAGACAGGGGAAGACAGAGAAGATGCTGGCACTTGGCTCCGTGGATGTCATCATCATCATACTTCCACCCCAGCCCTTGCCCATCACGCTGCACCTCTGCGCTTCAGACCTGCCTTTTTGTGTTGGCTTGAGTGTCGTGTCCTTAGGCAAACCGCTGACCTGCGAGTGCAAATGCCATCGCGTGCACAAAACCCACAGCGAGATGTCCACGTCTCCTCGGTGCTGCCTGGGACCGGTGGCAGGCGGAGCTGCTGGCTGAAGGTTGGGCAGGTGAGCATCGCAGAGGGCGTGCATTGCATACAGCGTGCGTTATTTCTGCATACAGCGCGCGGAAACGCCCTCACAGACTGGGCTTTTATCTAGTGTAAATTGTCACTGGTCCTGGAATATGCGTTCTCCAGAGGTGATATATGTATCTCTAAGGACATATAATGAGTTTTCTTAATGGACATGAATGCTGGCATTGTAAATAGAACCAATGCAGCATTTACACATTTTGCTGTAGCACTTTCTACTAATTCCATGCAAATATTCGAATGACAAGCAGCGCTTCTAGATGTGCATTGATTTAATAAAAACAAGTAATAGCCTCCCCTGCAGCCATTTTCAATGCCCGAAAAATAAAAGATACTACTGAGTGATTTGAGTAGACTCTTCACCCCATTAATGTAAGCTATCATTTCATGCATTTTCTTTCTCAACTTCACATCAGGAAATATCCTAATGGAAATTGTACGCAGGAGAATATATCCCAGGACACAGGAGATACCTACAGAAACCTCAATAATTGTCATCAACTTTAATGTAGGCAGGAACTTCATAATAAACTTTCTGCAGAATCACCCACCAAGGATCATTATTATGACAGCAGAGATACTCATATAGACTTCTTCACTGATTAGAAAATGTTTACCACAATGGTTGGCAAAGGACAAAAACTGCCTTATGGACTGTGTAATTGTCTCTACAGACAGAAATATCCGTTCCCGTAGTGTCCACCTGGAAAGCTTTCTTATTTTTAACAATAGCATTTTGGCAGGACTCTACTAAGACTAAAACTTTACATGTCACCTGATTTGTTCCAGCTGCACACTTTAATTTAAGAATTAAATAAATTAAACAATGTGTAACAAGGGTTTTGGTAATTCTTCCAAGTATTTGGTTTAAAATAAGAAGAGAAAAAAAAAAAAAGAAAATGCATCTTGCTAATAAAAAGCCCTTCACTGAAGTGATACTGCCAAATAAAGAAGATTTTGAATGGAGAACTTTGCTCATGCTTAGGAAAGCACATTTGTTTTTTGTTTGTGTCCCATATACTCAGGGCCAAGCTCAGCCTGGGGAGGAGTGCATATGCAATTCCCAATGAAGTGGAAGCTCATGCAAAGCCAGAAGTTGCCTATTATTAAACAGTTAATTGTTTCAACAAAGTGCTCTTCAACCATCTTCAGTGGTTGAGCAGCATTATATTTATAAATTAAAGTAAAGGACCTCAGGGCCTGGCACAGAATTTTTATTTGAATATGTTTAATTGCATTCCTAACTTTTTTTCTGAAAATAATCTTTACATAGGACGCTCTCCAATTAAAAATTATACAGAATGTGGTGTTCAAACTGTTCGAAAGTATTCTTTTTAATTCAGTCGAGTGGAAAGCCATGAAGCTGAGAGCCTCGCATGCGGGGAACAGCTTTGTTTTCCACCCTGTCTTTTGGAAAACGATAGCTCCAAAGAGAACGTGAGTGCCCAAAATGATTCATTCTGTGGGCAGGGAAAAAAAGAATTTTGGGAAAAAAAATAGAGTAAGGAAAAGCCAGAAACTGGTTTTACAAATTTATGGGGACTGAGATAGTTACTGAAGTACTGTGGAAAATGTTGTGTCCTGTCTCCACTAAGAATGGTGGAAAACTGAAAAGATTTCAGAAAGACAACAGTACCTATGACACGGTTTTAGAAAACTCTACAAAGTTTTTAACCTAACATAGAGGACGAAGGAGGGGGAGTCAGATTTAAGTCTAGGCATGTATAATTAGAGGAAGATTGGTGGCTGGGGGCAATTTTGCAACTGAGTAATGGCCAGTACCATGCAAAGCGCGGAGGCTGCAGGCAGAAAAGGGTCTGCCTAGAAAAGAGGCACTGGTCCATTCAGCACATTTCCAGCGATGAGGACAGTTAACAGTAGGAACTATGTGATTTGCAACAGGGTAAAGTCTCAGTCATTGGACGTTGCCTTGACAGGGTCACAACTGTCTGTCCTTGCAGAAGAGCCCCTGAGCCCCATTATGGAAATGTCACCAGCTGCATTAAGGGACCCACCAGGCTGGCTCTCTATTAATATGCAGAGTGGTTGCTGTCTCCCATAAAGGACTGGGCATGGAGGTTCCCCTCAGGAGTGGTGCTTCCACTCATAAGGAAGAAATCTCATGTTAAACACCTTTAAATTCAAGTTCTTTGATTTACAAAGATACAATTCATCCAGAGATTGTAGTGAAGTTGCTTCACTCAGGTACCTTATCTGAGGTGCTGAAGTTTAAAAAACTTAGATGCTGATGAAAGGAAATGCCATTGAATGAATTTTCACCTTCATTAAAATAAATAAAAAAATATACAGGGATAAATTCGGTCAGAATGTATTCCTTCACAAGATGTGCCTCTAAGGTGGCCAGCCCAGCACGGTCAACACAGGCGCGGCAAGAACAGCGGGACTCGGAATTTTGCTTCTCTCCCGCAACATCCCGGTTTATTCCATGAAATGTGAAAATATGGCCACGTGCCACACACTATGTTGGTTTTCTTCAGTTATAGATAATAAGCAGACTTCCTCATGAGAGAATAACGTAACTCACATCAGTAGATTTCAGTGATCCTTCTCCAACAGGTCGGTGCATTGGGCAATTCAAACTCCTTCAACCTTGCAACTAGGCTGTACTGTGTGGTTTGAAGTCCCAGTCTCATAAAGATTTACTGACATTCAACTTTTCAAACTGTGAGCTAACATTCTTCAAAGAGACAACTTTACTGAAAAAAACCTGATTTGTGTTTTCGTCTCTCCTTGTCATGTCATGACCTAATTACTTAATATATCGATAGTATTTTGAGATAAAAATCTTGACACCACAGACTGTATCACCATCTAAATTAAGCACAACCATGGAGGCAGCATGTATACTTTTACTCCAGGAAGACAAAGGTGTTGGCAGAGAGGGTCAGGCAGAAAATAATTTTCTGCCTCCAGATTCAGTCTTTAATCACAATCTTACCACAGATAGTCTCCCATTGGCAAAGTTCTGTCTCAGTCTGGTAGTTCCCAGTACCAACGTGGGTATCTGTGTCTGCTTCTATGGATGCACACAAATAGACAAGCAAACTTATTCTTCATGTGTTATGTGGTATAGATACCATAGCAAAATAAATCAGTTGCTTCCTATATCTGCAAGATTATTTGCCCATCAGAAAGAGCATTCTTCATTGCACTGGCTTCCTTTATGCATACCAACAGACATCCACACCAACGATCTGCTGAACAGAAGAGACTAATGAGCTATTCATAGATTTTTTTAAAATGCCAAACATTAAATAAACTACAGATTTCAGGGTGTCAGTACATTGCTGCATAGATAAGTCTAATAGTGTAACCAGCTTCGTGGCTTCACTGCAGCTATCTCTCCATGAATCAGTGGCTGAGACAGATTTGATCTTCCTCTGTGCTTCAAACTCCACAGACCCAGTGCGTGAATGCCATAGCAAAGGGCTTAGCAGTTTAAAGGGATGCTGTGGAAGTTTCAGGACATCGTCAGTTATGTTTTCCTATGGATACTGGAGATCTTGTTAATCCCACACAAGAAATGTGCTCTAAAGATCAAGGAATTTAATAAATTCCTGTGCATCAACAGGATCATAGAAATTGTGCAACCACAGGGTGGTTGTGAGTCCACCACTGTGAGCTGATCATTAGAAACCCTTGAGATCACCACGGCAAATCCATTTTTGCTTTAGCTGCCATCAAAGCTACAGCAGTTGCAGTTCTTCAGGAAATAAACAGGAACATAGCTGCGTGCCATTGCAATGGTGTCTAGAGGACCAACATCCTCCAAGTGCATGTTCCAAAAAATCCCGGCACCCAGCAGCTCAGAGTTCAGGACTGCTCCTCTGTCTCAGGGCTTTGAGTGCACTGACAAACCCTGATTGCCCCCATAAGCCTCACCTGGCCACCCACACCCTCTGCCCCTGGGCTGGGACCTCCATTTCAGCCTGGGTCTGGGCACCTTGACCTCTCCTGAGCCGTGCTGTGGGTGTCCCTGCCTCATGGGTGGACTTTGCATCCATGTCACAGCCTTGTCTCTAGTCTTCTCTCCAGCTGCACCTTCTTTTGCTTCTGGCTGGATCCTGGATGTGTTTTGTCCCTTGCCATGCCTGGGGCTGTTGATGGACCCTCTCACCAGCCGTGTTTGGGTCCTGTGGGGTTGTGCCTGGGTTGGTGAGGGACCTCCTGCCCTGGGCCAGCCGTGGCCCCTGACACCTGCCAGTTTATGGGTAAGGTGAGCTTGCAGGGATCAGGTTCAAAAGGTCTCCAGGTCCGCTTTAGACCACAAGACAATAGTGTGTCAGCTGTGGAAGAGTTTTCCATGCTTCACCAATGGTAAACAGAAAATGGTAAGTTTGAACGTTAACTTTGTTAAGGAGAGCCTTCCATGGTGGCCGCTTTAACTGCTGTAATCAGTTATACCAAGAAAGCAAACCCCTCGTTCACTCTAAGCCTGAACTGTCAAGAAGCATTTCAGTCCATTCGGCACTCGAATATGCAATACTAAAGACACAGGAGGCATGTAGGACACCCCGTGCCTCGGGCTGGGATCAGCTCGAGCTGTATCGTTCCTGGGGCAGAGCTTGTTCTTGGCCCCGGTAAAGAAAGCTCTGCAGACCTCCCTAGGCAACCTACTCCAACGCTGCCTCATCCCCAGCATTAGAAACTTTCTCTGAATGTTTCTTGCCTGAGTTTACCTTTGTTATGCTTGCCCTATCCATGACGAACTTAGAAAACTGACTATTTAATATTTCTTGACAGTCTTTTATGCAGTTGAAGATTATTAACCATGTCCGCTTGAAACTTCTTTACAATCATCATTCCAAATCTCTCCTTGAAGGTAAGATTTTCCAGATTTTTTTTTTTTTTTTTGAGAAGGCTTTTGTGCTCTTTTCTGCGTCGTATATAGATGTAGATCGCTCCTGCCTACATACCGTACTTGCAGCATTTATCAATTGATAGCTTCCTACGTTTCCAGTCCACCTAGTATGGAAAGGTGTTCTCCAGTATATTGCAGTCCATCTCATGTTGATGCAGTGATCTTTAGGAGATGTCACCCAGACTGTTAAAATACTTGGTTTGGCGAACCTGTGCAGATGTATCCCTTCTTCTTGGTAATAAACATTAATAACCTTTCCAAAAGTATAATTTCCAAGCAGGCTTGCACGTGTCATGTATTACTATTATTTTTAAAAATAAAGTAAGCTGTATACCTCTAAAAATTGTAATGATTTATTTTAGACCACACTTGTCTCATTTCCCTAGGAGAATACTGTGTGAGCTATTTTGACTGTTGTAAGGCTTTTGAAACTGGCTCTTCATTAGAAATCATGAGATTGTTACTGTCTTATGGAGAAAAAAGTGGACTGGTTTGATGTGATTCATTAAAACCAAGCTGTTTCTAGTTTATCATGCTGACTTCCTTCACAGTTTTCCTGTGAAGTCAGTCTAATTTCACTGATTTTTACCTTCTGGTTGTGTCTCTTGCTGAAGATCTGTATAACGTTGACCCTTTCCCTGTCTTCTAGTATTTTGTCCCCCCACTGGTGCAAAGCAGAAATTGGTGATTATTAACTATAATCACTAATAATTCTGAGATTTCTCCGTAGTTTTTTAGTTCTTGTCCATTATTCCCCCTATGTTAAAAAGGGGCAGAGATGTGACCATTTCTTTGTTCTGTTAATTGTACTGGCTGCCTGATGGGTGATTTTTGTTGTTGTTACTGGTTCATTTACCAGTTACCTTCTGCTGGAAGCTTCCTTACTCCATTGGATACTGACCCAACACTACTGGGGGTCATCTTGCTTGATACTGTACTTCTCACTGCCTTTGTTACCAGTAGCTAATGTGCCTTGATCTATGAGATTTTAAGTAAGCACATCCATTGTATCTTTTCCCATGAGTTATTTGATTCTCTGATTTTCATGTGAAAATCCTTAGTGTGTGAAGTCTAAGAAAAATGCACCTATCTTGTCTTCTACTAAATTTCCTGTGCTTTGGGGTAGCGATTGCTCCTTGACAGCTTTGTGATCTGATTTGTGTCTGTCAATATATCTGCTGAAACTCATTGTAACAGACCTAGTTGATTTGTAAGCAAGTCTAGACAGTGTAAGCTGATTAGTATTGTCAGAAATGGAGCTTCCACCCAGGCTTCACTTCCGTCATAACTTAACAGAATTAACAAACATCAGCAGTATGCCATTTTCAGAAGCAACGGTCTTTAGAAAGGTTAGAAAAGGAGAAAATAGCTGACATGGTCCAAGCCGAAAAAGCAAATCTCCCAGCTGCTGCCTCCATTTGTGACATACAGTAAGAGATATTGTGCCAGGTCGATTTACTTTGATGAACTGGAAGTGGTTAACGGAGTTAAGGGCATTTAGTGTTCCTTCAGGATGGTGCTGTACCTTTTCTGGCTTAACTGAACCCACATTCTGGCGTAATAACGCTTCCTTACAAGGCAGGGGCACTGCTCTCTGTCATCAGTCTGAGAAAGATTTCCTAACAGAGCGTAGGATTGTTGGCTTTTATGTTAAGGAAAGCTGTGTATTTCTCTCAGCTGTTCCATGCGTTTTCTTTGGAATTTAGCAGTGAAATCATCTGACTGTGGTACTCAAGCAGGATTACACTGGATGTTTATTACAATGCTTTGAGTCTCTGTTAAATTAAAAGCACAGAAAACCTTAGGCAAAAAGTGCCGTACTCTGATTTGGCACGAAAAAGTCAGAATAGCTGTGTAAAAAAAATCAGAATTTAAACATCTAAAAATCTCTCTTAAAGAATCAATCAATATACAGCAGCCTAATTCCTTCTTTATCCCGTTCTACTGCTTACGCTTGCTTCTTGTGTATTCCGTGGTCGGTGCGTATAGGTTGGTGTACTGGAAGTGCACGCAACGAGTTAATCTCATTGTGCACTGTCGAGAGGGGCTTTAAAAGGATTTTGCCCTAGGTTACCTTCCTGCAACTAAGCCAAGCTAAAAAGGAGATAGTTGAGAGGATCATTTATCTATGCTTCTGTGTCAGCTGTCATTTAAAAAATAATTATACAGAATGCTGTTGTGTGGCACCTGAAATGCCTGGTCTGGGAAAGGGAAGTAGCCTCAGTCTTCAAGAACCCAGAAATCTGAAAGAAAGACAGAAAGACTGTCAAACAATAACACTAATAAGCCTGATGAGGAGAGGCAGAATTGCCTATCTACCACCAGAGAACTGAAACCATCATGGTAAGACGAGCAAAAACGTTAAAAGCAAGATAAAGGCGGAGTGGTGACTCTTGCTGCAGATCCTGTTTGCACAGATAGTCCTGATCGAAAATCACCTAAGGTGAAGGGTTTGGGCTCTTTTCACAAACTCTTATGATGAATGTCAGTATAGACTGAGAAAGGAAAATTGTTATATTCGTAGGAGAGAGAAAAAGGAGAGCACAGACTACCAACTGTGAGGAGCTCTGCACAGCATCTGCTGGGAGCGGGCAGGGAGGATGAAGAAGGTCTCATTACCCAGCAGAGAGGGGCTTGGTCAGCCTCAGGGGCACTTCAGGTGGAGCTGCCAGAGATCATTCTGGATGCGAAAGGTTATAATCTGTCCCTGTATAGTCGTGGAAAAAAAGGAGGATGAGTGTCTCTCTGTTCTGCTGGTCTAGCAAGTGGTAGTATGGGAAATTGTTGAATGTTTGTGGATAAAGAAAAGAGGGAAGAATACAAATGTGTTCACGTAGGGCTCTGGTACTGGGAAAGGAGTTGCTTTTTCATTTGCTGAACGATTAATAGGAACATTCGCGTAACCTGTGGGTAACACCAAGCTGCACCTGTAAATAGAAAACGGCAGGACTTCAGTTCATCGCCTTCTGGAGAGATGCCAGGGATAACGGTTTTCATTCAGGAGGAGGAAGGTTTAACATGAGCGCAGGGAGCTGAAGCTTCGTGCCTGGCTGTTACAGGAGGGCGAGGTGAAGACCTGAAGGGTGGAAGGTATCACGGGCAAGGGAGAGACATATATCAACTGGTGGAGTTTAGTATTCTAACAAAGGGATGTAATGAGAGCGCCAGAAAAGAGATGATAGGCTTAAACAAAGCAAAAACCCTCCGGTTTCAGCAGGTGCGGGAAGCAGGAGGGTATAAAGCCTTGGGAACAAGCGCGAGGAGGAAAAACAGTGCAGGCAGGCTGGCAGTTACTGAAAGAAACTGCATTAAAGGTACAATGGCAAACCATCCTTTTGTGGAAGAAAGATGAAAAAAGAACAAGATATATTGAAAAAGGCCAATAGAGGCTGAAGTAATAAAATGTAGCCTGAATATCCACCTTTACCGCCAGTGCTGAAGAACTCAGAGGTGATGAGTAGCTCTGTCAAAATATTTTTAATGGAAAAGTTGTGATTTATGAGTTTTTGTTTTTCATTACTTTTTCTCATTTTTTGAAAAATAAAAGCAAAATTTGGTGGGAGAACACTCAGGTTGTCCCATTTCTATTATTTTGAATTGAAAGGGATGGGGAAAGGATGGGAAAAATACATAAACAATACATTATGTTTTTAAAATATAAGAAAACAAGTCTGAATTTTTTAATTACTGTTAAAACTGGAAGAAAGCTTCAGTAAGAAGGGTGAAAGAGAAAGCAGGAGTTGTTACCATTTCTGCTTGTATAATGTGGGCTGACATTTTTGTCAAGGAAAAAAATAATACATCTCTTTCCAGTAGGGGAGAACTTGGCTATAGGGAAAAAATCCCGTTTTTCAACTAGCTCTATTCAAACAGAATATGCAGACCCACAGATTAATTGCATTAATTACACGGTTTCAACCACCTTGCTGTTTCCCATAGCAGCCTGCAGAGAGAGAAATCAGGGCTCTGAACCTGAAAGCTTCTTCATGTGCAAAGTGCCAGTAACATTAGGCTGACAAACTCACCTTGTTCTCTAAGGAAATTTCCCTTATTGTCATTAAATTTTTCAGAATATTGCATACTGGACATTCTTGTTTTTTCTTATGGGTGCATTTGTTGTCGTACTTTCTTCCTTCCACGAGGTTGGCATGACTGAATGTAAGAACGTGTTAGGTGCACCACATGTTCAGTTCCCTCTGTATTTGCCAACTTGACACCCTGAGGATATATGGGCAGCTGCCAGACTCTGCCTATGTGGACGCTGCATACGGATGAAAAATAGGCAATAGCAGAATGTTGAGGTGGGGAAGGATGTCTGAAGGCCATCTGCAACAACCTCCCTGCTCAAGCAGGGCCACCCAGACCCAGTTGCCCAGGACCATGTCCAGGTGGCATTTGACTGTCTCCAAGGATGGAGGTTGACCGCTCCGTGATGCGATGCTAAGACATGCCCAGCATCCCAGCACAGGGACCCCTGGAACAGACCGAAAGATTTTTAGAACATTAAATATTCCTAAAGACAAGCTATAAGAGGAACTGTTCAGCTGTTTGAGGCTCCTTTGTAAAATACAAGGCATAAAGAAAAGGGACATGTGAGTAATGTAGAACCACAGAGCCGCAACTGTAAAAGCTTCAGTAGCTGTAAACCATGCCACGCAGTGTCTCCGGCTGTTGGCTGTATTTTCTGGTAGGTTGAGGAGCAGCCTCCCAGTATGGGAATGTAATTTGTGAGCACATCTTGTCACCTGCAGTTTGATGGAGGACTTCTGAACAGCTTAAATTCCCCTCTATTCAGCTCACGTTCGGGTAGTTAAAAGATGCATCCTACATATAGCCGCTATTCAGGGGAAGATTCAATGCAAAGAGCTTTCCCATGAAATATAATCGCATACAGCTAGCTGCACATAGATCTGGGCTTTATTGCTGTTATATTAATTCCTCTCTCAGCTGTCACTGGGTGCATGTTGCCCTGCATTGATCTTATGGAGTTTGATGGGACTGCATTCCTGAAGGCGAGATGAGCAGAAGCAAATTTCCCCATTCTCACTCCTCACACACAGACGTCCCCGTGTGAATGCGTCTGCAGCTCCTCACTGTTTCACTCTGCCATGAGAATGAACTCTTCTAACTAAGAATGCTTATTTAATGTATTCAGACGAGGGTACTATTTGACTGTGCCTCACTTGTGACCTTTTCAGTATTCTGTATTTTGTTTGAGCAGCCACTTTGTCCAGTCCCCAAAGGTTAGTGGGATGTGGTGTGTAAACACAGGACAGTTGGAAAAGCCAAGTAATCAAAATGCACTTTCATAGCAAAGGTCACAAGCCTATTGCACAATGTATTATTATACACAACATTAATTTCCAGAACTTACAGGCAGGAACTTGCACATGGAAGGCATCTGGATGCCAGAAAAAAGTCTCCTCTATGAAGAATAACAGTACAGAGAGATTATCTATGAAATATCATGATGTTGGAGTGGTGAACTGGGAGAGTGTCGTGGATATTACATAGGCAATGAGACCAAACCGTTTTAAATGATATGATGGCAAAACCAGCCACCAGCCTCCCGGGCTGTGTCAGGCAGAGCGTGGCCAGGAGGTCGATGGAGGGGCTCCTGCCCCTCTGCTCAGCACTGGTGAGACGCAGCTGGGGTGCTGGGTCCAGGACTCCCCAGTACAAGGCAGGTTACTGGAGAGAGACAAATGAAGGGACTGGAGCATGTCTCCATGAGGAGAGGCTGAGAGAGCTGGGACTGCTCAGCCTGGAGAAGAGCAGGTCAGGGGGGTTTTATCCATGTCTATAAAAACCTGGTGGGAAGGTGTGAAGAAGATGGAGCCAGGCTTTTCTCAGTGGTGCCCAGGGACAGGACAAGAGTCAATGGGCACAAAGCAAAATGCAGGAAATTCCGGTTAAACGTAATAGACTCTTTTACTGTGAGGATGGTCAAACACTGGGGCACGTTGGCCATAGAGGTTTTGGAGTTGTTGGAGATATTCAAAACCCGACAGGTCAGTTGAGCATTGTGAGACTGGAAAGGTTTACTGAACACTATAGATCCTGACAGTGCCCCTGTCTATATGAAATACTGCGCTGAAGGTGAACACTGCTTTTGAGTGAATAACTGTTTTAACTAACTTCATTAACAAGAGTGGTAATAAATAATCTTCTATCAATTCATTCTTCTCCATTAAAGTATTCACTTTGTTGCTCACTCCTGCTAACAGAAAAACAGCATTATTTTGTAGGAGCTAAAATCCCTCTTCAGTGTACGTGGACTATGTTTTTTCCCAAAGTTACTTAACAGCCAGTGTTTTATGGAGTGAACAGCTACTTCGTGTTTATAATAACAAAACTAAGAAATCAGCTTGGTTCTAAGTAGAAGGATTAATCCCTCCCACTCATCCATTTGAGCTGTTTCTGTAATTTTACTTCCTCTCCTTTCTTCCAGCTTATTTCTTGTTGCATGGTGCTGCATCAAGAGACCACGTTACACCACCTGTATGCTGTATAGAAAACACTAATCATCATGTAGTTTTAATGTCAAAATTGCTACTGAGGCAACAGAATCGTAGTAAAACAACTAACTTCTTGTTTCCAGAGAGTGACTCTGAATACAAATTAAATGAATTAATTTGTAGCAGTGTGGATGCTGGAGAACCTGCTAGTCACTTGCTGGGACCACAAGACGCAATCTCTTCCAGGGAGGTGATGGTTTTGCACAGGGCAGGTGGGTGTGTGCACCCCTTCACATCTCGGATGTGCCCGATCCCCCCTCCTGGCAGCCCCAACACCCCGGGCGGGCGGTGAGAGGGGAGGAGCATGACACCCCTGATGAAGGATGCTCGCAGAGACAGCGGAGAGGATGGCTGAAGTGCTCTGGGAGGGAATTTGAAACCATGTTGGATAAAGCAGCAGACACCTCAATCCCCAGATTTGCCCTGGAATAACGGAGTCCAGTATTCAGAACCGTTTTAATTGTATTGACTGGAGAAAACAATTAAATCCCTTCAGGTTTAGAGCAGAGCCCAGTAGCAGTTTGTTTCACTGTCCTTCAACCTCTCATTAACTCAGTAGTTAGCAATGACATGGTTTTCGTATTATACGAGTCATCTTCTTGTATTTACTGAGAAGTTAAGCAGAGCTTGGCCAGCTCAGGGAGATTTCCCTTCTGGTGAACTTAATCATCCAGGAGAGGAAGATGGAGGAAACAGAGGAAGATGGATCCAGCGGCAGGAGCAGGGGGAAGAAAAGGGAACTGACTGGGGCTGAACAACACATCTGTGTCCCCTGCACGAGAGAGGGGCTGTTCCCCGAGGAGCAGCTTCCATCTCCTGTGGGCAAAGGCACTGTGCCAACAAGAAGGGTGTTTTAGCTATAGAGGAGGAAGGCTTTACCCTGAAGCCATTCAGAAAGCAAGGTCAGTCTTCTAACATTTTGAAGAGACAATCTTTTAATGACAAAACTGAATATAACCACGGTGATTGTGCTAGGGCTGGAGGCTGTCTTGCAGGTGAACTTAAAGGCTAAGAACAAATTTTCATGAGTTTCAGGACAGCAGAGTCTTTTCTAACTACTGAAAGACCCAGGGGGAGCCTCAGCTGGCCCAAGCTGAAGTCAGCTCTGCTTTCCTAGTGACTTCTCTGGTTGTCCAACCTTGGAAGCCAAGCACGTGAGACCTCCATCCTTGGAGATGCCAGGGTGTGGATCAGAGATCTCCAGAGGTATCTTCCAACCCAAGTTGTTCTCTGGCTCTGAGACCACAGCAAAATCAGAGTCACAGAATAATGTGGGTGGAAAGGGTCTGTTGCAGGTCTCTGTTCCAACCTGCTGCCTAAAGCAGGGACCCTCAGAGCAGGTCACTCAGGGCCTTGTCCTGTCAGGTTTTGAATGGCTCCAAAGACAGAGTTTCCACAACTTTTCTGTTTTTTCTCAAGTCATGTTAGCATTTGACCGCTCTTATTTTTAAAAAGTCTTTCTTCACACCTAACAGGAGCTTCCTGTGTTCCAGCTTGTGCCTACTGCCTCTTGTTCTGTCACCATGCTTCTTCAAAAAGAGTCTGTCTCCACCTTCTCTAAGGTCTCCCTTTGCCTTCTCTTCTTCAGGCTGAAGGGACATCTTCCTCTCAGCATCCCATTGCTAGGCTTCTGCTTAAGTTACAGCAATTCTGTGCTTTACCTTTTTTTCCTTCTCAGCTGAGAAGGAACAAGTGTCTTTCCTTGGCCAAATGTGGAGCCAGGCTGGAGTCCAACTGACCCCGCAGTCCAGCCTGGCCAGCGGCATCAGGCAGGCTGGAAGAGAAAACACGTCGGTCAGGGATTTGTCTCAGCGTGCTGCAGAAGGGCATTACTGGGAGATAGCTGATACTATTGACTCTACTGTCAGTATTACTGCATTGAAGAGTTACTTGGAGCTTATTTTTGTCAGCATTTACAATCCATAATGATCTATCATGCTTAGCACTATCAATAACAGTGCTGTAAGAACATATTTTTATGTACTTTCTCTGCTCACACACATTTTCCTGTAAAGAAAGAGTGTTTTTCATGCAATTTTTTTTTTTTTCTCTTATGCACATGTGCTGAGCTATATCAAGAGCAGGACTGTGAAAGAGATAAAAAACTGGCCATATGCTTTCTCTATGGTCTCGCAGTGCCTGGAGCCTTTGCAATCTGGCGTGGGCTTCTGAGCAAGTATGAACAACCCGAAGCCTTTTCCACGCTCTGCTGGCTGGAGGCAGCTCCTCAGCCTACCAGTATGACCAGTGCCTGGGACGAGCATGCTACTGGAAGGGAACTGCTCTTCCTCAGTGGCTTCTCACCTGGGGACATGTCATCTGTCGGAGCAAGGGGTAACTTTAGGTGCTCTTCTGTAGCCAGGGTGCAGCCAAAGCTGTGCCTGGTCTGATCACGCTTTTCACCCATTTGCACCTGCACTAGCGGTGACCAGTGGATTAGTGCAATCAGGCATGTAGTGGTACATTTCTTTTTACTATCTGGGAAAACAATCAATCCTTTTCTTTGCTGACATGATATTACTGCTTTTATTTGAGAGAATGGTGCATTTTAGCTATCCAGCTAACGGTAACTTATTATTTCAATCCTAATGGAAAATTCTTCGCATTACACTGAAGCCTTCTGCCTATTTACATTGATTCTTAATGAAGGATATTTTAGACCGAAGGCTTGTTTTTGTGTTTTATTAAAAAGCATTAAAAATATTGCTCATAAAATATATATAGGTTTTTGAACTTTTGCTACTGCTGCAGGGATGGATAAATATTCTGCATTAATAAAAGCCAAGGAGAAATAAAACAGCAGCTTCCAGCATCTTGATAGCTTAGCGTGAGCCAAAACCATTTCCAGTTCTATCAGTTTTTTGGCATTCCTCCCCAAGGTGGAGCTGGCCGATGCCGAGTCCCTTCTCACAGCTGGCACCAGGGACCAGGCATGGTGGTGGGATGCCCTCCTTCGAGGACTAGGAGCCGCATTGCTGGGAGCAACAGAGCCCATGGCGCAATCAGTGCAGAGCATTTATGAGGAAGGACTAAGCTGATTTATTCTCCCTGAGTTTGAAATGAAACAGATTCTTCTAAAATTAAAATGTGAGAGCAATTACACTGTCATTTTTCCTCTCTGCCTTCATTGGAAGGAGGCTTGGAATAACGATACCACTTACAGCCAGACCTGGAGATACCAAACAGGACCCAGGCCCTTTGCAAGAAGTGTAACCAAAGACCTATGGAAGAGCATCCGACCAGCACCTTGTACCTGCCACCACCTCCCGCGACACCTCTTGGCACTTGGTGCCCGGGCAGGACAGGCTGTGAAGCTGAAATAAAGCCCAAGGAGGGATTCATGCCCCAGGGTCCACGCACACCATGGTGCCCGTGGCAGGCTCTGGACACCGCCGCTGTGACTGCGGGGGTGACTCTGTGGTCTTCTGCCCCTCCGAAAGGCTATGGAAAACAGGGAGACAAAGTGCTGAGCTAAGGTGGGTGAGGAGCAGTGGATCTCTTCCTGCAACACCACAGCTGTCTCTGGCCCACTGGTTAAGTGGCTTTAATGTAAAGAATTGCAGTTATATCCTCTAGTCTTAATGTTTCTCCCGATGGCAGATGTCATTTCGGTGTGTAAGAAGGCTGCCAGGACAGCAGGGTGTGTAATACACCTCGCTGTCCTTCCTTCCCCAAACCTGTCTGGGGTTGTTTGATGAACTCAGCAATTGTGGATGATTAAATGCAATAAATGGATCATGGCACACCGCACAACACTCAGGATTTTTTTTTTTTTTTTTTATTTTTAAATAATGTGTTTTGAGAACAGCAATACAGTTCTGCTGTGTGGGTCAAATCTTCAGTGCCAGACACCTCTCCCACTGGCTTGTGGTGCCAACCTCCATTCACCCCAAGAGAAATTTTCAGAGGCACATTTATGCGGTCACTTCCACCCCACCTGCTCCAGCACTGCTCCTGGCACCAGCTTGTCTATATCCCATCCTCTTTATTTCTGTCTTTGCAAGTGATTTTGAAAATTTGTCTGTTGTTGTGCTGATGCCACTCTTAATGCCCTCTGGTCCTTCTCTCCTGCTGCCCTATGCCCCTTGGTTTTGTTTGTCTGATTTTTGATTCCTTGGGTGGGGACTATATCTGTTTCTGATGAGTGTGCATCAACAGAGCAAGCTCTGCTGCACTAACATGAGCTGCACAACTACATGGTACTGGGGAAAAGGAGTACGAATTCATAGGTAAGTTCTAGGTCTGGGTCAACACTTCATACATAAAAATATAATACTGAAATTAAAGTGATGATAAAACATAATGAGCAGCTATATAATTCTGGTTACTATCAACTATGCTGTATGCCCAAACTGTTGCTTCCTTCAGCACTAAGTCTGATATCAGTCAATTATTTCAATGTTGTCAGGAACCATCAACAGCTCTTATAGCCATATCTTGCATTATAGTATATAAACTGTGGAGTAAATAAATCAAACAATATGAAGAACTTATAAATGTGCTATTTCTAAGGGTTTTTTTCACACTTTGTAGGCCATTTGTCTGCTCTGCACAGTATTTTTTCACAGCCTATTTCCATCTGTTTCCCGTGGAATTGATAATGTTCTGCACAGCATTTCCTGAACTCATACACAGCACTGCAATTAAATGCCACTCACAATTCACACCTAATGCATGCTAAAATAAAGAAAAAAACCCCCAACAAACTCTTCTCTGGTTCATTTCTAGCCTAGGTATTTTTGGGATGTTTCTTTTTTTCATATTTGGCGCTTGACTTTACCTGAGATATATTCTCCACTTTCAGCAGTAAATATACATTCTATTTTTTGAGTTGTGATGGAGAAATAATAGAGGAAAATGCATCTGTAACCACAAGCATCATCCACAAAAGCTAGTGAACAACTTTGCATTCAAAATACACTGCAAAAATTATAGGATTTTTCTAGCTAATTCCGTGATTCCGGGAGGAGTAACCAGCTCCTGAGAATTGCTCTCCTCTGGTAGTCCCCGGTCAAAGCCTCCAATGTCTTTCACTGGCTTTTTGATGGACTAACAGCTTCAGAGTGTGCTGAGCCAGGAGTTATCCAGCAAAAGTGCCTTTAAACTGAAAACTTGCCTTTTGAGTAAACTTAATTTTTAAGCATCTGGTTTAGTGGGAATTCTTTATTTTGTTATCAGAAAACCCAAATTCCAAAATGTTTGAATTCTGAAAAACAGATGTATTCTCATTCTTGGTTTTACAATTTGCTTGCCTCACATGCCAGATCTTCTTGGTCCCGTTGACTCGTGCAGAGCCCCACAGCCACAACCCAGCGTACGTGGCCCCTGGGTGAGGATGTGCAGCCCCTACTCAGAGGAGCAGTGCCCAGGAACTCTCACCATATGACGGTGCTGTCAGACCTTGTAGACTTTAGCACATCTTTTCAGAAGGAGCACTGGGGCTTACGGAAATATTTGCAGATTTTTCTGGTCGCAGGTACAGAGTTCAGCAGTGCAGAGCCGTCAGCGACTGTCCGGTTGTCAATTCAAGCCCTGTGCAATTTCTGAAACCATTTCAGGTAATCTCATATCCTCACTACTCTAAGGATTAAAGTTGTGTTTTAATTCCCAGCCTATATTCATTCCTGACCAGTTTGCATTCATCTGTCCTTGGAAGGATGATTTGCTTTGCAGTACCACGCACCATACAGCCGCATCCCTGCGGCTTGCACAGGTTCCTGGATCACACTGGTCACCTTTCACTGTGCTCAGACTGCCAGAACCGCCCTTTAGGCTTGTTTCTTCAATGCCCATGGTATGGCATATAAACATACATATATATATGCAAGTAGTGAATAACTCATCCTTACTGTCTCCAGGTCTTTCTCTTGGCAGGGCTCTCCACAGTTCCCCACTGGGCACCATTCACCTCCTGTACATGGTTTTTCTGTAAGGTCAGCATCACTGATGATCCTGACCGTGGTTATACATAGCAGGGTATTTTTTGCTTTCCCATCATCACTTTCATTTATCACATTCCCTGGGAACCAGAGGAGCAGCTCTTTAAATCAAGGACTTGCTTATCATAACAAGAATTGCAGCTAAAGCTGAGCCACCCACCACTATTTTTAGTTCTTTTAGCTTGCTCAGCGCTCTTCTTTCTCCACCCTCTTTATGAAGCCAGTGTGGCTACTTACTGTCTTAGAAGAGAGATCTACAAATAAAAGTGAACACAGTTATTAACTTAAGCCCTACAGTATTTGCACACCTAGGTTTGAGGTTTACTGAGTGGAGCTGATTCTCTACTCCAAGGACATGAGATAGCTCTCAAGTCAACATTGACAGTGGCAAAAGCTGGTATGGGCACTGGTATCTCTATCTTGTTTCATGATTAAAAAATATGCATAGGGCCTTCATGCTACAGCTTTCTGAATGTGTTTACTCTGCAAAAGATATGGGCCATCAAATTCCAAAAATAGTTTTAAGAGAAGCCTGTATCTCCAGTTCCAGCTCTGTACTGCTATTGTTTCTTTGGCACCCGGATTGACAATCTTGCCTTGAATGCCAGTTTCAGAAATGATGGAAATAACAGAAACCGCAGCTCCCATAAAAGTGTTGAGAGCACAGCAGGCTCAAGCACAGTAGGCATGAGGGATTTCTTGAGACGACAGACTTAAACATCAAAGATGTTTACTTAGGTGGGGAAAAAAGTTAGAAGGAATGCTTTAGAAAAATGTGGTGGTCCATTAACCAGATATTGCAGGTAATAACTTTAATAGACATCAATAAAAAAGATTATGAATAAATGATTTTTCAGAGGACAGTACAGAGAAACAGGGGCATTAGTAGATTCACCTGTCCACCAGACAATTTGGGAAGGTCCATGAAAAGCTGTTGAGCATTCAGAGCAATCTTCTTTCAAGCCCCTGAAAGCTTTGGCCTTCTGCTGTGTCCTGGGTAGCTTCCCATCTAACTGACTGCACCGTTGAGAGATTTTTCCTGAGAATCAAGGGAAACTTTATTCTGAATTTAATCCGACATACTCAATGTGTATACTGTTGTGGCACAAAAATCCTCACCGTTGATGGTCCCTGTCTGGGTAACTTGCTTAACTACTCCCATGACAAAGCATTGTTTTCCTTATACCTAGTTCAAGCTTCCCTTTTTGCAGCTTGTATCCACTGCCTTCTTACCCTTCACAGTGCACATCTGACATGAGTCTGTCTCTGTCTTCTCCATAACTGCCCTTCAGGTAACTGAAGACAGTAATTAAATCCCTCCTTCATCTTCTCTTCTCCTGTCCTGTGGCATGGGGTTATTCCATCCTAGGTGTAAAACTGCATTTCTCCTTGTTAAACTTTGAAGACTTCACACCACTGCCCTGTGATCCTGGTGTTTCACCCATCTCCACCCACCCCTCCAGCCCATATCTCACCAGCTTTGCTTATAAGCCTGCAATGAGATTGTGCCAAAAGCCTTGCTGACCTCACAGGCAGTGTCAGGCTGCTGCTCTCCCATCACCTGCAGAGCCTTCTCACTGTAGGAGGCAGTCGAGTTGGCCAGTTATGATTTGTCTTCATACATCTGTGCTGAATGTGCCCAAAGACTGCTTTGTACTGCTCCTGCCTAGAAAAGGTTTCTAGGAGACTGGCTGACAAGGGACAAATGTTTCTGCATCATTCAACAGTCCTCATAAATTTTGCACCTTCTTCACAGCCTGTTGTGTTGCACGTGAACTTTCTTTACCTTTGCTTTGCTGACCAACGGGCTTCTGTTCCTGAGATCTTCATTTTGTTCTTCTAGCTTGGCCTACCTCACCTAGTGTTTGCTGAGTTTGCAGACAATACTAAGGGTTTTTTAGGGTACTTGGATGCTGCACCAATGGCAAGGAACCCCAGAAGGACCGCCCCAAACCCAATGTGAGGGAAAAAGGTGGCAAATGAGCTCTGGCAGAGATCAATGTAAGGGGGTACATCTCCGGGAAAATATTTGAAATCATATCTTTCTATTTGTAAGTTACAAAATGATTTTCAATACATTTTCTTGAATCAGTTATATTACCACAACGAAAGAAGTGTTTCACTGTTTGCCTCCCATTGTCTTTGGTTCTTCTTTGGCACCACACCGGTAGGTTCAACTTTGCCCATCCCGGGAACAGTGAACATCCCGTTTGCTTTCAGGCTGGCAGCCCGGTCACCTTCTGCTCCAGCGCTGTGTATTGCTCACGCGAAGAATTCCTTTAAACTACGTCAGTGTCCTCTTTTCCATGCTGTGCACAAACTCTGGTGCTGGCAGCCTCTTCAAAAGCAACTGAATCCTGTGAAGTATTTGGGGGTTTTGATGGGTTGTGTTTATTTAAAATGCTGAATTTTTCAGTGGTTTGCGTTGCTGCTATCCCGTGTGTTTCTGTGGACTCCAAATCAGAGCTCGCTGTGCCTCTCATCAGTCAGGTCTGTTTTCCCAGAGCGTGTCTGGGCGGTGTGTCAATACACATGGTGGCCAGGCAATGGCTGTCGTTCATTGCACGCAGTCTGGAACGGGTGAATATATAGATTTCTCGGCAAAAGTACTTTTTGGGGGTGGAAGGATTCTTAAGGGCAACCTCAGAAATGATGCAAAAAATGGTCACAGTTATTCTTCCATCTGTCAGTTACATTCTTACATATGGCTGTAATTTGCAAAGTAAAATTCACCATTGACTTCATATGTCTGATTCTCGTGGAAGTTAATAACATTTGCTTATATTTTTTCAGCAGAACTTTATTAAATAAGATTTTCAGCCTAATTAAACCATTTCAGGATTTCAGCTTCCTGTCACCCAAAGATAAGTCTGAAGTGTAAAATGAGGTAATAGCCATAGAAGTACAGAATATATTTATAGAGGGTTTTATAACTTCTGTATTGTTTTAATTTCAATTCTATTTTCTTTTATGATATACTTTAAAGGGGGAAAAAATGCAAGCAGCAGTTACTGGGAACCTGATACATTGAATAAAATATTAAATTGCAAGTCATAAATGTATTACATATGGTAAAGAGTACAGTTAGGCCATGGTCATTCAAATGTCATAAACCCAAAATGTACCCAGAGAACACCAAACTTTGAATATTATGCAAGTTTATTACAGATATAAACTTAATCTCCAGAAAACAGATCTCAGAGAAAACTTAGGTTTTCACAAAGGTCTTACCTTTCCCTAACCGTAAGGATGCATTGTTTAGAAGGCAAAGAGGGATGTATGTCCTAGCAAAGGCAGGAGTGATGATGCAGTGTGGGATTTACTCTTTGTCTTCCTGAAAAAGAACCTTCAGTATGAGCCTGCAAGAAGTGAATGCCTCGGTTAAGCAATGGCACCTTTAATTTAAAGGAAAATATATATACGGAATTAGTTGTTGGAAGAGACTGGCTACCTCTTTCAGAGACTGTTTTTACAAATATTTTCTTCAGTGGCAGAGCTTATTTACAGTCCTCTTCCTTCTCCCTACTTCATCTCTTAGCTCCCATTCCTGCCTCCATTTATGTGTCACTGACATATTGCCAGTGCAGAGATTTGTAGACCTATAAAAAAGAAAAAAAAGTTATTACTTTTTTTAGGTTGGATTATTTCAGTGATCCAGTTCCAGTGTGACCTCACAAGAACTTGTACCAGTAAAGGAGCCATGAACTCTGGCATACAGCTGGAACGGCTGGAAGCGTAGGGATTTTCTTAAATGTGTTGTAAACAAACACAGTCTTTGTATTTGTTTCTCATCTCGTTCTTATATTTTGTAGTACACTTTGATTGTTCTCTATGCGCTCAAAACAAACAAGACTGTTCTGAGATGTATGCCAGTATTCTACATTTTTATATAAATCTTCCTACATTATCTTTCTGCGAGCTGTGTTGTGTACACCACAGCAGTGTAACAGCATGGCTCGGTGCGTAATAAGTCTTTCTGGTATAAAGTATTGAAAAGAGCTGGAGAAGATGTAATTGGGTAACTGGTGTTGTCAAGGAATTTTCAATTTCTAGCTTTGAAAATCAAGATCACCATGCTAAAGGGTCTTAGGAGTTAAAGGCAATGATGTATTTAAGGACTGAAAACAAAAATATTTTCAGAGCTTGGTATCGTCTCGGCATCAGCAAGGGCTGGAGAGACAAACGATGAAGCACTTTGAAGGAATCAGATGTAATTGTCTCTAATAATAATTATTAGATACTACTTTGCTCTTGATAGTAAAGGAAAAAAAAAAAAGTGGATAAGGGGGGATTAGAGGCACACTGAGGTGCCCAGGCTGAATTGCACTGAACTGGGAGCTGACCGAGGCTTTTTCCAGTGAAGAGTTATGGTGGGTCCTTTCACGGGGAGAAAGCACTGGATGCTTGTGGAAAGGTTCCTCTGCTGTGCAAAAAAAAAACCCTACCAAGATGATTGCTGCCCTTCCTGGGTTTTTGGATGAAAGGGTCCTGGCGTGAACAGAGAGTGACCACACACGGTTGGAGCAGTCCTGCAGTCCCACCTCAGCCAGCCAGCCTGGGACACCCCAGGAAGGGTGCAGAGCAAATGAGCGTTACCCCAGCCTCCTGAAACCTCTGCCACGAAGGTATCTGAGGCCAAAGATGTCTTTAGGTATTAAGTAACCTCACTAGATTCTTCTTACATGAGGGTGAAGTCAGTTTTTGAAGCAAATGCTGCTTTTAGCACCAGCAATGTTTGATGTTCCACAGTTCAGTGAAGGGAGTTTGAAGCAGTACCTCCTTTGCTGTGGGTTGATGCTGTTGCCCACCCTGCTCCGGGCTGAGCTCTGCTCGCCATTTGCTCCAGGTGAGCTCAGAGCCACCTCCCCAACCAGCTCACCCACAGAGTTAGGTGGAGGGATGAGCTCCAGACTGGATGGGGCGTGAGCTGTGCCTCGATGTGCCAGGCTTCGCACCAAAAACTTTGACTGGGAGGAAGCAACAGTTTGATCAACTAAAGGAGTTTCTCTGGAATATCAGCAGGAATTTTGAAACTGCTTTTGCTGGAGCTTTTGCTGAGTCCTGGCTCGAACGTGTAGGAACCTGCATTCTGCCCAAACTGCATTTTCCCCAACGAAAGAGTTTTTGGATGGAAGCCCAAGTGATTCCCCGTTCAAGCACCAGGCAGGTCAGATTGCACTGTTCGCAGGAAGGGAAAGAGATTATTTCCGGCACATACAAAGAAGCAGTGAGATTTATTGCAGAGTCAGTGTTCATACGACAGTTTGTCTTTGACTCAGCTCAATTCCTTGAATACATTTCCTGACGATCTCAGTTTAAAGTATGTCTTTGGTTTGTGATATTTACTTGCCTTACCTGCGTCTGCGTATTTCTAAGCGAATTAGGGTACCAGAGGCGGGGATAAGGCAGATCCCAGAAACATGAGCTGCGGTGAAAGAACGGAAGATGTGTGGCTGTTGCAGCTGGAAAAGAGAAGGCGGCAGGAGGGATGATGGCAGCGCGCACTGCGCTGTGGAAATGGAGAGGCAGCTCTGTCTTCCCGGACCACGGGCTCAGATGCAGCAAGGAGACGCGAGTGAGCTGGTGGCAGCCTCTTACCGATGGCCGGGACAGCCGAACACAGGCGCGGGCTCCTGAGGGACATCGGGAACGCTTTCCTTATGGGGAAGGGCCAGGGGAGACGAGCATCCATCAGGGACAGGTGGGGTGAGGCTGATCCAGCCCTGGGGCACGCGGGAGCCCCCAGCCCTCGCCGGTCCCCACAGAGCCCAGAGGCCGTGAGCTGCCCCTCCGTTAGTTACTTCTGCACGGAGCTCTGAGATTGGGCTCAGGCTCATATAGGAGCTGAGGGAGTCTGATCCCTCTCCAGGAAAGCACCTGTATTTGTAACCACTGGTAAAGCTTCCAAATGTGAGACAAAGCATACAAATAGAGAGAATAATAACTTTATTTATTCCTTTATTTGTATCTTCCTTAAATAACAAAAATAGTTGAAACAGACCATTGCAATTTGTAAAATTCTTCAGGGATGTCTCCTAAGGCAAATATAATATACAACTGAAATATCCCTCCATACAGATGCTGAAGATACACTTATTACCTCTAGTTGTTTCCTACTCAGTTAATTCAGGATCCTTTTTTTTTTTTTCTTTTTTTTTCCTCCCACATGAATTAATTCTCTGACTTCCAGGGATGCCTGTGCAAATGATCCTGATCAAAATCACAATCTGTTCGCTTCGCCAGGACACATCTCCTGAGCCTGAGAGATTCAAGCCTCAAACTTCACATCTCAGATTCTATTTTTATCCTTTTTTTTTTTTTTTTAAAGGAAGCATCGCTCAGCTATTTCATTTATTCATGAAATGGCATCTTCTCCTGTCCTACAGTGCCACAGTTAGTTTCCATCACGTCAGTTAGCATACATGTCTTTAAAACACTGAATGCTTCTGAGCTGGTCAGAAAATGATCTCTCACTATCTTCCATTAATGGATTTGAGGGTTTGGACAGGACGCAGCATCTTTTATTAGCCCAGATAATGGTGGAAGGAAGAAGTAGTCGTGCAAGCCCTCTCCAGGTTGGCAGCGCAAGCAGCGAACCCCTTCCAGCCGTCACCCATTGCTCGTGGTGACAGCGATGCTCCAGTTATCACCCCTCTGGTTACCACCCCCCGCTTCATCTCCAGCTTTCGCTGCCCCGTTGTGCCATCTGGGGTGCTCCCCGGGGTGTGCTGCTCGTGCCGCTGCCCCCGGGCTCGGGGGGCTGCGGGGGCTGCCCTGGCTGTGCGGTGCCCCTCTGCCAGCCCCGGGGAGGGGGCAGCTGTGGTCAGCCCCTGGCACAGCGCGGCATCCCGCGCTCCCAGCCCTCTCCCAGGCAGGCTGTGCGCATCCCCGGAGCAGCTGTGTCTGGAGAGACGGTCTCAGCCAGCCGAACGTGGGATAATCAAAGTTATCCTGTGATAACAGATAAGCAAATGCTAATCCAGTGCTCCTCTCAGCTCTCTGTGCTTGTGGAATGTGCTCGTAGGAGACAGTTATGTTTTACAGGGTAAATTCAGTTCCTCACAAAATAAAAATGCAAACCACCATGCGCAGTGTTACCGCAGCAGTAGCTGTATTTCCCTGAGAAAGGTGGTTCCAGTATACATGTCTCTGATGGAAGGCTTTTATGAATGAGGGATAATTCATCAGGACGTGCCAATACAGTGTTCCTGACATGTCCACGCATCCCAGCTAAACTATAGGCTCTGAAAATTCAGCTTTACCTGGAGCTGCACAGGGTTCTCCTGTTATCCTTTATAAACAACACCAATAGGTGTATATTTTGGATATTATTCCCACATCAAGATTTGTTCATGTTCTGTTGCAATCCCACAAAAGCAATGCCCATGAAGTATAACAAATTTTGGGTGTGTTACATCAGAGGTCTTCTGTATAGAGCCCAGGTTTCCAAATTATTGAGAGAACACTAAAGCCGATTGATTCAGACTCACGTCAGAAAATCCATCACTGCTTCAGCCAGGCTTCCTCTGTGAGCACTAGGCACTTTGTTTTCCATTGGTGGATGTCCTATTATCTAAAAAATACTGTATTTTATGTCACCCTTGTCTAGGAAACATTTCCTGTAGCAGCCTATTAGCAGGACAGAAGGAGAAGCGTGAAGGCATCATAGCCAGCCTGGGGCGGTGGAAGGACACGACTGGGGCTGTGGTCAGCACAAATGAGTGGAAGGACCAGGGCCCCCGTCTTCCCAAAGTGTCATCAGTCATAGGAGCAAGTTAACTTCCGTGGAATATACCTCTCAGACCAAACATCAGGCTTGTGCTACATCAGAAGAGCTGTGAGATCCGTAAAATCCAATTGAAGTTTTAAGATAGTTACCAAAAGACTGACAGAGATTAATTAAATAAATACAGGATTAATAAACTATTTTGTCCTGTAATAAAGGTGATTATGCCAGTTACTATAATCGTACACCTAAATCTCAGGTATTTTTTCCATAAGCGTCTTCAGTTTTAGTAAGATCTTGGAAATTGAGTTAAGATATGCAGCTGAGTAGTTCTTTTAAATTCAGTTAAGTTATTCAAATTATATTTTACTCTATGAATTATTGTAGGGACAAACAATTGATCTAGGTTCTTATTCTCAGTTTGAAGCTTAGAAAGAGATGAGCAGTACATATTTCATTTAAGTTAATGTACTTAAGTAGTGAAGAGATCTTGCAGGCATAAGTACCAAACCTTTGAAATCATGGAGCACCTGACAGAAAGACTCTTCAAAAGCCTCTTCCTTACTTCTACCTTATTCTTGTTTTTCCTAAACAGGAAATTACCCAAAATCAATAACGAGAGTTACAAGGTCAGGAAGAAGACCAACTCAAACTTGGGTCTCAATTTCAGGGCCAATTTGCCTTGAATCCCAGTAATCCGTTATTTGAGTTTTAGCAGACCTGACAGCTAATTAATTATAAAGGAAGATTGGAGAGTGGACAGCAGCAGTGGCACAAGAGGATTCATCTTTTCTGTCAACTTACTAATGTGTATCGGTTCTCTTGGCACGGAAAAGAATACTTCCAGTAAATCTTTGTCCGTGGTCCATCTCCAGAAAGGAAATCAGACATGACATTAACAATCGCCTCTGTATTCTCTGGGAAATGTGCTCTTTAAACCAAGACATGGAAATATATTAGCACTTTAGCTTCACATATTTCTTTCCAGCTCCATGGTTCACGTTACATGAAAAATGTATAAATAATTTTCCAAGAAAATATGTAACTGGACAGAGTGTAAATGGGCAGGATACATGCACGCCGTAAGGACAGAGGAGGAAACAGAGGTCTACCACTTCCAAAAGCTGCTTAGGTCAGTAAGCCGCAGAATTAGCAGCAGTATAAATCTATGTGGTTTACATAAATTATAAACAAGTTCTGTGCATTGGGACAGGGCTCTTAGCAGCAACATGGCAATCGATAGAGCTATCAAAGCGGAATATTAACCTGGTGGTTGATCATATAATATACTTTAGCTCTCTAAGAAAATCCTGTAGGTATTTTCAGGCTCCGGAAAGCTGAATGTACAGAATATTTCAGAGGCACTGACATGCCCGCTGCAGTCTTTAGCTTCTCATCTGTTTAGTTTCACTCTCGACCGTGGGATGATTTATTGACCTCTTCCCGAGCAAGAAGGGAGCACAGCACTCCAAGGAACAGCACCGTGGCTTTCCACAAAAGGCGGGTCTGATTATTATCTGACTAAAGATTTCTGATAAAATTCTGAAAAGTCTCTCACACTTTTCTTAAACTTTATTAAAGACAAATGGGAATACTGGGATTTCTTCTCCTTGTCTACCAAAAGGATATATGGAATGCTGAGGTGTAAGAAAGTGCTGCAAAAGCTCCACCAAGTGAGAATTAAAAATAAATGAACCAGGTACTTCCAAAGGAATGTGTCCCTACTGTTAAATGCTCGGTGGCAATGAGAACTGTTTTCTGGACTTATTGCCCAGACTCTCAGCCTGCTCGCTTCATTTGTATGCTTTCCCAGAAGGGAGGGAGGAAGGGAGAGCATGCTCAGCAGGGTAAGTTTGGGATAAAGGATTATCTTACCTAGAAGAGCACATTATCTTCCCTAAGGCTTTTATGTGACTTCATTAGTGCCCACAAAACATCTCTGTGTCATTTCACTTTCCTTGTATTGGTCTTTTTACTTTTATCATACCCCGTATAAATTTTCTTTCCAGTCTTCTAATATATTAGCTAAATAAAAGAGCCTAGGAAGCACGTAAATATCTTCATTCATAATTCAGATGTTCTAACAGCTGGCAGGAAGAGCAGAGGCTCCACTCACTCTTCTTAGCCAGACCCACTACTGCCCATTACCACCCCGATTGAAATCAGGTGGCAGAAGCACGTCTCACAGAGCAGAGCGGTTGCTCTGTCAATACCTGCAGCCTCCGGAGGTAATGGGGATGCTGGTTTGTCAGATTACTTACCCCATTAGCGCAGAGAATACCGCTTCCACTTCTTACTACTGTTTCTGCATCCTCACTTGCAGACAACAGTGAGAGATTGCAAAAGAGCGAGATGAGCTACTGAAGCAACGAGGAAAGGAAGCAGCAGCGCCAAAGCCAGCATCACGGGAAAATCCTTCTGCAAGATGAAAACGCAGCGAATTACTGATTCGGCAGACACCAAAGCGGACACTGCTGACCGTGGGCATAGGCCTGTCTGGGCAGCATTGACTATACAATTCCAAAAATATTGTGGACATGTAAGGCATTTCTCTTTCCCTCTGTTTTGCGTTAATATGAGTGGTGCTTAAATGCTTTGCCTAGGTCTGATGATTTTTTTTTTTTAAAAATAGGATGGGAGAAGGTTCTGAGAATCATGAGAACAACAACAACAAAACATGAAAGAAAAATAGACCTGGCAAGAAAGACTGTCTAGGAAGTCAACGTTTTACTGGCCAAAGAAAAGGTAAAGGGCTATCTTGATCACAATTTCCAACTTTTAACAACAAAGGGAACCTCACTTTGACAGAGGATTCTCCAACCTACTTAATAAATGGAAAAAAATATCCAGATGCAAAATGAAGTTAAATAAATCCTTGTTAAGAATAGTTTGGGGTTTGCAGGATAAAGGTCATTGTCTTGCTTGTATATTAAAATAATGAGGAATAATGTACAAAGAATTATGATAAATTATCCATTACTGGAATTTTTAAAACCAAGAGTCATTCTTTTTTTTATTTAAAAGAAGTGCTCACCTTGAAGCAGAACCATGTCCAGAGAAGTCCTACAGTCATAATTACATAGGAGGTAATGGTTCCTGATCAAAATGGTTAAAAAAAAACCCCTTTAATATATGAGACTGATGGTCTCAGCTACACAGCGGTCACACTGGGATGTGCTAAACTCGCTGAAATCCTCAGATCCTGGATGTGGCACCACCATACCTTTCATAGGCCCACACAGATAACTAGAACACGAGGAATCCAAGCAATGTTTGTTGTATCAGCTGCCAAAAGACCTAACATATAAAGCCTTTGAGAAGCCAGCAGGTCCGGAGCTGTGGTGTCCAGAGAACTGGTCAGTCCTCTCGTGCTGGGTCCCCTTTTCATTTCAGTCTCAGAAACTGCCCTCGAGACCCACAGCATTGCACAGAGCTGTTTTCTGTGCAGGTCATCGCTGTAGGTGCCAGAGGAGGTTGTGATGGCAAACAAGAGATGTGTCCCATGAGATATAGGCTCTTTTCTGATGGAAATTTGAGAACTTTTGCTAGAGTATTGTAATATCTCTCCCCCAGACACTCTAAATTCTAATAATAGACTGGAAATAGCAGATAGGTTTCATTTAAATATATCAGCAACGGTTCTTAAGGACTCTGATAACAACTTGGCAATACAAAATAAACCAGTATTTTATCTGCTTGACAATGTATTGGAAATCTTAAGTTGATCTTAATTCATCACTGCTATAAAGTACAGTATTTGTTACGTCTACGGATTGCTCTATGGAAATATCAAGTTCAGTTTCTATGACAACAAGAGTCATAAATGCCAAAATTCTTCCTGTTCACTTTCTTTTTTCAGCTTGAGGATGAGTCTTTTTTTTTTTTTTTTTTCATTCTTTTCAATTAACCTTTTCCTTTCCCCTGGAAATTAATAATGCAGACAGTACATGCCTTTCTTTCTGTATTCACAATGTCCAGTTGTTTCACCACAGCCCAGCTGTGCCTGGAGAATTTGAAAAACCTCATGTCCTTTTCCCCAGGAAATACTCAGATCCTGGAAATATGATGAAAGGTGGCAAAAGAAAGTCCAAGGGTAACCTTACAAAAGCAGGGCTCTTCCAATGGCCACATCCCACTTAGGACTGCATGGTGGCAAGGCTGGAGCACATGAGGGTGGCACTGGTGGCCGAGGGCATCCCATCTGTCCTGGTGCAACATCCGAGGCTTGTACGGGTAGAGCTCCTGCTTCTGCATGCTCACAGCTCAGGGACATTGCTAGAGAGCATGGACATGATGGCAGGAGCTGCCCAGAGGTTTGTAGAAAAATACCAAATTATCACCTTTACCAGAAAAAAAAAAAAAAAAAAAAAGCATGACATATTTTTTGCAGCAGCTTTTTGTCAATAACTCTTTCAAGATCCACAGCTCCAAAACAGCAGCACTGTGCCGGTGGACTTACATTGTCTAGCAAGGAACCAGCAGTCCAGAGCACCAGAAATACATGGGGAAAACCCTTTATGAACAGTTTTTCCTGCAGTATGGCAGAAATTAAACTCTTCAGACAACCTCAGAAGACCTGTAGTTTCAGTGAGCCGTGGTATCCCTCCCTCGTTTTAGAGTCCAGATGGCCTGGTGTCTCCAGCTTGGATAAGCCAGAGCACGTGTCATTTAGGAAATGCCGTCCATCAGCATTTCCAGCACATTCTATTCAAACTCATGATTCACAGCAAATTTGGGGAAACAACTCTATGTGGTCAAATATGCTTGCTCTGTTATTCCTCAAGATGTACCCTTGTTCTGAGTCATTCTTGTGCTGCCGTGTAAATGATGCTTTATTTGATTTGATCCAGCACTTTCAAAACAATAATCGATTTCTCATGAATGCCAAATCTTGTCTTTGAGAGTCACCAGTGACAAATGGGGCTGCATGCTCCATTCCACAGGCCAAATGGACAGGAAGGATCGCCATCCGCATCCAATGGTCATAGAAGAAAATTCCTGCTACTGGCCAAGGTGATCATCGTCCTGAGCTGCAGTGGAAGTAGCTCCTTCTCACGTCAGTTAAAGCTGCAGTGGCTGCAGGACAGAAGTGGGGAGGGGATGGAGAGCCATCCCAGAGCCATAGACGGGGCAAGTCAATGGCTTCCTGGGGAAGGGGATCATCATACAGGAGCCATGACCAGTGGTGGAGAAACATTTGCCCACAGCCCATTAAGTGTCCCCTTCCACGCCATCAGCATTTCTTGTGAAAACCTGTGTGGCTCCGAAGGGGCCATGGGAGATGCGAGCACATGGAAGTGGATTAGGCAGATCAAGGTTAGTGTGGGTTAGTCTGGTCCGTGCTTCCCCCTCTGCTTTTGGGAGGCGTCCTGTGCTGCGAGCCGTTTCACCAAGCTGGGTCCCAGCCCCCAGCGCGTCCCTGCCACGTCCTCCCCTCCCGCCTTCCTCCGCGCTCCTGGGGAAGCTCGCTGGTGCTGGAACAGCAAAACCCATTTCCATCTTAATTATACAAAAAGGCTATGCAAAGTACTGCAGCCACATAGTTTATGAGAATACACAGGACATATATTACATAAGCGGTGGCAGAACAGGGTCCCTTATTGCTTCTGCAGGTTGTAAATTGTAGAAATCATTTTAAAATTCCTTTTGTATGTCATTTTTTTCCCCTCTCTTCTCCACAGTCCTGTCTCATTGCAGTTCTTCTCTGTGTGCTACAAAGACATTCTAACTATAGTATTTCCCTGACTTTGAGCAGAATACATTGAGAGGGGGCCCGTGAAAACGACTCCCTTTACAAGAGAGTTCTGCAATGCAGATGGACCTTGACATGGTGCGAGCTCCTTTTCCCCCCAGAAAGGAGCCGTACTTTTAACAAGACCCATTATCCAGACACTACGTATGGTGGGAGGACTCGTGATGTTCAGTGCTCATGACTGAAGTAGGACGATGTTGTGGCTCGTAACACAGCACTCCATTGCACAGGGCTTTTTTCCTTCTTTTGCATCTGTTTTAGGCTTAACAAGTTGGCCAGGGAGGCATTACTGCCCTAACTGTGCTTCCAGCAGAGAAAAGCAGGTTTTAAGCTGATGTTTGTGGGAGAATCAGGCCAGTGCCAAGCACAAATGAAAAACCCTCTCCACTCTGTCATTTCTCCGTGACAGACTCTACCATAAATCTGCAGGTGATAAAGGCAGCTGGTTGCACATCTAGCTATGCAAAGTGCGGCACGTTGTGCCACGCCGCTATTCTGCTTGTGCGCGTGAATCTGTAGAGAATTCCTCAGGCCCGTGTGGCAGTTTACAGAGGATGGCATCGTCATCAGACGTGTATACAAGCAGGCAGAGCTGAGGAGCTTGTGCGACATCGTTAACTTTGGTATTTGTTGGCTCCCAAGCTTGAATACGCAATATGAATATTCATTCAGGAACAGCTCTCTGGATAAGGCCAATATATTAGCTGTCAAAATGTAGCATGTATCAGCCTTCAAAGAGGTTATACAGGACTGGTGTGCAATGGAAGAAGTCAAATGCAGAATTTAAATAAACCCCTTGTAAAGAAACATTGGTAACGTAAGTAAGGTTTCTTTCGAACCCAGAGATGTTCATGTCCATCTTTGCCGTAGCGGTACCAGAAGCACCCCACCGACCCGTCCGGGCTGCTGCAGCGGAGCCGCCCCATCGCTCACCCCTCCTCACCACACTGAGCAGCGCGGGCACCTCCGAACGCGCCAAACCCACGGCACACGCGTATGCACAGCCGTCACCACCTTGAAGCGCCTCTCGGACCATAGCAAGTGGTGCATGGGGCAGCGAAGTGATCCTGGTACTCGTTTTCTTCTCTGAAACTTTTTTATTGTGCCATTTAACTTTCAGCTCTTAGCTGACTATTCCTTCCCGGCACTTGCCATGGAAATATTTCCTCCCTTCCTGATCTGTTACCTGCTTCGATGTCTCCTGGGCCACGGAATCACGAGCACAATGGAGAGGAACATTTTCACTATTTTGTTTCCCTAAATGAAAATATCAGATGCTTGATTTTTTGCCAGGAGTTCTATTGTTAGATGTGGAAATTCAGAAGAAAATGTCGATACTGTTTATATTGCGATGTACATCTTTATCTTTTCTTTGCACTGTTACGGTCCACTGAAGGCACTTAATTTGAAGTCTAACAACTGTGGCTTTAAAAATTTTCTTCCTTCCATACTGCATTGAATATCTCAAGCAGATGTGTTTGGGAATTACTGCGTGAAGCTAAGTTCAGCCAAAATACGGCAAGCCTGTGAATCCAAATTATTTCGTTCCAAAAATTACATGTCTGGTAATCTTTCACTGTCCAGCAGCTCCACCATGGTTTACCCCGATGTGCTCTGTGTTTCCATGAGGAAACCTGGGCTGGAAGCAGAAGGTTTTCAAGGCAATGGCAGGGAGATGTGAGAACTTCTTGTCATGGTGGGGAAAGCTCTAATTTTTGAGAGGGACTGATCAGCAAAAGACAGCAATTATACAATGTGAAGGCCTTCAGTACCAGAGGACTGGATTTAATGGTCCTCATTTCGATGCTCTGAAACAGGTTTGTCCACCTAGAGAAGTCCAACACATAGAAATTGTTTTTATGTTTTAGGGTTTTGGTCCAATTTGGGCTGAAAGCTGAATTGGCTTTCCTCGCCCCACTCCTCCCCCCACCCCAAACTAAATTAGCTCCAGTTTGCATTTCTATTTTCACTAAAACCTGCTTCTTCCAAAGTCTGGTCCATAACACATTCTCATAAAAATCCTCATCTAGCTTCAACTAAAATTCTTATCCACTATCTTTATGCTTATGAAACATTCTTTTTTTGAATACCTCCAGTAAGTGATGCTAGACTTCACCATCTGGTAAGATTTTTATCCCATTGTATTTCTTTTTCGTATCTGAAGACTATAATTGCTTTGCAATTCCACTTCTAAGTATTATTTGCCAGCCATTAATATATCTTTGCTTCCTAACTTTGATAATTTGTCACTAATTTACAATATCGATGATCTATGTAGTCTAAATCCACAGTCAGCTTTAGTGAGAACAACACTTCAGTGTTTTTCTCTATGCTAATAGAAACAAGAGGTGAGCACATGGGCACAGAAATTATGTGTTCACATTTATTCTGCTTCTCCATCACTCTGGTTTCCAACAACCCGGCCTCTTCCTGAAATGCAGCTCATGCAGAAAGCTTCTCTGCAAGCCTGACACATCAGGAATTGCACAGTGATTTTCTTCATCCACTCCTTTAAAATGAACGTCTAGATCTCCTTTTGTATCTTTGCAGAATCCCACTTTCTGGAAGCTAAAGTTCACCTAATCCTTCCAAACCCACTCCTGCTTACCCTCAGTTGCTCAGCGAAGCCATCGCAGCTCCCCGGCCGTGACAAAACCGCGCACGGTGCTGCCGAAGCCCACCCCCTCCCACAGCTCCTCCGGAGGCAGGCGGGAAGGAAAGAGTTTGCAATCAGGAGAGTCGTCCACAAAACCGGACTTTCCTCCCTCACATAAAGATTCCTCTGTCCGTGACAGACCAGCAGCAACAGCTTCAAATGGCAGCGCAGAGGGATATGCACGAAAGCTGCAAGTAAAGCCCAGTAAATCTAATTTTTGCCATTGCTAACAAAATGCTTTCGGCTTTGTACTGACCTGACAGTGCCAGGTCTCAGGATTTGTCTGGGCTTGTCTTGTCCTGAGCTGATTTTGGCTGTGACAGCGATTGTGTGACAGCCAGGTGACTCTACCTGACTTTAGCTTAGCTCTGTAAATCCTGGACGTGGCAACGCCCAACCAACCCGGGCAGTCACCAAACATTGGGTCTTTATACTGACCGGCTGGGAGAGGGTGTCGTGTGCTTTAACTAGGAGCTAACGGGTGAAGAAAGTCATACTTCAGCTGGGTTCCAGTGAGGAAAGAGCACATTAGCATACCGTTTTACAAAATGTATAAAAATAAACCCAAGCTGGTGTAAGACTGAGGAGGAAGAAACCCCTCACATCGAACACACGTCTTCCTGGGGAGAAAGTTAATGCATAAATATCCCTACGAGACAGACATTTTAAAGTGCCCAATTTTCATTAAAACAACCTTTTCAATTAGCCAAAAGGAATTATTAATATTTTTATCTATTATCAAGACCTTATTTCGTATCCATCAAGCAAACAATGTGAACTACCATTGACATAAATTCAGTGTACTTTATTTCTGGGACCGTCTCTCTGGATCCAGAGGTGCAGCTGAAGGGTGGTCATTACAGCAAAAGCACAGACTAGAAGTCAGTAAGCCCAGGGTCCGGTCTCATACACCTCAAGTCACCTGTTTTTTGGCACAATGCAGTGTATTTCACAGGAAGGATGCTCCACCATCTGCACAAGGCTACCTCCAAACCTGGTGAGACTCTCGTACTGCTTCCTCTGCTGTCCCTAGACAAGTCGTCCCTTGGGTTTCCTTCCACCCTTATTTTTCTGTGGTTTCAAAAGTAGGAAGGGAAAGGCCCAACGTACCATGAGACATTGAATAATTCTTATTTATGAATTGGATTATGGTATCAACTTAATATGTCAGCCCAGGTTTGGGATTATGGTACCATGAAGTTTATGACTACACACATAAACTGAAGTTATGTCTTTCCTCAAAAATATTTACAATCTAAGTGAAAACAGTGATGAGGAAAATAGACTGAATTTAATGATATAAGCATTTTGTCAGGCTTTATACAAGCTATATTTCTCAGTCCTCAAAACAAGCTTATCTCTTGGAGCCATAGATCCCAAACACTTAACACACAGGCCGACATGGCGATGACGTGTACATCAGTTTGGGGGGTTATTTGCAGTCTCAGAAGAGGTCCGAGCTGCACTTCTGAACTTTGTGCAAAAGCAGGGTCTAGCCAAGTGAGAATTAAAAGAAACACTGATGTGTGAAAACAGATGTGACGTGTTTCTTTTAAATGTTATTTAAATGAAAAAATCAAATGCACATACAAATATGTCCAGCAAGGCAAAATTAGATATTAAATTTATGGAGTTTTGCTACATTTACAAATTTCAGTGGAAAGTTTTAGACAGACCTGCGATGATAATTGCCTCTAGCTGCAGACCTTGTCTTTTTTAATGCATCGGCATTATAATTTTAGGATATTCCCAGTGCAAAACTCCACAGACTAAACCTACAGGAGGCTGCAGGGACGTGCCAGTCCTGACTGCCCCCAGTACGGGTCCAACGCAGCTCTGGCTCGCCAGGACAGGCGAGAAGCCCATGACCCTGCCTCTGCCTCTCCTAGGGCGAGGGATGCACCCTCTTCCTGCACCCACTCCAGCAGCACCTTCTCCCAGTCTGCGTCACGGCACGGAAACCAGGGCAGCTCCGCGATGGGCTGTAACGTGCTTTTCTGTGACGGGGAGGTGATGCCAGGCCTTACGCGATGCCACTCACTAAGGGCGTCTGCAGAAAAAAGTTCTGCCTAGGTATTTCCCAGAAATAAAACATGTTCACATCTTGGCACATGTAATGAGCCGTAGGGGCTTACAGATAAAAGGAGTTGGTTTATATTTTTCCTGACGACAATTGCAAATACCTGTTTGAGGTATTCAAAATCTTTAATGTCACCATTTTAAGTTTACTTCTGCAAAGCTGCATTAAAATAGGCACGGCTTTTCAGATACTGTGCTCTTTCCTGACCTGGAGTGGCTGGCCTTGGTTGCATGCTGGCATATCTCCCTGTAAAATAGCTGATGGAAAAGAACAGAGGCACCAGGGGATTGGTCAGGGTATAATTTCTTACAGCCAAGCACTTCTGAAATAGTGCATCTTGCTCGCTCTGCCCTTTCCAGTGGTGGGTGGAGCTGGAAGTTGCATGCCTGTGTGAAAACACCTGGTAATAAAGGTATTTTTTAGTTTCCCTTATGGTACGAGTATACTAAGTCCATAAGAAATCTGGAAAAAAGCTATCATGAAATGCCTGGGGAAAAAATGAACCAAGTCTGTCATTTTGTGTGAAGTGACGTAGGCAGGAAATGTTGCCAATGGACGTTGAGCCCACGAGCAGATCAGAGAGAGCGTGCCTTGGCAGAAGGAATCAGCAGATGTTTGCAGGGCTACAGGGGCATGAGTGGTCTTTTCTGCACAGAGCTGCTGCCTCTCTTAAGACATACACAAGGTTAAAAGGCAGAGGTATAGGCCTAGAGTGGTAAGTTGTTAAATTGAAGTAGCCAACTTCCAAGTATTAAAAAAATCCTGCCTGGATTTTTCTCATTTTTCACTTGAAGGAAATGGTCTCCAGTCCACAAAAATGGGGACAGGGGGATGTCCGGAGCTATTTCTGTGTGGGCAACCCCGAGGCAGGAGATCAGAGGCTGAAGCACCGACAGATGAGGGGGCAACTGGTCCTACAACAGGGCAGCTTCCACTAATGGTGGGACCTGAAAAGGAGAAGCAGCTCTTCAGAGCCAGTAACAAAATTGAATTCCAATGAAACCCAGGAGGAAAGGGCTGGCTTGGCAGTGACGGTGGAGAGGGACAAGGCTGGATGTGTGGTGATGTTGAACCTTGAACAGAGTCTTACCACAAAAGCACCATCTACCAACCGGCTTCAGTCTGCTCAGGGCACGAAATACTTGGGTCAGGCACTGGACAAAGGCTGCCCTAAATTCCAGTACTTTGTGGCAATTTCAGTCCAGGAGCATTTGCTGTGCTACGTACGCACAGGAGATACTTCAGGAAATTTGGCTCAATTGAAGGGGTATTTTTAGGGCATGGATGACCCAGAGAAAAGCACGACAAGACTAACAGCGTTATTGACAAAGAATCCAGACTGCACGCGCCTCTTCGGTCACATCCTGAGAACAAGGACAGCAGCAGGGGCAAGCCACACAAAATATTTAATTAAGTCTGAGATAGGGAATGTAAAATAAAAAATACTGCACCCAAAAAAGTGAAATTAGATTTTGCTTTTTACAGGGCACAGGGCCTTGTTCTTTATTTCTTTAATGTAGATTTATTCCGGCAAAGAAAAAGAGAGTCTGGTAGGTGACACAGTACTTTAAAATTATACATTGCCTCACATGCCCCTCACATGCATGTGCTGCATGCATATGGCACAGGATATATTTAACACGATGCTGTTACTCGGTGCTTTCAAACATCCAAATTCCAAATCTTGCTGTGCCCGAAGTGTTAATTGTTGCAGCTGAACAGTACTTTCTGTTGGTGTGTTGCAGCAGCCAGCGTGCAGGAGAATTTTTACACTGAACAGAACCACGTGAATTAAAATTTGATTAGTGACTTGTTTGTGAAGTGTTTGATGTCCAAGATTGATTTTTTTTTTTTTTTTTTTTTTTTTTAGATGTTAAAGTTATCATCTCCTCCGCCCTGGGACCAGGGTTTGGAGCGATGCCATGTGCCCTGAGTGAGCTCAGGCTGGTGCAGAACAGCCCATCTGTTTAGCAACACCACGAGCTTTGCTCTTTCCTGGCTCCTCACCCAGCGAGCCCAGTTCCATGTGTCTATCCTGATTAAGCCAACAGCAGCTGTGCCTTTGGCCACTTTTTGAAAGGACAAGAGCACCCAAAGCGAGACCGAAGTGACTGATCATCCCAAATCACATCCGATGCCCTAAATGCAAAGTTTGTTGAGAAACCCTGTCCCAGGACAGCATGTTTATAAAAACACAGGCAGAAGGTTTAATAAAAGATCTTTACAATAGAAAGATGCAGTAAGTTTGTTTAAAAAAAAAAATCTGGAAAAATAAAAGTTAATATATTTAATATTATATTTAATGAAAATATTCTAGCAGCTTCAAAGAAATGTGACAGTCATTGTCAGGCATGAACAGGGCTGTTATACTTTTTTTTACTTAACTTACTAGAAAAGGCACTTCATCATGAAAGTCACTCCATCTCTACTGATGAGCCACAGACAACCTTGCGACAGAAAGTGCTCAGTTTTAGTGCTACTAGCTCAGAAAACCAAATCTGCTGATTTCCGTTCCCGAGGATGGGCTGGGTACGGCAGCAGGAGCGAACAGAGCCCACCACATCTCCGCAATGAAGCTGCACCTTGAAACTCCCGTCCTGATTCTCATTTCCACGACAAAACACAAGGACAAGCTCTCACCTAGCAGATGAGTAACCCCCACCAGTGGGGAGCCCCCTCGAATCTGCCGCCGGGGCTCAGTGAAGGGGTGCCGCAGCCCCAGCAGCAGGGCACGGGGCTGGGACCTGGCCCTGGGGCACATCCCCTGCCAAGCAAGACCCCTCTCCCGGCCAGCCCTCGTGCCTGCTCGGCTCGGCTGGCCGCTCCGCTGCTGTGAGTTGCAGGAGCTCGCGACCGATCATAGGGAACGTGACCTCCGCAGCAAACACAGGCTGCAAGTGTCTCCTGTCCTCCACCTGTGCTTAGGAACAGCATTAGATGTGCAATCCGGGGTTGATTAATAGCTCAGCAAGGAGATTTATTGGCCTTGCCAGAAATCTTTCTACCCGTCCATATGTCATGCCAGCAACCTAAATAAAAAATTTTAATTTAATACGGTGCTTCTTATACCCCTGATATGCAAAACACCGCCTTTACAGAGACAGAGGCAAAGTGCTGGATGTCCCATGCGTGCTCAGCTGCAGTCTTCAGGGGAGAGGGAAGAGCAGGGGATGGTGGCACAGGGACAGTGCATCCCCCACCGCTGCCCACGCAGGATGGGATGTGGTCCGTTGCCTGTCACGTCTGCTTGGTCGTAGCTCCTGGTGCGGTGTCCCTCCTCCTTGCACGGCTCTCAGCCCCGCTCCCCTCCAGCCTCACGGGCTCAGCCCCAAGCCCAGGGCTGAGCCTTGAGACCCCGCTGCCACCCCATGCCCAGCGTGCACCATCGCCGGAGCCGAAGCAAAGCCTACGGGACATGATGCTCCGGAGGGGACATGGGAGCTGCCCCAAAACTTCTTCCTGCAGTCGTCGGAAACTTCTTCCTGCAGTCGTCGGTGTGGGAGCAATAAAACCTCATTATTTCTGCAGTGAGGAATGAGCGGTAATGGAGGCGGTTATTAAAGGAGTACCCAGAGCTTTATTCGATGCAGAGTGACACCAACAGGCACGTGGAAAATACTCATCCCCCCATAACAAGAACAGGTCTTGCTCCACAGCCATTTTATTCTCAGTGCCTGGATACTCTCGTTAGCACATTCAGCACACTCGCCCCATGGTGCATGCTCCTGCGAACCAAAAAGCTAGGAGAAACTCAGAATTAATACTTGCAAATTGTATTACATTTTCCCTGCACGTAAAGCTGGTTTTTTCCTTCCTTTATAAAGAAATTTGAACATATAATTTAGAAAAAAAAAATCGCCATTTTTCATTCTTTCATTCTTTTAGAAAGGGAAGAGGTTCAACCAAGCAGCAGCAAGGAATGGCAGTAATTCAATGCAGGAGCAAATGACCTCCTGAGGGACTCCCGAGAGAGCAGAAACAATTCTTTCTCTGCTCTGGAGATACCTTTTTTTTTTTCAGTCATTGCACTCAGGCCCTTATGGGAAAGATATTTGGTATATTAGAGCCTTCAATCCTTTGTCCAGGAGTGATTTTTTCACTCCTCTACAAAGATTTTTCAAAAAGAAAACTTCTCTTTCTGTGCTTTTCGGTATACAGTCTCAGGGGAGTGGTATTGCTCCAGGGATGATATTTTTGTGTGCTCCAAACCCCACATATGGTGCTTGGTTTTGCCTTATTTGCATGTTATAAAGGTGCTATTGAGTGGGGAATTTAGTGCTCCAACTCTATCCTTAGTGTTTTTCCATCTTCTCTGCATATGCAATAATTTGTACTTTAAGAGATGTGCAGTGACCTCTTTTTTCAGTGCGAGAAATGTTTTCATTAAAAATAAAATAGCAGATACATCAAGACATTTCCTCTTGTAAAGCCTCATGTTCTGAATATAAAACAGGAAAACCCAATCTCTACAATGCTTTCTTATCGTGCTATGCAGCTAAAAATGAGAGCAAGTGAGAGAGAGGGAGGTGGGGCTATTGCTTAACACAGATAAAACAAACTTTATAGGCGGCTCTATAATTTCCATAAACAGATAATTAATAGTAGTAATAGTAACAAGAACAATAATAAAATCTTTGAATCACAGTCTTTGTTTCAACATAGTATTGAAACAATTCAAGGAACAAGTCAGGATTTGTCAAACGTTTGACACGCATGACATCCTTTTCTGTAAATTGGAGAGACATGGATTTGACGGATCAACCACTCGGTGCATAAGGAATTGGCTGGGTGGTGGCACTCAAAGAGTGGTGGTCAACGGCTTAATGTCCAAGTGGAGACCAGTGATGAGTGGTGTTCCTCAGGGCTGGTGTTGGGACCGGGGCTGTTCAACATCTTTGTTGGCAACATAGATCTGAGGCAGAAATCCTTCCCTGTGAGGGTGCTGAGGCCCTGGCACAGGGTGCCCAGAGAAGCTGTGGCTGCCCCTGGCTCCCTGGCAGGGTTCAAGGCCAGGTTGGATGGGGCTTTGGGCAAGCTGGGCTAGTGGAGGGTGTCCCTGCCCATGGCAGGGGTGGCACTGGGTGGGCTGGGAGGTCCCTGCCCACCCAACCCATCCTGGGATTCTGTGACTTCCAAGCGCCTGTGCTCACAGCAGAGGCCATTGCAGCGAGGCCAAGGCTGCCCCAGCTCAGTCCCCCTGGGACCCAGGTGCATGCGTCACCCTTCTTGCCTCCGCTCCCTGGCTGCCGTCGCGTTCAAAGAGAGATCCGACGTCTGGCAAACCTGTTGCTCTCCGCAGGACTAGTGCGCTGCCATCCCCAGCAGAAACACAGAAATAAGGTACGACAATTTATTGAAGAAGAGTCTTTAGTCCGAGTGTGCAGGAGGCAGCAAATTCATTTGAAGATGCTAACGGGAAGCAGCTTGCAGACTGTGTTTGCAGGACAGAGGGACTGGGGACTGGCTCGGTGCTTACTTTAAATACATGACTCGTCCACTGAGGCCCCACAGCAATATTTTTTTATAATATATACTGAATCAGGACCTGTGTATAATTTAGGAACAAAAGGCCCCATTTTTGTAGCTGTTCACCGTGGGCCTTACGTTACATTCCTTTTTAGCTGGAGGTATGTAGTCTCATCTGCACCGTGAATATTTATAACTGTGAATTTAAATGATCTCTCTTTTGGTGAAGATGCTTAATAGTCTAAGGCTGGTTAAATCATTTGCTGGAAAATATTCACAATGTGAACACAAAATAGGAGCAAAAACTATCAAAACAAATTCATGGAGACATTCAAAAGAGCACATACAGCATACATATCAGTTCATTTGATCAGCTATTGTCTTACCGGTGTAGTGACTAAAGCGGAACTCAGAAGGCATGAAAATTAGTTCTTTCCACCATCTTGAGGAGATGACATTAGTATGCTGACACTAAACTCGTGGCTTCTGTAACTAATATGCCTTGTTGGTTACAAATTGCGTTTGAAATATTCTGAAATGTTAGAGTTGGCTGAATTATCAAAAAACAGAATTGTTAATATTTTTACAAATAGAAGCTGTCAGGTTTGTTCAAGATGATTCACAAATTCATACCACTCCCTATCTGACAGAATTCAGATCACTGCCAAGTAATGGGCATAATAGTTCACAAGTCCCAGAATTTTCCATTAATTTAGGGTAAAAAAATAATTCAGCTGAAAAGTCATACTGCTAATTACTCTGATTTAAAGAGCATTTCAATTACCTAATTGAAGAACAGAAATAGTGCACTCAATTTAGGTGGTCAGTCACAGTTCAGAAATAATGAATTGTAAATGATTAATACACAGCAGAGAAACAGTCATAATCTGAAAATTATTCCTTTGAATAATCTAGTGGATAGTTGGCAACAAAGGACACTTGCAATAAATTAAAGGAGCTGGCAGCAGCCTTCACGTTGGAATAATGTTCCCGTGGAAAGCATCGTTTTTGCAACATTTTACCCAAAATGGGTTTGGTCCCCTCGGAAGGTCACACGGATGGTTTTTTGCAGGCTTCTTTACCCCAGATCCATGTGTTTGACTTTTTTTTTTTTTTTTTTCAATTGCTAGGAGGCAATTCCTCTTGGATCAGGCAGCTAAACTTCTAGTGGCATTGCCATATCGCTGTGTTGCCTTGGTGCCGTTGTGCCAATGCAGGGTGGGTGCCGGGCTGGAGGATGGGTCTGGGGGCTGCCGAAGACGTGATGGGGAGCTGGGGAGAGCCAGCCTGCACCTGGCAAGGGGGTATGAGAAGATGTCCGGCAAGAAGTCTCATGGAGAAAAGTGCCAGCCAGAAACAGAGCCTGAATTATGAGGGAAATACTGCAACGAGCAGAGCGGCGGGTGCAGAGATGCTCCCAACTCGGTGGCTGCGCTTTGGCTTGATCTGGGAAAGGGAAAACTCCCCCCTCCTGGGCAAAGAGGCTGATGCTGCTTTTCCTGAGCATTTTGTGCCAGCTTGCCTCTGGAATATTGAAATGCCACTGCTGTGTTGCAAGAGGGTATTTTGCTTTCTAACAGAGCAGAACCCTGGATTATTGTGGCCATATTTTGCCATACGGCATCCTGGACCGGCCCGTGGAAACGGCACGGCGCGCAGGGCTCTAAATGCCCGCCTCCAGCTCTATTGCTGGGGAGGGACATTCGTGTCCCTGAGTGGTGGCATTCGTGTTTGCGTGGCGTGATTCACGGCATCACATCTGGACCAGGCCACGGGAACTGCTGGAAGCCAAATGTGAGATCAGGCAGAGGGAGCTGCCAGCCCCTTCGGTGGCGGCGGTTACGGGGGTCTTTTTTGTCCTTTGAGCTTTATGAAAGTCAAAGAGTAGATACTCTGGCCTGCACAAAAAGCAACATTAAACCCAGTCAGTCTCCTCCAACTTTATAAATTTATTTATGAAGAAACACAATACGTACCATTGTTTTTATCCCAGAATAAAAACCTGCTGCAATCTGCAGGGGAGGGTGACTGAGACCTGGTAAAATGAACAATTTTGCCGCGGGGCTGGTGATCAGGGACCTCCCTCCCGGCGGAGATGCTCAGGCAGTCCTGCGAGCCCTCGTGCGCTGGGCTGGTGCCTGGGACCATCCCCGACTCAGGCAGGACTTGTTGTATCTTACGTGCAAATGAAAAAATGACCCGGTATGAATAGGTCAAATAAGCGCCGATCCATTTCCACGCCGCCCTGGCCAGGCCCACCAGGCCCACCAGCACAGACGGTCCCATCCCCTCGTGATGGAGCATCTCCCCTTGAGGTTTCCTCCATCCCCAGCGGAGCCGTGCACAAGCCGGGTCACCCGTGGTGGCACTCCTGTGGCCGTGAGCCCCGGAGCGGCACTTCCAGGCTGCCCAGCTCCTGGCTGGGGGCACGAGCCCAGCAGCATCAGACCCCCCCGTGCCCCCCACGTCCCCACCAGCCCCAGCCCCGGCAGGAGAGCAGCGACATCGCGCAGCAGCTGCCGTGGCACAATGCAGCCGGTTTAATTTTGGAAACATGGCATGCCGGTGTTTCTACAACAGCTCTTTTTTTTTTTTTTTTTCCAGATAGCGTTTGCAAAGGGATGTTTACATGGGCACAGCCGTGGGTGGGATGGGGCTGCGGCCGCCCTGGCGTCTCCCCTGGCCTCGGAGGCTCAGAGCTGGGCTGCAGCGAGGAGGGAAGGACCAAGGAGCCCGAGCTGCTCCCTGCATCCCCCCTCCAAAGGGGCTCAGCTTCCTCTGCTGGGGGATGGCAAGGATCGCAATCTCTGGCGAGCAGTTCCAACTACTTACCATCAAAACTGAAATAAATGCGGTGTTTCTTTGTCATATGTACCAGCTGAGGGCTCGGGGGTGCTTGTGCCCGTCAGAAGGCACTGCGTGTGCCGGAGGAGCAGCCCTCCGCGGGGCAGAGCCGGCCGGGGCCATCGGTCTCATCAGCTCACACACACCGCGCCGCTCACGAGAAGGGGCTCTGGCTGACCCATCACTCAGAATATAAATGCAGAAGTGATCTATCTGTTGTGTCATTTCGTAATTGCTAATTTAATTATTCCTGTTCCATATTGACTCTTTTCTTAATGTGGTTTAATTAGATTATTTCATTATTAAATGGCCTGAATGCAAACAAAATGCGCTCGAACGCCTTCTTTTCCCATCAGTTTTCCATTTCCATTTTTCAGTCTGAACATAAAGAAAAAGAAACCGTCGCCTTTGCTGTCTGTGTTGTGCACGGGATCTCCGGAACCAGCAGGCCAGAAAAGCCCTTTTGAATGTAAGAGTGTAAAATGGTGAAAACTGGGAAGAAGGCTGCAAAGCTTGTTGTCGGAGAGGGTCACTGTTCTTCACTAGGTGACTATTTGTTTTCATATAAAACAACATTTTTTGAAAAGAATGAAAAAAATTAAAGTAAAGACCACTTTTGAACTCTGCTGGAAGTGTGAAATTTTCAAAATGCCAAATATGTTCAGGGAAAGAGCTCTAGAGAAGTGAGGGGAACGTATGCGCTTAAGCCACAAAATAACTTTCCCTGCAAGCGCTGTAAAATGCTGGGAAGTAATCAGTTTGTCATAATTAATATACTTGAAGCTATAAACCTTTCAGAAACTGTGAATCACTGTTCAACTCCAAATCCCATTCAGCTGTTACATTAGCAGACTCCTGAACGCCAAAGTCATGCAAACTACATCTGAAAAAATTACCCCAAAGTGAACCGAGGAGGGGGTCCCCCCCTCCACCCCCCCAGCCCCGGCACCACCCCCCCCGGGTCCCCATCCTTCCCAGCAGGGTCCAGCCCTGCCCTTCCCTGGGTGCCCGAGGGGCTCTGAGACACCCTCCGTGCCTCCGACGGATGAACGTACAGACGTTTATTTTAAGACTGCTTAGTGCCAGTCCTTTAATTAGAAGCGTGAACCTTCGGGCTCACCCCGCCGTCCCCGGAGCGCTGCCACCGCTGCCGGCACCCCAGAGCTGGCGAGGGCTGGAGGCACACGGCCGTGACCCCCTCATACCCGAACATTAGTAATGAAACCGTGATAACTAACTGAATAATAAACTTGGTAAGGAAATTAAATAACAATTAATTACTTAAATAACATAAATATATAACAAATAAATAAATATAAATCTACACGCTCTTAACTAATTAAAAATTAGTCATTAAAAACTAAACAAAATTAATAGCTAGTTACCATTAGTAACTAAGCATTCATAACTAAGCACAAAACTAAGGCAAAGAGATGAGTTAAAATGGTTCTGAAAATAGCTTCATTCAGATTGGTCAAAATATATTCAAGAATCTTACTACAACTCCAGATCTTTCCCAGGGAAAAAGCAAGGAGGGAGGGAAAATCTTATAGCAGAAACGTTCCATTCCAATTCCTCAAAAATAATAACAATTAAAAAATTGTTCTGAAATTACATTTTAGAGTTCACCAAATTTCCATTCAAAATGTGAATGCAAAAAACCAAAACCAAAAGCAAACCACATTTTGTTTCAGAGAAAGCAAACCAGAAATGTCCCAGCTGCTAAGTGCTGTGAGCAAGACTTACAAATTCTGTTCTTTTCAGCAGCGAGTCAGATAACTAGGTATTGTTGTTATCTGTGTGCATATTTTCCCTTCCTTCAGAATTTGTACAAATTATTTGCCGTAGCAACTCCCGGTGATAATAAGTTGTACAGTTTAATTACATGTTGCATGAAATTATTCCCATTTGTCAGTTTTCATGTTCCCACATCAGAAATTCTGCTCAAACAAGTCATACCTTCCAGAAAAGGGATTTTTTTTTTTTTTTACACTTTTATCCTAATTACCTATCTATCTATTGTTCAAAAGCTGTTGCAGATATGCTGATGCGTGTAGGTAGCGGTGCCAGGGCTGGCTGAAGCTGTGTGCTTTGCAGGGTCCCCTCAGCCCCTGGTTCCTGTCCCCGCGCTGCCAGCCCAGCTGGTTTAGAATTAGCACTTCGTAGAACTCGCAGAGGAAAAGATGAACTTCATAAAAAAATTGGTGGTTTCACAACATTTGGTCTCAGCGCATGCACGGACCCTCTCCAGTGTGAGCGCAGCAAAGAACGGGATGGGGAACCCTGCGAAGGCAAAAGCACTGGCCCATACCGAGTGGTGAATTAAAGAGGAATGAAACGCACTGATTGAATGCAGAGTATTTTAGTGAGCTTTCTCTCTGTGAAACTTCATGAAATACCATGGAAAACACCTACTGTAAGGACAAACAGTATGAGACCTGCTCTTTACGCCGCCGCAGTTTCCCTTCCACATCGGTGTCCTTTTCATGGCTTTCGTTCTGCTGCCCAGATGTTTTTTTATGTCCCACCACCCCAAGTCCCGGTGGGGAGCAGAGCAGTAACCCCTGCTCGAGCCCTGCCGCCGTGGCTCACCGCACCGCATCGGCAGGTGAGTTACCCATCCTTAAGTGCGCAGGAGAAGAAGTCAAGTGCTAAAACTTGGGATCACCAGAAAACAGCTTCTTGTGAACAATGCAAGATCAAGACGTAGCTGAGGTCTCTACACGACAGATAAAGATGTTTGCTCAGAGGCAGCAGTTTTGTGTGGTTTGTCATGACGTAAGAATAAATGAGTATGAGCGCACTAATCCTTTTCATGCTATTGCTGCTCCTTGGTGTCTGTCTAATCCACGTGACTCTGACGGTGGTGGGGACTCAGCTCCCACCATTGCCGTTTCTTCCCCCGTGGTGGAGCTTCTTCTGCGTGGGTCTTCCCTGAAGTGACTCCTACGTGAAGACCATGTCTCTGGCTCCTCCTGCCCTACACCTCTCTTGGGCCAACAGAAGTGTTGGTGCTCAGTTGCCTTTCAGCCACATGGCCCCATGGACGTCGTTCAGGAAGGTTCCTACCTGTTAAAGTTTCACAAGAAATGTAAGTACCATTTTTCACACAGCCACTCTGCTGCCTTTTGCATCAGTCACAGGAAAGCTGGAAAGGCACCGTGCTTAGAAATCCTTTTTGTCTTTGAGGTACCAAAGGCCCTGGCAGCACTCATGACATACCTTAGCTCCGTTCTGTAAAGCTCAGGACAGCCTTGACTGCTTGTTCCTTAATATTATTTAGAAACCAGCACAGATGATGCTGGAGGTGCAGCACTGATGAGAGTCACCACATGAGGAAAAAACGACCTGACAATCAATTTGGCTTTTTCTTTGCTATTTACACTGCTGCGTCAGACAGGTACTCAAGGAATTAAGCAAAAAGTATGTTTTAATTTAATGTGCTGTCAGAAAATGGCTCTGCCCTCCCCTCCCTGCTGGTACCAGGGTTCTGCTGGTGCCGTGGTTTAACCCCAGCTGGTAACTGAGCACCACGCAGCTGCTCACTCGCTCCCCTCCCCACAGTGGGATGGGAAGGAGAATGGGAACAAAACCTCATGGGTTTAATAGGATAACAGAGGAATACAATAACAATAAATATATATTCATTTATTTATTATATTTATATATATATAAAAAACAAGTGATGCACAAATGCAATTGCTCATCACCTGCCAGGGAAAAAAAACCAACCCCGATGCCCAATCTGTTTCTGAGCAGCGATCCCACCTCCTGGCTAGCTTCCCCAGTTACACCCAGAGCACAACGCTACAGAGTAGGGAATATCCCTCTGGCCAGTCTGCATCAGCTGATCTGGCCGTGTCGCCCCCCAAACTCCTTGTGCACCCCCAGCCTCCTCACCGGTGCCTTGACTCTGTGTAAGCACTGTTCAGCAATAACAAAACCATCTCTATATTACTGTTTTCAGCACGGATCCAAAACGCAGCCCTGTACCAGCTACGTGAAGAACATCAACTCTATCCCAGCCAAACCAGCTCATCCGGGACCCCCCTCCCTGCCCGCTGCACCCCGGAGCAGTGCTAACGGGAACAGCTTCTGCTGGGGCTGTGCCAGCCCCTGATGACTCTTGAGCAGCCCCCAGGGTTCAAACGTCTGGGTCTAATAGAGCCAGCACTTCCACGGGGCCTCTTCCGGGCACTTAATAACGTATATTATTAGCTCTCCTTAACAATAAAACTCCTTTTCGCCATCGCGAGTGCCCTCAATCGCTGCTGGAGATACGGCCTCTCCCAGCAAAGCGGGATGTCTCAAACCTCAGGCACAGGCAGGACGCGAGTCCATCCCGGACAGCAGGGCTTTGAGCAGTTTATCAGTTTGGGTAAGAGCAGTTCCCACCGACCCCGAGCAGAGGGGAGGTCAAAGAGGGATGGAAGGCTTCCAGCCCTTCCCTGGTGGTCCTCAGCTTTGGGCAAGGGGTGCTGGCCACCTGCAGCACTGGTTCACCCATCTCAGGGGGCTCCTGGCTTCTCAGTGGACCTGAAATCATCCTTCCCAGTGCAGAATAACCAGGTTCTCATAACAATTATTTACCTTTACATAGGCACTTTAAATTCTGCCCTCTCTTCCCATCCCCCCTTCCCCGCTAAAGTTTTTATTTTATAAATGTATTGGATCTGGCTGGGCTGGAGTTGATTTTACCCAGAGCAGCCCCCGTAGCGCTGGGCTGTGTAGCAGTACCCAGCAAGGGGGTGGTCACACCCCGGTGTTTTGGCTACTGCCGAGCAGTGCCGGCACAGCACCAAGGCTCTCTCTCCAACATGTCCCTCACCAACAGGTTGGGGTGGGAGGAGGATCTTGGGAGGGGACACGGCCAGGACAGATGACCCCAAGTGACCCAAGGGATATTCCATACCGTATGGCGTCTGCTCAGCCGTAAAGGCTGAGAGAAAGGAGGAGGAAGGGGGGGACATTCGTTATCACAATGTTTGTCTTCTGGAGCAACCGCTACGCGTACTGAAGCCCTGCTTCCTGGGAAGCGGCTGGACATCGCCTGCTGATGAGAATAAATCTTTTGTTTTCCTTTGCTTCTGCACACAGCCTTTGTGTTTTCTTTGTTAAACTGCCTTTATCTTGAGCCACAAGGGTTTTTTCCATCTTATTTACTCCCCCTCCCTGTCCTGCTGAGGAGGGGAGTGATAGAGTGGCTTGGTGGGCACCTGGAGTCCACACAAGGTCAACCCATCACATTAAAAAAACCCCTACTCTTCCTCCTGATTGTTTCCATCCAGCACTGTACCTTGAAGCCCACAGTTCTGAAATGAACCTCATGATTAATAATTCCCTCATAACTAATGACTATGTGGTTCTTGGGGCGGGTTGCTCTCCATGATCCAGATCACTGGCTCTAGCTCCTCCTGCTTCACCCTAGAAAAGCAGATCATGTTCAACCACAAAAATTAGGGAGAGCCATCAGAGATGCTGGTTGAAATGCACAAGCCAATCCATCTATGTCCAGCCTATGGCACTGTATAGGTCCCTTCTGCGCTGGAGCAACAGAAGCCTCTTGCCATGCCTGAGAGATGCCAAGCATGATGGGTAATCTGATAAAATTGCCTGGAGAGACTGTTGCTACCTTCAACGAGTGAGATTCTAAGGGGCAGTCTTGGAGGGTCTTGGGGAGTCTTGGGCAATCCTCCTTGCTTGGTAAGAAACAGGAACCCACCCTACTTGCTCAGCAGTGGTGATCCATCCAGACACAGGCTGAAGGTGACAGAAAGCAATGGATGGAGAGCAGCCCCGAGGAGAAGGACTCGGGGGACAAGAAGCTCAACATGACCCAGCAAGGTGCGCTGGCAGCCCAGAAAGCCACCCGTGTCCTGGGAGGGGATTCTGCCCCTCTGCTCCGCTCTGGGGAGAATCCCCACTGCAGTGCTGCGTCCAGCTCGGGGGTCCCCAGGACAAGGAGGACATGGAGCTGTTGGAGAGAGTCCAGAGGAGGCCACGGAGATGATGCGAGGGCTGGAGCACCTCTGCTATGGAGACAGGCTGAGAGAGTTGGGGTTGTTCAGCCTGGAGAAGAGAAGGCTCCGGGGAGACCCAAGAGCCCCTTCCAGTCCCTGCAGGGGCTCCAGGAAAGCTGGAGAGGGGCTGGTGCCAAGGGCAGGGAGTGACAGGCCAAGGGGAATGGCCTGAAGCTGCAGGAAGGGAGATGGAGATGGGATGTGAGGCAGAAATCCTTCCCTGTGAGGGTGCTGAGGCCCTGGCACAGGGTGCCCAGAGAAGCTGTGGCTGCCCCTGGCTCCCTGGCAGTGTTCAAGGCCAGGTTGGATGGGGCTTTGGGCAAGCTGGGCTAGTGGAGGGTGTCCCTGCCCATGGCAGGGGTGGGACTGGATGGGCTGGGAGGTCCCTTCCAACCAAACCCATCTGGGATTCTATGGAGACCCCCTCTCCACCCAGTTATGGGTGAGCAGAGCAAGCTGCTGAATAAAGGGTAGGAGCCAGTTAATTGAATCCAGTGCTAATCTTGAAATGTTCTTGTTCCACCTAACAGCTCTCCCGGTTCCTGATTCACCACCATGCTTAAACTCTAATGACACTGGTTGCTTTGAGACTTCAAGTAAGGAAATTTTAATAAAAGCTTGACTTGATGTTATTCCACTACAAGCTCTGCGCTGAATTAAACATAAGGCTGAGGAGATATGTTGACAGTACATCAGCATGAAGTCCTGCTGGCCGCCACCGAATACGGGTAAATAGTTTTATGTCATTTTCTATAAGGCTCATTTCCAGCTTTCAATCAGTCTCACATACAACATGGCTGAAGTGCTGTGCGAGGCATCTTATCATAGCTAGTTGTCTGAAATGTGGGGATACGGCTAATTTTGAGAAATGAATCACTTGTCTTTCCCATTTTCATCATTACGATGTTAGCCTATGCTGAAATACAGGCATTCAGCCCGAGTCTACTGTGTCTAATACGCACAGAATACCACAGAAAATAGCTATGTCATAAAAAAAAGAAAAAAGCTAAATAATCTGTGCAGTCCATTACTGATGTGCAGCTAAGCTGTAACTTTCTCTGAGTGTTCTTCTCTAATACCTCAACTTTATTCTTTGATAAAATAACATATTTTCCAGACAAAGTAAATGCCACAGGGTGGGTGTACTTGGACGGAAGCGTGTGAAGGGTGCGATCTGGGAATCTGTCACCTCAGTGAGAGGGTGGACGCAACGCACGGGAGGGCGGCAGTCCTGCAGACCCGTGCGCCCATAAACCACAGCTGAGCCAAACCGAGTGTGCGCCTCGGACATATCCACGTGGGTGTGCACGGAGCAGACGCGAGCTGCTCTTACCCACGTACAAGAAACAGAAAATTCAACCTGACCAAGTCAGTAACAGAGGGAGCGAAGGCCCTGTTAATAAGGGGGCAGCGCTGGCCGAATGGCAGAGTTTCACGGTGTAAGATGGGGCTTACCCGCCTGGGGAGAGCGTTATGTTTCGTGTCAGTCCCCGGCAGCGTGAGATTGCATTTGGCTCGGGCAGTCTCGCCACTACCCTAGCCCAGTTAATTTAGGAAATGTATTGATTTGCACAGATGATAAATCTCTCTCGGTGCAACGGCATGTACTGTTGTAATCCAGCACGCAGGGAGCAGGATTTCATTGCAGGGGGACAGTCACCAGGAGAACGGGGTGATATCCCTGCCTGCCGCAAGACAGTGGGGAGTTTGTTTGGATTGTAGCCAAGTGTTATCACCTAAATACGAGGATCTGCAGTCAAACTCAGGGCTGCATATACCTGCCTCACCTGGACCACTGACCTGGCACGTGGGCCGTCTCCAGGGCTGCTTGGGACACCGGTCGCTGCAGCAAGAACGTCTGATGGGCAGCACACATAATCCAAAAAAAAAAAAAAAAAAAAAAAAAAAAAAAAAAGAGGAGTAGGCAACATTCAGCTACCATTTGCTGCTGCTACGGGATCAACTGGTCTTCTCTGGATAGAGGAAGGGGTCACCTCGTAGCAGCGAGAGAGGTGCCTGGGAAGGAGGTGAGCACAGCACAGGGCAACGTCGGCGTTTCGTGCCCAGGGGCTGCGGACACCCGGTGAAACGTACTGAATGGGGCAGAGCTTCCCCTGCGGAAGGTCTCGCCCGAGGATGCCCACCAGACTGTGTGAAATGCGAAGGGCTGTTGCCACTGAAAAAAAAAAAAAAAAAAAGGAACACAAATCCATTCTGAAGGGTCTGTTAATTAATAATGGCTGCACAGGCTGGAGGCAGTGCAGCATATTAACTTGTTGAGGTGAAAGTGGGGAAAGAAAGGTGCTGACAGGTATTACTGAATTAGGAAAAAACCCCAACGCTATGAAGGTTTATTAACATTTTCATTGGACTTCAAAAGGTTGTCTCTTCTCAAGGATTAGAATAAAATTGGTTTGAGGGGACAACTTTATCGAATTAAAAGTTAGCTTTTAAAAAGTTTACATCACTAGCGTTTTCTGGAGGTAAATATCAGCCTGACACTTTCCTTTGCCTGCAATTCCCCTCAAAAAAGTATTGCTCTGGCAATGGCTTATCACTCCAGGCAGGATTCCCGAAATATTTTGTATCAGTCAGGAAAATGCCCGTGTCATGGTACTTACCGTGGTGTTAAACTAACCAGCATCTTTCCAGTTCCCCGAGTCAGAGGAACTGTGCAGCCGGAGCCCCATCCCGCCGGCACCCCGCACCGCAGGGAGACAGACGGCAGCTCTCCAGCCATCTGGCTCTGGGATTTTCCGTGTGCAGCCCCAAATCCATAGGAAGTTGGCAGTGGAAAAGAAAGCCATTGGGATCGTTTTCATCAGATGTTAACACTCATCAGACAAACGTCTCCTTCGCAGCAGCCCTGACCAAGCAGCGCTCTTCAGCAGAAAGACCAGAGCGTGCTTTGCCGGATGCCAAATCATCGTGCAGCATCTTCTCAGGAGGCTTCATCATCCCACTCCTCTGCTGGGGCCGCAGGAACCTGCGACTTCGATATGGCCCAGGTAGACTCCTCCACCTACAAAAGAAGCCCCTGCTTGTGGTGGAACAGAAGTTAGGAGGTATCAAGCCTGGAAAGATGATGGGTGGTCTTCTCCTAGATGGTGAGGGGACAGCCGGCATGGAAACAGTGGCAGTCCAACGGCAGTGACCCAGAAAGCTCCCTCTCACGCAGCCGGACTCCCAGGATTTTTTATATAGTGGGGAAGTTCTTATTAAACTAATTAGAATTTCAGGTTTCTGAAAAACTGAGGTCTTTTTGTCTTTTAAAGAGAATGACAGGTCTGTGACACACAACTGCGTGGCACCTTTAACGCCACCCAAATCAATATTTTCCTTTGGTCTCTGTGTCCTGATAGCTTACTGCTTGTCTTTAGTAGCCTGATTTATTTATTTATTTTCAGAGGTGATAAATCGCTGTATATTAAGATAATGGTGTAACATTTGTTGCTATTAAAATGTATATAACCAAAATTTAAATGTAATTTAATTTTAAGTGGAAAATAATGATCGCTGTTGAGATGCCCAAAGACAACTTATTACTCATCCCCCATCAACATTTTATTAAACAGGAATTAAACAAAAAAAAAGTTCAGTAAAAGTATTTTGAATATATGCTGTATTAGTCATCAATCATAGTATAAGATATATTGAAGCTGTTAAAAAAAATTGCATGACTTCCGCTGCTCAGAGTTTTCTGTCAAAATGATTTGTCCGTTTTAAAGTACGTTTCCTGTAAAAGTCATTATTGAACGGTATTGCAACATTTTGATTCAATTTAGCAAATCTAGAAATTCTCTGCCTGAACTATTACCATGAAAGAGGCCTCAGCTGTCGCATCCGGAGTCTCCTCGGCAGCCCACGCGCTGGACGGCTCTCCCAGGCTGCCTCCCGTGATGGGCCATGCCCTGGGACCAGGAAAAGCATCCCCGGGGGCTCCGTGATGCCTCCTGGAAGGTGTGCTCTGTGAAGTTAGAACATCAACAGAGAGAAAGAAGAAAGTAAAGCACCTGAAATACATTTCTACTGAAGAGCTATGCTGGCTAACCAATTTTTTCTGAATTATTCAATACATGTGCATACAGATGGAGTATTTTGGTATTGATAATAGCCCAACAGAAGATGGAAATGAGAATTGTATGTTTTGCTCTGCTATTAGTATTGATTGTCTTTATATTACGTAGCACAGCCTTTTATCTTCATTGATGAAATAATGTATTCACTTACAGCATGCGTGACGGGGGGATTTATGTGGAATGGCTGCAAGAGCCAAAACACGCTGCTCTGGTTTATAACGCAAAATGTATTTACTAAACTGAGTATCGCAGCAGGACCGTGATTTCTTGGCTCCCATTTCTATTCTGCGAGAGTCACGCAGGTCACGCTCACCCAGTCCAGCCCAGCCCCTCCAGCCCGGCGAAGCATCACCTGCACCCACCAGGAAGGGGGGCACTCGCCCCCACCTTTTATTTGCCAGACCCAGCCGGTGGTCCCGTTTCTACATGGAGCAGATCCGCCCCAGCTCACCCACTTCTCCTAAAGTAAAACACAAACAAAAACCTTATAAAAACCCCTAACCCTCATAAACATACTTTACTCCTAAATACATTTAACACCGAGCCTCACGATGCAGAGCTGTTTGGCATCTATTTCCTTGCGAGCATTCACATCATTTCTTAACAGGCTCCAGCCACAACCTTCCGCCCGTGCCACCGCGGGCCCCTGCTCAGCCCTTCGCTGAGCCCACGCTGTTACGTGCCTGATGGCAGCAGCCAGACCTTGAAATGCAGAGAAGGGGGAAGCAAGTGCATTATTTAGCTGTGAGAGCAACTACTTTTTCAAGGAGCAAAACCATGTAAAATCTGAATAGAGAAAAACGGTGATTAAACCCCCCCCCCCCAACCCACAGTGTTTTTACTTGATTTGCTCATTAGGCATGATTCCCTGGTTTCTTTAGCGGTATCGCATCCCCCTGAGTTTTGGGATGGTGAACAAGTTTTGCGACCTGGAGTCGCTGTTTCTTTCCTCAGTCCTGTGTTATGTATGACACAAGGGAAAGCCTCTTTCATTTCGTGTGGTTGCCATACCCACAGCCTGTCTCCGAGTTCCCAGCCAAGCCTTCCCAAAAAGCAGCATCTGGAGATCTGAAGGCACTACACTTAAAGCAGAAACCATTCGAGTGGATACTGCAAGTGGGCTGAATGCGATGGAAGGACGCAGAAATCACTCTTCAGGCTCTAAAAGGCTCTATGTCCCGGTTTTCTTCCTTAATGTCCACTAAAGGTTTCAACGGTGAAGAATAAAATGACCAGGAAGTGAAGCGGCGTAAAAAAATTAACAAGCCAGCGTAATGATATTTTCGCTAACTTTTTTTGAAGAGAGAAGGACACGATCAGCAGTCAGCAGGCTGCCTGCAAGGGACCGGTGCTTTGCCAGGGTTTGTGGCAGAAGCTGCCGTCGTGCACGGCTCCGTGCCCCTTCTCCCGGGGCAGGGGCGCCCACGTGTGCCACTGCCGAGCCACTAAGGATTTCTGGTGCGTGGTGGTTAGCTGGCCCGTCGCATGCCGTCCGGGAGGTGATGGATGCAAGTCCTCGCCGGCACAGCCTGAGCGGTCCCCGTGCCTCCTCCGTCGGCGGGTGCTGCTGCAGGGCTGTCCCGCAGTGCGCCGGGGGGGCTGGGGGGGGCTCGGGGGGCTGCAGGCCTGTTGTAAGGAAAGGCACACGTCATAAGGTACAGAAGAAAATGGCTCAGCAAAGTGAACTCAGAGAAACAAGGAAAAAAGCAAACAGATTTTCATGCGGATGCACAGGGGGAAGACTCACCACTTTTCAGACTGTTCTGTAAAACGTGAAATTCAGATCCCGATTTGTAGCCAGGGGCCCCGCAAATCTTACCCCCGTTTTCCTCCTGAGCCCCTTGCCGAGGGTCCACCAGGAAGGTGCAGGCACGGCCACAGGCGCTTCAGCAGAGCCGCCGGAAGGTGCCGGGGGCCGCGGGGTGCTCGCTCCTCCTGCTAGCAAGGGCTGGGAAGGTCGAAGGTGCCGCTTGCTCAAGTGCCTTCCCACTACGTTTGGTTTGGCCGGTTAGAGCACAAGCAGCTAACGCGCAAAAGATATAAAGGGACCATCAAGTGAGAAATTATTTGTGTTTCTAATTTAACAAACTAAGACACTCACAAGAAAGACAAAGCATTAATAACCAAGAGACTTACAAGCACAAAACCAAAGCAAGCTGCTTTCAAAAGCCTGAAACCCGTCTGTGAACTGCACCGCACGGATTTTTTGCGGCATTCACTTTCCTCCAGAGCCTCGCACCTCCCGTGCATTTAGATTCAAACCAAGTTCTGTGGCTGCGATGCAAAACAGGGTGGGAAGGCCCCAGGTGAAGCCCGTTAGTAAATTAATGTTTGGTTTCCTAAGTGATTCACAGGCTTTCCCTGAGTAGGTAAAAGGGACTCGGTGATTAAAGTGGCTGCTGATACCCACATAAATAAAGAGCCTGTTCTGTGCTGAGCAAACGCGCTCGTCTCGCTCAGGCGTGACACCATTAGCCAAGACAGCTCGAGGAAAGAACAGAGTCCCACCTGGCTCATTCGTTTCAGCTCGGTCGCTAATTACTCACTGGTCTCTCAGTCCATACATTAATGGGGAAAGGGCAGAAGTACACGTTAGAGCAAAGGCCAATAAAAAAACATTTAACAACGCTTTGATTAATGTATATTTGTAATGAATTAAATGAGATTCTCTCATCAGTCACCCCTGTAACGGACAGGTAACGTGCTCTGAGGACTTCTTTTGCTCATCACAGCTTCTGATGCTCATCTCAACGCTGCCCATCGCTGCTCGGCGCACCCACGGCATCGCACCAAAGTGCATCAGAGTCGAGCACCAAGTCACACTCGTGACAGCTTGTGACTCTTTGGCTCGGTGACGTTCACGCTGCAGGTCACGTCACTGCTCAGACGTGTTTTGCCTCACCTGCAAATACTTACGCGATGGACTTTCACTCTGAGGATAAGTTACATCAAATTAGCACGAGCGATGCTCTGTGTCAAACAGCATTGCCAGTGCCACCCGTGTTTTTGGAGACGTGCGGTGTGGCCAGAACCAGCCGTGATTAACGGCCCCAGCACCGCCGGGAGACGCGCTGAGCTCACGCGCTGCTAACTGCTGCTGGGCGCCGATGGGTTTCAGCCGCTTCTCTCCAGAGACATGTCCGCACAGCCCCCGCCCTCCCTACCAAGAACAATGCTATAAATTGAGCATAATCATTCCGAATTTCTTTTTCCTGGTGGCATGCTCTTTTGAGGAGATATATCATGTAAGAAAATTGAGCGGTATTTAGCCTGGCCTGCCATGCAGGATTTAAACCCCTGAAGAACAGCAGATGAAAAAAAAAAAATCACAACTCAGCAAGAAAGCCTACTTCACTGCAGATTGATTATGCTTCTTGAGTTCCCTTCACCTCCCTTTTTTGGGGGGGGAAAAAACCCAACCACCACCACTCACTAGCAGAGCAAGAACTGCTGCTGCTCAGGACACCTGGATCTCAGACTATGACTTTGGTATTTGCAGCTCATCTCCTGAGGGAAGGTGGAGAGCCTCAAAACTGGGGAAAATACCATTACGTACAGATACAGTTTGCATTTCAGCTACTGAAACCAAGGAGGTCACAGAAAATCAAGGTGGCAGATCGTTACCATAGCCAATGCATGCAGCCTCAGATAGGCAAGGTATGGCAGATGTAAGCTGGTCATAAATTTTGAAGGTATGCAAAAACTGGTTTGGGTTTTGGTTTTTTTAATCTAACAGCAGAAACAACAGTACTGGCAAAATCTGGAATAGCTGAAGTAGTCCCTCTTTTACAGGAACCAGTCCTTATTTTCATTCAAAATTAGAAATACAGGGAATCAGTTAATACATAGAAAGTGTTGCTGTAGATATATGTGATATAAATTCTTCACTTATGAGTAATAAAGGTACTCAATATTGCAGCAGAGTTGCACTGTGCACAAATGTGCAAGTTTTGGGTTTGGTTGTTGACAATTCTTCAATGTGAACAATTTAGGAAGGTGAAAATAGAAAAGGTCTGTTGATTTGTAAGGAAAAAGAAAGTTATAATATAAAACTCAGAGGGTAAATATGACTGAAATTCTGATATAGAAAAAACACTCAGAGAAAAGCTTGGCAAATTAAGAGCGTTGTTTCTATATAACTCCATTATAACAGGTACAGCACAATACTAAGCACCAGGTGCAATTGCATTCACATCGTATGGGTGTGCAGCACAAATTGCAGCTGTTTAATATTTACAATTCTGAAATTGTGAGCATCTATTGAAATAAGCATTATCCTAAGAAGTATTTTCAAGGATTGGAGTGATAACTGTTATCATTTCAAGAATACTGACATTTTAAGCAATACTCTTCAGTTGTAGCGTTAATTTTTCAACAAGAAAACACGTAATATTTTCTTGCTAATATGAACCCCAATTTTAAGTATTTGCAAATCAGGCCTGTAAAACTATGCACAGAGAGATTTGGGGGGCAAGGTAGAGGCTAACTGTTTTTGGAGCCTTTATCCTGTCCTGCAAATAATCCCCTGGCTGTGTGCTCAGAACCAACCCATTCTGCTGTTGGGCTCAGCATCACAGTGCTTCCCAGCCAGCTGGTAATTCAGGTTTTACTTTACCCCAAGGAAGGTTAAAGGCTCCAGTGATGTGTGAGCCCTCAGCTTGAAATATCATCACGGACTGTATTTTCAGGGGTTTGTGGATTTTTTTTTAATGTTCCCCAAATAAACTAAGCTTCTCCAGCACAGAGCAGAGAATAGAGGGGACTAGGACACAGGTCAACACAACCACGAAGGGCTGGTGATGTTACCAAGGAACGGTCCTTCGTCTTTTCCAGGCGCTGGAGGCAGACACGGCTCCAGCTCGGAGGTACCTCGCTGAAGTTCACCGCAGGGCTCCTCGCTGCCGGGTGCGGTGGATTTTCAGGAGGACGCACTAATGAAGAAAAATGAACTGATGGCTGTTGAATCCCTCGGTCACAGCACTGCAGACTTTTGGAGGTTATAATCCAGGGAAAACCCGCTGGGCACGTGCTTCCCTGGCTCCTACACCTCTGTTGGCATCGGGTACGGGACCGTGCCGAGGAGCTGGGCTGATGTTCCCTCTGGTCACTAATGTTTGTATATGAACATCAGCCTTCATGAAAAATGCAATACATTTAGGAAGTCTGACAGGCAAAATCTCTCTCCTTCCTGTCTAAGTTATGAAAATGCTTTCGGTTTGTTCCTTCAGCCAGTTCCCGGGCATAACGCAAACCTCGGTGGCACCCAGGACTGCCCCGAGTGACAGGGCTGGAGGGCAAAGAACAAACCCTCCTTTGCAAAAACATCCAAAGCCTTCACAGCTGATCCCCCCTTCCCAATACATAAGATGAAAATGAGACTTTCAAAGGAGCATGGAAAAGAAGAAAAACAACCCCAAACAGGTCAGAAACAGAAGCGGCAACCCTCCCAAACCAGGCGTTGCTCTGGTGTACAGATATTCCCTGGCTGGAGACAGACCCAAACGCCTGTGAGAAAACTCGAGCCTGGGCTGTTCCCCTTCACGTGAAACAATGAAAATGCCTTTTGTACCCAGGAGATTTGGAGAGTTGATTGTGAAACAGAAGACCCCCCTTCACCCTCAGTCTAGTACCCTGGCTTCCCACCCCTTCTCCTACTTCTCCTTATTCACCCCCCCAACCAGTTCCTCTTGTACAAATAACAGTTTTCAATGACAGTTTCCTTGGGGCATTTGTTCACACACACACAGCCAAGATTCTCCAGTAAACAGAACCTGCTACTATCAAACCCCTCAAGCCATCTTTTTAAAACTCCCTGCTTTCTGGCAGTACTGGGCTTGAGTCTGGGCAAGACAGTCTCGAAGGCGATCAGCACGTGCCCCGGACCTGCAGGACCACCCCCTCGAACACCCGATACCGAGGGTCTCGCTACCCCAAGCGCCATTTCAGCAAATTCAAGTTCAAAAACATTAGCACGGGCAAAGCCAAGCCAGGCAAGAGAAACAGATGCCAGAGTTTTCCACGCACAGAGGTTGTAAAGATGTTTCTGGAAGAATATTTTTACTGACGGCAATCACAAGCGCTTGTTACAGCCTGGTGCCTTTTCAGTGGTAGGGTCACATTTTTGATTAAAGCTTTTTGTATTGTCGCTTTGCTTCCCCCGGTGTTAGCCACGTGCATTTGAAGCTGGCCACTGTTAGGGTGACGTGTGGGCGAGAATACGATTAACTTTGACAACACGCAATTATTGCTGTAAACTAATTTTAAAATGGGAAATTTTATCTTGACTGGAACATGTATTTCCTTCAAGCTCATCAAGAGCCTGTATGAAGTCTATAGCAATTTTTATTTTTATTAGAGATGTAAAACTTATCTTTATGGGGGCCACAATTTCAGGTTTCAAATGTTCTTCTATACAACTGTATCGAATACACTCATGATATCTGTGAGAGCTGAAGGTATCACAGGAATAATTAATCTCTTGAGTAGGTTTTTTTTATTTTAAATATAACTGATACTTGCTATGACATTGCCAAGAGTGGCTTTTCCCAAGTACCTGCAGCCATCATTATTTACCCAAGTATTGTGGAGCAGAGGAATTAAACGCCAAACAGCAGCATTACCGGCACGACTGAAGCACAACTTGCGTAGTACTAGAAACAGAAACAAATTGGAAGGGATCAAAGTTGTGTGGGGTTTTTTCTACAGTGAAAACCACTTGTCCTTTTTTACATAAAAAGAATAAAATCAAGTAATGATTTCTGAACACATAGGTCTAATGCAGAGCTGGAGTGGCAGAACTTTGATCTTGTGAAGTCTGAGGGCGGCAGGGCAGCTTCTCGCCTCCTCCCCGGCAGCATCATCACGACTGTCCCAAGGAAAGTGGCTCCTCGCTCCCTGGCACCCCCACACGCTCTCTCCCGCTGCCCCCCCCCCCCCCTCCCCCCCGGGTGGAAAACACCGTCACCACCCCCAGCTCCCTCCCCGTCACCACCCCCAGCTCCCTCCCCGTCACCTCCTTGGCACAGCAGTTCCCCACCACAGAAATGCCCATGAAAAAGGGACGGCACCCAGGTCTCCCAAGCCCCACAGCATTGGCCTTTAAGGCTTGTAGAGGTTTTTCCCCCAAGGGAGGGCCACTTACCACCTCTTTTAAGCAGCCCCAAATGCACTCTCAAATTCTGATGTATTATTGTGAAGTGACTCCTTAGTGCTCACGTTGGCTTTTGTAACTTCCAGAAAACCTACAGCAAAACCAGTTTTTACCCAGGTGCCTAGAGCTGAATCAGTACGTACATCACCGACATATATCTGCTAATAACAACAAATAATGTTGTTAGCTATTGCTTTGAATAAGATAATGACATCAGCTAAGACAAAATAGGCACTACTTTGCAAACGGAAGGACAAAAAGGAGATAAAAACAAACAAAAGCGAAGAGGAGAATCTGAATTACAGTATATACATCTTCCCACATACCTCTGTGTTTGGAGCAGGGTGAAAAGCAGGTCAGCAAGGGGTGATGTCGACACAGAATATAGCAATACAACGATTTAGAGGTTTCTAGTTTGCCAGCATTGTCCGGTTTAGGTTTGTATTTCTTTTTCTCTGTAAATGACGAGAGGGAAGAATGAAGGGCAGTTGGTTTGGGGCAAAAAGTTATTAAAAGAGTGGTGCCAATCTGTCTTTGTTTTAGGAGCTCTCTAATGACATTCGGGCCACCTCGACCGGTGTTGGGGCTGTGAAGGGGAAGGAAGCACGGTAACGGTGCGGACGGAGCTCTGCCTTCTCGTTCAGCCCAAGCAGGCGTGGTGGGAGGGGAACCAGGTGTCATCGCAATGGCAGGTAACAATATTTAAGAGCTGTATTATAAAGAAAGGAAATTCAAACAGAAAGATATTCTAAATCGATTAGCAAACTATCCATACTCAGCAGAGCAGCTCTGGTCCTTCCTCCTCCCTGCCAGCACGGTCCATTCAGGCCGATTCTTTCCTGGGGGATGTGCTGATCCTCCCCTCCTCCTCCAGTTCTCATGCTAATGAAACACTGATGCCTCACGCATTTCTAAAGATAGCCCTTCATCATTTCCCTAAGCCTGAAGAATTCTTCTCGCAGCCCATTCTCTTGCCAGCTGAACTAACACTTTGCAATGAAGTCAAAAGAGTAACTGAAACCTCAGGACCTGATTCAGCCCCAGATCCCCTGCCCAGAGAAGCGGCTGTCTGACCAAAGGGTGGCTTCTTAGTCCTGCACGATTCCCCCTGCGAAACCAGCCCTCACCCTTTTCTCATTTTCTGTTGATAGACCTATTTCTTCAACGACACTTAGCTTCACTGTACACCAACACCTTGTAACGCCAGAGACCCCGTTCTGAGCCTGCAGCTGCTCACAGGAGTTTCCCCACCACCACCCCCCCCCAAGCTGAAAGCTCCGCAGTCACAGCACCGTGACTTCACCTTGCAGATGCACAGATGCACCTTATCACTGAACCTTGCAGGCTGAGATAAGACCACAGGTTGTCTCAGCATTGCTTTGCACGTGGGGACTCTTTTGCCCCTTTGCTCGACATCTCAGACTCGCACAGGACTTCTGCCAGCTCACTTTATCCACCCACGGACGCTGCGAGGTCTTGTTTCTGCAGCTCACGTGGACGGCGCCAGTCCTGCGCATCGCCTGCCTGATGTGTGGGTGGACATCAGGGACTTTGTTTTCTGGCCATGGGTGCCATTATAGGGAGGACACAACTTCTCATCAGAGCACCCCTACAAACTCCCGACTGAGGCACATCTATCAGGTTTTCATGTGTCCCACGGCGAGAGACAAATCTTCCGCTCTTGACCTCAGTATCAAATCCTGCCCTGGTTTTGCCACAGTCCCAATTTATTTCCAAAAATGAGATTTTTGATCATGCCAAGTGTGTTTCATAATATCGAGCACAAAATTCAAATTTCCATTATTTTGATATAGTTTTTCCCCCCCTTTTCCCATGAGAATTTTTATTTTTCCAATCTAAAAATTATCTCTTTTTCCCTAGGCCTTGCTGATGGTAAATTCTGGTCAATGTAAAATGTAGATTTCTAGATTCTGAACAGATTAAACAGATTACCACTTCTTATCACCAGTTCTCTCAGTCCCTCTTGGCATCTAAGAACGTGCCTTTTGCACAACTTAAAACTGAGAAGAGTGAGAGTGCTGCAGATCTCTCATACCTTAGTTCTGGTTTATGCTATTGATATTCTCTTTATTCCCTGGACCTCCTGTGCAATTTCTTTTTTTTCCTCATAGACAATGAAAATTACAGATCAAAGTTAGTTTCATGTAAAATCAGTCTCTAGAAAAGCTAGATTTTTCCATTTTAACTGTATCTGCAAGCAGAGTGTTCCAAGAGAAAACATCACCCAGAGTCCATGGGCTCCGAGCATTTTTTTCTTGCTTGGGATTTCCCTCCTTCATTCTTTTGTGCTTCTTTCTTTCCCTGCTTTATTCTCTTGTGAGTTGCAAGAAAGGATGCAGAGGCCTGGAAAAAAAACCAACAGCTTCTGTTATTCAATTTCTTTAAGTAAAAAGTAGATTATACAACCTAATGTTTGTGAATTTTATTGACTTGGAGAAAAAGCGGGTTATACACCATGCATATCCTTGTCAAATACTTAGGGGACAGCTGCAAGAGTTCCAGTATAAATACATATTGCAAGTAAATTTCAAATAATGTCTTAGAGAATCTGGAATGCTCTATTCATTAGAGAGCTAAAAATACTCAAAGACATGTTGCTTTGAAAATTTGTTGCTTAAATCGTTTAAATCTCCCAGTATAACATTTGAGAAAGCTTATCCACAGCTGCCCAGCGTACACTTGCCTGCTGCAGATACAGGTGGGAACCAGACAAGTAGACCCGTTGGCTATTTCTGCTAGGAAAAGTGTGCTCAGACAAAGCTGCAAAACATCCCCTTTAACACAGGCTCCCTGGAATGAGCTGCAAGAGCTACCTGTGAATCCCAGAAAAACTTGGAAGAGTGGGGAAAGTTTAAGTTTATGACATTTGTTGAGGTCTTTTGATCAAATCACCAGGTAAGTTGTGCTTTGCTGGATCCCCCTTTGGGTTCCATCCCATCTTCATAAAGCTGTTTCCTATCAGATGGCAAATTTCTTCTTCTTACCCTCAACTTTTGGAGTATAAGAAACCAAAATGTTTTTCCTTACAGCTATACTAGCTTTTTTGGATATTTTGGCAAAGTTGTTCAGCATTTCCCTACAGCTCAAGAATTTTTAGGAGTCTCTGAAACTTTCTTACTAAGCAGAACTCTAGCTTGAAAATAAAACCCCTTTTCAGAGAGCACACGATCCCTGGAGCACCATCAGTTTAATAACTCTGATGATGGTCTCTCTCCCTTTTGACTCTGCAACCATCAGAAAGCTGTGTTGTGACCTGGTCCATCATCCAGCACCCAAATCTCCTCTGCAGAAGGTGTTATATTTGCATTTGAATTCACAGGTAGGCTATGTAGTGAATCATGTGTGCAGGAGGCTTAACATCAAGCTTACCAGGAGCCATGTAGAAAGAGGAATTAAAAATTGCATGGCCAGAAAACAGTTATGGGGCGGTCAGGGAATGGAGATCTGTCCATTCAAGAAGCAGCTCGTATGGATGAGCAACACGTAGGCTGGCAGCGCATGTGATGGCTCTGTATAAACATATCATGAACATATCAGGGAGACAATAGTTATATTTAGGTTGAACAGCAAGGTTAGCATCAGTGAGCATGAACGTATAAGGCTGAAAAACCAAAATACAGTGAGTTTGAGACACACAAATAGCCAGGGACATGGGGGACCAACAGTCAAACTATTTTTAGCGTGCAAGTTGAACAAAGTTGCACATATACAATCAGGTTGCTTGTGACAAAATACTCACAGTGACCTTACGCTTCCTCCCTCCCCGAGCCCTGCCGTCGTCCTGCTGGCTCCCTCTTAAATTTCTCAGAACTGACAGATTTCTGCTAAACACATCACTGCCGATGAAGTGTCAGGTTTCTGACAATAACTTCTCTTGGCAGGATACTTCTGACCTGCTGCACTACTCTGACAGCGGCACGCGGTGGTACCCATCAGAAACAGCATCCTTCGGCCACGCGAGCGCTGGGTACGGCCCGGGGACGGGGAGCAGGGGCACCAGCACCCTCTGCTTCTGCCCGGGGGATGCACACTGTCCGCTCTGCTTGTTCTACTGCTGCACAGCGCTTTCACTATGAAACTAGGGAAAGGCATTGCTTCGTATCATCCACAGCGAAAGCCCACGGCTCGCGGAGAAGCGCCGTGCGGGTGGCAGGAGGCAGCAATGGGTTTTACTCCCGTTAACGCAGAGCTGTGGTGTAAGCACTGCGGGAGAGCTGGCGTCACACTGCACCGGGTATGGATTTCGCTTTGCCAATAGAAGCGTTCGTCTCCAAGTGGGCTGATGTCCAGAGGGAAGAAAAATGGCACGTGTTGGTGTTAAATAAGTAGGATCACAACCCGGGAGTTTGAAGGATAGCCATTTTCTACCTTTTAGATATTTTTTTCTGAATACAAGAAATTGCTTGGAATATTTGTCAGCAATGTAAAATAACTTCTTCCACTAATTAGTCTGACATTAGAGTCAGTGAAATTAATTCTTAAGAAAAAAGCATTTTGCCTTTGTATGCAAGTCACACGGAGAAAGCTCTAGTTTCACAGATGTTTTGGGGGGCAGCATCCTGAATTTTAAGGCTGTTAATATCCTAAAGATTAAGCCACTATATTTGTATGCTATTTATACTGCTACATCTCTCCTGCTGTCGTCTTAATTCTGGCTTTGACAGCAGGAGAAAGGATCACTTAGTTTTCCCAAGGTTTTTGATCTGTGATGACAACTCTATCTTTGTGGAGTGCTGATGTCTATTCTGCTCAGGAATCAGCCAGTATTACTGTAAAACTTACTGTCATTGAGCTCTGCTTTGATGGATGACCAAAGTAGCTGCTATTCTATTCAAAGGTAAGCAGGAAACTTATAAGAAATTACTCAAGAGAGAGTGAGAAAATAATGTGCAGTTCCAAGTGGCATGACAAAGTGATCTGCTTAGGCTCAGCACTTACCTAGCTGAGAACAGAAGTGAAAAAAACATCTCATCCATATTTGAATAGCTGATCACGTAACTAACTTGACAGGCCATTTATATGGAGAGATTAGATTGTTGTATCATAAACTGGGGGCTCTGTTCTGCCCTCAGCCACACCTTGCACATCTCAGCTTCACGCAGCCATAAAATGAAGAAACAGGGCAAAGCGTCTCTTTAACTGTGCGCACGCTGTATTCCTAGCTCAGCATTACTGCAAGAGCCCACATCTTCTGCTAAATAAGAAAATAATGCAGCCAGATACATTTAATAAATATTTTCCAGAACTAATATTTACAGGTATATGGGTTTTTGTGTAACTGAGATGCCGTTAACTCATGAATATCTTAAGGAAAAAAGACACAGGGATATATAATTACAGATCACCTTAGCTTCAAGTATAAGAATTTTGGAAGAGACACTCAAACAAGAGTTTGTAAGCACCAGGAAATGGCAAGGTGATGGATGAGTAGCAGCCAAGATGGATTTGTCAAGAGCAAGTCCTGCCAAACAGAGCTGACATTCCACAACATCACAGCAGAACTGCTGGGCAGGGAAGCAAATACCCCATAGCTCGATCTGAGCAACGATTGCAGCCAGCTTACAAAAACTCCTCCACTTGAGCTACAGGTTGGGTGAAAGACCAGCAAGATCCTTCCACTTCACGGTCAGGTATCAGTGGTGTGGTTGTGCAGGGGCTGGATTCAGGTCTGCTCTGTGTCTATCATGGGTGCGGATGACAGAAGAGAACACGCTTATTTTTTTGTTGATGACATCAAGACACTAGTTATTCAAGAGGATGAGATTAGAGTGCATAAGTATCTCGAGAAATTGGGCAAATTAAAAGATAGGACAAATAGGAAAAAGTAGGATAAAGTTCAGTAGTGCTGACACAGAGGAAGAAAGAAAATTGGTAAGGCAGCGCTTCCAGCAGAAGGATCCAGGGGGTGGGGAGGGGGATCACAAACAGACCCCGTGCCAGCAACACCACGCTGCTGGGAAAAAAAAAGCTTAATCCTGCTGGGATGTGCTCGGCAGAGGAAACAGCTGTGTGGGAGGAAAGCATCACACCCAGGAGAAGCAGGGAGGCCCCAGCTGGAGTAGTGTGAGCAGTCTGAGCACAGTGCTGCAAGAGGGAAGAACACCTAACACAGAGGGTGCAGAAGAACGGAAAAAATTTTTTTTTTAAAAACCCCAAGAATCAGTAAATATCTAGGCACCATGACCCGTTTGGAAGACTGAAAGATCTGAGATTCCTGGCCTAATCATAAAAGGAACAAGAAGTTCTGGTAACATAATTCAGGTATGAAAAAGCTCATTTATTGAAAAAGGGAATGAGGATGCAGGATAAGACAGAATAATGAGTTAAAAATTGCACAAGAGAGGTTTCCTGCACTGGGAAATCTGTCACCAGCAGATGTAGGGAAGCACGGGGACAGACTGCGGGAGAGGCTGCAAGATGAGCCGGGACGGATATCTGTCCTTCTGCACTTTGAGGCACAGAGGAGGCACCTCTGGAGGGAGATGAAGGGGACAAACCTCCCCTTGTCCCACCAGGGCTGCAGAGCTCCACAGGCACCGCTCCTCCTTGGGAGACACGGAGCAGCCCCCAGCCCACACCAGTGGCTGGTGCTGCTTCAGGGTACATCCAAACATAAGCCCTTGTGCAGTGACAGTAACACCACCCCCCCTTCCCACTGCTTTGGGGCAAAGCCAAGGCCATGAGCCTTTAAGGCTACAGAGCAACATTTTGTGGCAACATATGAGACTAGTCACCTGCAAAGATGCTGCAGTGGCTTATTTTGTAGGCCTTCCATCAACATATTCATCTACTCCCATTAGATTTCTACAGGGAATTGTATTTAAATAATTTTCAAACTTATTTTACATAGTTATGGACTCTCAACCTTGCACCTGAATCCCATTTCCAGTGGGCTAAAGGTGCTGGCCAGAGCATGCAGCTGGACCACAGCATCTCTGAATCTCTGGTGTGCCCAGCAGCTCTGGGTCCTGAAGTCAGTGAGCATCCCTCCGGCTCTCACCAAGGCTCAAAAACAGCCTTCCCCGATTAGGGATCCCCTCGGACACATCCTCATCCAGGCCCCTCCTGGGATTAGGGCATAGAATGGTACAAGACAGCACAGGTTCCAGAATGGACCTGCCTCTCCCCGAGTACATTTCAATTAGAAGAGTTATGTTTAGTTTAAAGGTGTCTCGAACTGCCTGCTCTTTGGGGTCAGCAGAGTTTCCAACTGGAAAACTAAAAATAGTTGCATCAGTGTTATGAGAAGAATCAGACTCTGTTTGTGCTAGGTAAATTCTGAATTTTATCCTTTTATTATGTGAAAATCTTGCCATAATGAACAGATATATTGTATAAAGGCATTAATGTTCTAACACCTATGTATGAGCACAAATTTCACTGAGATAATCAGGTACGTAGAAACATTAACATCTTGGGCACAGTGTGCTGAAATTCAAGTGCAACCAGTCTGCTAAAGCAGCCAGCACAGACTCCAAACTTTTTCTGTACCCAAAGCAGTTCTACAGCCTTGTTTAAGAATTACCATTTAGAATTTACTTTAAAGACTCAACCTTGCCTAGTCTGCACATTGTACCATGTAATTAGGAGTTAAATTCAACTACCCACAGCCACAGAAAAGTACTGAGAAAACCTAGACTTGTGTATATGCTAGGTTTTTAATTCCCTTTTTTATCCAAGACTAAATGACTGTGTTCTATTACCAGAGGAATATTGAGACAGAAAGTAAATGCAGAGGGACACTCATGAGTAGGCAGCTGTTCAGGAAAACAGTTTAACAAAAATAGCTACTCCGCTGCTTGGATATCCTCCAGAGTCAAGCTGGAAAGCTTCACAAGCACTTGTTTTAAGGAAAAAGGCACAGCTCCCACCCACCATCTCTTCCAGGACCACATTTCTGTTTGCTCTCCCACTCTTCAGTGACCTCAATATTCCAGTTACACATGACACCTTCCACTCTCAAGGAGATTAGATAGCAGAAGGATCTTCAAAGAAGTTTAACACAAATCAAGTGCATTTTCAGCTAATACATAATAAAATCTATGCAATATATCACTGCCATCAGATATCACAGAGATATGTGGATTCAAATGTAATTTGGGGATATTTGTGTAAGACCAGTCCACTGGTGGCTATTAAATCCAACAGCCAAGAAATGCCCAAACCAGCAACTGCTGAAAGCTGGGAATAGGAGCCAGAGGAAGGACTACCCTGTTCAAACTCTGCTTCTCACATTGTTTCTTAGTCACCTGCTGTCAGCCAGTCACTGGTCTCAACTAAGTTTTTAATATGAAACAGTATGGCACTAATTTAAATATGAAATAGTGATTTTATTTGAGAAAACCTCCAATAAGCCCTACAGTGTCTAGGTCACCAAGAGAAATCTAGTCCTGAGGTCTTCAGGTGGTGTTTGAAAGCACACATCTGAGCTTGACCAGGGAGCCCAGAAGAGTACGGGCAGAGGAAGGCTTTGCTCGTGGTAGCACTGCCCAGGCATCATGGTTTAACCCCAGCAGGCACCTGAGCCCCACACAGCCGCTCACTCACTCACCCTGGTGGGATGGGGGAGAGAATTGAAGGGTAACAGTGAGAAAACTGGTGGATTGAGATAAAGACAGATAAAGCAAAATCCACACACACAAGCAAAGCAAGGAATTCATTCCCCACTCGCCATGGCAGGCAGGTGCTCAGCCATCCCCAGGAAAGCCGGGCTCCATCACAGGTAACCATGACTTGGGAAGACAAACGCCATCGCTCCAAACATCCCTCCCTCCCTGTGAGAAACAGAAAAGCCCTTGACTGTGCAAGCACTGCTCAGCAGGAACAAAAACATCCCTGCGTCATCAACACTGTTTTCAGCACAAATCCAAAACCACAGCCCCAGACCAGCAACTACAAAGAAAATTAACCCTATTCCAGCCCAAAGCAGCACACCAGACAAAGGGGAAACTCTTGACCAACGCATATCCCCTTTATTTCCTCCTGCGGCAGTGCTCCCTCCCCATACACGGTACTTTGTCCTCCTGAGTGCAGACACAGTACCTCTGCCTTGTTCTTCTCCCCTTCAGCACGGCGCCCAGCCACCAGGCAGCCCCTGCAGCTCTCTCGGAGCACGGTGTCATGCATTTCAGTCACGGCAGGAGGCACCGGCTCTTGAGTTTTGTTCAAAAAAGGTTTCACAGCCTCTGAAGTTTGTTAGCTGCGCTGGCTTTTCAGCTGAGGAGAAACAGTTCCCACCAGTCCAACATAAACCAACTTGACTACACAGCCAAGAAACGAAGCTGTCTGCTTTTGCTAAACTCAAAGGCTTTTCAACATTCCCTCTGGGACCAGATTCCTCCCTCATTACCAGAGCGGTCCAGCTGCAACCCACCCCTCCTGTGGGCTTGCTCCCGCATCCGCGGCGCTAACAGAACCTGCGGCAGCAGTGCACCTCCTGCGTGCACCGACACAAAGCATCAGTTTATAGTGCCGAACCCCTGTGAACCCACAGGGTGCTCCACTGTTCCCAGTTCGGGCCTCACCTTCCCTTGTCACCGCTCAAAGGGCAACGAACCCTTTCCAACGCAGTTTCAAAGCCAACGGTGGTTTATTCAGCGCTGGGTGCACGGGGGATCTCTCCTCCCACCGTGCCCACCCAGCCTACACACACACACACATTTATATTCCCAAAACACACGCAGTTACAGTTACATCGCAGCCTTACTGTGTTACTTCGCTGTGATGGTGCCAAACTTTCTCCCGTGGCTGTTGCAGCTCCAGACTTAAAGAGATTCAGACCGTGCCCAGGGAGGGGGGGTCGTACCTTGGAGGGGGCAGCTTTGAGAACGGAGCTGTGGTTTGGGGTTGTAATCAGGTTATAATGAGCAAAGGGCACTCAAAGGACGGGATTGTGACAGAAAATGAAATATCACTTGGCTCCTGTACCAACCACACAAGTTATCAGCTCCACGGTACCACCAAGCTCGCGGGTCTCATTCTTACAATGGTTTTGTTGGGTACCTGTGAGGTGGGGGCTGTGCAGGGGCCACAGCAGCACGGCTGGGTACTAACACCACAATCACTCGGCCATCACCTTACTATTGCTAATAATCTCAGCACCTTGATCCCACCAGCCTGGCTACAGAGACTACACACAACCTGTCCCATCACCAGGGTGAAAAAAAGCTAAACACATCAGTCACACCCACACTGAAGGCACTCCGGCAGCTCGGCTCTTGTGAATAATCCCCCCATCCTGCTGCTGGATGAGACCTCTCTCAACCAGACATTATCAAGAATACTGTCACCAGGGTCCATTAACTGTGCTGTGTTCCAGCTAAATACACCCACCTCCCACCCAAAAGAGAAGCCAGCCCACCATTTAGGCAGCTAGGAAACACAGTAAAAACTACAGGAATAAATAATCTATATTTTTTTTACTTAAATAACACAAGCCAGTCCAAAGAAAGATAAACCCAATAAAATTCAATCACCTGTTTGGCAAGACTGTTTTCCTCAGGGAGCAACACAGCACTCACAGTGTCTAGAGCGGAGGCGACGGAGCCCAACGAGCCATCATCATCTCCATAGGCAGTGACTGATAACACCACACTGGATGCAGCACCACTGCTGTGCTGAGATTAAGCTCAAGCTCACGCTACAAATCTCAGTTGAACACTTTAGCAAACTTGGCTCACCTCAGGCCGCGGTCACACCACGCACAGTGGGTTTGGGCATCACCACGCTCAGCGCCGTACCCCTGCTCCCAGCCCAGCTGCTTTGCCACGATCCCCTGTAACACAGGGCAGCCCAAGGCATCTTCTCAGCACCAGCTTTAAGGCTGAGCTGAAGGCCAGCATTATAAAGACAATGAGAGAAACGCCTCCTGTGTAGCCACCTAAACTCCCATCAGTGTCAGCTGTGACGTGCTAACGAGCCACTAAACACAGATATTATTAATCGATGTGTGATCGGCAATCACTGCAAAATGGCCTTGGGAGCAACTCTCCTCCTTTCCATTATCCCCCGGCAAAGTGTTAGGTGTTGTAAGGGCATAAGTTGCAGCAAATTGTAGCTTGAACTGTTATGAAACGGGAGGATGTAGCCATCTCTTTCTGTAAGTCTGAATGCTGTTCTGCTGAATGAGACTGTCTACGTGTGAAAGGGAAAAGCAGCGGCAACCTGTGTGCCCAGCAGGTACTGCCTGAAAAGCACATCCGTAACTCACTCGGCTGAATGCGATTGAACTCTGGTATTTCCCTAACAAGTTGTTTCTCTCACACAGATTTTTATCTTCAGTCCATTTTGACATCTCAAGGAATTCACCAAATCACTGTCGGTAAGTGCTGTGAAGCAGCTGTTTCCAGTGCTAATAGCAACGCCTTATCTGAAAAACCCCCAAGCCCTCCGAACCGCCCCATTGCTGTAGCTGTTTCAGATCAAATAAGGGGCTGTTTGAAATGGGGTTTCAGATTATTATAAGCTCCAAACGTACACAGTGCAGTGATGTATTTTACCCAGGCCTTGGGGACTGTGAAGGCATTGGGTAACACCCAGACTCCGGACGGGGCTTTCAGGATGGGGACACAGGGATGCGGCAGGATGCTGCCCGCGGTGCAGATGTCCCGGCGCGGGGAGGCCCTGCCCAGAGGTGCACTGGTTTGCACGTCAGCTGTGGAACCTTCCACTCCACATCCAAGGGACAGTGGTTTATCCCTGCCCGTAAGCCCAGCGCGGGTGTGCAGCCAGCCGCCGCCGCCCCCACCCCGCTGCCACCCACCACGGCACCAGTATGTTCTTTCATCTCCATCCCCTACGTGCGCCGTTCCCCTCTGGGCTGCGGGTTTAATTGTTCCGTGATTGCTGTTGAAGAAGTTTCCCATATTTTTGCTTTCCCAAAGCACGCGAGCCAGGCTGGTGCACGCGTGGACAATTTCCCGAGGCGGGAGCATCGTCGAGGTCTTGCTGCTGGGAGAAGCGCTCTGTGCCATCTGTGCCGAGCAGTTTGTTTGCAGAGCACGGCTACCTTCTGTTTGCTACCTTCAGAAATGAAATTGCACGATGCGGGAACAATCACGGGGAAACATTTCTGTCATCTTCGCTGGAACCCTCTGCTCTACGGCCTCCTGAATGTGAATTAGTGTCTTAAGCAGTTTATTCATTCATGGCAATCTGTTCATTTATTTTCAAGAGATTGTATAGCTCCAGGAAGCCTTGCATGTTTGCTTTTTTTCCTCTCCAAGCTCTGACTACAAGATATTCTTTCTTTATTTTTCTCAGATCGTTTCTGCTTCCACTCTGCTGGGCTGATGTACGAGACAGCCGCGGTTTCAGCAGTGAAAAGGAGGAAGGCTTAGGACTTCAGCAAAGAACGCTGAAGCAGGCGTGAGCTACCCAGATGTTGCACTCAGCATCTGCACCCGAGTGCAGCCCCGCACCCCTGCTCCGCGGGCCCTGGCAGCCGGGGGGGCTTGGCAGCGGGGCAGGATGCGGCCATCCGAGCACTGTCATCCTCCGGGTCCCCCCGGCCCGCGGCCGAGCACCAGGGCAGCGGCTGCGCTGCAGGACACGCGTTACCCCGCGCGAGTGGCAGGGCTGAGGGAAAAGGGATGAACCCCTGCGTCCTTCGAAATAAGCTGCAAGAGGAAAAGCGAATGGGAACTCCTGGGAAAACTAACTTTCCGCAGGCTCCCAGCACGCCCTGGTTTTCGCCACACCGACGCACGGCAGCAGCAGCCCTTTCCCTTCGGTAGCCACCACCGCGAGCAGATCACAGCCCAGTTTACTGCAATATTCAGCTTTGTGTTTCAAAGCAAAAAGCACAAAACAACGTAAACATTTCCAAAGCCTAAACAACTGTTAGTTTTACAGAATGGACATAATCCAGGTTAAGCTTTTGGGGTGGCATTTTTCTGGATTGTTTTTATTTTTTGAGATCTTTGCAAAAAAAAAACCCCAAACCAAAACAAATCAAAACCAGCTCATTAGCACAAACGTACGAAGGTATGACAAAGGAATAGCAAGGCAGCGGAATTACATTCCAGGCACAGCTGAGGGTAGCACAACATTTGTCTTTGTGCAGGAAGCCAGAACAGAGCTTGGCATCACCCAGGTTTCAGCTGAATCCTATTTTGCAGCTTTAGCAAGACAAAGCGGTGCTGCAGCACAGTGCTCACCTTGCGCAGAACAGTCTGTTCCTTCCCCGTTATTTCGGATCTGGTGCCACGGTCTTTACAAAGAAAATACTCTCGTTAAATCTGTTCTTCTTTTCTGTTCTTTGGGGTTTTGCCCTCCTTGCCGCAGCTCAGAAGGGTTGTACAACACCAAAGCAGACATGCTATTAGTTGGTCTGTCCAGAACTAAATGCGAGTGTTACAGAGCGGAGATTTGGCAGAAGGTTCATCTGCGCTGCCTTCGAAGTCACTGTCCTCGGTGTGGCCATCTAGGACTGCAGCAGAGACCTCCCAACCACGTTATTCTGGTTCTAAAACACAAGGTGTTATCTGTACAGAGAAGACTTCTCTGGTGTTCTTCTTCCCCCGTGACTTTTATTAATTGGCAGACAGTATGAAAATGTGCAGCTGCATTTAACGGATCACATTTTCAAATAGACATTTCAGGTCTGGCTTATGCTATTTGATCCATTAATCATACATTTCCCTGAGTCCAGAAATAATGTTAAAAAGTCTATATAGTTATGGTTTATTAGGGTAAATTGGTTTTCACTATGGCTTTATTAATTTCTATCTTGTTTTTCAGAGAACAATCTGGCCAACTATTATTTTCCTCTGTTTCTTTCATCTACTAATTCCAGCAAACTAAACTGGATATTCCCCATGATCCCAAAGTGTTCCTGCTGGCTTCTTAGAAATTATTTTGATTTCACAGATACTGAAAAAAAATATGAACATTTGATGAAAATACCTGTGTTCACTTGCAAGACCAGGAACTTTCAAATTGTTGCTGTTGCTGATTGATTTTTTTTTTGGGGGGGGGGGAGGGGGGGACACGGGACAGACAAATAAAAAACCAAAAACCAAACCAAACCAAACCCCAAACCAAACCAGAACTGTTAGCCTGTGAGAGATATCAGACAGATTATAGCACTACTCGGTATTGTCCATGCCATGAGTAGCTAGCAATGAACAGCTAAATTTAACCGTTCTTAAGATACTCAGTAACTAAACCATTAGCTCATGTTGGAAGTCTGACTGTTTAGTTCCACTGCTTTAATGGATTCTAGCCACAGAGTATTCAAGCGTGAAAAGAAAAAGCTGATATTAAAACTAAGAGTATCAGAAATGTAATATCAGGTATTTAAAACAGGAGTCTTGCAGAAATTAGATTATTCTTGTCTAGAAACACATTCCACAAGTTCTTTAACATCCTTTCTAACATGAGACAGCAAAACGCATCTGAAGAAATCAAGAACAGATCAGGAGCAACCCAGGAGCAGATGCTGAATCCACAGTGAACAAAGATTTCAACCAGTTCTGCTGAAAATAATGGCCTGGCGAAGGGATGTGTGATAGGGAAGGGAGAGCAAGAACCGTCGCCGAGAGGAAATCAGGAGAGCCCAAAGGCAGGGTCTGCAGGTTCCCTTGCATTTGCCGTGGGAATGAAACGATGGCAACGAGGACAGCCTCAAAAGAGACAGCAGGGTGGATGAACTTGGAAAACGTGAGCTTCTGGGGCATTTCTAAGGCTCTGGGAAGGACCTTATCTTCCTATCAATGAATCCCCTGTAAGTTCATAGAAAGTTCTGGGGAAACAACGTAAAACTGCAAGCAGAAGCTTGAGTGGGAGACTCTCCCTGGGCACGCTCAGCAGGCTGCGTGCAACAGCGTGCAGAAAAACACTTACTGCTTGAATTATGCATCCCCGTTTGTCTCCAGGTAGACTTTGAAGTGCTTTTGCTAGAAGAGCTCTGTCTTCAGAATTAATTTCTATTTCATTGCTGAGCAGATATGAAGCAAAAGGAGAACTGCACATTTGTTTAAAAATTCCTAGCAACGCGCCGCAAGCTGCTGTGGTTTCAGAAGTGAATTTGGTGCTTCCTTCGAGCAGCCTGCCTTTGAACCGGGCAAATCCCAAATGAATGAGAGCACGGGCGGAGGCCAGCTGCTCCATCCCACAGCGCTGACGGGCCAGCCACCGCATCGCTCCCCTCCCGTGGGTCCCTAACGAAGCAGCTTTGCACGTGCCGCCTTTCCACGCAGGAGCCGACGGACCCAGGTGTCATGCGGGGGCTTCTCCCGTTCCTGGTGACGTGAAGCAACCGGGACACGATCGTGATGAGAAAAGGATCTGCAAAAAACCCTCGCTGGCGGTCTCTTCCAGGGATGGGAGGTTTTGTTATTGATGGTCTCTGCCCAGCTCAGGACACAAAGTAACAGCAAAGCACCAATATTTTCCACAGGAAAAAAAAAAAAATTCATTTTTACAAAATATTTTTTCAAAGTTTAGAAAAAGATACTATGGAAAGAACAGCAACTTCCAGAGTACTGCGGCTCATCCTCTTCCCAGGGGTAAGCACGGACCACGGAAGGATTCAGCAGGTATGTGCAAGAGCAGCCGCAGGCTGTGCCAGCAGAGCACCAAAGTGTGCTGGGAAGCAGATATTAGCATTTCGGTGACCAACACTGGTACAGGTCTCCTGAACTTCTCAGAGTTCTGCAAAATGGGCATTCTTAACCTGGTTCTGATTTATTGAAGAAGCTCATTTTTAACATTCGGCTCCATTTGATATCACAGGCATGAAAGCCAGAAGCCCAGATCTCCACAATATCTTTGGGTGACAGAAATATAAAAGAGTAAAATTGAGTCCACCCCGATTTTTAAAGGGCAATGTCACGAAATATTCATGAGCAACGTTGTTCAGATCTTCTTGTACCCTTCTTTGGCTGCTATTCAGTTACTCTCTCAAAAAAATACCTCCCCAGTTACAAGCAGCCTGCCAAATTTCAGTGTTAGGAAAATTTTTTCAGGGTTCGATGCTAAACTTGGAAAGAAAAGATGCCACAGTAACCCGGGCTCCTCCTCCCCACGCTAGCCACCTAGGATCCAACCTTCCTTTCTCGTGCCTGCAATTAATTTCATGATAAAAAAGTGCCATTTGGACGTTCAAGGACCTGATGACTTGGCGCTAGCAGGGACGCAGGCAGCAAACCAGCCCGTGGATGCAAAGAGACGGAGGAGATGGAAGGAAACAAGCCTCTTGTCGGCAGACAGTCGTAATGTCCCGGGTGTTTTCGGGTAACCTTTAAAATGCCAGGACAATTATTCCTCGCTCTGCCCAGGTTTGCTGCCTCCCTTTTCAATGACCCAAGGTACATAGCTGCTTCTTAACCGAACCTGCTAACCTCAGGCAGCGCTGGAGGGGAAGGTGCTGTTTGTTAGTGACAAGTCACGTGTGCAGCCTCTTCTTCTGTTGACCTCTCGTCCTTTCGAGCAGAAAATACCCCCGATTTCCCGGTCCCTCGCAGCAGGCGTAAATCCCGTGCCCACAGCTGGCAAGGCTGTGCCGCGCAACGCTATGGCTTCACAGTGCAGGGAGTTTTAAGCACTGGCCTTTGCCTTCCCTCTCAAGTATATTATCTGAGTAACCTTTAAAAAAAAAAAAAAGACAAAGTCATTTAAAGCGCTGTTGAGCAGCGCGGGTGCAGAGCGCTCCTGGTTCAGCCATCCCTCTGCCAGGCTGTGGCAGCCGCGGGGCTCTGCCGCAGAGCACCGCAAACAAGAAAAGATCATCAGCTGTTCAGAAATGATCCCCAAGGCTTCAGTTTGCATTAAAGAGTATATACTTAGCTCAAATATGGGTATATCAAACAAAGGGTAATATGAGTTTATCAGCTGGAGAGCTGTCAATATTACTTAACCGCTGAGTTGATTCAAAAGTTTCAAATTATAGTCATCACAGTTAATCTTTAATTGAAACAAAGGAGCGCTTTCTGAACACTGACTTATCATTTCTTTTGAAATAAGAAATACTGATAAATAGAAAGCAGGACCTGAGAATCTACAGACAGAGGTTATCATCAACTTTGGTTATCCTCGCCGTCGAGTTCAAGGGGCCGGTGCTGAGCGGCGCAGGGTCCGGCCCTGCAGAAACGCTGGGTCTCACCGAGGGGGGCAGGTTCTGGGCAGGACCCGGAGCCAGCTCGTTGGTCTGGGCTTAACCAAGGCAGAGCTGACACCTATTACGTGTTCTCAGGAGGGGTCTGGCAGCCAGGATTAGCTGGGGAAGCGTTGCAGGCAAGGCTTGAGGGCTCTCTGATGCTTCTTCCCGTGCCTTTCCTCCAAGAGCACCAGCCAAAGCCGCTGCGGAGACCCTTGGGAACCACGTGCACGTGGTGCCGCCAGCGCTTGGCTCCTGCCCTTCTACGTCTCGTAGAGCAAAGGTTTTATAATCTACTCGTGCTCTCTAAGAGCTTACACATTTTGTAACTCCCTCTTTACTGACCGAGTTTCTGCTGGGATGACGTCGCTCTGCAAACTGGGCCACAGGCGAGATTATGAATTACCAGATGCCCAATACAGAACGCGCATCAGCTGCAGCTGGTGCCAAGTAATCCAGCCGTCGCTGCTGTCACCGAGGGCACAAGCACAGCAAGTCAGGGGAAAGGCGCAGCTCCGTGCCCGCCCCGTGGATGCACAGCGTGGGCAGCCGGGGAGCTCTCTATGTCGTGTGTCCCCCCCCGCCCGCAGCTCCTCCGGCTGCCTCCTCCTCCTCCTCGCCCCAGGTGAGATGCTGCAAAGGACAGTCACCGCGTGCTTTCTGCGGTGCGTGAGTTTTCTGTGGGATACCTTCTTCGCATCACCTTCGTGCTGCGTTTAAAACTGCATGTAGATAAGATAAAAATGGTTCAAAGAAGCTTTGTTTTCCTCCAGCCCGATCTGGCCCCATCACCACCCTCCCGGCGTAGGGTGGCAGCCGCGCTTTGGTGCTGCGGCACGCGTGGGGGCTAGCAAGCAAGGCCAGCAGGTTGCCAGGCGTCTGCCAGGTCTGCCCAGCCTGCCCCTTCCCCAGGTCCTCGGGCAACCCCCGCCAGGAGGGATGGTCGCAGGGGTTCCCCTCCGTGGTGGAGAAGCCAGGAAGAGCAGCCCCGCTCAGGGACTCTTTTCTGGCAGGCACCGCTGCACTCAGAGCTCGTTTGGGCTGGAATCTGTAACCTCCTGGACCGAGGTCGTCAGCTTCCAGGGGGAAGGGGGCCTGAGCAAGGCAAATGCTGTAAATCTTCACAATTTTAAGGTATAAAAGGTCCAAAGGAGTTGTTTAGACTCACAGAATAAAATGACACTTCTGCTCAAGCCTGCAGAGCTTCACCACAAAGGATGGTGAGGAGGATGTGAGTCCCGCGGAGCGCGGCCAGCAGCCCAGGCTCTCCAGTGCACCAGCTTCCTACGAGCAAATACCAGCAGGAGCAGAAAAAGCCATCCGGACAGAGTCCTCGGGTTACGGCAGCCCAAGGCAGACCTGGGTCGTGCTGCTTCCCACGTGTCAGGATAAGGCAGCAACAACAGAGGACCAGAGCACTTTTTTGTCACAAAGATCAACCTCAGTTTATCTTTTTGTGCCTCCGGTATGTTGCTGCTCTGTATTGGTTTTGGCATTTTCATGCAAGAGAACAAAACAGGCTCACGGTCACGGGCAGCAAGGACACCAGCCCGGGCTGCAGAAGAATCCACCCGAGGAGCATCTTCTACAGCGTGACCAAACCACTGCTCTAGCCCAAACCAAGCAGGGTCGTGCTTCGATTTAAGAGCGACCTTTGCCAGGTGCCCCCCAGTCAAAGTTTCCGTAGCTCACGCCCACTCCGGTGTTTTTGCAACGCTTTGCTGAGATCAGAGCACTACTGCTGACGATCGCCCTGAAACACCAGGCAGGAAAGAGAGCCCAAGCCTGCTGAGTTCAGGGCAAACCCGGATTAGAAACACAGCCCAGGTCTAAGGGCTGGCCCTGAGAAGCGGTTACGGAAGCAAGCGCGAGGGTTCATGGGTGCGGTGGTGCAGGGCTTGGGACGATCCCTCCAAGAGCACCAAAGGGGCGGAACGAGCGCTCCAGATCCCGCCATGAAGTGAATTCCATTTAGCTCTTGGCATGAGCTCAGTGCAGTTACACACCGATGTGAGTGCGGTTACACACTGATCTGAGTGCAGTTACACACCGATGTGAGTGCGGTTACACACGTGATCTGAGTGCAGTTACACACTGATCTGAGTGCAGTTACACACGATGTGAGTGCGGTTACACACCGATCTGAGTGCAGTTACACACGTGATCTGAGTGCAGTTACACACGATGTGAGTGCAGTTACACACCGATGTGAGTGCAGTTACACACGTGATCTGAGTGCAGTTACACACGTGATCTGAGTGCAGTTACACACGATGTGAGTGCAGTTACACACCGATGTGAGTGCAGTTACACACGTGATCTGAGTGGTTACACACGTGATCTGAGTGCAGTTACACACGATGTGAGTGCAGTTACACACGTGATCTGAGTGCAGTTACACACCGACGTGAGTGCGGTTACACATGTGATCTGAGTGCAGTTACACACGATGTGAGTGCGGTTACACATGTGATCTGAGTGCAGTTACACACCAATCTGAGTGCAGTTACACACGATGTGAGTGCGGTTACACATGTGATCTGAGTGCAGTTACACACCGATGTGAGTGCGGTTACACACGTGATCTGAGTGCAGTTACACACCGATGTGAGTGCAGTTACACACCGATGTAAGTGCGGTTACACACCGATGTGAGTGCAGTTCCACAGCGCACAGCCGAAGGGCTGTGTCAGAAGAAAGCAGCCTCCGCGCTGCCGCTCTGCACCTCCCCGCCGTTCCTTGCTGCCTCTCCTGCCCCTCGAGCGGTGCGGCCCGGGGGTGCCGGACGGTGGCCACGAGGCTGGTGGGGACAGCGGGCGCATCCCAGACCTGGGACCACCCCAGGCAGCAGCTGCAGCCCCGGAGCACGGCGCCGGGCACGCCGGTTCACCAGCGCGTCCATTCGAGGCTAGTGGTGCTGACCAGGTTCAGATGACCAGAAATTCATTGCTCGATATTTTGCTCCGCAGCATTTTAAACCCCACCTGTGTGTTCCCGGCTGACTCAAGCCTGCTCGCTCCCCGGCCGTATTTAGCACAGAGCCCCGTAACTTCACCCCCACCCGGAGCTGCGTCTCCCGACACCGCGACGGCAGAGCTGGGGACACCCCGAGACCGGCCGTGCCTTCTCGTCTCCACGCTCGCTGTCGTACGAAGCAGATCCCCGAGTCTTCTTTTTGTTGCGATTATTTTTAGCTTACCCTTTTCAAAAGCCCCCAAACGCTCCTTCCTTACTCTTCCGTATTTCTTTCTCCAGCACCGGTGATGGGTGTTGGGACTCTTTCTGTGAAGTCTGTGGCAGAATGTTTAAGATAATTCCTCCCTCTCTCCTACCTGCGCTAAAGGTCTGGGAAGCCAAGTGTTTTCAGCTTGAAAAATAACACCCGGCTGCTGCACAGCATTTCCAGGAGCCGCCCGTGCAATGCAAGAGAGCGTTTTATTTATCTGCAAAATCCAAAGCGTTTCAGGCTTGCAGCTGGCATCCTAATTTCCTGAGAGGAATAATCACTTTATTTGTTTTTCATGGGTGGTTATAAATATTTGAACGCATGACAGATAATACTATAAAGTTATCTATTGTTCAAAAATAAAAATAGAAATAAATATCTCTGTCATGGTAAAAACTTAAGGTCTGTAGAACTGCAGCTTTATAATAAATAATTGTGTGGAAGAAAAATCTTGGTTCAATGTATTAACAAGACACAAAGAGTTCTACTTCTCAAATGTATGAAAGATTTGGCAGGTAAATAATATATTCAATTATCAAATCATAACCAATAACGTAAGCTACTTTTGTCCTATGAACCGCTCTGATTTAATAGAGGAAAAACAAATTTTACCTTCACTTTATTGCCCTCTGGTGTAGAAGCGGGGGCATGCACCGCCACTGCCACCACCGCCACCGCCACTGCCACCACCACCACTGCCACCACCACCACCATCACCACCACTGCCATTGCCACTGTCACCACCGTCACTGCCACCACCGTCACTGCCACCACCACCACTGTCACCACCACTGCCACTGCCACTGCCATTGCCACTGTCACCACCACCATCGCCACTACTGCTACCACCGCCACCGCCACCACCCCTACCACTGCCACCGCCACTGCCACCACTGCCACCGTCACCACCACCGCCACCACTACTGCTACCACTGCCACTGCCACTGCCACTGCCACTGCCACTGCCACCACCGTCACTGCCACCACCACTGCCACCACCACCACTGTCACCACCACCGCCACTGCCACTGCCACCGCCACTGTCACCACCACCACCGCCACTACTGCTACCACTGCCACTGCCACTGCCACCGCCACTGCCACCACCGTCACTGCCACCACCACTGTCACCACCACCACTGTCACCACCACCGCCACTGCCACTGCCACCGCCACTGTCACCACCACCACCGCCACTACTGCTACCACTGCCACCGCCACTGCTGCCACCGCCACCACCACCACTACCACTGCCACCGCTACTGCCACTGCTACCACTGCCACCATTGCCCCCGCCGCTGCTGCCACCACTGCCACCACCACTGCCACCGCTGCCCCCACCACCACTGCTGCCGCCACCGCCACCACCACCACTGCCACCACCACCGCCACTGCCGCTGTCACCATCGCCGCTGTCGCCACTGTCACCGTCACCGCTGCTCTGGCACCCACGGCTGCTGCTGGGGGAACCCTGCCCTCCCCCCCCAGGGGACACGCAGCCGCTGGAGGATGCTGCGGGAGGCAGCCCGTTCGCAGGGCTCTTTGGAAATAAATAAATAAAGGAGCTATTTATAAAAGACAGTGAATTAAAATGCATGCCGTCTTTAAAATACAATGCAGTGTTGTCATAAAACATGTCATTAACAGTTCTAAGGAGAGAAAAAAAAATCTTTAAAATTAAAAATAAAAATGTGTATATATATTCCAATGAGATTTGTATAGTTAGATAGATCCTTGGGAGAAAAAAGCCCCTCCCACTGATATTTTTTCACCAGAATTGTTTATTGTGCCTTTGATCAGCATTGTTTCCCCAAGTCTAAGAGTCTGTCAGGTTCTGCTATTTGGTCATCTCTGGGGGAAATGCAGCCAAGTGATTTAGGACAACAAATCCTTCCTGGCATATGCTGCCTGACGTAGACCGTGATTAGAGCCGACACAAAAATATGGAGCATAGATGAAAAGTAAATGCTGTTCTCTATAATTTGATGGGAAGGACTTTTTCAAGTATTACCATGTTTTGCTCAGATTAACTTATCTCTGTTTTTCCACAGAAACCCAAAGAGCTGGAGGGAACAAGAAGGAAACCGAGTAAATAAATAAACAAGTAAGCAAATAAACAAACACGAGATGATTAAGCTTTTGCATTCAGATTTTACCAAGAGCGAAAACAAAAGGATATTTGAAATGTTGTTATGCACAAACAGTTCCGTTAAAGTAAAGAATATATTTTTAAATACACATTTTTTGAGCGAGGGCGCCGAGGTCCGACGCTCGGGCTCTGCTGGGGGCAGGGGAGCGCAGCGTACCGGCACCATACCCCTCCGTTTGGGGAGCGGGTCGGCAGCGTGCCCCGTGGCTGGCGCTGCCCGGGGGCACCCACCCTGCCGGGGCCGGGGGGGGCGGTGGCTCCCCGCAGCTCCCGCTTCCCTGGCGCGGCCGTGCCGAGGCTGCTCGCCCGAGGGGCACCATGCAGGAGCGCGTCCCTGGGCCGGCCTCAGCCGACGGACGTGCGGAGGTTCGGCAGCGAGATGGTTTAACGGGGGTAGCTCGGATTTTGGCGGAGCACTCAGGGTATGTTTTTATGCACACACGGCGCTCATGTTGCACCTACATGTGTACCCACACAAACAGATGTTGGAGAGTTTGTTGGAAAATGCTACACTTTAGTAATGTGTTGATGCATTAAATACCTTGGTGGCTCAACCAGCTCGGACAGATACATCAGCTTTACAGACAGGGATGATTCTGCTATCGAAACCCATGCATTAAGCTGGCCTAACTGTGTTTTTCCTGCCTGACTCGGTCTCTGTCAACAGGCTGGTTGGCAATCCATTGGGTCAGTTCAGCAGCTGTGCCCACGCTTTCCTATACGGACTTGAAGGAAAGACAAGAAGGTCTACAGTGCCGAGCACAAAGCCACGCTACAGCGTATGCACACTCCCTAGCTTTGATTTAAGCTAAATGAGTGACTTCATCCTTTGGCACCTGCTGTCCCCAAAATCCTTTTCCAGCTGACAGTATGCTCAACCTTCTTATTTACCAGTTTTCCCAAGTTAATAAAATGAACTTTGTTTCTTCTCTCCCGGACAGTCAGAGGTAGGTGCTGAGCCTGCCGTCAGGCTGGACCCCCCCGCCGCAGACTGACGGAGCAGTGCGTCCTGGCTTCGGGTGGGTTTCAAGTGATAGGAAATCCACATCACCTTGCTTATGATAAGATGGTTTGATTTGCTCAGTGTTAAAAAAATACTATTTATTTGCTACTTCAAACTTGTTCGGCTGCTGCTCCCAGACACGGGACCTTGTTGGACCTTTGCTTGACAAACTAAAGAGCCCTTTGCTATCAGAAATCTTTTTGCCTGCAAGTACTTATGTAGTGAAGAAATCAGGTTTTTCCATTGGGTAAACTAAATAGATTGAGCTTGTTTAGTCTTCCACTGTAAGACAAGTTTTCTGGACCTCAACTCACTCTTGCCACACTTACCCCAAAACCCTTCCAGTTTGTCGCTATCGTCCCAGGAAGGACATGCACTTTTCAGAAGGGTCCGTGAGAAGTGTCAGTACACCAGCTGTACGCCTAACTGCCCCCAAGGCCATGTTTGGCTTTGCACACCACTTCTGCATGATATCATGAGGTGGGTTGACCCTGGTTGGACTCCAGGTGCCCACCAAGCCACTCTATCACTCCCCTCCTCAGCAGGACAGGGAGGGGGAGTAAATAAGATGGAAAAAACCCTTGTGGCTCAAGATAAAGGCAGTTTAACAAAGAAAACACAAAGGCTGTGTGCAGAAGCAAAGGAAAACAAAAGATTTATTCTCATCAGCAGGCGATGTCCAGCCGCTTCCCAGGAAGCAGGGCTTCAGTACGCGTAGCGGTTGCTCCAGAAGACAAACATTGTGATAACGAATGTCTCCCCTTCCTCCTCCTTTCTCTCAGCCTTTACGGCTGAGCAGACGCCATACGGTATGGAATATCCCTTGGGTCACTTGGGGTCATCTGTCCTGGCCGTGTCCCCTCCCAAGATCCTCCCCCCACCCCAACCTGTTGGTGAGGGACATGTTGGAGAGAGAGCCTTGGTGCTGTGCCGGCACTGCTCGGCAGTAGCCAAAACACCGGGGTGTGACCACCCCCTTGCTGGGTACTGCTACACAGCCCAGCGCTACGGGGGCTGCTCTGGGGAAAATCAACTCCAGCCCAGCCAGCCCCAGTACCTCTCACGCATGGTGTGCACAGGGGTTCTCTGGGTTTGTGCCGGATACAAAGGTGCGCTTATTTTATAAGAACTTTTCAGAGTGCCCAATAGAGCTCTGCAACACCACAGACTGCTTTCTGCAGTGCAACACCCCAGCACTTTTTCAGTGGGGAAGGGGCAGCCCACAAATCGTTCAGGCGCTTGCCTGTTTTCCTGGTTCCCAAACCGCACCGTTGGTGTTTCATGATGCACGGCTCCGTCAGCCTGCCCGCCGCACGCGCAGAGACTGTTCCAGTTAGAGACCAGTGCCGACACGGGTAACTGGGCAGGTATGTGCACAGGCCCGGTGTTAACAGTGGGCAACGCCGCATGCAGGGGAAGCGTAACAGCAGGAATATTAGTGATGGAAATCGTGGAGAGTGACAAGTGTAGTCCTTGTGAATAATTACAGGCAGATTTTTCTAGCTGTCCCTTTTGATTTAGTAGCTTTAGTGCAAGAAGCAAACAGACTAATCTGTGGAGTCAGTGGGTTTGCTGGTATTTGTGGATTATAATTTTGCAGGGATGTGAGCAGATTACAAATTTCTCTTCTGAGGACAAGTTTTCTGTTTCCTTCGCTGGGTTTCTGCAGGTGCACATTCGTTGTTAAATGGAGCAAAGCTGGCGGGAGAAGCCTCCGTGGGAGAGGCAACCGGGTGCATGGCCTGATGCATCTGCATCCGATGTCTGCAGCCGTGCCCTCCCGCTCGGTCACCTTGAGCAGGGCACTCTTGCAGAGGAATTGCTAACAATTAGCAATTAGCAATCCCCAGCTCCAGTCGGGAGGGGCTGGGTAACTGGGATCCCCGACCCCTGTGCTCCAGCCTGAGGAACCTTCGGTTCCCATAAAGCAGAAGAGCCCCAGGGAGGACTCCTGGCTCGTCTTCCGCGAGCGCAGCCATACATGTTCTTAGCTTCCCATTTCTAAAAATACAAGATGTAGAAATTACAGCAGTAACTATCTTCCCTGTGAGGCTCAAAACCCTGAAGATTATAAAAACCCCTCATGGTCTAACAAACATTATATAATCAGATTTTTATTTTTTTTCCTAAATATGTTTAGAAAAACTTTTAAGTGCCTATGAACTGCTGCTTATAGCCTCAGAAGAAGAATGATATAGGGGTGTCAAGGCTATATTGCTAACAGCTGGTATCAAATTAAGATATAGATTTGCAAACCTTCCAGCACAGAAGTGGTCCCACGGGGGAAGTCAGCAGCAGGATTGTGTGAGATAATGTGCCCAGGGAAACCGCTCTCATAAATTGCGGGGGGTGCGCTGGGCTCTCAGCACGTTGCTGTGCTCAGCCTTAAAATATATTCGGTTGATAAGTGTATCCCTAATGTAAGCATTTGGCAGCATAGTCAGAGTGCTGCAGATGTTGGTTTGTACCTAAGAATTAGAGAAGCAGCATTGTGAAGTGCTGCCTACCAGCTCCATTTAGAGGTTTGGGCTTTTGTTTCTGAAGCTTTAGTTTCCACATCTCCAGGGCATTTGCAGTAGCCCCATAAGCGGATGCGTGCTGCAGTGCCGGACTGACCGAGGCTCCTCCGTCCGCATTTCAGAGCTCACACGGATGTTCCGGCAGAGCCAGACTCGGTTCGTGCCTGCCGGGGGCACTGGAGGAGGTGGTGTGGGAGCATCTTCAGAGATCTGTGCCTCTTTTTACTGAAATTCATCCCGGTCAGCGGGGAAAGAGCGAGATTGATTCCCAAGGAGCACCGTCAGCAAGACCCTTGCACTGGACAGGGGCTGTGGGAGGGAAGGGGTTGTTTTCCAAGGTTTTGGGAAGTTTTGTGCTCAGGACCTAAACTCAGAAAGCACAAGCGAGGTCACAGCATGTGCTGCGTTTTGAGCCTTCCCTCCCGAGCTCCTTTGCACGTTGCATCCCAGCTGGGAAGGAAGCGGCGAGGTGCGTGATGCTGCTCCGTGATGCTGCTCGGGGTGAGCAGAGGGGGAAGGGACGGGGAGGTGCAGGGTGCCTGCAACCAGACCCAGAGCCCAGCCCCTACGGCCGGCGTGTCTCCACGCCAGCGCATCCCACACACCGATCGCTGTGCACAAGGAAGCAGAGACACGTCTAAGGCAGCGTTAGCAGAACTTGCTCTGCCGTGGGTGGCTGAGCAGCCCGTGTCCTCGCCACAGAGAGGGGTGCTCCCCAGATCCTTTGGAAAGCAAACCTGGTGGTAGGGCTCTATGCATGTCAATGCATCACGATTTTTGGGAAGGTTATCCTGCACAGTTGACTTTCCCTTCCCGACATCCAGGACACACTTAGTCACCTTTCCAGACTCCCATCGCTCCTTTTCCAGGGAACTAGCTGGATGCCCCCTCTCACAACCCAAAAGCTATGACCACCTCAACAGCTTTCTGCCCGGGCTCCAGCTCTTTTCCACCGTGAGCTGTGTGTGTGAAGCAGTGGCTGAGATGACAGGATGCGTGTCACTGTGGACTAGCACACAACAAAAAAAAAGGCAGCAGTTTGCTTTTTTCATGTATGGATTAAGTGGATACATGCAGATATTAGTACATCCGCTATTCAAATGTCGCAATCCGAAACTTGCCAGAAATGAAATGAAAGGAAATATGAAGGATTTGTGAAGCCCAATAACAGAGAATTGGTAACTAGCAGAGAAGAACACACGAAGATACGGGTTTTTTATAATGGGATTATATTATCTTCTATCCTGAGATATTCAAAACCCAATTCATTTTTTTGTATGGCTTGCCATGCTAATCGTGAGTCACTGAGGCTGACAGAGAGCTTGCATGCGCTCACAACACAAGGATCTTTGCTAAGGTAGAACACGAGGAAAAGGCTTGGACAGCAGAAAGCTCCGTCTTTAAGGCAGAACACGGAAAGACACTTACGTGGTAACGCTGGTGCCATGGTAAACAGAAAGGATCCGTATGTGGTGCTTAAGTGAAAGGATACTTTCCATGCCCTTGGAGGAGTATGCTATTTTTAGTCTCTAAATATCAAACAATGGGGTTTGGTTGTTGATCAGGGATTCAAATGTGACACAACGCGTTAGCTATTTCCTGCTTCACATCCCTGCAATTAATACACAGGGTTGGGAAATGCTATCACAAACTCCGCACGGCAACCCTGCCATGCTGAAAGCACCTTACCAGAAACCTTACACCAGCTCTGCTGCCTGCAGGAGCCTGGCGCGACACTGCACTCCTCCAAAATTATCATCTGATTCAGCATGACCACGTGCTCTGTGTTGTAGTCAAGATCTACGGTTGCATCCTGTAGCTATTATTTCTTCCTCCTGAGCTCACAGAGGAGGGACCCAAGAAGCCATCTTGCAGAAGGGGCCCTGCCAAGAGACTGGTTTTATCACATGTTTTATCAGTAGCTTAGAGCACAGGTTTCTGAGAGGGAGGAGGGTGGACAACAGCTTGCTCCATCCTGCCGGGGCAGCTCGGCTTCCCCTGGGAGATGAGGATGCAAGGGACAGTCACATCAGTCCCCAGGCTGAGCCCCGGCCTTGTAGAGCAGGAGACTCTTCAGCTTGCTGTCTGAGTCAAAGCTCTCTCTCAAATCCTCACCATGTTCTTCCCTCAGCTGAAAGACTCAGAAGAGCCAAGCACAGAACAAGGCTTGTCCACAGCAGTCCCAGTAAGCATCGAGTCTAGGCTGAGAGGCAGGAGTTTGGCTCAAAAAACCTCCTGTACTGACTCAGGTGGTGGCCGTGCGGCATCTCAGACAAGCTCCAGAAGACAAGGAGGAAGTAAGAAAAATTGCAGGGCTTGATCAACTGCCTGAGATGCTGGAAAGCAGTAAGTAGGAAAGCACATGGTCTCTGAAAGCCGTGGGAGGGGGGGAAGGCAGGAGATGATAGCCATGCTATTTCCCTGGGAAGCTGTTGAGGTGGATAAAGCCATCTCTAGGCATGGATGTCCTCCTAGCCTATGTCCACTGGAGATCCCCCTGCAGTAGCTGGGAACTGGTGGGGCACTAGGAGCAGCCAGATGGGTGCCCTCTCTGTGCCCCAAGGTGGTTGGAGAGGCAGAGCATGCAGAAAAGGTGCTGGAGCATGGCCCTACCGTTCTGCTCTTCAGGGCTTGGGCTGGGGGCACAAACTCTTCTGGGCTGCATCTGAGCGTCAGGTGCGGCATTGTACTGAAGGGTGCCGGTAGGGTAATGCCACTTCTGCCCCACATCCCACCTGCTACTAGACCATTTACCCAAAGGCCCTGCATGAACTCCAGCCCCTGAAGAGGAGAGCTGGCCTCGGGCAGAGAGTGCTGTGTGACACAACCACGTTGACGCAGGAGTCGCATTCTCCCATACTCTGTACCAGCAGCCAAACTTCAGCGGAGGTACTGGTGACTCTGGGCTTTTGTTGTTTGTTTTTGCAAAAGCCATTTACATCTATAGGCAAAGGAGCCCATTCACTGTCCCATGGTGTGCTCTGTGCCTTAATCATCTACTGCCATAATTGCTCAAGAACATTTTTCCTGATGCATTTATGTACTCCACCTGATTAGTAGTCATATAACAGCAAGCAATTTGCCATAATATTCTGAGAGCGCTTAATTTTCTCTTTGATGAAAGAGTTGTAAATGTAGGCACCTGTACTCAACAGTTCATCTGATTACTTACTTCATTATTGTCATACTTTCCATTATTATTTGATATTTGCAAACAGCACTATTAGAGTGATCCACTGCCTAGTGCCCACTGAAGGAAACACAGGTGCTTTTCATAATCATTACATAGTGTTGTATTTTCCATAAATCATTCTCCTGTCAAAATTTTATTTAAGATGAGATGCAGTGATGATCAAGTTTCTATGGAATGGGCTCCTGAGGGACAAAGGAAAGCACAAACAGTGAAAATATTGCAGTAAGGTTACCTCATTGAGATTTACAAGAGTTAATGCTCTGATGACTGACTGCTGGTCATAGAATCATAGAATCATAGAATGGTTTGGGTTGGAAGGGACCTTAAAGATTATCTAGTCCCAACCCCCTGCTGCGGGCAGGGACACCCTCCACTAGACCACGTTGCCCAAAGTCTCATCCAACCTGGTCTTAAACGGGCCTCCCATCATTATAATAATAATTACATATTTACAATTACAATCAATTACAATCATTACATAATAACCTCTATACCATGAATAACTGTTTTTTTCCAAATTTCATGGAACCCAAACTTGTTTTTCACGCAGCGAAGCCCAGCCGGCAAGAGGAAGAGCGTGAGTGAGCTAAATGACGCGCGTGTCCACATACCAGGCACTCTCTGAAGTCAGGGATATTTCAAGTTCCAGCCTCCCCCAGCCAAGTGTTTCTGGTAAGAGGAAAGGCAGGGGGAACAAAGCTACGTTTTCCTTACAAGCCTGAGCAATCTGCTAAAAAGTCAAGACAAATCATTGAGAGCAACATTTGCTGTTTATGGGTCCAATTAAGGTTCTTGATTTTGACTTATAAACCTAAGTCCAAGCTACCCAGGAGACTTCACAGCACTCCGATAGCTGCCATCAGCCTGGGAACTTTTGTTTCTGTCCTGCTAGCTGGCTCAGGGATGCTGGTAAAAGGAGAATGTTCCCAGTCTGCTCAGTCTGTTACCATTTGCTCAGACACTGACCCATTTACTGTATCACACACGATATAATCTAACGAGGGGTTTTATCTCTCCTAACATTGCATACTTCAAAGCCATTCAGGGGTGCAGACTCCCAACATAGCCAGACACATGGCACTTGCAAACTGCAACAGGCATATAAGATACATCGAGTAGTAGGGCTGGAGTGCAGGTCTTGACAAACAGTTTAGGCTAGATGGTTGTAAGGTAGGTGAGATGAATCTGACCCTTGGCATGAGAGTCCTTTCCAGGACCAGGAAAAATGATGCATAACAAAACCATTTTTACTACCCACATTCACTAGAAGTTAAACTTTGATACAAGGTTATTCATGTGAGACATCCCCTGCTATGCACCCTACCTTTTTTTTTTTTACTTCTTGTCTTACATATCTCACAGTCCTGTGCTTCTGCATCTACCTGCTCCTCCAGTTCTTAAGTAGCGTACAAGTTTTCAAAAGCTAAACCCAATATTTTGCTATGTTGGTGCAGAGTATAAGAAGTACCAAGGGCTATTTGAATTCTCCTGAAGTACCACTTACAATGACAAGGCTAAGGACTATGCTCACAGGTTGCTCACAAGTTCCCCATCGAAACTTCCCTACTACATCCGTATACAAAGCCCTCCAGTGTTCCAGTCTCATACAACTCATAATGGTCAAATCCAATCAAGTCAAGAGGCATATATTGGCACAAGGCATTGTGCTAACCTCTGGAGCATCCTCTATATTTAGGTAAAGCATGAGAGCTATCAAACCTGAGTAGCACAGCATCATCTGATCTGACTTTCTTTTCAAAAGGCATTTTATTCACCGCTTGGCGCCAGGAATGCCGTGCTGCACAGCTGATGTTTGGAAAGCACCACAGCCCCACCGCAGAAAAAGTTGGTGAACGCACCCAAAACTCTTCCAGGTTTGGAGCTTTCTGAATTGTCCTAAAATTCCTGCCCATGGAGGTACTGTATGAGGTTCCTGGTGGTTCACATAAGCCTGGCTGCTCGCTGCCTAACAAGAGCCTAACTCCTCGCCTTGCTGGGCTCGCCAGAGAACCCAGAATTTCCCAGGGAGTTGGGAAAGGAGGGAATTTAAGATTTTTCAGGCACTGAATTATGCATTAATGGGCTGGTTTATGCCCAGGGCATCGGGCAAACCCGTGTCCACATCGTGCGGTGCACTGTGCCGAAGTGGTGCCTGGGCTAGGAGTGAGCGGGTCGGTGGTCCCGCGCTGTGAAGGCGCAGCAGAGGTGTCTGAGCCGAGCCCGCACAACGCTGACCCTGCTTTCTGCTGCGTGGTCCAGGGTTGCCTCCGGTCTTGTGTCCCACAACAACACAGTCCCTAGGTCCAAGCTGCTCTGATGTATGGAAGGCTTGTGGATTTAATTAAAATTTTACCTACATTTTAAATTAAAAGAAATATTTTAATTCTATGTTGATACAGGCATACATTTATCATATAAGGGAGAGGAGCCACTTGCCAGCAGAAGTCACTTCTCTTAATGATACTTGTAAAATGCTCCAATTATGTAACTTTTACATATGCCTATTTCAAAAATTAAATTAGGCTAGGTTTTAGAGAGGTGAAGCCACTATTTTTTAATTTCAAAGGAATGCTAGAAAGGTGTTTCTTTAGTTATCAACACTGCTATGAATTCATATCAAATTGTCAATTACATTTACTAATGGCTTGTTCCCTGTGGAGGTTGCTCAGCACTGGTTGCACCTCTAACTCTGCTGTCTATTTTCATCTCTTTAGCCTTTTGCCATCTTTTATTGACAGAAGAGCACACAGATTTTTTAAATGTCTCCATTCATATTGACTAAAACTTCAAGCTGAGTTATTTCAAAGGCTTGAGCAGTTCAGGGAACATATAAAATTCATTCAGATGTCTTGCTTGCTTTTCTATTAAAGGCATTCTGCAAAAGGGAAAAAAAAAATTACATTATAAGCATATTCTTCCCCAATATAGTTGCTGGTTACAGGCATTCAAGATACATCTCAAGGTTTTGATATTTGGGTTCTGTGGGAAAGTACATAACACAACCAAAGCACAGGAACAGTCACCTGTTTCCAGCATGCATTGATTCAGAGCTTATAAAACTCTGTGACAACTGCTCCAAATAAATATAACACCACAAAATATTTTCTTGGCTCTAGTCCCACAATGCCTTTGCATGGAAGGATGTTTCTAGAAGGAATCCCATAAACCAAAATAGACCCAAGCTAGGATGTTCCTATTACCTGAAGTACAGGTTTTCCCAAACTAATTTCATTAATTCTAAAAGTAAAATTTAAATTGAAAAAATATATATAGCATTCAATTTCTAATTTTAAAATATTTCTTTCATATACGATGTGAATAGAAGTATATCTTCAGTGGTATCGTGTGTGTATGCAGAGGTACCAGCACACGTAGTGATTACCTATTGCTCTACAAATGTCTAGAGGCTGAGATCAGAAGAAAATCCGCTGACTTGTGGGATTACACTGGAGCAAGGTCCTGAACAAGCCGTAGATCCTCCATCTCTAGAAATATTCACTGTGCAAATAGACAAGCCCTGGAGCAACCTGACCTAACTCTGAAGCTTACGCTGCTTTGAGGAACAGGTTGGACCAGGCACCTTCAGGGGTCCATCCCAGCCAAAATTATTCAGCGTTCCTGTGGTGGTTGTCCCACCCCCACGTGGGATCCAGCTCTTCCATCCCAGAGGTCAGAAGGCAGCAGGTGAGGGATCCCTAAGCCCAACACACCCATGGCAGAGCAGGTGAACACCAACACACGCCTCCACAGCCCAGGGGGGACCCTCGACATGCCACATCTCCATCCCCCAGTCAGAGGTCAGTGACAGAAGAGCTAACATTTCCTTGGGCCAAGCAGGGGTACGTTTGTCACAGGTGATTCAGCCTTTTGTCCCACCGGGATGCTGTCAGCAGGCTACGAGAACCGAACTAGAGCTTCTCAGAGGCACCAAAATCCTCAGCTCTCAGAGCCGCTGTTTCAGGCTTATTGCACGCTCAAGCAAAGCACCCCGGTAATTACCAGCAACGGATGTGAAAATTTGTTGGAGAGCTTGGGGAGGGGAAATTCCTCTCGAGCTGGGGCAAAGAAAGATGAGAAAAGAGTTCTTAATTAAAACTTGCTTTTAACTTTTTTGTTGTTTGAAAAACTCAAGCCGTCATCAGATGCATCAACAATCTTCAGATAGGACGCTTAGCGTAAGGTGAGCTCTCCCCCATATTCGGGTTTGCTTTTCTTTTGTTATTTATCTGAAATCCGCCAATGCCTCAAAAAGGGGCACCACTGTCAGCTGTTGTGCACTTGAAGCATTTCTTAACAACCAGGTGAAAAAATACGGAGTAAAATGCTCCTCGGTATGGCAGGAAGCCCCTGACAGCCTTTAGGAGGAGTTTGGAGAGGTAAGCGTTACCGCGGGTTCACCCAGACCGTCGTCCCCCGGTTGCCAGGTCGCTGACTTGGAGCTGCGTCCTCAGCCGCTCCCCCCACCTCTGAGCCAGCTGTCCTGCCAGGGCAAACCACACCGCTTTGTCGTGATTTCTTCCTGGAAAATCCCTCTTGGCTCCTTCTCATTGTCTTAATATCCTCTGTGTACCTACAAACTGATTATTTGATCATTTGCCCTCGTACCTTCCCATGTATTTGATTGAGGCTTGCAGCTCTCGGCTCCCCGGGGCGTGTTTGAGGGCGAGGTGCTCTCTTCGCCACCCGCCAGCGCTCCCCGCGTACTCCTCACCACCCCACCTCCCCGCGGATAATCACCACTCATTCGGGGGTTTTCTGGGGCAATTCAGCACGTAATCTAGAGTGGATTTCATCGGGCTTCCATGGCTTGAAAACGTCTAATTTCTCTAAGTAGACTTTAATCTTTCCTTTCCCTGTTACGCCCTTGTTAAAATTAATTGCAGTAAGCGTCTGGTCACAATTAACCTTTTTCTGCAGGCTGAAACAATAAGGCATTGAATAGTTTAGCTTTCCTTCGCTTCCCTGCGTTGCTCAGTACCAGGGCTACCCGTGCCTTTGTCTTCCTCGTATTTCTGATGCATGTACAGGCGCCTGCCTTTTTGCCTTTTATGTTCTTTGCCCGTTTTATGCCTTCTGCTTTCTGATTTTATCCTTATTGGTGGGAGTTTATTCCTTTATATTCATCTGTCCTTATTTCTGGTTTTCTGGAGGATTCTTTTTATTTCTCCACATCCTCAGAGAGCCGAGAAGCAGCCTCGGGAATGCCTGTCTTTCCTTTGCAACAGGAGGTTGTTGTCGTGCCTTTAAAACAGCTTCATTCAGTAACAGCCAGTTCTGCTGCAGTTCGTTTTGCCTTTGAATGTCCTCCCGGGAGGCCCTCGCTGCTGCTTCCCTGACTTCATTGAAGTCTGCTTTTTTGAACTCCGTTATCATTATTCTGTTGCTCTCCATCCTTCCTTTCTTTAGAATAACAAATTCCATCACTTTTGTATTGTTTTATGGTTATTATCACCCAAATTACTTTCTGCTTTCAGTTTCTCCAGCAGCCTTTCTTTCGGTAAGTGTCAAATTTAAATATCTGTCTGTGCCCTTTCATAATGCTTTTCCAACAGGCCTTCAGGTGATTTGTCTTAGCTGAGATAAGTCAACACACGTTCACAGAGCTGCATACCAACATGGGGGATTACCTGCGTAATGGGGACGTCAGTGCGGGTGACTCTGTCAGACCCAGCCACCCTGAAGACTCGTTGGTCAGTTGGCCAACGGAGCCGGGGAGCTGAAAGCATGTGTCTGGGGGTGGAACGGAGGAAATCCAGCCTTCCCACATTCATCCATTGACTCCCAAGGCCAGAAAAATGCATACAGTCATTTTCACTCATTTTTCAAGTCCACGCATTCCCTATCATCTCTTCGACCGATTCCAGCCCTTCATGCTCTCTGTAAGGTATTTACATCACCCATATAAACTCATCCTTACTCGTATCAAACCGAACTATTGTCTCCCCTCTCAGAGCACGCTCTGTGGGTACAGGTTCCGCTTTGGCAATCAGAAGTGACCTGCAGATGTTGTTAGCGCTCATCCAATGCATTTAGGAGCAGCCTCTCAGTCAACTCAGTTCAGCATTTCTCACCGGCTCTAATTACCCTGTACGGAGCATCGCCCGGCTCGGCTCCCACATGGGGCAGGCTGACGCTTCACTGCTGGGTCTGGTTTGGGAGGGACGGAGTTCCCAATTCAGTTGAAATGTTTAAATAACAATCTTCAGATGAGTCATGCAATGGTTCTGATGGACACCTCTTGATGTTCAGCTTCTTCTAAAGTTCTTAACTGAAGAAAGAAAAACTTCACCAGGTGCTCGAGCACGTGGTTGGAGTGGAGACTTAGGTGTTTGAAACAGTTGCTTCTGTAAAATGAAGCACACTGAGTACAGAGCATCCCAGTCTTTTCCTGTTCGGAGGGGTGTTGATTTAATTAATTAATTTACATTGTCTTCCATCTAGTCTTCTTCCACTATACTGATACACTGAAAATTGGATTGAAAAGTTGTAGTTCTGGGTGAGAAGCTTTCATTGTAGTGAAGCTTGTGCCACTGTTTTCCAATGTTAAATATGAAGTGTCTCCAGAGCCTTTTTCATATCATGCTGTTTTGTGATGGCCAGTGAATCAGTTCATAAAGTTTCCCAGGGAAACAGTTTTGAAATTTTTCCATCAGTGTTTTCCAGGGGAGCTAAGAAACTTTTACTCCAAGTAAATCACAGCCATGGTTGGCTCCTCACCACACTGCCATGCTGGAGAAACTAGAGCCCAGGAAGGCAAGCCCCATACCATTGCTTCCCAGCCATGCCAGTCTGAGACCCTTAGAAAATGCAGGAGCCCTGTTATGCTGCATTTCACCAAATGTCCTTTCAAGGGACAGGTTCTGTGGCAGCTGCCAGTGGCAGCGAGTATGCAGGAGGCATTTTGGGGTGGCTGTGTGGTGTGATGGTTGTACCATCCCAACCGAGCTGTTGCCTCCTTGCAGGCATGTCCCACCTCCGAAAGCACAGCGGACTCTGCTCTCTCCTCACCCCTTACGCCCAGGAGATGGTGTGCAGGATGCTCAGGAAGGAGCACACTGCATCAGCCTGAAGCAGAGCATCATCTACTGCCGTGAGAACGGCTCCTGTGTCCAGAAGCACAGCGTCACGGTGCCTTTTCCCTTTGCTCTGTGGGATTCATAAAGTTGCCTGCCCGAACACAGGCTCCCCTGCCAGCCAGCGCTGAAAGGACCCCAAAGCCTCACCCGCTTTCAGCCACCAAAGGTGTTTTAAGACCTCTCCCTAAGGGGTACAAATAAAGTGAAATGAGAATAAGACTCATTTCGCTCCTGCATAAATGCTGCCTGACACAAAATCTTTACAACACAAGTTGGGAACGTCAAACAAATCACGGTATCCTCGTACCAAATGATTAACTTCTCCAGCACCGAGTCAGTCCACCAGCAGCCTTTCCTAATCATAAATCATCTCCATTCTCTAGAAATCAAGGTGCCTGCCAGAAATAGCACTTTCTCCCAGGGCTCTGCCAGGTGATGCTAATGGCATCGATCACGTCTCGGGCACAGGCGCATCTGACTAATATGGGCTTGTCTGCCTGTGATTGCTCATCTTCTCCTGCACCGGCTCCATCAGCACCCTGCCGAGCACTTCGGCTCTCCAGATAAACTGGCCTCCCCACTGCCAGAAATCAACCGCGCGCCCTGGAAAGCTAATAAATTCATAGTTTAGATCAGTTGCAACAGCAACATCCACGGCTATAACCCCTCCTCAGGGGTCAGATTCTTTCCCTAACAAAGAAATGAAGTCTCCTGTGCCCTAACGAGTCGCAAAGGGTGTCCTGGGAGCACAAGGGTCAAACATGATTGCATTTTCCAGGCACTCAGACCTTAAGCCTGGCATCTGCTAGGAGTCTGCTGCCTGACCACACAGCACTTTACTGTGCCGGGGGAATGGATGCTGTGCATTCATTTAAAAGAGATTAGTTCATGTGGCTGGTTTGGACTGAATCATCTCAGCACGTCAATGATCCCATTGCAGAGATCTGCCAGGAGAAATGACCTCAAAAAAAAGAGCCTGCCTTGATTGGCAAATGTTAAACCAAACCTAACCTCCCACCCCAAAAAGAAAAGGGAAAAAAAAAAAAAAAAAAAGAAAAAGCCGCTCTCTGAACGGCAGACTGTTTTCTAGACAAATTCAATTGTCTGGTCTCAGTCACTTTGGGTTTGCACAGTATCCAGGAACAGCTGCTGCATTTCCAGAACGGAAAGTAACTCTGCTTTAACTTCTTCCCCTCAACATATTTGCACAGAAAAGCTGGCTGATGTGTCACAGTTGGCCGATATAAATTAGCATTACCACAACGTTCGTCAGGTTTTTTGGTTGCCTTTGTAATAATGGTCCGTAGTAATTAGAGTTACCAAGTGATCTGTTTCAGTTTCATCAAACAATGCTGAATCCATCTCTGAAATGAAACTGGCTTCTGTTCTGGATATTTTATTATTTTTTTTTAGTTTACGTGACTGTTATTTAAAAATCTATTTTTATTCAACAGTGAAACATGGTGATAGAACGAGGCAAACCCCTTAAATTTTCACAGAGCAATTGCCCAGCCAAAACACTTCCCTGATAAATTCTGACATGAGAGAATGTATTATACACTGCATAGCTACTATTTGTAGAAAAAAAGAACTAATGAGAATAAAATAGGAATATTACACTATATTTCTGCTTTTGCCCAAAATGCTTAATTTGTATCATATTATCAAGTCTTTGAAAATATGACTCAGTACTAGTACCATCCATTATTTCAAGCTAATGTAAAAACCACTGAAACTTGAGGTACATGAACTTTGCACATTTGTAAAGCAGATTTTTTTCTCCCACGGATGCACAGATTGCAGGGCCAGGAGGGACCATCCGAACCATCTGCTCCAGCCTCCTTCAGAACAGGGGCCACAGAGCCTCTTGCCACGGTTCCTGCTCTAAAGTCACCACTCCTGGATGAGCTGGCAAGCAGATCGTTAAACCCATCCTCCTCCCATTTCAAACTTCTCATGATAAACAACTTCCCCATCCTGAGGTGATCTCATAGCTTAGCTATTTTTTTCCCCTCTGAAGAATAGCCATGCATGTCAAAAATAAGTTCTACTTTCAATAATAATGAGAAACTAAACTTTTTTTGTAGCAGCATGTTGTCTACGATCACAAAGAAATGAACCACAGACTACTGGAGAATCAGTAAAACATGGTGTGCTCTTGGGAAGTAAGGTTACTTTGACAATAATTATTTTTTTTTTCCTTGGGAAAGGCAAATCAGATCTGCAGCAGACTCTTGGGACTTATAGTGTTGCATGTTTATGAGGGTGCCCTTAAATAAAAGCTGACTTTTGTTGGAGGAGCCCCGAGACTTCTGCCAGTCACCCAGTTTGGGTTGGATAAATTCCACAACAGCTTTTTCTAACCTATTTCAGACGTGCGTTGCTACCTCCAGCAAGAGACAAAGCACAAAGGCGATGCCAAGGAAGGTGACCCGGCCTTTAACAGCAGGTCACATTCAACAAATACAAACTCAGAAGGAAAAGCTGCGGGTGGACAAAATGAGACGCTGAAATTTAATTATCTGAGCTGCACAACAAGCCCTCGGTGGAGACGAGAACTTAACCTAAACTCATCAGTCATGGTTCAGTTCCTTGATTTCTAAAAACCTCTTCCTTTATCATGAAAAATGTGCCTGTTCTTCCTCCCATTTACTTGTCTTCTAATTTCTTATGGCTTAAAAAAAATGCTACCATTGTCTGCAGTTTCATTAATAAGGAAAATAAACATTTCAGCACTTCCTAAAAATTCATGTCAGAGGATGTCTCATAATTTGAAAACAAACCTATTTTCTTCAGTAATTTTATTTGTCTTTGTTAAACTGAATCATGTATCATGACCACCATAAACAAAAAAAGGTAAAAGGACGAAAACCCATTTTACCAGTACTGGCAACGTCACCTAAACACAGGACTAAAACTTTCTCTTCCCCTGAACACTGTTGTCCAGTGTTTGTCTTCAGAATTTCCTATGGCAAAAGGAAAAAAAGAAGTTAACTGAAGCGTACTCATGTGAGTCAGCTCTTGCTGGAAAGTGGTACCCAAAGGAGAAAATACAATGGTGTAGAGCTATCATTGGAGAGCAAAATCGTTAACAACGAAATAATCACTATTTGCATAGCTCCAAGTAACACGGGAGTTTTGGTGCTGTTCTCATTAGTATCCTGTTAACACAGCTGGCTGTGTCACATGTGGAAAACAGCGTTAAAGCGACAGAGGCCGTGACCTGACGCAGGGAAAACAGCGAGATGGGGTGCTGAGAGCAGATGGAAGAGCACCGCCGCACCCGGATCTCGCGTGGGCATTCGGCAGCACGCTGAGCCCTCGGCATCTCTGGGATCCGGCACCAGTGTGCACCGCATCCCTGGGATCTGGCACCAGTGTGCACTGCATTCCCAGGATCTGGCACCAGTGTGCACCGCATCCCCGGGATCTGGCACCAGTGTGCACCGCATCCCTGGGATCTGGCACCAGTGTGCACCGCATCCCCGGGATCTGGCACCAGTGTGCACCGCATCCCTGGGATCTGGCACCAGTGTGCACCGCATCCCCGGGATCTGGCACCAGTGTGCACTGCATTCCCGGGATCTGGCACCAGTGTGCACCGCATCCCTGGGATCTGGCACCAGTGTGCACCGCATCCCCGGGATCTGGCACCAGTGTGCACTGCATCCCCGGGATCTGGCACCAGTGTGCACTGCATTCCCGGGATCTGGCACCAGTGTGCACCGCATCCCTGGGATCTGGCACCAGTGTGCACCGCATCCCTGGGATCTGGCACCAGTGTGCACTGCATCCCTGGGATCTGGCACCAGTGTGCACCGTATCCCTGGGATCTGGCACCAGTGTGCACTGCATTCCCAGGATCTGGCACCAGTGTGCACCGTATCCCTGGGATCTGGCACCAGTGTGCACTGCATTCCCAGGATCTGGCACCAGTGTGCACCGTATCCGTGCCACCACTGGCCCGTCTCCACGCAGGCTTGGGGACAGCTGGAGCGCACAGGCGGCTGCTCCTCTCCCTCACGCCTGGGACCACCGTCACCACCGGGGGCCGGGGAGGGAGGCAGCCTTGTACCTCCCCCTGCCCCAAGAAACCTGCCCTTATTTTCGTGCAGCCTCTAAGCACACGCACGCATGTTCCTCTCGCTCCTCTAAGCCAACAGAAAGCCCCAGCTGTTTACACACAAAAGCTTGTGTTTACTTAGAAACTAGTCAAATTCTGCCTTCATCATTTCTCTCCACCCTGGGGGGAAAAAAAAAGAAAAAACCAAAAGGTGCCTGAAACCTGATTGAGATGGAAGCTTTTTCCATTTAACTTTTTGCAAAATATTTCCTCTCTCCCCCCGCCCAGGAGCTGCACCTGCGTTCCAGGGGATGCCAGCTTCAATCAGGACCAAGTGAAATGCTGCACTATAAACACGCCATCATCCAACGAGTAACGGGCATCACATGCATTATGCTAATATGCTTGGTCCATATTTCACTATTGCCAATATCTCCAAATGGCTTGTGTGAAGCAAAACACTTCAAAACACTCTAAAGACTTGGCTCATCTGATTTTCACCCAGTACTAGCAGAAACTTCTCCTAAAATATTGCCTGAAGGAAGCATAAAAAAGAGCAAATTAGCAAGTGTCTCCAATTCTGGAAAAGAAATGCAGAAAAGCCTGTTCCAAAAGGTCTTCTCGGAGACCTTCCTGGTCCCGCAGGGAGACTGCAGAAGACACTGAAGCTGAATCACTTGATATATGATTGGCATAAAAATGGAAAAAATGAAATAAAAATCAGTTTTGTAGCACATTGTGGGACGGAGGCTGTGTAAATGAGCCAGACCACTTCTTCCAGGCAAGGGAGCTAATGGGCTGGGTTAGAGGCTGGCTGGCACATCCAGCAACGCGCTCAATTTAACACCAGAAGGTTGGGCGCTAGCAAGGACAACACATTTTACATTCAAACTCAGCAAACCATAAATAAGTTGAAAAGTTACAGCCAGGAGCAAAGAGAACTTTGTGGTTTTGCTCCCCCTTTCCTTAATTGCCTATAAACTGGAGCAAGCCTGGTGAACCGAAACTAATGCCAGAGGGGGAAGATGCAACCTCCCTGGTGGGACGAAGGTGCTGATGGGGACATGGGCACCAACTTCCAGCCTGCTGAAGGGCAAGGTGGGGTCTGCACCCAAAAGCCTCTCCGATCTCTCCCCCAGTTACTGAAAACTGAGATCTCCAGGACCTTGAGTGGACATGGATCATCCATGGTGCAACTCCAGCCCAAACGACCTGTGGGGTGGACAGGCTTGGAGGCCACCCAAGCAAGAGCTGCGGCTTCATCATCAGCCTCCAGCGTGTGGCAATGCGTGGCAGTGCTGGGGAGAGCCTGGCAGCTCTCCAATTGAGTCATATCCAGGTTTAAGACAAAAGATCCATCATTAAATAAAAGTAACAAGTTAATAGTAGCAGTGTTGAAAAAATGAGATCAACTTAAAAGCAATGTTTTCCTGGATTTGAAAGAATTTTAAGTGGATAAATTTTACATGATGGTGGTCAATTATTCTCCCATTCCTTCATAGCCAAAAAACATTTCAAAGATGTACAGAGGCTGAAAACTGTTAAAGCCCAGTTAAGTAAAAATCAGTGCTAGGATGGTCAATGAAATAACTTACATGCATACATGCACATATACTTTAATATATATGTACACATAAATATTAATTTAAATACTGAAGGAAAGGGCAAAAGATTGAAAACTTTGTCAGTGTTCAAAGGATGCAGACTTGAGCAGACATAGTTTTGTTAGCCTGAAATAAATCTCAGACAAAACCAGCAGAAAACCAGAAATAAGATTGAGTGAAGTGAGGTAAGGGTGTGGTTAAAAGTAAGCCTGCAAACATGGCTTTAAAGGAAAAAGCATACCTTGTTAAAAAAAAAAAAAAGTCATTTTATTAGTTCATGGCACCAAAGACTTTAGCAGAATGCCTGGGTACATCTAATCTAGTATCCAGAGTTTTATAAGGCATTTGGCTTTGCATCACGGGGAGCCCAGAAATATCCATCAAGGCAAATGACACAGTGAGAAGAAAAGGGAAATAGGGGCAGCGAGGGACCCTCTGTTAGACAGGAGTCTGCGAGGGTCAGCACTAGCACCAGGGTTAATCGGTGAATGAAACATGACCTCATCGTTGATGATGCTGATGGATAACAGAGACGTTATCAATGGTAAATACCACGGCGGGTGGAGAGGTGCAGGTGGCATCCTGGTTTGCAGTCCCGGAGCGCAATGAGTTTGAAAGGTGTCTGGGGCAGTCTGGGTAGAGAACTTCGAATACGGAAACTCTACCACTGGCATTTAACGTCAGGTGGCATTAACATCTCCAAGAGGCTTTAAGTGGGTTTGATCCTGCTCTGCAATGAAATTGCCCAGCTGCTCCCCAGGGAGCCGCCAGCCCTTCTCTCCAAGCTTCCCGGGGCCAGCGGTGCCGCACCGCGGCGGTGCCGCCCCTGGGCTGCTGGCACGGGGTTAGCGTTGGTGCGATTGCATCCGGGGGTGCAGCACAGCAGAGCCTCGCTGCAAAACTGCATAGTCTGACTTCCCCAGTTTTAAAAAGCCTTCGACAAATTAGAGAGAGGGCAGAAAAGAGCTACAGAAATAATTTGGCTATTAGAGAAAGTTCTTTACCCGGCGAGATTTAAAGAGTTTAATCTGTTTAGTTCATCAGAAAGACGATTAGGAGAAGCCTTGATTACAGTGTATAAGTACCTTCACAGGGAAAAACCAACAGGTATTAAAGGTCTCTCTAATCTAAGTGAGGCAGGCATAACAAGAAGCTATGGGCTGGAGCTGAAGCCAGGCAAATTCCAGGCAAGCAGGCATGCAGCCTGAGGAGCTGCTGTGATTAACCGCTGCAAAGCGAGCACAAAGGAAAACAGCAGATTTACCTTCTCTCTTCTTTAGAAGAAACCTCCAGATAAAAACCCCAGAATGTCCAGCATTCACCTTCCGTAACGCAGACAGGAAAAGTGCATCCGCAGAGTTATGAAACTCCTGCTGTTTCCATGCAATTTCTCCAGGAGCTGGGTGGCTCTTTTCCAGCCCCCTCTGGAGGGGAGGGTCCCCATTCCCCAGGAGCGTGCCCCCCCAGGAGGCATGCCACGGGCCAGACCTGCCTCCTCAGTACATCCCCTTGGCCTTTTGCAGATAACAGAGCCCCTTGGTCCCTGCTCATCTCTAACCAGGAGCGCTCGGAGGCATCTCTCCACCCCACGCCACTGTCTGTGCCCAGGAGCGGCTCGGGGACGTGCCAGCCAGCGAGCCCAGGACTGTGTCTCTTCGCAACTAACCATCGCTGAGGCACGTGCAGTTTGTTCAACCTCCGAGGGAATGCACGACAAACACACACCAGGCTATCTACTCACAAATAGCAAGGTTTCCAACGCATTCATAAATTATCTTTTAAGTTTCATTTTGCAGCTGTGGGTGGGCAATGGCTTTAAGCAAGAGCTTCCATAAGGATATGGTGAAATTCTTGCAGCATTCACAACTATGTTGGCTCTATTATCATTCAGTAATTGCGTTTGGAATTTATTTTCTTCCAACTGGAGAATTCTCTGAGAGAGGCAGGAATAGCTTCTGGAAGATCAGTACGTGGCATCACAGAAACCACCTTAGCTCCTTGACTCCTACAGCTGCTGCTGCGGGGATGTATTGGATCGCTTCTACAGCTCCGCTTTGAGGCAGGAGTAGCTAAAATTCATAATTTGGGACACTCTCTCCTCTCAGACTACCTCGGTGCCAGGAACCTGAGTGTGAGCTGGGTCCTGCAGCCCAGGGACCCCTTGCACTGACTATCGGGAAGGTGCGCTTTTCTGCTCAGCAGAGATCTGCCCGTAATCCCACTTCAACTGATTGTGCCATTCTTCTATAATTTTGTTAGATTAGAATGATAACAGTCATCTTTGTGTTGGCAGAGAACTGAACAAGGTGGTGTCTCCCAAGGCAGGAGCTTTGAAGGGATGAATAGCCAATGAACCACCGCGACATCCCGCAGCACCAGTCAGATGATGTCATCAGGTACGACAGCCCAGAAGTATCACGGCCATCTCAATGAGGCTCGTGCTTTCCCACCAGCAGGAAGCCCAGGCGTCTGCTCTCCAGCCATCTATCATCGTCCTTCCGGCTGCTGAGAAGATACGTGAAAATGTCTGCGACTCTCCTAGGATTTATCAGCTGGTGACATGAACAGCACATGGTCATTTCAGTCAAGCTTGCATATTTTTTCCACTTCTGTTAAAAAAACCTCAACAAACTCACAATGCAATTAGCTGTGGGTGAGAAAATTTGGTTGTCTTAGCAAAGAAATGACATTATATTTTGATTTTGTTATATCAATGTTTAGTTAAATTAAGCTCTGAGGTACAAAACTCTATAAAGCTTAATCGGTGTTTTGGATGCTAAACCTAATTTAAATATATTTATCAATGAAAATACACTATCAATTTCTTTTGGTTTTAATGTTCCTGGCTAATAAAGAGAAAATGAAGCTCTTCATACTACAGTTACATCTGGGTTTGATTTGGCAGTTTATCAGCAGCGACTTTGAACGCTGTAATACAGCGCAGGGGGGGTTAATAGATGCTTTCGAGGTGTTGGAGAAGACTGAGGAGTGGAGGCTGATGGAAGACACCCGGAAAACAGGAAATGCCAAGTCTGCGTGTCATCTGTGTAAGCCACGCCACGTGTGGCCATATGGAAAGCTGGGATAAAGTTATACATGGAGTTAAGAGTGTATAGAACATACATGTTATGGTATATGGCTTATTAACTATAATGAGAATCTTGTAAATGTGTCGGGAAAAGCACTTCAGCTAGAGGGAGAGCACTAATTAAGGGACTCATCACAGGCGTGACCCTGTCCCAGAGAGCAAGGCAGGGAACAGTGTGTGATCCCAGGGAGCTCTGAGCCATACCACCTCGTCCCGTAGGGTGGAAGAACAGGACGAAACAGGGAGGAGGAGGAAGATGGACACAGACACACAGACACACTGCAGGGCACCAGTCTTCAGCAGGGGTAGAGGCAAATCCAGCCTCCGAAAAACTCTCTGGCAGGAGGCAGTGCTGGGGGAAGGAGAAGAGAAAACCACACTGACATCTCTTGGGATACCATCAAAAAAGCACAATTACTTCTCTGTCTTGTAATTTTCAGCCTTTGTTTATTTTTTATCACTTTATAATTCTCTTTTCAAACATAATCTTCTGTTGTTCCTGGTGGCTCCGTACACAGAAGCGTTACCCTCACGGCCCATTGCTCCAGCAGACTTGAGAAGACCATCCGCTCTCCGACAGCCTTTGCCAAGACACCTCGGGAGCAGCTCCCAAGGCCAGCTTGGATGGGAGTTATGTTTTCAGGGATCCAGATCCCACAGAGCTGGTTTTTTACTATTGGCTGGTTTGTGTTGCTTCCACCCTGTCAGTCTGGAAATGCCACGCGTAACGTATGCAAGGACCAGACTGCTGGTCCATAGCTACCCCTGCATTGTCCTCTACTTGTGCCCGACTAATCCACTCTCTGCTGGTGGCATGAACATATCATGACTCCTAAATTGGATAGTCCTCTATTTTCACTATTTACTTCCATCCTTTTCTTAACCCCTAACTTCTGCACACTCCCTTCCCTCACCCTGGTGAACCCTCGCATTTACCCCACCCGTTATCGTTATGTGCTCAAGTCACTGCTGAAAAGCCTCCCCCAGCCTCCCCCAGCCAGCCCCGCGGCTCTGCTGGAGGAACAACCTAATCCCGGTTTACACGTCAGTGCCTTTGCAGCCTCGCACACCAAGTCACGCCTCCCCCAGGTTACATACCAATTTCCCTCGGGACACCGTACCAAATGCTCTTCTGAAGCCTCAGAGAAGATCTACTGCATTTCCTGTGCTCGGACATCAATGAGGTAAAGACATCCGTCCAGTTCCTGCGCCCTGGCACGCGTTAGGCGGAGGCAACAGGATATGCAGTGTGTAAATACACATCTACAATTAAAGAAGGCTCCATGCGGCAGTTTATTGGCATCGTCCTCTTTCATCATCCTCAGACGTGCCTTATAGTATCATTGACAGTAAATTATTTTCCTAGATTATTATAGTCTGTCTGGTGAAATTTGAGGCAGATAACACAATCACTCTGCCAATAAGCAGTCAATGCAGGCACTGTGGGAGGTGTAATAGCTTTTCATGGCAGTTCCTAGAGAATTGATTAGCACTTGGCTCATTAGCTCAATAGCAATCAATGACTCTAAACAGCTTAGATACCATTCTTGCACATCAGAATTGCATAATAAAAATCCTTATGACAGATTTACTTAGTACACATTTGCAGCACCATGTTCCACATAAGAGAGAAGAGATTTAAAGGGCTGAGGTGCTGGTGAGGTAGGTGCAGAGGAGGGAGCATGGGCAGTTCAGCAGGTAACGGGGGGTGCTCAGCACCTTTCACATACAAACCCTTTGCTACTCCAACTCTAATGGGTCCTGCAAGTGCTGGTGCATGCCGCTGCTCCCTGCCATGTTGTATGGCAGGAAAGGTTTGTCCTGCCGTGGAGGAGAACACCCATAGAACGTGCCTTTGGCACAGCTTTCTCCTTGTATGGAGCCAAGAAAACATGACCCAGACATTCGGATAAGTCCTTTTTAAAAAGGCCAATACACTTAAAACAAAATGTTTTAAAATTTGAGTGCTTCATGTTACACACTGTATTTCATGTTACAAACCATCACCATTCACAGAAATTAAACCACGTTCCAAATATTTTTTAAAATCATTAAGCCAAGACACAACAATTTTGAATAACTAAATTTTCACCTCCCCTATGGAAAATTATTCTCTCTAATAAAGAAAACAAGAGGGTGAGATTCAAGAACACTCAAGTCTTGTAGCTCGCTCCCATGGAGAAGCAGTATCGAGTGTCTCACAACAAGGCCAGCAGAGAAGGTCTGAGTGCTTTGGGAGAGGCAGAGATGCACCCACACCTTACCCGTGGAGGCGGTGGGGCACAGCTAGCCAGGGCATAGCCAGCGGACCACAAACCCAGGCTGCAGGCAGCCCTTAAGGCGAAGCTGGGGGAAACCAGCACCTCCCCATGGAATTTAAGGTCAGAGCTCACAGTTCAGTCTAGCTGGCTTTAAAAACCAACAAAACCCCAAGTGGTCAGCAGTCTCTTGGCCTGCATACTCATTCACCGTCAGTAATGAGGCATGGTGGTAAAACTAATTTTAAACTTCTCGGACAGTTGGACTAGATGGTCATTGTAGGTCCCTTCCAACTTAAATATTCTAGTCCATTCCGTTCTATTGCATTCTTGCAGGTGGAGCTGTGCCACCTTCACAGCAGGTTGATTGTGTTTGTCCAGAGAGCGGTGGGCTCAGCAGGAACATGCGAACAACACAGCCTGCTGTCCCCTGGGACAACGGGGCAACACGCACGGCAGCGATCCCTGACCCGAGTGGGGAAATGTTTTCAAAGCAGGGGATGAGCCCAAAGGGTGGTACCAAGAAAGAAGACGAAGCACAAAGGACATCCCCAGGTCCCCACACGGAGAATGGTAAACAGAAGATCTGAAGAACAAAGGTACCAGCATTGCTGGGACAGGTTAGAAGCAAGCTGAACTGTGCCATATTGATTAATTTAAGAAACAAATTATTTAATGAAAGAATGTTATGTATGGCTGGAGTGCAGTTGTACCTTTATACTAAAGGCTTAATGAGAACAGTTCCTATGGGCTTTCACTAATGTTTGTAAGCCGGAACCTGGGAACTAGGCTGCTAATGAACTTCTGAGCTGTAAGCGATAATTGGGCAAGAGATTCAGCAGAAGGAGATGTTGTTGGGAACCATTCAATAGCAAACATGGTACCAAAGGAGTCAGGAAAACTCCTCTGCTAGAGACCAAACCTCAGGTTAATAATTTTCTAAGTGACACCACCCGTCAACCCTCATCAGGTCTTAGAAATCCTGAACTTTCCCCGGACCTTCAGCCCTCTATCTATTAAAACATTAATTACATTAAAAGAAAACATACGGACAAAGACCTTGGTGAAGGAGAGACTCAGATATCTGATGCATCATTCATTTTCCCATTTACATGAAAAAGAGAAAGCAAGAGGAACCGAGTGAATGAGGTTTTGTCTTTTATAGCTGAATTAATACGGCTGTGGCAGTAAGGTCTCGTTGGACTAACTGAGCAGTCTCCCAGCCGTTTGATGAGCCCTTGATAAAGTGCTTGATAAAGGATTGAATTTGTCTGGTGCTGGCTGATTAACTGCCCAGTAAACAGCTGATAGATAAAAAGCAAGCGGCAGCAGAACTTGAGACAACCCAGAAGACAGTACCCATGCAAGCAAAATAGGCAACCTTTTTGTTACCAAAATTTCATCATAATACAATGACATTTTAAGGCTCATCTACTGCAGTTACGACAGATAAAATATTTACTTAAAAAATTGGACAGCAATTCACATATGGTTTCAATTCCCTTGTTCTCTTCCCCCTTAAGAACTTTGAAAATGCCATTATGCAAAATATCAGCCTTATTTGTTTTGAAAAATATTACTGATGTTTTTTGCAAATGTGTTCAATACTGAAAATTAATTTTAAATCATTAAATCATGAGACTGCTAAAATATCAGTGGAATTTCAAGACAGATTGTATAAGGCAAAAATTAAGTTTCCGTAATTGTTAATATACTTAGATGTAAATAACATTTCATTTTGGAGCAATTGCTTTATGAATCTCTAAGTCTTATTTAATTAATCAGTACACTTTGCATCAGTGACAAACCACATATTCAGCACATTTAAAGATGTATATTCTATTATGGGAGCATTAAGTGTAGCTTTATCAGGGATTTAATAAATAACAGCAATATTCTAATATGAAAAACTCATAAAGAGCTGAGCTCAAGGGGGCATAGATTGTGACACAAAGGCATTTTTAAATCAGAGCACACATATTTCTTAGTCTTAGAAGACAAGTAGTAGTGCCTACTTTGACTTTTTAAAGCCAAAAAATGCATTGTTTTTCATAACCCAAGGTGGAACAGAATGAGCTCCAGGAGGGCTCTCTTGGAGAAGGTACAAGAACTGGAACTGGTGTCATGTTTTGATGTTCTTCTTCCATACCTCCATGGAGAGCAATCCCTGGCACTCTACCTATGTCCCAAAAGCAATAAAACAGCAAAAGTGGCTAAAAAATGCGGACTGAGAAGACTGGAAGCAGATTAGTGTAGTAGCAAGACCTCTTTTTGCAAATGAGGAAATGTATCACGGAAACAGATTTGCACGAAATCAAAGCAAGCCAACAAGTCAATAGACAAGAGGGGCATTGCTTACAGTGGGGACAGCAGTGTCAGGATCAATTATGTCTCTCTCATTTAGATGCTTTTGAACAGCTCAGATTCTCAGCATGGGGCAACCTCAAAAAGAAAACCATGAATGCATATTCATCTTGCTCGTGGCTGTCATTCACCTCAAAAAAAAACCGGTGACAGAGTCAAGAGCACGTAGCTGTGCAGGACACCCCACGCTGTACAAACGCAAGGAGAGGCAGCCCATCCAGCCGCGTGCTTCTCATCCCAGGAAACAGAGGGCAATACCTAACCCATAGTATCTCTGAACTGCAAGCAGTTTGGGCTCCTCGCTTCTACTGTCCCAGTTTTAAACACAGCGAGACACTCAGCAACGCACTGACGGCATTTCGGATCACTCCAGCTGTGACAGACAACACGACACACAGCGTGTTCACAGGACACCAAACCCCACCCCTGCACGGGCTCTCACCGGGGTCCCGTTCCCTGCTACCCGAACAGCGCATAATTACAAAATCTCGTGTCTTGGAAACAAAAGGCAACGCCGTTTTACGGGAGGGAATTGAGTTCAACTTGGGATTTCTCGGCCATTGGTACTGGGTATGACCACCATCAGGTCACCCAGCAAATCTGTAATGACCTAGATCCAAAATGGGCACTAAATTTAATTTCTGGAAAATTACCCAGGGCACACAGTGTGGAATACTCACAGGCTTTATGCTAGCTGCAAAAACCCAACAACTCCATACCGGGCCGTGGCTTGCTAAGGCTGTCCACTGCAGAGGAAACTTTGAATGAACAAACAAAACACCCATCCCTTCCATCACTGCTCCATACGGCACAGACATCTGGATCTGGAAAAGAAGATTATGTATTTTAATCAGCACTGATCAGTTGTAGCTGCTGATTTTTATAAATGACATTAAAATAAGAGAATGTCTCAGCAATAAAGTCATATTATGACTAGTCATCGGTTTGACTGCTGTCTCATAAAATAATGCATGAATCACAAAAAGCATATAAAATGAACCCTTTAAAAGACTAGAAATATTTTTTTAAGTTCTGAAAATGTCTAGAATAGAATTTCAGACCTTAGAAATGCCTCAGCTGGTTATAGCCCCCTTGCACCCTTGGAGGTCTCCTGTGAAGCAGGAAAAAAGAGATATATTTGGTTTCCTTCGATCTACCAAACAGATGCTAGGACACCAAACTGCACTACTGATGAGCCCCCCCCTGGGCACCGCACTGCCGGGATCCTCAGGTCGCCTACCCCGAAGGTGGAAGCAGCAGCCCCAAACGTATGCCAAAAAATACCCTTGAAAACTCCCCCGAGCTCCACCTGTAGCTACACCCCAGCGGGTGCTGGCGTGGGTGACGTCTCCCGGGGTGCAGGCTGCTGGCAGCACTCAGCAATACCAGCAACACCCCTCCCCTGGAGCCGGGCTCTCGGCAATGCCGTGCACGGGAGGAAGGCGCACGGGGGTGGTTATCTCTGCCTGGACACCCGAATGGCGTGTTTACAGGATACGTAGATGTGTTATGTATATATTCAGATCCACCTCGCAGGTCTGAGTAGAAAATTGTCGATTCCATCTGGCTCCCATCTGTGCCTTCAAGGCAGCATTAAACACTCAGCACGAACTGGCCTTTTCTTTTACTCACTGGCTGAGCAGACGTGTTTTCTAGTGCTGTTAAATAATCCCTGCTTAACCCTAGTTTGGATGCAGTGAAGCGTGGCCAGTTGTTCAAAGTCCTTTCTCCAAATTCGGGACACACTCTCCAAGCGGGAGAGAAAATAACTCGGACCCGCAGGACAGCCGTGCTGTGGAGAGGTGCAGGTGCAATCACACCAAACTCAGGGCTGGAGAAAGCCAAACGGTACAATTATCAGGCAAGATTTTTATTGCTGCTGGTTTTGCTTTCAAATTTTAAAGTTCCTAGCCTGAAAGCTGCGGTTTGCTGTCAGCACTTTGCGGTTAAAAATATCAACATTTTCAATGAATACTACGAGCATGCGACAAACTGCTAATAATACGGTTCCTCCTGCTCAGTGCAGGCGTGTCCGCAGTCGGCAGGGCTCCGAGCGGCTTTTCCAGGGGTCTAGATCTGAATCTGTGAGTTTAGTCCATTCTGTGCCAGTTGTTGTCGTGAAAAATTGCCTTTCTCCGGCTGGCAGAGAGACTCAGCGCTCGTGCCCCTCCTCTTAGGCAAAAGACAAAGAAAACGTTAACCACCTCGGATTAGCTGCATTTTAGCACCGTTGGCATTTTCCGTGCCTTTTGGCTAGGTGAGGGAGCAGACACTGGCAGATTGAAGGTTATAATCCTACGGCCATAAAATATTCCAAGAGAGGAGAGACATTTTTGGCACCGGCTGCTGTTACGCTGTTAACAAAAGGTCAGCGAAGCACGGCAGGGCAGCGGAGCCTGGCACGGCAGGGCAGGTACCGCTGGCACGGCTCACCGGTGGCTGTGCCACGGGCGGCTGACGAGCCTTGCGGGTGAAAGCACCACGGTGCAGGAGAGGTGCAGTTACACGCAGTTATGGGGACGCCTTACGAACTGCCGTGAATTGAACGAAATCTCATCGCTGCTAAAGCCTTCAAAAAGGAGAGGGAAGAAACTTTCCAACAAAATACAGCAATAGAAATATAAAGCTTGCTCAAAACAAACTCTGACTGCTATTTTTCTTACACACAGCACACCTTCAGATTAATCGGCCAAGTGAGTTCCTCCAGAGCCCCCTGCACAAAGCGCACCGAGATGGGCTCGGATCCGCTCATCTTTGGCCACGCTACTGCTTGTAGGTACAACCCTGTGTGTCCCCTGGTGTCAGGAGCTTTGCTAGGTGATGAGCAAGATGCAGCTGCAGTGAGAGTGCTCCACGTCTTGGCTGAAAGCTTCGGGGAACGTGAAGATGCCTGGCACGGCAAGCACAGACACAGAGCACGCGTGGGGTGGTAGTTCCCTGCGCTAACAGAAAATGCTGTTCATTTACAGGTTTAAATGTGTCAACACTAGACTATTGCAAGTGACTTTGTATTTTTTGCTAATAAAAAATGGTTTGCGCTGACCCAAGTGAAAGCATGTTGACATAATCACTGCCCCGAAATTTCCCCCCATCACCTGGCTCTGCAGCGCCGAGCCGTTCCCTGGCATTTCCCCGGAGAGCGGGGACGAGGCAGAGCCGGTGGGTGAGCACGACCGCTCACCGCTGCATCCAGCCCAACCACAGGGCTCTTCACTGGGGTCGGTTCTCCTTTCGTGGTTTCATCTCCACACGGGTTGCCTCTCGTTCTGCGTTTTTGTACGTACTAAGGGTTTTTCTACCACTGCAAAGCTGTTCCCCATGCAGTTACTGGTAGACTGCGAGCCAGGTACATAACAAATATCCCTCAGACAAACTAGGTAGGTCAATCTTTATAAGTGTCTCCTTTGAAGATAACTTCGGGGGATATCATTTTTATGAACCCTGTCCAATTTATCAACAGTGCTTTTAAGGAGGAGAGGCACCTTCTGCTAGAGCAGCCGATGCAAGCCCTAGTGCACATCTCCACAACGCGTGCTGTTACAGCTGCGACGGCAGCGGGGAGAAAAGCTTGCAGGGGGAGGTAGTACGTTTTGTTAGGCTGAATGATGTAGCTGGAAAAATCAGGAAAGCTTTTGGATATACCAACCTTGTTTCACGTCTCTGTAACAGATTTGAGACTAATAAAAGATACTACCTTTCCCTACAAACCTTTTATAGCCTTATATCATCACAGCTGCAGCAGCAAATTACAACTACTGATGTGGTAGTCAAAGAAAATCATTACCTCCGTGGTATCGTTCAGTATTTATTTATACACCAAGCATTATCCCTCTTAACCACTGTTCGTGCAGGACACGCAAAGCCCTGTTCTACCATCACGCCTCCTAGGCTGCAAAACCAAAATATGTATTTGTGCGCTGGGAATCATACACCCTAGATTCACAAACTACACCAGGGGAGACCCTGAAAACCTCTGTGTACAGGTCAGTAGGAGTCTTTCCAAAATGTTACCCGCAGCTTGTCAGCCTCACTCACATCCCTTCTTCCCGTATGTACAGCCCTGCAGTTTCCCATTGATACACCGCTGATCATTGGAACTAGACCAGTTATCAAGGAACCGAAACCTTCTCTTCCCTGGAGGATGATTAAAAGAATAATTTTGTTCTCAGCAGATATAAACTCTTTCTCTTTTGGCCTCACCCTGCGGAGATCTGTGCCCGAAATGATTGCTGAATTCACTGGGTATGAGCAATGTTCAGCATCATCGACGCAATGAGAGTTTTGTCAGTGACTCCTGTATCGATGCTGATCTCTCTTGTACACAATGCATACCTACAAAAGTTACAAATAATAGCTCTAGTCTTTCAATCTCTACATAGTTTAGTGCATCAGTACACAGCCTGTATCAAATCATCTCTACTGTAGCGAAGAATCCCTGTTTTCCAGATGGACTATCAGCCCCCAAGTTTTGCAGAGCTATTTCCAGATTTTTTTTTCCAGGCTGCAGCTATCAGTAGTACCATGTAACATTGTTCTTTTATTTCCTGTTTCTTTGGTTGCACAAAGCTTACCATTTATTTTGGTCTGCCTTGCAGCCAGCCCTATGTATCTTCTTTTCATTCTTTAGGATTCCTCACTGCTTTACTGCAGAGGCTTTTTTTCACAGAAGTTATGAGTTATTCTGCATTGTTCATCTCCCATGGAGGAAAACTCTACTCCAAAGCTCAGTCCCGATGATGTGTAGCCTGTGTTGCTAAAACAAACAAAAATCTTACAAAGAACACCATAAATACTCTAGAATTTGACCAAGAAAAAGAATAACACGTTTGAAAAACTGACTTTTCTATTGTGACTTAAAGGCTCTACCCACTCCCCCTCATATAAATAATAGGCATGGGAAGCGCTGAAAAGCCCCATCGTTCCCAACACAGCAGCATCGCAGCCAGCTAGGAAAAACAATGAAATTCCAAAAAAAGCAAATCTGGCCTCCTTTTTAATTCCTGTACAGAAAATGCAAAACAATTATTGCTGCTCCTCTGAGCAACAGTGCCTTGTATCACGAGGTAAGTTTGGCAGCTCCTCACTGCAATTGCTTGGAAAGTTTTCTTCTTTTAAAGCACGAACAGCTCCAGCCAAGATGACTTCTCTCCTGAGCAGTAATTGTACTGCAGGGAAACTATTTGCAAACAAATGCCCTAGAAAATGCACTCTCCAGGTGATGAATATGAGACTTAGAAAGTTGTGTCATGGCCACAGAGAGACGACATGGTCACCTTTATATCCTCCTCCTATGGTATGGGTAACTGTATCTTACCTTCCTTGAGTTCACCATGTTCCCGAGCTCCTGAGACTACACTTGTCAGTTTGTAATGAAGAGGAAAAAATGCAAACCCCATTAGTTTCAAACATGCCACCTTGAATTAGAAATTTGTCCAAAAATGTTGTTGGAGCAAGTCCAGAGGAGGCCACGGAGATGATGCGAGGGCTGGAGCACCTCTGCTATGGAGACCTCAGGCTGAGAGAGTTGGGGTTGTTCAGCCTGGAGAAGAGAAGGCTGCGGGGAGACCTTAGAGCCCCTTCCAGTCCCTGCAGGGGCTCCAGGAAAGCTGGAGAGGGGCTGGTGCCAAGGGCAGGGAGTGACAGGCCAAGGGGAATGGCCTGAAGCTGCAGGAGGGGAGATGGAGATGGGATGTGAGGCAGAAATCCTTCCTGGTGAGGGTGCTGAGGCCCTGGCACAGGGTGCCCAGAGAAGCTGTGGCTGCCCCTGGCTCCCTGGCAGTGTTCAAGGCCAGGTTGGATGGGGCTTTGGGCAAGCTGGGCTAGTGGAGGGGGTCCCTGCCCATGGCATTTCATAGAACCAGGCTGGGGTTCTATGAAATGTCCTCATCCAGAGTAGTCTAAGTTCTGCTTGCTCAGTGTAAATTACAGAAACTCTCTGTGCATCCCCCCGTCCTTCTGTTCAGTGAAGGCACAAGTAAAAAGTGAAGGAACATCTTGAAAATTTTGCAGGCAACAAGATGATACGTTCATAGAACTCTTTTAGAAAGTCAGCTCTGATCTGTCCTCACATTCACCGAGGATGCTCAATCCATGGTTCAATCATCTTCCCAGAGCGCTCATGGAGGTTTCATCCTCACCCTTCTCATGGCCCCTGCTCAGAGGACGTTAGCAGCTGATCTTGAAAAATATCTTATCTCAGCACCAGCACCACCACAGTCCTTGGTCCGGATTCACACAATCCAAATCAGCTTCACAAGACAGTTGAGCTCTGGACTGAGAAATCGGAGTGACACCTCCTGGAAACTCCCACGTCACCAGGAACTAACAGCACTTTCCTGCAGTCCTGTCCCCAGCAAAGCACGGGCAAAACTCCCACTGCCCAGCGCTTGGTACTCCATGAAACCCCCTGCTCCATCCCTCACAGCATCCAAAAAACAGCGGCACCAGCTGGGGACTGGGGCACCACGGATGCTCATCCCAACTCATGCTTTCAATTGGTATATTTTTAATTTGCCATGAACACCTTACATGCAGAAATAGTAACAATAAGACCAACCAAACACCTTCTTGGACAGCGAGCGCATCCAAGCTGGCCATAGCTAGCCAAAGGCAGTGCTGTCTTACATTCATTTATTCCGCCCGCTGCCTCGCCAGCCTGGCTGTCCGTACCCCTTCCCGTGACGGGCCAGAGTGCTCAGGCAACGCAGGAGAAAAGGGACTATTTCTGTGCAACCTGTCACTTCTTTACCACCCGATTGTGCCTCAATATACGCTGTCTGTGTCTATAGGGCTTTTAGTCCCTTAGCCTTCCCTTGGATCTCTGCAGTCGGAAAGATTGCCCCAGAACTGATGCAAGCAAAGGAGTGGGGCCTCAGGCTGTTGAATCTCTGGGATTAGAAAAAAGAAGAATGAAATGACTGTCACAGATGTAACAGTAATGAATAATGAGACAAGCGTGTGATAAACTGACCCGGGTAATGCCATTCAGATCAGCAGCCACACAAGACATATTGCTGATCCTATTACAGTCAGAATACCTGTGACAAGGAAAAGCACCTATCTTTTAAACAGGGTGCTTAATTGAAAGAGAAAACGAGACGCCTCAGACAAGCAACTCAATGACAGAGACGAAGCCGTGCTGAAAGAAAGAAGAGTGCCCCAACGTGAGCTGAGTTGTGAGCGGTACCCTGGAGGTGATGCTCATTCTCCAAAGCTTTGAACGCACTGCCAGCGCTCCCCCACCACAGCGAAGGGCTTGCAAGCCGGGCGCGCAGGAGGGGTTTCAGCTGGTGTTAAAGCAATGCACGGCTGCCCCCCGGCCAAAGGTGCCGAAGTGCTTTGCCTCCGATCTGCAGGCAGGAGCACCACGCCTGCGCAGGGTGAGGATGCTCGGCCGGAGTGACGCCGTGCTGGAGCGAGCAGCCGGCCAGCAGTGCTGATGCCTCCCTGCCACTTTTATCCGGGCTTAGGCAGGCACTTTCAGCAGAGCTTTACCTGGAAGAGATGCTGCAGCTCTGCTGCCGTGTCCCCTTATCGCTGAAACCAAACTAGCCCGTTGCACTCCGTGAAAGTCTCTCCTCTGCCTTGGCGTGCTCGGATCATCCTTAAGAGCTGCCGATGAGTTTGCGCTGCTGTGTTGGGTGTGCGTGGCAAGGTTTTGGTAGTGGGGGGGCTACAGGGGTGGCTTCTGTGAGAAGCTGCTAGAAGCTTCCCCTGTGTCTGATAGAGCCAATGCCAGCCGGCTCCAAGACGGGCCCGCCGCTGGCCAAGGCCAAGCCAATCAGCGCCTCTGTGATAACATATTTAAGAAGAAGAAAAACACTTAGAGAGAGAGAGCTTTTGCAGCCGGAGAGAGGAGTGAGAAGATGTAAGAAACTCTGCAGACACCAAGGTCAGTGCAGATGGAGGGGCAGGAGGAGCTCCAGGCGCCGGAGCAGAGATCCCCCTGCAGCCCGTGGTGAAGGCCATGGTGAAGCAGGCTGTCCCCCTGCAGCCCATGGAGGAAGGATGAGGGGGTGTAGAGATTCCACCTGCAGCCCGTGGAGGACCCCACACCAGAGCAGGTGGAGGCACCTGAAGGAAGCTGCGGCCCGTGGGAAGCCCACGCTGGAGCAAGCTCCTGGCCAGACCGGTGGACCCGTGAAGAGGGGAGCCCACGCCAGGGCAGGTTTGCTGGCAGGACTTGTGACCCCGTGGGGGACCCCACGCTGGAGCAGTTTGCTCCTGAAGGTCTGCACCCCGTGAGAGGGACTCCATGCTGGAGCAGGGGAACGATGAGAGGAGTCCTCCCCGAGGAGGAAGGAGCGGCAGAAACACCGTGTGATGAACTGACCGTAACCCCCATTCCCCGTCCCCCTGTGCCGCTGAGGGGGGAAGGTTGAAGCCGGGAGTGAAGTTGAGCCCGGGAAGATGGGAGGGGTGGGGGGAGGTGTTTTAAGAGTTGATTTTATTTTCTCATTCCTCTACTCTGTTTTGCCTAGTAATAAATCAGATGAATTCCCTCTCTAAGTTCGGTCTGTTTTGCTCGTGACAATAACTAGTGAGTGATCTCTCCCTGTCCTTATCTCGACCTACAAGCATTTCGTTATGCCTTTTCTCCCCTGTTTAGTGAATGAGGGGAGTGAGAGAGCGGCTCTGGTGGGCACCTGGCCTCCAGCCAGGCTCAACCCACCCCAGCTGCTGTACTCTTCTGCCTCAGAGTTTCTGCCTAATAAAAAAGTTGGCAAGAACGAGCTCACTAATGGTTTTCCCGTGCTGCATTAGGAAGCCCTGATGGAAGCAGTGCCATGGGGCTTTCAAAGCCGTCGTGCTAAAACCAGCGACAGATGTGGGAAAAGGTTGCTCTGTCAAAGCCCGTCAGTCCCAGCTTCACAGACCACGCTGTCCTGTTTGGTCTGTACGTAGAGCTCCGAGTGAAGTGCGTGTTAGGGCTCTTTCCTGAGGGGTCTAATTTAAAAGCTTTACCTAGCCTGCTGTAGTTACAAAGATAAAATTATTTAGACATATGTAAATAAAACTCCCCTGGGGAGCGAGATGAGAAATGTCCCCATTCCTGACATTAGCATGTGCATGGCAATGGGCTGGGAGTGACAAATTAACCACTGCCAGGCATTCCAGCTGGGCAAGGAGAGAGGAACTCTGCGTGGCAGCAGGAGTTCTCACCGCAGGCGCAGCGGAGAGGGCAGAGGGCTGAGAACTGAGCCCAGGGAGGGAGGGCAGGGTTCGATGTGAACCCTTACCTGAACGGCTGATGGTGTAAATGGTCTGTGCCGGTGCTTTTACAATGGAAAAAGTTTTCAAAAAGGGTTTGAAACCGCCCTGATTTTATGAATTCACAGTCAATATTAGCTGCAAGGTGTATTTTGCTTTTCAGCGTGTGGTATGGAGGAAGGTCAGTCATGAGTTTCAGCTTACTCTGCACCACAGAAATGTAACGTTTCCGTGTTCATGGCTTTATATCGAGGTTTTCATTTGCTTTTGACTTGAATGATTTTGACATTTTGGAACTTTAATAGAACTTATTTCTACATATTTAAATATTTGTGCCTTTAAATTAGCCATAACCCAAGGGGAAAAAATATTTAATTACAAAAACAAATATAGCAAGGGAAAGAGTTCAGCAGAGGCAGACTAGGGTCCTCCTAACAATTAGAAAGTGTGATTTATTAATGCACATTACAGTGTGAACGTGGGTGTTAGTCGGTGTGATTAGTGACTGCGTGCTAAGATCCCTACTCCAGTTAACCCAAGACTGAGCCAGCCAAACAAACAAGCTTTTTTTGGATACCGTATTTGTTCTTTGAACACTTTAAAACCCCAGAAGAACGTCTGACGTGACAATAGGGCAGCAGCTTGGCTTGCCTGTTCCTGATGTGCCATGGGCAAGTCGTAGGGGTGCAGCTGATGGGCTAAGACCCTAACGCGCTCCTGGGCGCCGGGAGAGGCACCGGCACCGACGCACACCCCGCAGACCTGCCCCCAGGCCAGCTCCCACCCACTGCCTGCGTGGGCCATGGAAAGAGGCCTTTGAGCCCACCCCTGGCTTTCTGCACCACCGCCACCGCCGGCTGCCACCGCCCTGCGTGCAGGATCAGCGATGCCCTTTACAGCCAGGCACGTGCATGCGCACAACAGGATTTGGAAATATTTGCAGAAATTGTCAGTTACAGAAATAAAGATCCCTTTGGGGTTGTTCTAAACCAGATATGGACAGCCCGTTAATTCGCGGCGTAATGAACTGCTAGATAAAATCTTCATTGAAACTCCCTATTCATTGTTTTACGCTGAACTGAGTACGACCAACTGTGCTTACCTCGAGACGGTGACTGCAGCTGGGTCTGACACCTTCCCCGAGTTCACATCACCGCTCTTCCAGCACAGGAGGACTCCTGGATTGTCTCTCTGAGGCCAAATCTTACCCTGGATCAGAAACATATGTTAATTAGATTATAAATATGTAGACTCTAAGGTAAGGGGCATCTGTAACTCATTTTTCTGTCCAGGTACAGACAGGTCAGTGTTCATCCAGTTACATTTCACTGAGACCGTTAACTTCTCTCACCGCAGCACAGCTCCCGATGGATGTCACGCTCATTCTGAACTTGAAGGCATCTGGAGAAGAAGCATCCAGCTGTTCCCTTGGCAGGCACATCCAAGTTCAGCCACACTTGCTGCTAAAGCAGGTCTTATTTGCAGATTGAATTTGTCAGCTTTCCCACTAAACCACTGGTTCCTCTCTGCCTTTCCCTGCCAGAACGGAGCACTGTCTTACAGACGAGATCATCAAGACCTTCTTCCCACAAAGGTCCCTGTGGGGTACATTCAAGCCATCTCAGTCATCGCCTTAATAAATTACCAGAGTGAGTTCCTTACTGTGCTCCTTTTAGGCACGCTCTTCTGACTCCAAAGCATTTTTGGGGCTATGCACCGCACCTTCTCCTTCCCCTCCGAGCAGGTGGACGTTAAACCCACACGGGGCTGGTCTCGTGCAAAGGGGGCCGAAGGAGGGGAACTGCTGCCCCACTGCCCATAATTTCCAAGCAATGGCTGCGTTTCCCATAGCATCAAACACACAGTTTGTCCCCCAAACCAAGACACAGCCGCCCCTCCTGGAAACCCAGCCTACGTGTCCTGCTCCAGAGAGGCTTCACGTGCGTACGCACACCCGCACTTTCTCTGGACGGACCCAGCCATGGTCCATGTTGCTCTGTCTTACTGACTCCTATTCAGCATTAGCTCAGTGTTAGCCACCACATTTTGGTAGATTTTCTATTCATTTTAATCAACAGTAATACCCTTCAAAATGATTGATTCAAATGCTGGAGAGGCCCTGCAGAGTCTCAGTGCAAACATTTCTACACAGAGATGATTTCTAACATGCACTTATTCCCTTTCATTGCTCTTAATCCATTTAACTTCTGCTTTCATAACTTCTTGCTCAATACATCGGAGGATTTTACGTTAAAGTTAAGGCTTTTGAAAAGTCTCTGTGCATTACACAGGTCACTGGTGTTCTTCATCTTTACAAACTTCTGTAATATCTGCAGCTGTGATACTATTTTCTTGCACAAGGAAAAGTTAAAAACTGTATGAACATTTCGGGACCTGAATCTGAGTCAAGTGCTGCTTTGCTTTACAATCTCTACATATGATGCATAACAACAGAAATTGAAACTTTTGGAGTTTGTCAGAAGTTATCACAACTTTATTTCCTTACTTATTTATTTTTTTGTTTCTTTGGGTTTTAACCCTCATTTTTTCCGCCATTTTAATTCTTTGGCTGTTTTAAAGAAATGACCTCATTAAAGAATTTACGGCCTTGGGAACAATGAACATGAATTACCCAGGAAGCTGAGTGCAAGCACAGCAGATATCCCAAACCCAGTGCTGGCAATGGCCAGGCAGCGCCCGTAGCCCAGCTCCGCAGCACAAAGTCACTCCAGCCCGAGGCTCACGGTCCACCAGGACTTGCCCCATCCCCGAGCTGGCGTTATTTCTCTGCTCACCCAAGGCTCCACTGCTCTCAGACACGAGGCGACTGATGCCCCCCGGTCCTGCCCCGGGAGCCGGCCGGGCAGCGTCTGCCTGCGATGCCCAAATCCCGGCACGCATCTCAGCTGCCAGGGCTCGCCCGGTCCGCACTGAGCAGGCAGATGGAGGAACAGCTTGGGGTTAACCACCATCCAAGGGAGCAGGGGGTATCCTGGCTGTCATTTGGAAAAAACAGTAGGCAAATGATTTTCAGGAAGAAATGTGATTTTCAAGTCAATGAGCCATTTAATCTGCAAAGCCCTCTGATACAGTATTATCTCCGTGGGGAAATGGAGGTTCAGATAAGTTAAGTGGTTGCTCGAAAGGTCATGCGATAAGTAACTGTAAAACTAGGATTAAGCTCTGTGTTTCCCGCTAGCTGGTGCTTCGGCACTGGAAAATGTCACCTCGGAGGGGAAGTTTCAATGAAGTGCGCACACGGCTATATCGCTTCCGCGCTGAGACACTGAGCTGTCGCGCTCTGGTTGCTGCCTCACGTCCCCGGCACTCCAGCTGCGGGGCCGCGGCCAGCAGGACTCTGGAGAAAAGCCTGGTCTGCATCCTGCATAGATGCCAAGGAGAAAACTCCCGTCTTGGTTATTTTACACCTTCCAGAGTCTTGGAATAAGTCTTGGAGAAAAAGGATAAAGACAAAAAGGGACTCCCTGGTCATCATCTCCAGCAACACGTCTTACAGGCAGCAGATACGGAGTCCTGAGAAAGACAAAGCACCTCCTGCCCCCCAGAGGAAGAGTCCCACAGATCTCCTGGAGGAGCTGACACCTTCTCGCACAAGAAGCCTCAAAGCTCCCTGCACACGCCCAGGGCTCTGGGAAGAAGATGCCCAGACCGTGCATGGAGGTAAACGTGACACGGAGGAAGGCAAAGCGCTCCCTCCAGGCATCTCCTCCATTCAAGGACCAGCTGAAGCCGGAAGCATGTGTGTGTGTGTGAAACCACTTTTGAGGCAAGAACGATTGTTTCTGTCAACACTAGAAACACTAACACAGCCTCACGCGCTGTGCCTAGCTGATGCCAGTCTTTGAGGCTTCAGAGGAAGGGAAAATAATCCAATAAACAAGAAACCCGGCACAGCTCACAGACTCATACATGTTCCCCTCTCGAGCTGGCCAGTGGAACAGAGGCACTGCATTTCACACCCATACTCACACTACGTCTTGCAGACACATTGAAAGCCTCTGGCTGCCCGATGAGGTAGAGGCGGAACCTGGCATGTAAGAGGCTATCTTTGCTACCCAGTTTCTTGAGATTTCATATTTGCACCCCTGCCAGAGAATTGGCGCAGTGCATTGCAAGCCAGGGATCATGACCTTCCTCTTTTGGTTTGCAATGGATTTCAAAGATGATCTCAAAACGTTAGAAAAAGCAGCAACGGTCAAAAGCAAGCGATTAAGTGCTGAATTAATCTGAAGCCAAGAAATACAGCTCATTCCCTGCCTTGGAGGAACCGAGATGCTGCATCTCCAAGGACAACGTGCAAACAGGCTAGTCAGAGGGAATGACAGGCTCAAAACATTTGAGATGCACTGCAAATCTGCGCTTTGACAGCACGGGAGCTGGCATCTCAGCGGCACGGTGCCCCAGAGCCAAACTGCTCGAGGGCTCGGTCCTCCCCTGCGCAAGGAAGCCATACTGCTCCGGGACACAAACTGCTCCAGCAGCACCTCTGCCCGGAGCCCCTCTCCGAGTGCGGGGGGACCCTCCAGCGTGGGGCAAATCCATCCTTCCAGGGTGGGAGGGGGCGGCCCCGCGTGGGGGCTGTTCTGAAAGAGGAGCAGGAACTCTTACCCTGTGCACCCATTTTAAACAGCTCTGAAACCGTCTTGCTAGTGTCTTGCCTGGTTGATGCATGTGGAAGTGATCCCGGTGACACGGCCACATTAGCATTTAGTGTCAAGCTAATTACTGACAAGCCTTTCATATTCATAGGTGTATTTTACAGACGCCCGCTGTGTGATGAGACAAGAAAGCAGAAGACATGAGCTGGAGGGAAGTGAAGGGAATGTGTGTGATCAAACACATAAGCAAAAAAATTAAATATCAAAAGTTGTTATGTTTCTTCTTCCTGTTTTGTAAGCCAGGGTTTGAGGTTGGGGGTTTTTTTGATCATTTTAAAAAATGGAATTTTCAAATAAACAGTTCTGATGCATGTTTCATACACAGCCTTGCAGGGGGAGAGGGAGGAGAATTATTTTAAATGAGGAAATTTGCCTAAAAACCCTTGTGCCGCATAGAAATGTTATGCTACATACTGGCATACTTTTCTGTTTTGTTTTACTTGAGATAGCCTTAATTTTAACTGAAAGTGTAGTGATCCTCCTACATGTACCAGTATTGCACTCTGAAGGGAGATGATAATGTATTGCAGAAATATCGTTTTCTACGATATGTCTTTTGTCAGTGACATAAATGAGAAATAATATTTGTGAGTTTTTGCAGCCAGCATAATTACAGCTCTTCACAGTATCTTTTTGACTGAAGAACAATTAAACTGTGGGGTGGGAGCTCCGAGTGGCATTACCCCAGATCTCAGAAGCTGCCCCCGCGAGAGGACCCCAGCCTTGCAGAGCCCCCGCGCTCAGCAGAGAGCAGCAGGGGCAGCCCCGTCCCCCCCTTCCCACGTCCCCCTCCGTGCGCTGCCCCGGCACGTCCCCGCCGGGGCTCGATCAGCCCCGATCCCACAGCAAAGGGGCCAAAACTGGAAGCACATGCAAGATCCAACACCTTCCCCCTGCAGGCAACCGCCGTGTGCAGGTCGTTGTCAACAAGTTATTAATACGGGAGCTAAACAGTATCATAAAATGTCCAGAATAAAGCATTCTGAATGGCCTGGATGCACTTTAATATGGAAAGCTAATATCTTGTAATCTTTAAGTTACTGCTGTAATTGCTCCCAGTCTCAATTGGCTACCGGTAATTATCCTTGCCTTCTCTTAAGCGCTTTGGCTTCCACAAGGTCAGTGCTTTTCCGTATCAGCGATAAGACAGGGTTTTGCACTGCAGCCCTCTTAATCAAGTGGTTACACTTTGCAACCGAAAATATGGCTCTAAGCTCGGTCTGAACCTGGACGCAGGTCCTCTGCAGCATGGCTGTGTGAGCTGCGGCGCTGAGCTGGCCAAAACCTCGCTGTATTGCAGGGAAACGGGGAGCTGCATTTGGAAATTTCCAGGATTCTGGCTTCGGGCTGCTCCAGCAATTAAAGAAGCTTCTAACATACTGTCCCCAGTGTTTCTTCTTTCTGTCTTTAACACCTTTCTGGTACATTTTAATTCATGCACGGGCCAGGTAAATCGAAGCCTGTGATCCGCTGGAGCAGTGCACGCAAGCAGCGCCCCTGCAAAGCGAGGGCAAGGGAAGGGTGCTGGGGCAGGCGTGCTGCTCCTGGCACCGCTGTGAGCGATGCAGCCTGTCCCAGCGAACCCCATGACAGACTCTGCCAGCAAAAACCATCTACCTTTTTGTTACTTACCGTGCGTCAGAGCCACAGAAACACCGAGACGGTGGTTTGTCGCTCCCCAAAAGGCGTTACGGTGCTGAGGCTGCAGACCTCGGCCGGGCAGCGATGCTGGCCGTGCTGGGGGAACGCTCCCACCAGACAGACGTCTGAACAGCCGTCACCAAAACGACAGGACAGCTTACCTCGTCGGCAGGGTGGGGTAACAGAGGAGAGCTGCTGTGCTCCCCAAAAACCCGGAGTGCACAAATGAAGAACGCTCTCAGCTGCAAAACTGGAAGGTCAGTTCGTATCAGAGAATCGGAACTGCGGTTTGTCCTCCCCACCTGAAATCCAAGGAAAGGAGAGGTAAACGAGGGCCCCGCTGCAGCACTGCCAGCCCGGCAACACCAGGACCTTCGCCGGAGCAGACCCGCACCCCCGGCGATGGCTGGGTGCAGCCCACGTCCCCGTGCTCGCCGTGCTGCCTCTGCCCCATCTCCTGCTTTGGGGGGGACCCCGGCAGCTGCCGTCTGGCAGGAGGGGTCTGTAACGTCACGTAAGCACTTGGGGGTGGGAACCAGCACAGGAACCACCTGCATGGTGGAGAAACCCTTCAGACCCTTTAAGCCCTGTCAGCGCTCCTGCTCTTATCCAAGTGCAATGTACAGAATATCGCTCTTTAAACTGCAAATCACGTAAAATCATGTAACGTCAATCTTTGCAGCGTGGCCTGTGTAGGGAAGGACAGTGACGTACTCAAGGTCCCTTGAGCTCTCCCTCGAGACATGAAGCCACGCACAAGGCAGCCTCCCCTGTGCTGCAAGATCCTGAAAGGAAGCGTGGGAAAAACCTCAAAAGCAAAGCTGTCGCCAGATCTCTTGGAGACCAAGAGCACAGCTTTGCTCAGGACGTCGCTGCCAGGGGGTCAAGTTACTGCCTTACCCGGGCAATTGGATTCCCATGTGCAAAGTGACGGAAAAAGAGCTGGAAAAGGAATAGAAGCAGTACTTACACTAGTAAAACTTATCAGACATAATTCAAAACACTAAAACAAAAAATTCACAAATTACGGTGGTCTTCATGGAGAGAAAGTGAACATAATTCCTTAAATAAATCTATATAATGAACAAAAGTCGTAAAGACTAAAATAGGAAAGTAGAACAACATATCTGCAGAGCCAAGGAATTCTCAGTGTAATTTAGAATAAAACCTCAGAAATTACACTCTAAAACCTCATTAATGTAATAAAGAATAAACAAAAAATATTGCATTAGACATTACGTTGTTTGAATCAGTTCTGAAGTGCTCAGAACAGTGCAAATCTCTTCTGCTGGGCGCAGCGGTTCATGCTCACGGTGCTCAGGGTTCATGGAGCAGCTCGATTCATCACCGACACTTCATCAAGGCCTCTAAATTTATCGTCATTTTGAAAGTCTTCCAAAAACTACTGCTAAGCAGAGTCCTTCCTCAGCCTCCCAGGCCTCTCTTTAGTGGAAAGGAAAGGAACGTTGCTGCCGTAACTCAGCGTCATCGCTGGAATTAAGCGGGCATTTCTTCCTGCATTAGTTTTCGTGGAGGGAGTGTTTGCAGCTCTGTTTTCCCTATAGATCAAAACGTTCTTTCATGGTTGTTGTTTTTATTAAAAAAATCTTTATTGAAATCTTACTTTCTATTTTTTAGTGAGTAAAATTACTGCCTCTGCACACTCCATTTTAAAAATAAATGTCCTCTCCACTCGTCTGCATTTGTTCTCACAGGTTTCAACCAAAGTATTTTAGCCTGAGTGTATATGGAGCTGCTGCTATTTTAACCTAATAATTATCATATAAAATGCTTCCTGACCATAAACAACAGTGTAAAGACATCTTTCACGTGGGAGCTCACCTCCAGGAGAAAGCAGCAGTGAACACTTCCAGAGAAAACTCCTTTGGATAATTTATGAGCCTTCACCTACAGAGCCAGTTTCTGTTCTCCTGTGCGCTCTGCTGCTGACGGGTGCTTGAGAAGTCCCGTATTCATTCAAAATCCCCCCCCGTCTAAGGACCTAACAGCTCAGAACAAACATTCTCCTGCTGCACATGCTGGTCATTCTCCCTCCCATGGCGGCTGGAAGGAGAGCTGGGCTGTGCCGCTTGGCTGGAAGATGCTGGTGGCACTGGTCGCTCCTCCCCGGGCAACACTTTGCACCTGCCCCGGCTGAGCTCCCCTCCCCTCCGCCCACACCCCTCTGAGCATCCGCCGCTCCCCGCGGCGCTGTGCCATCTGCACCGTGCAGCCACGGAGACAGTCCGGTAACGAGACGTGTCCTCTGCTGCTGCCCCAAAGTACCAAGATAGTCTTTCCTCACGGCATGGGACCGACGGAGGGAGCCGGTCTGGGAGGAGGAGGAGGGACACTGGCAGTCATACGTCCTGCAGTCACTGCGGTGTGTTTCTGCCAAATTACTGAAAGAAATGTCTTCGTGGGAAGCTCAGGTTTTTGTCAAAATAATGTTGTTGGGGCAGAAGATCTTTGAACTAGTTTCCCAATAATCAAGTAGGTCCTGATGTGGTGGTTGGTGTTGGTTTGTTGTTGTTGTTGTTGTTGTTGTTATTATTATTATTATTATTATTATTGTTGTTGTGGTGGTGGTGGTTGTTTATTATTGTTGGTGTTTTAAAGCAGGTGTTATACTTAATTTCACCCTCGCTTTTGCCTAATTCGACTCTGAAAATCAACAGGCCAGGGCAGCAGCAGCAAGGAGGTCCCTCAGAGTTGGATGGAGAAGCCAACTACGAGAACTTCATTCCCTCAAAGGAGATGTGCTATCCAATGGTGACCTCATCTTGTACCTTGCTGAGAGAGCAGATGATGTCATTCATGCTTATTCTTTCAGTTTACATCCTGCACCATCATAAGAAGCTCCAGGACCACAAGAGCAATTTCAAGAATCCTGAAATGCCTTGGGTTGGTATCTTAACAAACCTCCAGCTTTTTCACAGCTTAGCAAAATACGTTGTGTTGCAACAGCGCTGCAGCCATGTCAGCGCTCTGGTCCTGATCCTGACCCACAGGCTCAACTTCCCAGCTTGGTCCTGGACCTGCTCTGTCCCTTGGGAACAGTGTGGAGAACAGGGCTGGGGGACAGCCCATCCGTGCCACTGCTCAACCTCGCTCTGCTCAAGACCAGCCCTGCAGTAGGAAGTCACAGGAGAAGCACTGGGGTGAAAATCCGACGAGTGTAAGAGCAAGTGCAGTGGATTCTCATACTGAACCTGCTCCTCGGTGTGATCACTACAGGATAATTTTAAGACAAAGATAAAGAGCAATATGGGTAGTGGCAGGTGATATTACACAACATGCTGATATCTGCATTTTTGGTCTCTAAAACAAGTAGCTGTGTTGGGATATTTCAGTTTTCAGCCTGAGATAGCAGAAGGGCAGACCTGGTCCTTTGCTTTTCCTTTTTCACAACTTCCATTATTTTATTATGTAAGAATTTTGACTTGAATAACCAGCTAGTTTATCAGTCCATATCGAGTTTCAGATTTTCACCGGTAGGATATCTCTCCACCTTCCTCCCTCCCTTTGGCATTTTCCTTACTTCTGTAATTCAAGTGCCCTTTCAAGTTCTTTTTAATGGATGTATTAAATGAATCAATTAGGCAGAGAAAGAACATTGGAGAGCTTCTGTGTAGATTGGTATTTTATGTTCGATACACTTAGTCATAGCTTAGTAATTATTGCCATTTAATATTTATTTAACGTATATACCATGCTGCTTCAGTGAGGAACTTGCAGAATACAACATCCCTTTCTCATTTTCCCTCCAGCTACTTAACTAGTGAGCTCTGAACATCCGGGCGATGGAAAATAACAGAAAAAATTCTTTCTTTATATTAAGCAGTGATGCCACCATGCCTCGTAAGGAAGTGGCTGCTGCTGAAACGCACAGCTTCCCATTTCGTTCCATGCTGATCCCCTCCTGAGCCCAGACGCACTTTGGGCACTCTCTGATCTTTTCATCTTCCAAAGCTCCGCAGCTTTGAGGACCAATAGCCGCCACGTACACAGAAGATGGGATGCGTGACCAGGGCTGGCCACAACATCTCCTCCAGCCTGAATAGGTGACCTGCCGAGGCTTTGAACAGCCAAGTATTAAAAACGGATATGTGAAAAAGTTACAATTTTTTTGTTCAAAAATTTTGTTCAAAACAATTTCCTTCAAAATACATTTACCTAAAAAGACTCTGGTAAGCCTTAGCTTAATTTCAATTTTAGCTCTTTACTTGAAGATGTAATTGGCTTAATTATCCTAGTACTTTTCAGTATCACCAAAATGAAAATATTTTTAAATATTTAATTGGACTAGGAGCTCTTTATATCATGGAATAGGTGAAAGTAAAATCAAACTTCCTTAACTCTATGATCCCTTTTATTATGAAATTTCAACAAAGTAACAGCAAAATGGCCAAAAATAGCCAGCCAAAGTTTGGGAAGCTAACTCCTGAGAACAGAAGACTCAGTTCCTTTTTCTCAGCTACAACACTTTGGTATAAAAAGATAAATTAAAATATTGCCTATTTGCAGGACACATGACAATAAGTGCTTTGCAAAATTATCATATGAAAGCCGATCCACAGCGTTACTGAAGAAAGTGGCTTTTCCTTATGTTCCCTGCCCGTTCTCACTGATAGAGGCGCTGGACAAACAAGTCGGCCGGCAGCAGCAGCCTGGCAAGTAACAGCGGCGTTTGCTCAGGAAAGGAGCAATTCCCGTCGGCCACCAACTAGTTGGTTTGTCCTGCTCTGTGGTGGCCTCCTGCAAAAACCTTTTGTCCTTGGAGCACCAGGCTTGGAAAAACTCTCTTGTTAAAATGGGCACCTCCAGCCTGAACCCCTCATCTCTCCGGTGGTGGGAGCAGGAGGGTGCTGCAGCTCTGAAACGTTGCATCGCCAGCCCGGGGCACAGCAGGGAAGGGGACATGGGGGGTCCTGTTCGAAATGACAAAGTGACATAAGGTCGAGTGAAAGCAAAGGGCGTTTAGGCTGGATTTCAGGGATAGAGCCAGGGCCGGTGGAGTGCTAGAACACGCTGGCCAAGGAAGCTACAAAATCCTCATCTGTTTTCTGCAGGGGATCAGTTTGTTTTATGTTGGGTGTTGTTTGTTCATTTGTTTGTGTGGATTAGACTAATATCAGCCAGAGGGACTCAGCTGCACAGGCACATTTTCACAGCTCAATACGTTACCAGAGATGTCAAACAGGAACTTTTCATGGGTCCTTTCCTAGCCTTGGGCAGCCTGAGCTAAATAAGTGGATCGTAATCTGTGCAGTCAGGGCTAAGCCAAGTTCTTCTTGGTTCAAGACCTTCTGAGGGTCCATGACTCATGCCTGACCTTCTAGTGTTGTCCAAGCAGACTGACCAGACCCAGGCACCTGCGGTGCTGAGCTTGAGCCAGTGCAAAGGGATGGGCCAGACCTGTCACCCCTGATCCCTCCCAGCCCCACACTTCTGTGACGAAGGGAAGATGCACCATGGGCAACCTACAACACACACAAAGGCGTGCAGCGGGGAAGCACCACCAGTACCACGCTTCAGCCACTTTCCCCTGTGGCCCTAGAAGAAGCATCTGAGGGCATGTTGTGTCTTTCCACATCAAGTGATGGGAACATGAGGAACCACATCTGGTGGTGGATCCCACCAGGAGACACAGCATCTGCCTACCAGTGACAAAGTCAAATTAGACGCTGTCTTGTTCTGTCTTTAATAGTTTGCCAAATTAACAACATACTAATTGCCACCTCTTTTTCCACCTGCCTCCCTGAAACTTCAGTTTCAGCTACTTTGTGCATCGCTCTGAATTATTTATATTAGCACTGTGTTGTACCATTCTGGCAACACTGGTAAGAAGCTGTTCGTAGGCAAAGAAAGAGGAATTCAGCAAATGAGACATAATTATTGCACCTTTCCCAGAACCGAAGCATCTACTGATGTATTTTCAGTACATATTAAAGTGGGAATAAAGCGGGAAAAGAAAAGTGAAGAGAGAGGTATAAAAAGAATATTGCTGGAGACAGAAATGCAATCTTTTAGTCATACTGCCTCACATTTAACATCTCTTAGCCATATCTACATTAAATATAGTTAAATTAAAACATGCAAAACTAAACCAAACTACTCATTGCGAACACCACGGTTAAAATAAATAATAAGAGACAGTATTTCGATGTGTACATAGATGTGGGAATAAGGAATATCCAAAGCACTGCATTACAAAAGCACATTAAAAATTAAAATGGCGTATAGATACCCATGGGAGCCCGAAGGGCTGATTAATACAAAACATACAGGTGCAGGCAGAGAGGCGGGGAGGTACGACCGCGCAGCTTTCCTCCGTTCAATAGCTCTGTGCCTCTGCTCTTTCTGGTGTTCCCCGCTGCAGCTTGATCCCTGCCGCGGGGGTCCCTGCCCTCCTCTGCCCAAAGCCAGCGCAGCCCTGCGGAACGGGACCTCCCTCGCTGCCAGGCCCCCCCGCCCGCTCCACCGGCAGCCGGGCTGCAGCCCTCCTCTGGAAATTTCCCAGAGATCATCTACTTTCTGCTGTGCGATAGAAACCACCTCCTCACCCCTCTATTCCAATAAGCAGTCTCGGTGTTTGGGGCCTTGAATTCTAAGGGTCATCCTTTCCAGCAGAAAACAGTGCGCTGAAAGCCATTTACTGCGCTGCAGGTCTGTTCTCACCATCACGAACACCAATTTCTTCTCTAGAAGACAACATGCAAAAATTACCTGGGGATAAGCTCTACCATAACTGCAATTACAAACATTTCATTCGTTTTCTTTTATAAGCAGCTTTAAAAAGAATACTTTGGGCTGCTTCATTCATTTAATTTCTGTTTAATTTTAAAAGTATATTTTTGTCCCAGTCTAATGATACTATGATGTAAGGTCCAGGCTATGTGATGCACAGGTGATCGCAAGTCTCACAGGTACTGAACTGCATCTTACACCCTTCCTGCCAGGCTCTTGCTTTTGGAAATTCATTCAAAACTTTAAACTGCAGTTTAAACTACAAACTAAAAATTTTAAGATTTTCAAAACACTTAAGCAGTAAAAAAGGATTGATAATGCATTAAAATTGTTGTCAGACGAGAAACATTTTGAATTCATGGGATTACAAAGTTACTTTTTAGTATCAACATTTTTTTTCCAAATTAGCAGATTTGAAATCCTTCACTTCCTATGGCACAGGCCAAGTATTTAATCTTTTAAAATCAAGAGATGAAGCTGAGTCCTGTCTCCATTGCAGAGACTTTGAATTCTTTTGCTAACAAATATCTAATGCATCCCCAGGAGAAAAGGCACTGTAAGGGAAGACATCAGTTCACCAACACTACAGTTTTCGACAAACCACCTGAGATGGTAGCTGCTTTCCATAATGCCCACTAATTACCTAAATTAGTTGTAGGCTGCACTACGTAGCCAAGGATGTGTTTGCACAAAGACGTGTGACCTTCATCCGCTGGCTGGGTCAGAGGGGGCAGCATCCTGCATCCCATGTCCCGCATCCTGCATCCCGCATCCGGCATCCCGCGTCCCACGCCCCGTATCCCATATCCCACATCCCACACCCCGCATCCCACATCCCGCATCCCACGCCCCGCATCCCACGTCCCACACCCCGTGTCCCACCTGCGCACAGCCCCCAGACTGCCCGGGAAGGGGCTCCCACGTGCAGCTGAGCTACCCCGAGTGGCAAGAGCTGGCTTTGCTGCTGCCTCTCCTGGATCTTTTCAGGACTTCTCAGCTCAATCTGCTAAACGGCCACCGAAAATGAAAGTTTTGGGAAAACTTTATACAGAGAGGTTTCCCTCTCCAGTGAAATAAGCTGCTCGCTCTCTCAAAGCATCCATTAATGGCACAAATGCAAAGGGCACGATGATCCACATGGTGCCTTCCGCTACAGCCTGTCTCACGTTCGAGCGAAGTCCAGCTGTCGGGATTCGCGGGGCACACCCCGAAGCGGGTGCAGGACACAAATCAGAACGGCGTTTGGGCTGAGAAAGGCTCAGGAGACCTTTTGTTTGCACTAGAAAACTGAAAGGACTAAAATGGGTTCAGGTTAATTAACGCCACGGCAGCGGGGGGCTGTGCCCAGGAAGAGCCTGCTGCAGGCAGAGGGGGGCACGGGGACCCCCGTCCTGCTTCCAGCCCCCTCCCCAGGGCACGGCCAGAGCTGGCCTTTCACCCTGCCCCCCCAGCCAATTCCATGGCCCACGTCTCTCTGGAGATGCTACAGCTGGCTCCCAGCCTGTCGCTATCGTAAGTGCAATTAGAGGAAAAGAAAAGGAAAAGAAAAAGGAAAAGAAAAAGGAAAAGAAAAAGGAAAAGAAAAAGAGAAAAAGAAAGAGAGAGAAAGAGAAAGAGAAAGAGAAAGAGAAAGAGAAAGAGAAAGAGAAAGAGAAAGAGAAAGAGAAAGAGAAAGAGAAAGAGAAAAAGGAAAAGGAAGAGGAAGAGGAAGAGGAAGAGGAAGAGGAAGAGGAAAAGGAAGAGGAAAGGGAAAAGGAAGAGGAAGAAAAGGAAAAGGAAAAGGAAAAGGAAAAGGAAAAGGAAAAGGAAAAGGAAAAGGAAAAGGAAAAGGAAAAGGAAAAGGAAAAGGAAAAGGAAAAGGAAAAGGAAAAGGAAAAGGAAAAGGAAAAGAAAAAGGAAAAGGAAAAGGAAAAGGAAAAGAAAAAGGAAGAGGAAGAGGAAGAGGAAGAGGAAAGGGAAAAGGAAGAGGAAAGGGAAAAGGAAGAGGAAAGGGAAAAGGAAGAGGAAGAAAAGGAAAAGGAAAAGGAAAAGGAAAAGGAAAAGGAAAAGAAAAAGAAAAAGAAAAAGAAAAAGAAAAAGAAAAAGAAAAAGAAAAAGAAAAAGAAAAAGAAAAAGAAAAAGAAAAAGAAAAAGAAAAAGAAAAAGAAAAAGAAAAAGAAAAAGGAAATAGAGTACCTATTTGAATAACCCGGTCTGGGAAAACCTGTAACTTCCAAGCCTGGATCTAAAGTTAATTTCATTCTCCATAGCAGTCAGCAAAAACCCCAGATGATATCTGTTATTTTTAACTGGTTTGCGACGTTCATCTTCTCATCAAATGCCATCGAGCCACTGAGAAGCATTGGAGCAAAAACCAGGAGTATTGACGTCCTGGTCTGCTTAATTACTGCTGGAGCGCGGAGGGCAGAGTGCACCTCCCTCCCTGCTATCGCACCGCACAAAGAGTTTAGATAAGAGCCAGGCCGGGTTATTAGACCGTACGAAACGCTCGGTGGTTTTGAGCTCCCATTCACTAGAAGTTACAAATACTTCTTCAGGCGGCAGTAATCCCTGTACAGGCGATTCTGGAGCAGCCCTGTGCACTATGGACCTCCTCTCCTGGTTATGCATGCCCACCAGGACTTGATGCTGCGCGGAACAAGCAGGGAAATCAATACAACGCTGTACCCACTCTGACACCGAAATGCACAGCAGCATGCTAAAAACGGGAAAGAAAGAGAAAAAAATATCTAAATATTATGCCTAGAAAAGTTACGGGGTGTTTTGTGCCCTGGAAACGGGAGACTCCTGGAACTCCTCTGTCCGTCCCAGCACGGTTAGCTGAGCACTAACACATACGTTGTTACTCGGTGCCGGTTGTTCTTCTCTTTGCTTGCTATAGAAGAAGCATGGATCACCAAGAGCGAAAAGAAACTCAAGATGGAGAAATTGGCATCTTGTATAAGTTCTGGGGAGCAATTACTTATATTTAAAATACAGCTAGCCTTAGGCTAGAGCACGTTGCCAGGGCAGATCAGCGGTTACGGTGTCTCTGGTAACACAAACACAGTTTCTGAGCCGGATCCCCGCACCGCCGCCTCCCCGCACGCTGCCCTGTGCCACGAGCGTCGTGTCAGCCAGCGGAGGAAAGCTCCTGTCTGGAGCTCTTTGGTTTCCTGTGGGTTCGGGATGAGTCTGTGCTGTCACTAACGATATGAATCAATCTAACATGGATGCCACCAGCTTTTCTTCATAACTGTCACTCTCCTATTCTGTGCTCCCTGACTGCGAGCGCTCCGGGAGACCGATGTCAGGCAAATCTGACAACAAAGCAAGAACATAATTCCTTCTTTAGAAAATGCAGATGGCTCAGAAAGACAAAGTGAAACTCAGCAAAAAAAAAAAAAAGAAACAAAAAAACAACAAAAACCCAACCAACCAAACAAAACCCAACTTGAAAAGGTAGTTTAGAAACAAGCCTAATCCCACCCACCCGTCTCTTTGATCAGGCCGATGAGAAGAGCTGCGCAGGGTCTCCCTCTGCTCCCCTGTGAGCACGCCCAGCGTCTCGCTCATACACCCAGAAATGAGTGGAAAGGTTTCCTCCCGAAGCCCCGCGGAAGAGAAGCGTCTCAGCCTGCCCTTTGGTTTCAGCCTGTATTTTCTACACAGGCACTTCCAGGAATTGCTAAGGACAGCATTTCCAAACTCACAGGTCTAATTTCAGGTTCTGAGTATTATTCTCCAGAATCTGAACTGGCTGATGCTTAAAGGTGCAACTTCAAGCTCTACCAGAGCATCTGTAGAGCCAGGCAGAGGAGGGGTAAGAAGGTGTTAGAGGGGAAAGAGTCAGATAAATTGTGAGCCATCCCCCACGACTGCAGGCCCCGGGTGCCATCCAGACCCACAGCACCGCGGACACGCAAACAGCAGCTGGGTGCAATGGCCACGGAAGATAAGCCAAGCTCCCCAGCTGTAATTCGGAAGCAAGTCTCTCCCTAGATCTGTTCAGGTAATCAAGAGCCCAGATTCCAGCAGTGAAAGCCGCCTGGCAGCGATCGGCAGGGACGCTGCTGTGCTTCAGCGTGCCGAGAGCGGGAAAATACCCAAGCCCGGGGGAGTTCTGCCCTGCCTGCTGCTGAGAGCGGACCAGAGAACAACCAAGGGAAGATTTGAAAGCACACGACCTGGAGGGTGGGGGGGGTTGGTTTGGGTTAGGAGGGGTTGCTTTGAAGTTTTTTTGGTCGTACATGAAAAAGGAATTTTGCTAGACGTTACTGAGCGTCACCTCCCAGCAGCTCTTCTCTTTACTTGATGCAGAATCCAAATTTGGGTAGAAAAATGTTTTTAATTTAGGTCCTTGCATTCAGTTCGGCTGCTTTCCTGAAAACTCAGGGAAAGGTGTATACCTCTACGCAGTGTTAACCCTGTGTTACCACACCAAGCCAAAAGCTGGCGACAGACATCCAAGCACCCGCAGAGCTCCTCGAACTAAAGATGGCAATTCCTAACCCCAAATAATGCCAAAACACCCCGCAGTGATTTCAGGTCCCACTTCAGGGCAACAAAGTGGTGCAGGGGCTGGAGCACAAGTGTGGTGGGAGCGGCTGAGGGACCCGGGGGTGTTCAGCCTGGAGAACAGGAGGCTGAGGACAGACCTGCTGGCTCTCTCCATCCCCCTGAAAGGAGGGTGTAGCCAGGGGGGGTCGGTCTCTTCTCCCAAGTGACAAGTGACAGGACAAGAGGAACCGGCCTCAAGTTGTGCCAGGGCAGGTTTCGATGGGATAGGAGGGAAAATGTCCTCCCCCAAAGGGCTGTCAGTCCCTGGGACAGGCTGCCCAGGGCAGTGGTGGGGTCCCCATCCCTGGGGGATTGAACAGCCGTGTAGATGTGGTGCTTGGGGACAGGGGTGAGTGGGGGGCTGGGCGGTGCTGGGGTAACGGTTGGGCTCGATGATCATTTTCCAACCAAAACAATTCTATCATTCTATGACTTCAGCTGAGCGAACACCAGAGAATCAACCACGGGAGAAGAGGCGGTCGCTCAGCGCAAGGAGGCCACGGCTGGACGGCATTTCTCAGCACGGAGTGAAGAAGAACGCAGTGATGCACACCTAGCAATTCAGAAGGGCCCAGCACGAGCCACGATGGATTGAAGAAAGAACTTTATCATCAATGTTAGAATGATAATTGAGAGCTGTTTAAGAGCGGCTCAACAGAGCTTTTGTGCCCAAAAGAGTATCTCAGCCAAGAAACCAGCCCTGCACTCCGGATAAGCAGGGAGGAGAATGGCAGTATAAAAAATGGGTAAGCCCAGGAATTCTGAGGAATTTTGACAAGAGAAGACATCATACCTGAAAAACCTCAGCCAGCAGAGACAATATCATGTGTTATCATCATTAAGGATCTTGAAAACCATATTCATCAATACGCAGCCAGAAACACTCCCATTGTCAGGAAGATGAAAACCAGTATTGCTATGTATTTCTCCTGAGTATTTGAAGAGATGCACGTGCTCATAACAGTTAGTAGGCTACTTATCCTTTTCTACAGTTACTGAGAAGGCTGCTAAACAGCACCTGTGAAAATAAAGTACTTTTAGACTGTTAGGAAATAACCCAAAAAAAAAAAATGGAAAGGCAGAGAAATCTGAAAGACAGACCATCTATCGCTATTTTAAAAGGATGAAAAGTTATCTAGAAAATATAGTTTCTTGTTGATCTGAGTAAAATTGATTCAAGTAATGGGAAGGCTAAAAATGTAGCTAAATAATTATTTTGAATAATACAATGAATGACAGTTAACATTAGTTTGTGGTAACTAATTACAGTAGAAATAATCTAACAACTTTCTTGATTGAAGAAGGTTACACCTTGTGGTGACAGATGAAACAGTACTGAGGTAATATACTTAAGATTTGAGTCAACGCCATGCAGTTTCTTAACTAAGAAAGTAGAAAAACACAAAATCAATGCAATGGTCTTTAAACAATTAAATGCGATCTCAGTGATTGGTCTCAGGATGGAAAGCCCACTGAGCAACCTCATCTCTGCAGGAATTGATGGTTAGCTCTAGGCTTCTGAGCGCTTTAATCATTGGCTTGGAAGAAAACATAAAATCAGTACTGATCAGATTTGCAGAAGACAACACTATTGGAACAGTGATAAATAAGTAAAACTTATTTCACTAATGCAATGAAATAGGGATCTCATGATAATTAAGTAACATTCTTTCCACCACTTTTAAACATCCGGACAAATTCCTAGGAATAAAAGTTATACATTGGACTTGCAAGAAAAAAAAAAAACACCTTTTACTCAATATTCAGCTTGTGACCAAATAAAGCAAAAGAAAAAATATTTCTATTATTGCCTTCGATAAAAATGAGAAATTCTTCCCATAAATTCTGTTATTTGTAGCAGTACACTATTCTGTAAAGACCTTGTAGTGGTGGTGGTGTTGGCACTGTGATTTAAAGATATAGGAAGGGCAAAGCTTGGAAAGGTGTAGCCATATTACTGAAAGTATCTTTTCTATGAAAAATGCAAGTTGGAAAGGGGAGACAGTGTGAGTTCACGGAAAGGACATCCCTTGGAAAACCCTCAGCAGAGCCCTGAGCTGCAAATGACGGGAAGCTGGAGGAGCATTAAAGCGAGATCCCCTGCACGTCGTAACCACCTCCCCAAGCACCCACCCACGGCCACGGCTGGAGCCAGGCACCGAGCTGGACCCCTCTGCGGCCAGGTTCAGTACCAGGTTCCTGGCGCTGCAGAAGCCCCACCTGACCAGCTGGGCTTTCAGCTTTCAATGCCAGCACCCAGGAGCTCACCATCCCCCTGCACCCTTCCCAAACCAGGCGCTTAGCGGTGCACAGCTCGAGGTTTGTACAAGTTCAGCAAATCCCATTCACTAAGGCAACGAGAGCAAGCCTTTGCTCTCTTGCATTTAATCATCAGTCTGAGTATTTCCTGCTATTTAATAAGGAGACTTGATCCTCTGAATCACAGAACCCCAGCCTGGTTTGGGTGGGAAGGGACCTCAAAGCCCATCCAGTTCCCACCCCCTGCCATGGGCAGGGACCCCCTCCACTAGCCCAGGTTGCCCAAAGCCCCGTCCAACCTGGCCTTGAACACTGCCAGGGAGCCAGGGGCAGCCACAGCTTCTCTGGGCACCCTGTGCCAGGGCCTCAGCACCCTCACCGGGAAGAAGACCCTTTCCAGCCACGTCCAAGGCACATCCAGCCTGGTGAGCCGGTCACTCAGCCGACTGAAGGAGCTGCCCCGGGGACAGGCGGTGCCTGCACTCGGATCTCACAACTTCCCTGGCTTTAACCACTGCTACTCTGCACCTCTGGGCACATTTGATTTTATTTCCAGGTTTCTGTTTGTGCTGAACAGCACGTGACACAACAGGCATACATTCACCTTAGGTAAACCTTTAAGAAGCAAGAATCCAGTTTTTAAGTATCATGTTGAAAGGACAGTTACAATGAAATTAAGGAAAATTATAGGGTTTTTTAAACTAACAGATTACATTAAAATAGTTTTCTTCTGTTTACAAACTTTCTTTACTTTTCAGTAGCTTGCAGCTATAAATTTTGCTGTTAAATACCAGCAAAACAAAAGTGAATTTACAGGAACAAATTGCTCTGTTAGCCGTGGGCAGGATGCCTCCTCGTACCCACACCTGGAGTTAAGCAAAGTTCAGAGATTTGCTGTTTGTAAATTTTGTTTTTATTCTAGTGGAAAACAAAGATTACATGTCAGTTTATTTATTTATTGAATTGTGAGAAAGCCTGTCATTAGAGAATGCCTAGTAAGCTTTCCTCTATTTCTAAATAATTCAAGTCAGAATGTCACCGCTCAAAGGGCAACGAACCCTTTCCAACGCAGTTTCAAAGCCAACGGTGGTTTATTCAGCGCTGGGTGCACGGGGGATCTCTCCTCCCACCGTGCCCACCCAGCCTACACACACACACACATTTACATTCCCAAAACACACGCAGTTACAGTTACATCGCAGCCTTACTGTGTTACTTCGCTGTGATGGTGCCAAACTTTCTCCCGTGGCTGTTGCAGCTCCAGACTTAAAGAGATTCAGACCGTGCCCAGGGAGGGGGGGTCGTACCTTGGAGGGGGCAGCTTTGAGAACGGAGCTGTGGTTTGGGGTTGTAATCAGGTTATAATGAGCAAAGGGCACTCAAAGGACGGGATTGTGACAGAAAATGAAATATCACTTGGCTCCTGTACCAACCACACAAGTTATCAGCTCCACGGTACCACCAAGCTCGCGGGTCTCATTCTTACAATGGTTTTGTTGGGTACCTGTGAGGTGGGGGCTGTGCAGGGGCCACAGCAGCACGGCTGGGTACTAACACCACAATCACTCGGCCATCACCTTACTATTGCTAATAATCTCAGCACCTTGATCCCACCAGCCTGGCTACAGAGACTACACACAACCTGTCCCATCACCAGGGTGAAAAAAGAAAGTTAAACACATAGGTTACAAGAATTTTGAAATTAACTTTTGAAATTAACTTCTGCAAAATAAAACCACTCAATTCCCACGAGTGTTCCCCAGAATACCATTAACTCCAGAAATAGTTACAGCTTGGTGGAATCAAATTTTAAGATTTTTCCACAGTCTCGGGGATAAGCAGAAGTTTTGCTTGACATGCAATTGCTTGACATCAATTCTCTTCTCATTTCCATATTATCTCCAAATAGGCTGCGCGGCCGCTCGTCTCACGCCGTCCCTGAGGGAAACCCTCGAATCGCTCTCGTGCCCGTGGATGCCTCTTTCTGCACCTCTCCCTGTCTTTCACTTGCGATGTCAAGTATTTTCCCCAGCTTAATTGTGCATCTATTAGAATATGCTAAATAATAATCCTCCAGCATCTGAACCTTTGCCACGGGCACGGGCGCATCCCCGACTTTGAGGGGAATTGCTGATGCTGAAGCTCACAGTGGGCTTTTCCACTGCTGCGACTCACTGAAGTCTCGCCTGATTCCCCGTTCCGCTGGTGTTCGGTGCTCTGCTTAATATCAGCTCATTAACTGGGGGGGGGGGGGGGGGGGTGTGTTTAAAAAAATCTTACATTTTTAAAACCAATTTTTTTTTTTAATTAAAAAACTAACATCGTTTTCTTCTAGCTTCACAGAACTGAACCTGGAGTCAATATGGCCCATTTTGTACTATGTTCCATTTTTTGCCACTTCTTCCCACTGTCTCTTTTCATCCCGTTCTGACTCTCCTGGAAATGGGGAAATACGGATCTCCTGGTGTGGCACGGGGGGCTCAGCACCGAAGCGTCTCTGTCAATGCTGCGGGTGCCATCAGATTGGCATCCTACCCCCTGCAACTCGTCCTTCCCGACACGTACGGCCCCGCAGGGGTTACAGGGGGTCGCAGGGGGTCGCAGGGGTTGCAGTGGTTTGCAGGGGGTTGCAGGGGTTACAGGGGGTTACAGAGGTTTGCAGGGGTTGCAGGGGTTGCAGGGGTTGCAGGGGGTTACAGGGGTTTGCAGCAGTTTGCAGGGGGTTGCAGGGGTTACAGGGGTTCGCAGCGGTTTGCAGGGGATTGCAGGGGTTCGCAGCGGTTTGCAGGGGTTGCAGGGGTTTGCAGGGGGTTACAAGGGTTTGCAGGGGGTTGCAGGGGGTTGTAGGGGGTTGCAGGGGGTTACAGGGGTTTGCAGCAGTTTGCAGGGGTTGCAGGGGTTTGCAGGGGGTTCCAGGGGGTTGCAGGGGATTGCAGGGGGTTGCAGGGGTTCCAGGGGTTTGCAGTGGTTTGCAGGGGGTTGCAGGGGTTCCAGGGGTTTGCAGGGGTTTGCAGGGGGTTGCAGGGGTTCCAGGGGTTGCAGGGGGTTGCAGGGGTTTGCAGGGGTTTGCAGGGGTTCCAGGGGTTGCAGGGGTTCCGGGGTTTGCAGCGGTTTGCAGGGGTTCCAGGGGCTGCAGGGGTTTCCAGGGGTTCCAGGGGTTGCAGGGTTTGCAGGGGTTCCAGGGTTTGCAGGGTTATCAGGGTTTGCAGGGGTTCCAGGGGTTCCAGGGGTTCCAGGGTTCGCAGGGCTTTCCCCTGGTCCCCGCACCGCAGCAAGGCATACGGGCCGCGGGAGGAACCGAGTGGGCAACACTGCGTGGCCGTGTCCGCCCGGGGCTCCGCAAGAACGGGTCGCAAGTCACAAACTACGCCTATTATTAAAGTCAAACGGGCTCTAAGCGGCCTGAAGGGGCAGCTCTGCCGTTGGGAAGCTCGCTGTGTTCCTGCCCTATTGCATCTGCAAGGGAACAGGAGAGGTGACTTCCCTGTCTCTCCAGGCCTTTTTCTCTGTGTCGCTACAAACTGAAGAAACAACCAGACGCGGCTCCTCCGTGGAACGTCGCGTACTGGGAAACTCAGGAAAAACCACCACGGCCGGTGTTTTAATAGGGAATGAAGTGCCACGTCATAAAACGCCCAAGCAACAGAACTGGAGTAATTAGTAACTACATTCTCCATAAGGAGGAAAAAAAAAAAAAAAAAAAAAGAACAATTTCTCTACAGATACTTCTAGGTAAGGAACAATGTAGAGAAAAAAGCTGTCCTGCAATTAGCAGGGTCCAGAAGAGAGACCTGTGGGAAGAACCTGGTATTTCTCCTCCCCCTGCTATGACTGCTGAAGAACATCTATGTTAAAAACCAACCAAACAAAAGGGGAGACAAGCTCACTTCAGTCAGTACCACAATTCCACTGCTCAGGAAATATTTCCCATGTATAAACACAAACTTTAGTACAAGCCATTAAAAAAAGAGTGGAATAATAATATTACAAAGTAGTGTACACAGCAGATTAACACATTGGTGGAAACAATGACTCCTCCCCACAAGGAGTTCTGACACTGGACACAACTGCTTTAGTGCAGAGCATCCTTAGACACACCATCCCAATTCCTAACGACAAAACGATTGCCGCAGAGGGAAAAGCAGAAAAACCCCGTGAGATAAATAAAGTATGTGGCCTAACACCGCGTACCCGACAGCAAACAGAGCCTGAGGAGGTGGGAGCTGCCGTTTCGGGCAGGAATCACCCCGTGCGGGGGTCTGGAGGGCTGAGGGCCAGGGCAGGAAGCTGAGTGTGGGCAGCAGGCTGCTCTGTACCATGCCATCTCCGCAAATTCAGCTGCCTTTGCCATCAGCATTTCCAACCTCAACATCTGCTCTCCTCTTGTACTTTCCTAAATTCTCAGACAATATAGCTTGCATTCTCCAGTGTGTTGAGGCACGTCACGATAACCTTAAGACAAGGAAGAGAGCAGCTCTTCAAGGATTGCCAACGACGCTCCAGTGCTGCTTCGCCCGGAGGCGTCAGGACAGGATGGAGCAGACGGGGCTGTCCGGCGCTGCGGCAGTGCAACCCTGCGCGCTCCTCCCCACACTGCCAAAGCCCGTCACCCCCTCGGGTCAGGTTTGCACCGAGCCTAACTCCATGCTTCTTACACAGCCCCAAGCATCCTCCATGCCAAACATTTTATATCTGCTCCCCCTTAAAAGATAAGTCCCAGAGAAGCAGGAGCGGTGCAGAGCAGGGAAGGGGTTGGTAGGCTTGGGAAGCAGCAACGGGGGGAGCAGGGCTCCATCTTCTGCAGGAGAAAGGCAGATGAAACCACCTGCCCATCCCCTCCTGGAGAGGAAGCCTTCCACTTGGAAGACCTACAGACCGTTTAAAAGGCAAGCAGTGTGCTGGGAGTACAGCCACAGCCAGGCATCTCAGGGAAGCTGACATTAAAGGTTTCATGCTGTTAATCGGAATGTTATTCTGAGGGAAATATTGTCATTTTGCAAACTTTGCGGCCAACAGGGAACCAAAATAATGAGTGGTGTTTATTTATACCATGAAATTATAGGCATGAATTATGGGCATCACTTTTTTTCCACTTTGTTTTTATAAAACTGGAGTCGGGTCTTACACACTTACACTACCAGACATAAGGAAAGGGACAGCTCTGTAGCTCTGGTAGTCCACAGATGGGTCGGACTGATGGATGATTTGTGATTCTCTTAAAGTGTTTTAAATTTCTCATCGCAAGTTTTTAGCAATATATTTTAAGGTGGAAAACCTTTACAGTGACCAAGCCATACATTTGAACTGAACAACATGGACTTAGAGAGAAGCTGACAGCACTTTTAAACCCTAAAAGCAAAACTCAGAATCCCCTTTTAACCTAAATGTCACTTTCTTGAGCTGCTACATAAAGAGACCGCTCGAATTCGGCAGTTTGCTACCAGCAGCTACAAAACTACATACCAGGCCAAAAGCAATTAAATAAATCGCACGGTGGCCTCTGGCCCAATGCCGTCCCGCAGTGCCCGGGGTGGGGAGATCCACAGCACAGCCACTGGGCTCAGCGCCAGCCCCGCAGGCCACTCGGGAAGGATAACTACATCCCTTTGGGGTGAAGGATGTGCTCCCAGCAGCCATGCACGCTGCAAAGAGCTTCAGAGGGGGGCTGAATCCCGTCTCCAGGATCGGGGGTGTTAGCCCAGAAGGGCACGGCGGTTGCAATGAGCCTCCAGAGCAGCCCCGGTGAGGGACACAGCCCGATCCTGGCAGCGCTGCCCAGGGCTGGCCTCGCTGAAGAGGTCTCACAACTGATCATCAACCAGGGAGAAGATTGCCAAGCGGAGCGGGGAGGCTGGTGATGCTGCTGGGAGAGAAGCACGCATCAGGCAGTGTGTCAGGGTGGCCACAGTCCGGGTGTTCAGACCCGCGCTTTGAGGGGGCTGCGGGACGGGGGGCGTATGAAGTGCCTCCAGTTAGCTCAGCTCCCCGGACAGCCCCACACACGGCCCTGGGGACGGTGCTCCCCAGCGTCCTTCAGTGCTTGGAGGGGCAAAGCGCTCTGGTTAGAAACCGCCTGCTGCTGCCTGCTCCTCTCTCTGCGTTTCACGCCATGTCAAAGCTCGCCGAGTCACCCCAAGGCACCAGATCTTACAGGACTACAGCTGGAGGAGTCTGCACCCCCCGGAGCTGACACCCCGAAAGGATTTAGTGCGCTCGCACGCCGGGGAGAGCCCCGAGCAGGGGCGAGGTTTGCAGGGCGGCAGCTCGCAGGAGAGGAGCTCACCCTCTGCAAGGTGGCTGTGACGCTTGTGGTTCCCGGTGCTGCTGCTGGCTGCCGGGCAGTCTGCACCAGCACCAGGCAGCTGCCTGGACGTGCCTAAATCTGGGCTTTGGCCTCAGCTGCAGATAGCCCACAAGAGGCAGGAGAGCAGAAGCAGCCACTACCCTCGGCCTCTGGCCCTCCCAAGGGAGGGAACGCAAGCGGGAGCAGCCAGAGGAGCAAGGAGCCTAACAAACCCCACAAGGCAATGAAAGATTTTTATTAAATATCTGGGGTGGAATAGAGCTATAGCTAACTGCTATTCTGATGAAGGATTAAGGAATATCTTTACCAGTACACAGGAAATTCAAAACTTTGGATTCTGGAGCACATCCACATGCCTCAGGGTGCTTGCCTGCATCTGCTGTTGGGTGCAGCATTCCCAACGCGACAGCCAGGTCTGGAAGCTGAGGTGGTTCCCTGGCTCAGGATGGTCTGGGGGTCACCCCAGAGGCAGTGGGGAATGTGTGGGTATGGTAGGGCACGAGGCACCAGCACCAGCTCCAACATGGCCAAATCTGACCAGATATGAAGGGGAAAAAAAGTCACCATGAGAGGAGCAATGTACCGGGGCAAGGGCCCAGAAAGATTTTGGGGTCTCCATCCTTAGAGATATTCCACCGGCCGGGCCCTGAGCAGCCTGACCTGGCTTTCAGGCTGACTCTGCTTGAGCAGGACGGGGAGCCAGGGACACCCAGATGTCCTCTCCACCCAGGGTTAGGGCGTGATGCTGCAGGTCTGAGCACCACGCTTGTGTTAGTGATCTGTTCTTGGAAGCGGAAACGAACCATTTCCATTAGTCCTGTACAGAGAAACCTTTAAAGCAGTAAAATATTTTAGTAGGAAACTGCCCCAGACAAATGACTTTGGCAGACGTAAGCAAGGCTCCTTAGACAGCTCTATTGGCTGCAGCCAGGTACCCTGAAAGCAGCAACGATGGCAGGAAACAAGACCCTTGGCAGCGTGATGAATGCCTTTGCATCATTACCTGCCCAAGAAAATCCATCACTGTCACATTTCGCTTTTATATTAATGTTCACAGTAAAAACTAATTCTAGCCCGAGGGAGCACACCGGCGTGGTGGCCACGAGCAGGGGGTGCACTGCAGCCCCTGCTCACCCTGCTGCCCCCACACACGCTGCCAGGCTCTGCCCCCCCTTCCCCTTCCTCAGGGAACAGCCGATCCCACCTCTGCTCGAGCATCAGCACGAGGAGATGCTGGTCTGTGTTTAACCACGCACGACCCACGCCACCATCTCCAGACACAGCGGGGCAGGAGCATCACGAGCATGACCCATCTGCCGAGGCATCCAGGAGGGGCAGGCGCAGGGTGCGTTACGAGTGCAGAAGCACAGCAATTTTCACACCTCTCCTGTGCAGAGAGGGCTTTGCCACATGTTGATGCTGCTGGCCAGATTCAATATTACATGGAGGGAATTAGCAGAGAAAACATCTGCTCATGAGATCTTTTTGTAAATACTTGTTCCCAATTTGGACATTTTGGGCAAGACTGCTTTGTTTGAATTCATTAAATCCCTGAAAATGAAAAACTGAAAATTCAACTCCTATTACATTGAAAAAAGACTGTAAAATCCATGTGCTTAACCAGGAAAACCGGGAAGTCCGGACTGGGGAAGGACGGCAGGCACACGCCGTTGCAGTATTCCTCCTCCAGCACCCATTACCGACCGCTCCTGAGACAGGACGTTGCGGCAGCTGGACCTTAAAATGCTGCCACTGATTTCAACAGAACAAAAATCCTCGGGTTTGTCTCTCCAGAGACGACCAAGCTGTGTAGCAATTCAGGCCCCTGCAGAAAGATTTCTCTGTTCTCAGATGAACGCTGTACAACGACGACAACATGGTGAAGGTGTTTAATCTTTAAACAGCCATGGCCCAGAGGCTCTTACCTCAAAGGCAATTGCTACCGTCCGGCTACGCTGGGTTTAAGCACACTATTCCTTAGTGGCTCTCCCTGCTTCATTCACGCCGTCTGTAAATAACTCGGAGCCGTAATCCCAGGACAACAACTCGCTGAATGTTTTCTTGATCTATTGTTGAATGTACGAGGCTAAATTAGCCGTCGTCCAGCGCTTCTCTCTAATGCTTTGGAAGGGCCAGAGAGGTCGGTAACTTTTTAATCAAACACTCTGAGGAGCTGCAGATTGCGGAGAGGAACTAGCACCGACGTACACCGCGCATCTGTACCTGTCAGGAGAAACCAGCACGATTGTTGAACATTATTAAAAGGTGCGTACAAGGAAACGGAAATTACTTGGTGGTTGGTTTTTTCCCTGTACTTTGTTGCTTAGAAAGCACTGTCGATGAGGTTGTTGGTTTAATTAAAATAAAAAAATAAAAATAAAACCAAACCACAAACATGCTTTTCCACTGTAAGTTCTCATGAGGATACAAGCGTGTGAATAACAGGAGCTGTACATGCCACGGTCAGTGAGGTTAATGCAAAGAATTAAAGAATTTCCATTAGCGTGAATGGATGACAGATCAGCATCTACATGTCAAGAGCTTTATTACCATTGCTATATTCTAAGCATAAATTCTTTTTTCTTTACCCTGTTTATAAGAAATAAAATCTTCAAATTGTTATGACCTTTAGCCCTCAGAAAACCTAGTACTAGCATCATTATTTAACCCTGGCCCACAGGTTTTCTGCTGTGATTGCTTTCTTTCCTGGTCCGAGTATCTCTAGCATAACTAAAAAAGAAAACAACTTTGCATTACTATTGCTCAGGCATTTTGGGTTCATCTATTGATAAGAGGACTGATTTTAGGGGCATAGTCTTGATCGTCCTCTAAGTGATAGAAGTGGAGATAGATGGAGACGTGAGTTTATCTTTCTCCTGATGCCTCCGAGCCCTGTGTTCAGAGACGGGACGAGGACAGGGCACAGACCGCTTATTGCTGCACCAGTCTCACCTCTACGCTACCGGTCAGCTTGAGGAAATTACAGGCGTGCAAAACTACTTGAAGGAGGAAATACAACACTGCATTTAGGACTGATTGTACCTTGATCCTAAGGTATTCAAACCACCTCTTTATAGAAATGAAAGCTTCACGACATTGCTAGACAGGTAAATATTATATCCATTTCATGTATGGGCAAATGGAGGCAAAAAGCATATAACAACTTTTCAAAGTCATGAAAATGGAAAGGAAAAAAGACCCCAAAGCCACTAGAATGGTGGCTTGATAATAACAGCTTATTTTTCAGAATATAACTTCCAGAAGCGACTGGAGAAAAGCAATACAAGATGCACGATAAACACATACGGGCAGAAAGGAGTCAGCTAGGATCCGAGTGAATTTTCTGCAATGAAAAGTTCTAAATCAAGGCAACAGTGCGCAAGGTGGGGTTGTGCGATGGAAAAACAAGGTATGGTTTTCACTGCCCGCTGGGGACAGCAGATGCTCACAGCCACAGTGGCTCTGGACATCACTCTGGCTCCATGGCTCTCCCTGCCTGCGAGCGGGCGGGCTCCTGGGAAGTACGTGCACAAGGAACAGTGAGTGTGCACACACAAGTTTCCTAATAAAATGGTGTGCCTTATCACGCTGAAGTAGTTCACGTTAAATAGAAATTGCATTGTTTGCAGATGTTACAAGACCCAAGCATGACAGACCCACTGAGTCCGTGAGTGCCCTCTCCCTATTACCAAGTATTTCCAAGTGCAGGAAATACCCTCGTTTGCCTCTGGTGCTCCTTTCAACCTGCATGAATTACAATAAAAAACTGAAAAAAAATGATAAATTGTTGCATAACTGTAATTCTGTAGCCATTAAACCACAAAGACTCGATTGCAAGCAATCCTGAGAGTGTTTGCAGAGCAGTTGCTAGAGCTGGTTACACGAGCCCCAGGAGGGAAGGACAGGACCTCTCGGAAATTCCCAACTCCAATACCGAATTAAGAAGCAAATTCTGCCAGACCCTACAAGACTCAGAAGTTAAGAAAAGCTGCTTGAGATTGCTTCTCAGCTCTTTGCTGCATCTCATCAGGTTGCTGTATGCATTCACATCATCTAAGACAATTGTGAAATCATGTATGAATGTTGAGAATATTTCTGTAACATTCCCATCTAGAACAGGATAACTGCTTTTATTATGAAATTATGTCTATCCAGAAAAGGAACGTGTGTTGGCACTTTGGCTGCTGAACTAGAGTACAGACACTTTATATTTTTACTTCCTCCCCCCCCAGTTTACCAAAGTAGAAATACTTAAATTTGAGCAATTGGTGCACATTAGCATCAGTTATGGGTGCGGAGGAGCCAGCGTGCACAAAGTGCTGCAGACAGACGGCTGCCTCAGGAAGCACAGTAATCCATCACGTCTCCATGCACAACAGTCTGGCAAAAGAAAGTTCATAAAATAGCAAGCAAAGCCAGCAGAAGGCATGGCCTGAGACGTCATGCCAGTTTTCGGAGGGGGAAATCTTGCAGTGACAAACATATCTGGCATCGGTGCAAGCAAAGGCACGCCCTGCCGATGGGGCTCTGCCGTGGGCTGGGCTTATACCGGCAACAGGCACCAAAAAATAAAAAGGAAGAGCACAACAGCACTTTTTCCAGAGCTCAAGTTCCTAGAAAACCTCCTCTGCCCGTGGCACATCAGCTGGGCTTCACTGACCCCTTAAAATAAAAAAAATAAAAATTACGCATGGCAGAATCTGTGCCTGAAGAAGAAACCTACCGTTTCAGCGTGGCGCTGTGTTGGTGCTCAGACCCGATTTCAGCAAAAGTGTCATGTATAGATATATGTGAAACCGAATCAAAATAGAGTTCTTCCACAGGCTAATCACCTAAAAATAATGAAAACTATACCCAGACGTTTGTTGGAAACAAGCCTTACTTTTTCTTCACATGGTTCAAAGTGATGTTTCACCAGCCACCTATTCTTTCCCAGTTTTTCTTTTCCTGCACGTCCAGAGAGCTGTGCTGTCTCAGAATAAATGTCATTATAACTATCAGCTTTACAACAGAATGCCATGAGCCATGAATTTTTAATGTCCCGTCTGGAATTGAGAGAGAGAGTGTGCTGTGGGAACGAAGCACCGAAACCCCGCATTTTGGTAAAAGCAAAGGCAAGGGAGGTGTTTGCTCCCTGGACGCTCCAGCAGGACAGAGCTGACGGGACAGGACTGACCACAGCTCAGGCGTGAAACGAAACGGCTCCTACAGGAGAGCAGGGTTTTATCTAACGGAATGAAATAAGTCACTCTCAGCAGTGAGCTGGTCTGCAAGGTTTTATTTACCTCTTTTCACTTCGGGCAGATGCCAGGGCACTTCATTACCCTCGGCACTTTATCAGCTTTGGAGAACGGTATCAACAACGCAGCCGTGCGGCTTGGAAGACTTACAGAGCAAGATAAGGCAAAAGCTGCAGTGAAAAGGCAACGGGCAGCGCAGGGAGAATTGATAGCTCCTCCATCAGTGCTTGCACACAGCTGCCATAAATACCCCTTGGGCTATTAGGGATGACCGTGATAGCTTTCACCAACAGTTTGTGCATGAGACAGTGCTTACCTAAATCAGCCAGTTCTTAAAAAAAAAAAAAAAAAAAGATTAAAATTATTGATTCAGACTATATTAGGGCTTTCTGTAAGTTGTCTGTATTTAAAAGCTTCCCCAGCTCTGTTGAGGATGCTGAACTGCAGCCTCCTGATTGATGGGCTAGCACGCACTGCACTGCAGCACTAGCTAACGAGACCAAGATTCACTCTTCAGCTAACAAGCTCAGAAAGAGACAGGTCTTTTTTCCTCTGTCCCAGAGAATTAGGATCACTGCTACATGTTTTGGCTCTTATGTAAAGGCAAGGGGGGTTAAGCCCAGCTCGGCTGCAGCCGGACCCACGGCGTTGGCCACCACATCCATCCTGGCCCCACCAGCACGGCGGGGAAGGTGCTCCACAGCCGGGTGGGAAAAGGCATCTCCATCCCCCCCCAGGTTCAGTCCCCCCCTCTCTCCCACTCCAAACACCACTGGGAAGAAAAGACCAAATTAAAGCTCCTGCTGTGCCACCAACACAACAAACAAGGGCTGTCAGAATGCTCTGTTTTGTTAAACTTGAGATGTTCTCTGTATATCTTAAATCCTTTAAATCTTTACACAGGAGAGAAGTATTTTGATGTGTTGGGTTTTTTTTTTTTAACCCTAAAAAATGCATCCAAAAAGCCCTTTAAATCAAATAGCAGTAGCAAACTACTTTAACAAAAGTTTGCAGAACTTCTCTGGTCCATTTAACTACCACAAAGTGGGGTTTTTTTTCCCCCCCAGCCCTAACAGAGCCAAGTAACAGATACGCCACTCATCGCACTCTTCCCTCTACTCTGCCTTCCTCCTTTGTCATGGAGAAATATGGGACACGAGAAAAATAGGGCACTATTAACATTGAACAGTGCTTTGAGAAGCAAAAGGTTCTGATTTGTCAGCAAAACCGTTGACAGAAAATCCAAAGCCTTTGAAATTACCAGTGTTGTACAGTGACTATTCTGCATTAATTCACCTATTGAATTTATTGTGGCAAGATAATTAAAGGGAATTATCGTGACAAGATAATTAAGGGGAAAAGCATTGTGTGTACTATCAGAGAAGCCTCAGGACACACTTTTGCTAAGTTATAGCTTGATCTATGTTGTAGCCTACATTATTTTATATATTTTATAGATATATGTTACAGTCCACACAACAGTATTTTGGGAATTAAAGAGTTAAGAAAAAAACCCTACCTCAGGAAGAAAGTACACCTCCAGTAAATAAAGTAACATTAACAGACATTTCTGCAACACTAATGTATTATTTATAGCTGCTTTAACAACCCACTGTGTAAATATTTCTAAGTGGCTTTTTCTAAGAGGAAGATACCACATCAAATGTACATGAAGGGTTTTTTTGGGTTTTGGTTGGGTTTTTTCTGTTGTGTTATTCAAAGGACGAAACCATCCGAAGTTTAGAAATTTGCTGCTAAAACCTCGGTTTTTAATTATATTCATTTGGATGAGATATCCATCTGCTCCGAGCTGCTCAGTGCAGCAGAGGGGGTTTCGGGAGACCTGCCGTGGACGCTGCCAGAAAAGGGTGGTGTTTGGGGGGGGGGGAGCAGCCCCACGCCTGAGCCCTCTCCAGCTGTGGGGCAGGGACCCCATGGCCCCTCCACCGGCACAGCTGCAGCCCACGTGCCCTGGAAAGCATCCCATGTCAGGATGGGGAGCGCTCCCTGCACCGTAACCTAATCCAGAGGGTACAGCAAACACCTTCAAAACCAGCTCTGCTCCTAAATCACTTAATCACTTTTTAATTCTGATTTCCACTGATTTGCATAAACATCTGTTAAACCCATTCATCTCGAGCAGAAAATTTGACTACACGCCAATGGCTCTACTCGGATTTAGACGTTAAATTCTCCAAGATACTGGGGCATAATTCCAGAGGTAAAATGATGTATTATTTATTCATTAAATAATGGTTTCTGACTCCCTCCTCACAAAGTCAGGAGCAGCCACAGATGTTTTTGCTCAGCACCATGCCTGGATGCCTCCCCAGCATCGGAGCCGGAGCATGCCACGGCTCAGCTTCAGCCTGCTTTTGCTCGGCTTCCCCACTGCAGCGTGGTTTCCCTGGGGAGACAGCAAGAGACGGAGGGTGCCCAGGACCTGCCACATGTTATGGCCAGGTCCAGAGGCTGGGAAGCACCTCTAGATGCTGCTATTTAACTCATATACCAGCCAAACCCGCAGAAGTCTAACCTCGATCTTTACAGAGGGTCATTCGGTGGCCAGCTGAGGTTAAAAGGCAGGAGGTTTGAACCGGTGCCCCCAAAAAGGGCTGATGGAGCTGCAGAAATGGTTTTGCCGTTGTGCCTGTACAGCAGGAGCACAGAGCAGCGAAGCAGGATGCAGTGATGCAGCACCACGTGGGGCCCACTGTGGAGATGGAGCAGGCAGCTCTGCCCCAGCATCCCAAGCAGGTATTGACGATGGCGAGGATGGCATCTCTGCTCGGATCTGATCACGTACGAGCATTGCACTTTTTATTATTTTTGTCTTCACTCCTTTTATTCTGTCTCTTATCTAATGCTTCTTAACTTTAAAAAAAAAAAAAAAGATAGTTATAAAGCTGGTGCAGCGTGGCTGTTTCCTGTGCTTTAAATGCCTTTCAGAAGCAGTTCCTGCACAGCCCGACATTGATTCATCTTCATCTGCTCCTGCAGAAAGCAGTGAAGCCATGTGCTGATGCAGACATGGACTAATTGAAGCCTCCTTTAACCTTGCTCTTCTTTCTTCTTTCCCTTCTATGAATATATTTGTCTTGTTCCGTCCTCAAGGAAATGGGATCAGATTTAGCAGTCAGTATATCAACAAACTTTTGTTCTTTCCTCGAAGAAGGAAACTATTTTAATGCTAAGACTATCAAACAAGGGTTTTTCCCTGTAAAAGCCTGGTTTGGCTAAAAGGGAAACGATAAAGGAATGCTAAAATGAAACCATTACTTAATACACGTACATGCTTTAAAAGTTCCTTTCTTGCCAATGTTTGTAGCACAGATTTTTACAGGTAGCAGGTTTTTTCCAGAAGCATGAACTAAACCGATCAGTGTGCTGAGGACCCTGACGCACACCTTGACCACAAGCTCACACCATTTCGCTTATGGCTTCACTTGTTCAGTTAGAATTGGGATGAGGGGGTTAAAAACTGCAAATTAAGAAGCTGTTGGCCATGGGGATGTGGGCTTCCAGGTCTGCTCCTCTCCCAGCCCTGACCACGCACTGTGGCTCTCCCGGTCCCTGGGGTCACCTCTGGGCTCATCCCACCACCTCTGGAGGACTGCGCTGGCAGCTCCACCTGTGCTCTCACCCCAGGATAGGAGCAGGAGTTCCCAAGAGCCCTGAGACTCACTGACCTTCCTCATGGGAAGGAGGGTCCACCCAGGGGGAAGCTCAGTTGTTGAAACCACGTCTGCAGGAACGGGGAAAAGCACCAGCCACCCAGCTGGTGCACGCTCGAGTCTGTCACTGAGAACCTCAAAACGTTGAAGATGGAGTTGAGCTGCTGTAGCACAAAGTCACCGAGGCGGTGGTGGGCAGTCAGGGACCGTGGTGGCTCCAAGCAGGAGACTTCCATGAAAACCCAGGGACAGCGGAAGAGATGCAGCCGAGCTTTGCCCGCAGCAGGTACCTGTGGTGTGTACGTAACACAAACTGCGTTTTGCTCCTGGCTCAGAACAAGAACTGGTTTCATGTGAATTCGGTGTGTAAACTGAATTCCTCCTCTTCCCATCCCTGGCCATGGAGAACATCCCCTAGAACTACAGACTGAAAGAAGCTGAGCTCCCCAAAAAGGCTTTCTCATTTAATTGCATGAAATATTTAGAATGCAGATCGCATTTGATACATTTTCTTTTTAGCATCGTCATTCATCCATTTTATTGTTGCTATTTCAATGGAAACTTTCTTGAAATTGCAGCTACACGGCTGAATCCTGGCTGTGGTGCAAAGACAGACTTGGGTCCATGAGGTCAGCCGTACTAGTTTTATTTTCAGTCATTAACTACCAGTGCAAACTGCATATTGAACAGAGAAAGCCCAATTTTGTCTGTGTGTGCCTGACAAATGGTGTTGCTCTACCTAGAGAGAAACATAACTGATCAGAGCAGCCGTTGCCTGAGGGCATGATGCACTTCAGAGGGCTGAGCATCACCTAAATAAAATACAAAACCGCATTATCAGGGCAGACCTGACATTATGCGGAGACAGACTTTGTTCCTGAAACAGATTTAGCTTGAATTTTTGCCCTTCTAAATACCAGCATTCATCAGGTTAGGTTATTTGCCAATGCATAATAATTCCATATAAAGACTATTATGGAGGCTGCAGTGAACAGATTAGCACAGAAAGCGAACCCGTGTTTTCAACGGACCGACGGAACATCACTGGCACATCTCCTGCTTCTCCCCATTTTTGGCCTTGCCAGAAGCAAGCAGACAGGAAAAATGAAAGGGAAACAGCAGCTGTTGGGGTCTGTGGGCTCTCTTTGCTCTGCAGATTATTATAAATATTACATTAGAAACATTAGTGAGACCACACATAACAGCAGCTGGCCCAGAACATTTAAGCCTCGGGCATGAAACGGAGACGCAGCGAAATGTTCTGGTGTGAGGATCAGCCTCCGCCGCTGCAAAGCGAGAAATTATGAGGGAAAAGGGAATCTTCCTTTGTTCTCCCAGCTTCAAAGCCAGAAAACTTAACAGCAGCCTGCTGCAGCGGCCAGAAATTGTGAGTGACTAGGTTCTTGGGAAAGAACGTGGGAGCTGAGAAGCCGTTTGGGCAGGACAGCGGAGGCTGAGGGCCCTGCTGCCCGTCGGGGGGAGTGGGGGCACCTGTGGGCGCAGCAGGCCCGCACTGCTCGGCCTCCCCTCCTTCACGGGCACGGAGAGCGGCTTCGCTCCAGCCTCCGCTTCCCTCGGAGCCCCCGGCACAGGAGGCAGCAGCACCCTCAGCCCCGTGGGGTGCAGCTGGGCCGAGGGGGGTCAGGGCTGGACGTGGGAGCAGGGCAGAAGGGCTGGGGCAGCACTGCCATGGTGAGGCAGAGGCCTAGGGACACCAGCACCCTCCTGCCAGACTGCTCAGGTGAAACGCAGGAACTGACCGGCCCCATGGCCCCAACAGCACCGGGTCAAGGGCTCTGCTCCCGCCACCCCAGCCCTACCCCCGAGTCTGACTCCTGGGTGATTTTTGGCTTTCTCCTCAAATCTTTGCCAGCTGAATCCCATCCACAAATCAGCCCCGGTGTCCAGCAAGCGCTCGGCTGCTGCTGGGAACGGGCAGTGCTCCTTGGCACGGCCTGGCACCAGGGCTCCGAGCAGCCCAAAACCTGTGGGACTCACACGCAAAAGAAAATCGGCTATAAAATATGTGCAATAAGCTTAGTTTCTTTGATCATGCCCCTTTTCATGTTTATTGAAGATTTTTTTACTTGTTTATTGGTTTTTCGCGCCTCTCCGTTCGTGCCATCACGGATGGTACGGCAGTTTCAGCAAGACTTCTCTTTCCGTACCGTAACGATTCTAGCTCAGCAGTCGGTGTGTTGTGTGGAGGAATGGCTGCTTCACAGGTTACCGTGTCTGGGCCAAGCTTTCAGAGTCAAAGGGAGTAATAAATGGCATAAATCTGTAAAATCAAGGCCCGCTTGATTCCACTGAAATTCGTCAGCCATGAATCTGTAGGGGAACCACTGGAAGGTGCAGACTAAGATAGGACCTTTATTGCAAGCATATTACCCCAAAAGGGGTTTTAGTTTGGTTTTTTGTCTTGTTTTGTGTTTGTTTGGTTTTAAAGTTAAATTACTCTGTCTACAAAACTGCAGTTGCCTCTAACATTCATTGCTCTTACTAAAAAAAGACTGCTGAGCACAGAGCAGATTGAATACAATGAAGCAGATAAGCCCAAGAACCAGAAGGAAAAAAAAAAAAAAAATCCAGTTTAAGAATGACAGAATGACTTTGACTTAATGTCCACATGAAAAAAAGCAATCACTCCAGAGGAGCTAAACACGAACAAGTTTCTGTCCAGAACAGATATACAAAGCTAAGTTACAAAGCCAGGGGAAAAGGGAATGCACTGCAAAACACCTTTCTGTCTATAAATTAATGAAGTAATCAGAAAACTAAGAGCAGAGTACCTTAGGGTACACTTTTCTTTAGAAGTAATTATTATTAACAGGTTACTGTATCATTTTGTCCTGGCGATCTTAATTTTTCTCCTATTCTTTCCCCCCCCCCCCAAATTATGAGTAGAAATGGTCCCAGGATTCACATGACTAACTAAACTGTAGTTTGACCTAACCCGAGGTAAGTTGGAACAATAATTACAAAATCCCTCCCAAAATTCTGAACTAGATCATCTGCTACCACAGCGACGAGCACCACTAACGAGGGGGAGAGACCTCACCCTCTAGCCCAAGCTCAGTCGGACCAAGGCTTTATCTGGCAAGATTAAAGAAATCGTATTTCAGGACAGAGGGAAAGCGTCGTGCCACTGACACCAGCACTGCGCAAAGGGGCGAGTGCAAACAGCGTTACATTAGCTTTTGGTCTCGTTTCCACAATGATGCCAAGTTTCTGAGTTTAGTCTTTCCAGTGAATCACTGCAGGCTCAGCTCTTGTCTCCTCTTGCTCCTAAGGCAATGTTTCCTTGTCGCAAAACCCCACCCAAATAATCACATTACTCAAAGACAGTTGGACACTACAGATGGATTTGGGACCTTAATTTCCCTACCTGCTCCAGGGCATGCATGCTCCAAGGTGGTTTTGACACAGAGTCCCCCATCCCTAGGTCTGGACAAGTCTTGTTATTGAATTGAGTCACTCTGGCTCAACAGAAAACACCATCTGTGGTCTGCCAGGCTTGGAAGTGATGTGTGGAAAAGCAAATTCCAAGAATATCTAACTTTGTTTTCAGTTGTTTTTTTTGTTTGGGTTTTTTGTTTTGTTTTGGTGTTTGTTTTTTTTTTTTTTTTTGAAGTCCTCAGATGTTCCTGCTGAACAGTGGGGCTGGATTTTGAAGATTTTTATTTCTCTTTGAGATCTCAGCAGTACACGCAGTGATCTCTGAACTGTGACATTTTCTCTTTGGATGCGTGTTTCCACAGTGGCAGTACCAGGAGAAACAGGAGTCAGGCATCAGTGACTCTAGGAAACTCAATAAGGAATTGAACACGCTATGCTCAAATAAATATACAACACAAAAGCACTACCTAAGTAATACGAAAGCAATCACATCAAGATGCTTTCAAAATAAAAGACAGCAATATTAAGTAAGAAAATGCCCAAGGCTACTATAGTTATTGAGAAGTGTCTTGGGGGAGAAAAAAAAACTCCATTCTTTAACCCTTTCATTGTACCATGGAAACCTGGAGTATCAGCGTGTGACCCTGAGCACTGCTCCAGGCACCATGATACCAAATTCTCGTCATGACTTACAGGAATTTAGATACTGCCAACTACTTCCACTTGCAAAGAAAAAAAAAGTTTACATTTGGGTGGGGAGGGTAATGGATTGCCTGAAGTACAATGCTTCAGAGCGGTTTTCTCTGAGAGAATAAACACAAGAATAAGCAATGTCCTTTTTTCTGTAGGAAAGAGATTCTTATCATTCATCACTCCCCACTGCAGTTTGTTGTTTTGGCATAGCAAGGAAGAACATAAAATCTAGTTATGAAGACATGGCTACGGCTGGTCCCTTCCAGTTTAGTGGCCAAATTCCCAATGATTTTATTAAAGTCATGATTTTATCCATAGAACAGAAAGAAAATGGATATAAAACCAAGGAAGAATTAAGAGACATCAGCGAAGGTTCTTCAGAAGGGAATATGAACACAACTGTTTCTTTTATATGTCGGGAACAAGGTAGAACAAGTGCCACTTAGGGAAAAAGAAGAGTTAAGTGTCCAGCCACGGACTATCAAGTCCCCCTGAGCCCTAGAGACAGAGCTTGCCGAAGCGCCTGAGCCTGGAGAACATCCCTGCTCAGCACCGCACGCTGCCATGGTCCCGGGAGAGCGGCGACCCTGCTGCCGGCAGCCCCCGCCTGCCCGCCTCTTGCCTGCTCCCTCGCACAGGCAAGCAAGAGGCAAGCACTGCAACTGGCTGCAAGAAGGGATCAGCCCAGCGCAATTTATTCCCGAGCTTCTGCCGAGTGGCAGTGTGATGCGCAGTGCAGGAAAGTCGTAACAGGATTTTGTTTCTTCACAGCTGCTGCACCCTGCTCAAAATAATTCCCGCAAGCAAATAGGCATCCATGCAAAATGGACTACAGAGGATGTGAAAAGCAACTCTGATACTGGGTTGTGTAACTTCCTTCAGTTCATGTGCTACAGCCAAACTTCCCTCGGTGTAAGTCAGGAGAAGAGGAAGATACAGGGGAAAAAGTAATTATGTCATCTTGCTAACGACCTTGTACTACTCAAGGAGCTCCCCAGCAGCCAGGCAAGAGAGCTCTGCACAGCAAGCCAGCCCAAAGACAGAAACGTCAACAGTCCTTCAAACTCTTAAAATATCAGACAAATGAGATAAGTGGCAGAACCAGGATGACACGGGGCAGTTGTGGGTGAGGACTTCTAGTAAAAATAATCAGTACAGTGGTGGGGCTCAAAGGAGAACTCTCCAGTTTGGGACTAAATCATCTTTCCTTCATCATCTAGGCTGTCCTGTCAGAGAAACCCTTTGCTCCATATTTGCCAGCATTCAGAACTTGAATGATTCAATAAAATCTTGCATGCCGAAGTCTCCATTTACAGGAGGGTAAGCTTACGATGAACAGAGTGTGCTCGACTCCTGTATTTTGGCAAATCTTGAGAGCACGTTTGCATTTGATGACAGCTGTGATGCATGGCACTATGTTACACTCAACAGACCATGTGATATTCAGTACGTGGTATATTAATCTGGAGTCTGGGTAGCACCGGTTCATATCACACAGATATCAATTCCACCTATAATTTTCTATAGAAAATAGCCCACATGTAATTTTCATAATGCCAATTAAACTAGGGCTCCCATTTATTAAACTGGATTAAAAAGCATTTTTACAAGCTCTGCTAATGGTCCTTAAGTACCTTTAATTACAGCCTGGACAGACTCTCACAAGACAGCTGTACTGTACTGCGTGGCACATTCTCACCATGCATACTCTCACCCAGTTCAGGATTTACTGGTGCTGGTTTGGTTCTGCAGTGGCAGGCTGGTTCCCAAGCCCCCGGACAGGCATTGCCACACTGGTGTCACAGATTCACAGACCCAGGGTTGGAGGGGACCTCTGGAGATCATCTAGTCCAACCCCCCTGCTAGAGCAGGATCACCCAGAGCAGGTCACACAGGATGGTGTCCAGGTGGGTTTGGAATTTCCCCAGAGAAGGAGACTCCACAACCTCTCTGGGCAGCCTGTCCCAGGGCTCGGTCACCCGCAGAGGGAAGAAATTTTTCCTCATGTTCAGGTGGAACTGCCCGTGTTCCAGTTTGTGCCCATTGCCCCTTGTCCTGTCACTGGGCACCACTGAGAAGAGTCTGGCCCCTTCCTCTAGACACCCGCCCTTTAGATATTGATAAGTGTTGATGAGATCCCCTCTCAGTCTTCTCTTCTCCAGGCTAACCAGCCCCAGCTCTCTCAGCCTTTCCTCACACCAGAGATGCTCCAGGCCCCTCATCATCCTCACAGCCCTCCACTGGACTCTCCCCAGTAGTTCCCTGTCTGTCTGGAACTGGGGAGCCCAGCACTGGACACAGAACTCCAGATGCGGCCTCACCAGGGCAGAGCAGAGGGGGAGGAGAACCTCCCTTGACCTGCTGGCCATGCTCTTCTCCATGCACCCCAGGACACCATTGGCCTTCTTGGCCATGAGGGCACACTGCTGGTCATGGAGAGCTTGGTGTCCACCAGAACTCCCAGGTCCTTCTCCACAGCGCTGCTTCCCAGCAGGTCACCCCCAACCTGTCCTGGTGCTGGGGTTGTTCTTCCCTGGGTGCAGGACCCTACACTTGCCCTTATGTCAATGAGCTCCTTTTGGATCAGCACACCCCTGCTTCTCCAGACCCTTCCGGGCTCTAAGACAGCACTTTGCCAAGGAGAGCCTCTGCAGGCTGCCCCGCCGGGAGAAGAGACACAGCACAGGGATGGTCACCAGCAGCTCCCTGCTTCAGCAGTGATGAGTTCACTGCTCCCGGGGGAGCTTCTCTCACTCTTTTCCCACCTCACAGATAAGCAGGTTCTTCCTCCACTTCAAGTAGCACCCTTAAGGATGAGCAACGGTGCTGTTTTGTGGAGGGCAGTTACTGCTGCAGAACACAATATTGCAAACAATTCGCGTTACCAAGTGCGCTGATAAGGCACTTAACAGTAATAAAAATCAGAATGACTCTACAGCAATAAAACATTAGTTTAAAAAGTCCATCAAGATGCAAACAGCCACAGAGGCTTAAAATGTTTCAATCAACTGCCGAGAAGGGTTTGTTTTCTTCGGTGTTTGGTTTTGCGTTGGTCTTTTGTTGTTGTTGTTTCTTTCAAAGTTGCCAACTAGCAAAGCAAAAGCTTTACTTGAAACAGAGACTCATTTATGTTTCATTAAAAGCATGGAGGTAGGGGTTAATTTTCTCTGCCAGATCAAAGAGCGCAGCGCGCTCTCACTTTTTTTTAAAGCCAGAAGTCTGTAGGTGAACAAAACTCCTCACCCTAAATGCTGGCGCTGCTTTTGGCTTGGGTCTGTGAGTACGGAGGGTGCAGAGCAGCACCCGGCTGTCGGCTTGGCTCTCTGCGCGGCACGCGGCTGAGCTGGGGCGGCGTATAGTGCACGAGCTTCATGTCTGCGTAACGCTGCTGCTACAAGTGTGCACAACATCAGTATTTGCACAGCAAACTTCCTAGAGAGAGTAAAAACTGAAATGAAAACTTATTATGGAAAGACCCAAGAGTAGAAGTATCTTCACATGAAATTTGGAAAGAGTGAGCTGGACAAGTTAAAGATACCAATAAGACCATGAGCTGGGACGGCCAGCAGAAACGCAGAATGGCAAGGTTTGCCTAGTTTTCAGGCTAGGAAACCAATTTTAAACAGGATCATGGACCGCATGGGAAATTTTCAAAGATACACATTATGTGATAATGCAGGTAATGCGTCTGCACCTCTTCCTAAAACTGGAAGTTGACTTTAGCCCTCCTGCACAAGGGACAAGACATCCCGGCTGAAGCAACAGACAACTTGGGCAAGGAGCATCACCACATTTCTTGTGCGTTGCATTTTCAGAGTTGTGAGAAAGATGAAGGATTTGAAGGGGAAATTCTCATTGTAAGTGCTCAGCCATGGTAATTTGTGACTGAGGAATGATCTGGCACAGAGGCCCAGCTGCAAGAAGGGGTTAAACTGGCTGGAAGCAGGGATGCCAGAGACAGAAGGATTCCTTGCAAGGGAGTGAAGTTTCCCTGGGTGACCAGAAACAGCCTCAGCACTGTCCTGTAGCTGTCCCGGACCGGGAGCGCTCAGGGGCCACCTTTGGGCAGCAGAGCTGGGCTGGGGGATGGACCCAGGGCTGGGCTGGGGGTGCCCCTGCTCTCAGGATGGGTGCTGGTGCGAGTGGATATAAGGAATCTGCTTGCGATGCATCTTTGCAGACTCTGTCCAGAACTGCTCATTGCAGTAGCACTCTGCCCAATGCATGTTCATTTTTTTATATATATATTTAAGCACAAACACATGTTTAATTCTCCTTGAGGGGTGCCATAAAAATTCCCTGACAGATTGATCCAGTTATGTGGAAAGGACAACTCTTGTCCTGCCTCACTGGGCTCTTACAATAAGGGGTTTGCTCCAGGTAGTGCTGGGAAGGAAAGACAAGGGGAGGAAGGATGGATTCTGTTCAGCCAGAGCTTTTCTGGATTTTACTGCTTCATCATCAACTGAGCTGTACCTTGCAGCACTGCTCAAAGCACAGGCATTAAAATCACAAAGCAGTACCTACTGGCAAAGGCCTTCGTGATGAACCTGTTGGCATTACAAAACCAAGCGATTTCTCCTCCTTAATACAAATCAAAATTTATTAACTAGATTCCCTCATGTAAGAGGCTCAAATTATCACCTTTGAGCAGCACCAGGGGCATTTCTCACTAGAATACGTCTCTCCTACTACCCGGTATTCCCCAGAACACCTCACCTAGCACCAGTTACTAGCTCTGACTAGCGAGCACCGATTGCTCCGGACTCCCCCGTTCTAACAGCCAGGGACCTCAAAACCCCCACATACCTCCCACAATAAACTGGCTCAAGATCAAGTACCTCACCTGGGTATCTTGGACCATAACTGAGATACCTGTGCTACCTGTACCAGGGACCATGCAGCACAGCATCCTGCCATCCAAAGCTGAAAATCCAAGTGTTTTCCGTCCTTTTATTAAAACCCGAGATTCCATACTATTGGCTATCATACATCATGCCCTTGCTTAATTACTTTATTCATATGCTAAATGCACAGTCAGTCAGTCTCAGCAACATTTACTCAGTTCCAAATGCACGTTTAAGTGATGCAGGAGGACAGTTCTGTGTCTGTACATAATCCTCCCGCTTTCAGAGCGCAGCCCCTGTGAGCAGATCCCCGCTAATCCCTTGACAGACATCCCACGCAGTCGGGCGCATCTGCCTAGCAGTCTCACCCCGCTCGCCGCCTTGTTCCTTGCACAATCAGCCGCGTGAGATAGAAAAGGCTTTTCTCTGATATTTGCTGCGGCGTATTTAATGCTCCGCTACAAAACCAGAAAAGCGGTAGGAGGTTTCCCAGGGAGAAGCGTGACTCGGGGTGCACCCCGACCTGCAGCCTTTGGGACGGTGCCAGGTACAGCTCTGGTCTCTCCAGGAGGCAAACACAGTTACGGACGCGCCAAACCAGGCTGGTGCTGGCACATCAAGTGCGGCCGATTTAGATTTGTGCAGCCGGCAGAGAAGAGGAATTGGCACCTTGGGGGAAGCTTGGCACGAGGCAGGTGATTGGAGATCACCACCGCTGAAGGATGACCAGAGCTAATGAAAGAAGTGTGCAAGTATTTCACTCAGATTTATGTAGCTATGTGAACAAGGCAACCTATAAAGAGAAAAGTACTCCGTGGTAATTCATTCTATTCTTATTATAGCTCTAACGAAGCTGCATCTCGCTCACGGTGGCAAGAAGGAACCTCTCAATCTAAAAGAATCAGCATGAGCTGGATGTCCGATTTTTCACATCTCAGATGCTGTTTTCATATGAGTTCAGTAATAAAGCTAACGCCTTTTGAATCACGTGCAATAAAGACAGTTTTCACTGGATACAAATTTCCCTGCTTCAAATTCAAACTTACAGCAGGCTCAGAGCGAAAAGGTGCAAGGACCTGTGCCTTCTGGAAACATGCGGTGAGTAGTAATTAAGTTGAGCTCTAAAAAGATTAAGAGTGCCTGAGTATTGCACACCTTCCATATGAATTTGAAAGTGCTGATTTATTTAAATATCAGCCTGAAGAACCTAGCATCAGAAAAAGCAGAAGATCCCAGCAGCATCTCTTCAAAGGGGACTATTTGCCCAGGGCAGGAGTGGGAGGAGTCCTGCTGAAACACCTGTAAGCAAAATCTCACAGCATGATGCAAGAGAAACAGCTGGACGCCATGATCTTAAAGGTCTTCTCCAACCTAAATAATTCTGTGATTCTAAAATGATTCTATAAAGGTTGGCATTAGGAGCATGCTGCTGGTCTCTGCCCCAGCAGCCCCAGGCCACCAGCCAGACACCCTAGCAGGTTGCTTCATGCCAGTGGCAAGAAAAGTCATGCCCAGAGACCTTCCACAGCTGCTGTTTCTACTGCTCCTCCTGCCCTAGAGCAGTGGGTGGAGGTGAGGGTTGCATTTAGCAGCGTTGTCCAGCCGCAGACACTACTTTCAGTCCCTCCAATTTATCTTCAGCTACAGAAAATCTATATCTGAGACCCTGTTGATTTTCAAAGTCCACTAAAGAGCAGGAGAGTGTTTGTTTGCTGGCTGCTTAGACATCACGCTTGGTCCCGAGATGCCATTGTGACGGCCAGCAGCAAAGCTGATCAGCTGAGCCTTCAGGGTCTAGGGCTGCTGGGACCCACCAAAAGCACAGGGACATCAGCCAGCCCCAAGCAGAGGGACAATTCTGGTGCTGCCTGAAGCTGTTCATGACACCAACATCTGCTGCTGGGGAAGCAAGCGAGTCCTGCAGAGCAGGCAGAAGCAGGTGACCTGCACGTTGTCTCACCTAGAGCTGCATTAGCTCCTTTTACTTGTCCTCAAGCACCCTCCAGTGAGGTGATGGGGAGGAACATACAGATTTTTGGAGAACACAGGGAAGAGGAGGACAGACAGCAGGTACATAGCAGTGAGTGCCCATAGCCCTGCAAAGGTTCAGCAACGTTACCTGAAGGACGAGCAAAATGATCCTAAAAATGGGCCTGATGAAATTCAGATCTGTCACATATAAGATTTGCTCTCTACTTGTCTGATATGTTTGATACTTCACACAGTTTAATAACACAAGACACAGACACCTTGCTTTCTCTCTGTTCACTGTTTCCTCCTTACCAGCACCTGGACAGGTTGCAGAGGTGGACCTGCATAAACCTCATGGAGTTCAACAAGGCCAAGGGCAAGGCCCACATGTGGGTCAGAGCAATCCCAAGCACAACTACAGGATGGGCAGAGAATGGATGGAGAGCAGCCCCGAGGAGAAGGACTTGGGCTGTTGGGGGATGAGAAGCTCAACATGACCCAGCAATGTGCGCTGGCAGCCCAGAAAGCCACCCGTGTCCTGGGCTGCGTGTCCAGCAGCGTGACCAGCAGGTCGAGGGAGGGGATTCTGCCCCTCTGCTCTGGGGAGACCCCCCTGCAGTGCTGCGTCCAGCTCAGGGGTCCCCAGGACAAGAAGGACATGGAGCTGTTGGAGAGAGTCCAGAGGAGGCCACAGAGATGATGCAAGGGCTGGAGCACCTCTGCTATGGAGACCTCAGGCTGAGAGAGTTGGGCTGGTTCAGCCTGGAGAAGAGAAGGCTGCGGGGAGACCTTCGAGCCCCTTCCAGTCCCTGCAGGGGCTCCAGGAAAGCTGGAGAGGGGCTGGTGCCAAGGGCAGGGAGTGACAGGCCAAGGGGAATGGCCTGAAGCTGCAGGAGGGGAGATGGAGATGGGATGTGAGGCAGAAATCCTTCCCTGTGAGGGTGCTGAGGCCCTGGCACAGGGTGCCCAGAGAAGCTGTGGCTGCCCCTGGCTCCCTGGCAGGGTTCAAGGCCAGGTTGGATGGGGCTTTGGGCAAGCTGGGGTAGCAGACTAAACGTCCCTTCCCACCCAAACCAGTCTGAGATTCTATGATTCTATATAAACATCTACTTTTTCACCAAAGTCATGCACTTAGAAGAGAAGCCATTTTCAGTTGTACTTGTCACCCAGTATATCTTAATTGCAAAAGAAAACAGGCTTTTACAGCTTGCTTTATTCATACCGTCTACTAATTTGTTCTTAAAAGCTAACCTCCCACTGAGTTGCATATCCTTAGTATCACTGCTATTATTTTAGTATGGAGATGAGATCATTTATGTTTCTATGTGCACTTACTAGGGCACTCAAGGGTTGTTTCCACCCCAAGTTACACACTTGAACAACAGATGAGGTTTCAGATGAGAGCAGCACCCAGCAGCACCCGAGGGGCAGGTTTGTCAGGGTGTCCTGGTATCAGACCCTCTTTTACACTCATGGGCATCACTGGTATAGAATAAGTGAAAAACAGGGCTATTTAGATATTTGAAGAGCTTCAAAAGGAAGACATCTACATTCCCTTCCCTGCAACATTTCCCAGCACCACCAGATCTCTTGGTGACTGGCCATAGAGGTCAGATCATGGATCTAATGGTTCCTTCTTTATGGTCCTTGCAGGAACATACTGATCAGGACAGCTTTAGATAAGAGCAGAGAAAAAGCCATTGGCAGGAACAAGGAAATTCGTTCACTGTCAGAGCACCATGGGCCCAGAGCTACCCGCACCTTGCACTCGGTAGGAGCAGTCTCTCCTCGTTAGGGTCGAATAATCAGAAATCAGAGCAGACAGAAAGAAAATAGGCTGTAAAAGTGTCAGACTGCTCAGACAAGGGAGGTGCAATTCTGGCAAAACATGAAGATTAGCAATGGAAATAGAAATAAGAAGTTAACTGCTTCTTCCAGCCTCACATCAGCTGTTTTGGGGAAGAGAGGAGAGAAAGGGAACTCACAGGTTGTAGAAATAGAGAAGCCAGACTTCCCGTCAGCTCTGTCCCTTAAACACAAGAATCCTCTTAGGCTGCTGTGTCAAAGACACAACAGTACCCATGCACCGGACGGGGCTGGACTGAAGGGCAGATGGTCTCCGGTACCTGTCCCCAGAGCCCACCGATGTGCACGGTTGCAGAACGGTCACAGGAATTTCAGCAGAGTTGCTGCAGTATCATCACTATCACTCTACCTAACTGATCCTCTCATCCTTTCCTTCCCTGTACTTTACAAAGAAAGCCATCAGATTAAATGGCTGTTTTCTAAAAAAAAAAAAAAAAAGAAAAAAAAAAAGAAGCACTCAAGCCAAGGAGTGGGTCTGGTCCCCAGAGCAGAGTGGCACAGGAATGGTAAAGGGGCAATCACCCCATGGGAGCGGTGCCTCAGGGCAGCATCGCTGCTCCCAGGCAGGGCACACAGCCACCTCCCCCCAGTCACAGGGACATCCTCCCCCCAACTGCTGACACGAAGAGGGGACGGAGCCGCCTGCAGCACGCAGAGCGGTGTGCTCCGCTGACACTGGGACACCGGCCAGCACGGCAGTGGAGTGCACTCTCTGGATTTTTTTTTTTATTAATTTTTTTTTTATAAAGACTCTCCGAAAGAAATTGCTATAACATCAGGGAGTGCTGGCTAGAGACATTTGAACAGCTAGCTCCATCCTCCCTCCAGGAAGGGCACAATGAACTTCAGTTCGGGTTTTTTCCTAAGGCCAGTTTCCTGAGACCCCTTCCTCCCACACTGGCCATGCCCAAAGAAGAGGTTGTTCAAGCCGCTTTGACTCCTCTTAATTTCTGTTGAAATGAAAAAAACCAGAAGTGTTTTGTTCTGACTGTGACAACAAGAAGGCCGGTCACTTGCTGCAAAGCTGATGGAGAAATTTTAACACGGGAACTACCTGCTTCAGGTGATGGTCATGTAGCCAAAAAGAAAGGCCTGTAACGAAGGCCTGCTTATATTATACATAATAAGAAAACGTAGCCAAGAAGAAAGGCCTGCTTGTACTATATAAGAAATTCTTCATTATTACTTTAGGTAGAAGGCTAACGATTCTTAGAATGAGCACCTGCTGCACATCATGAGAAAAAGGAGGAGCTACAAGACACTTCAAGGTCCTTATGTACATACTTGCAGAAAGGGAGGACATTAATTGCCTCCAGCAACACCCTTATCTTGGTGAGGCGTATAGCAAACAATTACCAACACCAAAATATTGAGAGACTAGGGGAAAGGTAATTTGGGCCAGGGTCCCCACGACCACCGACTCATAAGCCCCCTACCCAAATTATCCCACCTACTCAAAAGATAGAGGCGGAGAAAGGAACTGAGCATGCGTTCTAGTTTGCATACTAGGCGAAGAAATATGAACCAATTATTGTAACGGGGAGCGTACCACTTTGTAATCTTTGTAAGATCCGTGTATAAATACGACAAGAGAACCAGCATTAGGGGTGCCTGATTTGAGGACCTATCCTCCTGACACCCAGCGCTGCAATAAAGGAAATGCCTGCTTCTTCATGCTAAATTGGTGTTAAGGAGTTTTCTTTCATTCCCGAATTTCGGTGACAGTCGGAGCAGGTTACAGCGATGGCAGACGTGCGTACGTGCCAGTGCAGTTCCTCTCTCAGTGGCAGGGGAAGTCAGATGGGGACTCAGAGAAACCAAAGCAAAGACAAAACGGGATCTGCCTCGTTCACAGCAATGCCTCCTCACCAGAGGATGCCACCAGCTGTACCTGCAGGTCTGGAAAGGCTCTTTGACCCAGCGAAGAGCAAGACAACTGCCCCCTGACACGACTCCGAGAGGAACATTTCAATGGTTTTTAAGAGCTTGACATGATGTGGAGGCACCACGTGCTCCTACAACAAACAGGCCTCCTCTGGAAGACCCACAGTGCTGAGATGCACCTGCCCGAGTGCAGGCTCTGGTGAAGGACATCCACCCACGACTGGCCACCCACAGGGACGCTGCTGTCACAGCCACACTGCTCACTGGCTTGTGGGTCCCAGGGGTGCCAGGGCAAAAGTCTTTTTCCTAGGTCTCTTAATCTCCTGCTTACAGCCACCCTGCTGTGCTCATTTCTTAGAATATTTCCATTTTTTAAATGCCAACTTTTCCCCTGCCATCATCTCCTTAACTTTTCCCCAAGCCACAGAGGGTTTCTTGGAAAGGCTTGGTTTTCTTGTTGCATTTGGCACACGGTTCGTCAGGCTCCTAACAAGAACTTCGAAAGCAGCTCCAGCCTGTTCAGGTTTTATGCTGCTCTTAAAAAAAGACTAATTGCCAGAGGTTTTCTTCAGACGCCCTCCTTCAAACTGTTTACCTGTATCTGGATGTATTTGCATTACGCTCTCCTCCTGCCGTGCTGCACCTCCCTGTATGATGGTTGCTATTATCCTGTATGCCAAATACCTCTTGAACCAGACTCTCCCCTTCCAAGACTGCAATCCTGCTTGTTTTATGGGTACTGAGGCAGCACCGTGCGGTGCTTCAGCAGCTGGTCCTCACACCTCGCCCTGCTGAGACCCTCGCCAAGTCTGCCAGGGAGACCCCAACTCTCCCATTAAAATCACCTGCTCTGGTTCCACACATTCTCAGCCTCTCTGGACACATCTGGATGGCATCACAATCTGGATGGCATCACAATCTGGATGGCATCACAATCTGGATGGCATCACAATCTGGATGGCATCACAATCTGGATGGCATCACAATCTGGATGGCATCACAATCTGGATGGCATCACAATCTGGATGGCATCACAATCTGGATGGCATCACAATCTCACCTGGGCCTTGGGACTACAGGCCTGGCACCACATTTCTTTTGTCAGTCTGAGACGTCACCTGCAGAAATTCCATTGTTATTTTCTGTTCCCACAGTATTTTTATGTTTTTACACCTCACAGTATCTCTCACACACAATCCTCATCCCTATTCATTCATTTTACACTGCTAGCCTGGTAATGTATCCACAAACCCTAGATTGGTTAAAACTGTTACTTTTTGTTTGTCCCTCTTAAAAACATACAGAAAAAAATGGTTACTAGTGTGCTGAAAAACAAAATAGCCTTGTATCTTCTGAAATAGAGGGTGTATTTTTTTTAAGATTTTTTCCTTAGACAGTATTTAAGCCTTAAGAAGTCCCCAAAACTAACTTCCAGATGGAGATCTTTCCATCAAATCACACCACCAGCAGTAACCAAAGCACAGAAGCAACTCAGGCGCACAGTCACGCCGAGTCAATGCACCCACTGCCTTGCTCTGTACCACTTTTAACATTATTAAAAAGCACATCAATATCAACACAATGAAGATCATGCAATTTTAAAGAGGAAAAGCACCTTGCAGATATGACACTCCCCATGTGGAAGGCAATCCTCTCCCCAGAGGCAGCACCACTGCCTCGTCGCTCACCGTTGCCTGCCTTCGGGAAGAGGCGAACAGGTCAGCGGCAGGAACCGGAGCCATCAGGTTAAGAAAAAAATAAACAAAAGAACAACAACAACTATCCTCAGAGTGCAACTTTAAAGCCAGGATTTCTGTCCTTCCTCTGTGAGATCATTCGCAGCCCGGCAACGCGGTTCCCACATGCTCTGACCCGCTCATACCCGCATCGACATCGGGCAGCGATCGGGCAGCAGCTCAGCTCATGGCGCGGGGCTGGGTACAGCCGCTGCCATTGCTTACATCAGAAAGCGCTCTGCCGTTTACATACCTTTTCAGCCATTGGAAATGCATGAATACAAATCAAAGACAAGCTCAACAAGAAGCCTTACACAGCCACGGGCAGACACGGAGCCTGCATGGCCGGGGGAAGGGCGGCATTAACACTCCTCCCTCCATACAGCCGTCCAAGGGAATGCGGCACAAGTAAGAACCCCGAAACTTTACGGCCATTATCACAAGAGGCCTAACTGTTACAAAGCGTAAATGCCCCGTGCAAGCCCTGAGTGCATGCATGAGAAAGAAAACAAAAGGGGCTTTTTGCGCCTTCCCTCCCTCCCACCAGTTAAACCTGGGTGCCTGCCCTGGGGAGCAGGCGGCCTGGGGCCGGGCAGGGGCTGCAGCCACAGCCGTGCCCCCGGGGCAGCTCAGCACCCCCAGCGAGGGGCTTGGTTTCCTGGGGTGATGGGCAGAACAAAACCAAGCATCCCCGGCAGCTTTAGCTATCGCTTGTCCTGTACTTTGTTGCCTTGAGCATGCACAATACACTGCTGCTAGAAAAGCGTTGCGCCAAGTTTCGTACTGCCTTTCAAGGCGGGCAACCGTTGTTCTCATTAAGGAGGTCGGAAACCACCTCGGAAAAGCCAGCAGACAGCCCAGCCGGTGTCAGGCTCGTTGGGGAGCTCTGAGGATACAGCCCATGGTTTAAACCTGCTGAGCACAGAGCTGCCCCCCCCCCCATCTCCACAACCAACCGCTGCTGCAAGCTGCCTGCTCTTCTGCAAGTCCCACATCACACTCCTAAAGCAGGAGATGGCCCGTGTGCGTGTTCAAACGCTGCCACAAATAGAAATCTTGCGGGCTCTCACCCCTATCAGCTTCTTGGGTTTTCACAAGTGCTTACACCTCCCTCTCCAGCCAAGCCCTCAAAGCCATATTAAACCAGACTGAATTAGTCATGCTTCTGCCAAATTCCATCATCATCTAAAACACTAAAAGACTAGAAACAGGAACCCAAACTTAAACCCATTTACTGCTGAACCACCCCTCTACATTAAATCACCGACCTCACAGCCAGGAGCCAGCAGCCCTTCCCAGACAGGGGGGTAGGGGGAGGCTCCTCACTTCCTCCTTTGAAGGGCCATCAGCCCTCCTGCAGGTGATAATTGTCAGCTCACTTAAGATTAGACAGCGCCTAATTAAGGCCGGCTAATTCTGCTAGGCTGATTTTGATCAATCACATTAGAGTTATTGCAACCACAGATTTCTTTAAACTGGAATTAAGAGGTGGAGTTAGCATTTTAAATCATTTGGGGAACTCCCCCAAATCACTGATTCACACATACGATCTGTACTTCAAGTGCCTCATTTGCAGTTTTATTTCAAAGCGTGCCTCGGTTGCGCTAACACATTCGTGTCTCTCTCGCGGGGGCCAAGCAAACCGCCCCACTCACTAATGCACTGCCGTGATTCCGTTGTTATTGCTGCTTCGTTATTAACCAAACCCCAGCGTTCAGCAAACAACTCCCAGCGTCTCTTCTACGCGGGCAAAGACCTAACGCTCCAACTCGCTGCCGAAGGCACCGCACCTCCCTGGGTGCTCCATCATTGCACGGGCAGATCACAGCATCCCGCAGCACCATCTATTCATGTCAAGCAAACTTCTTAGGCCTAAAGTTTTCTTCCTTGTGTAACTATGAAAGGACAATATTTCCGTTAATTTAACACAAACCAAAGGAGCTGACTGTGGGGACGGGGGGTGGTGGTGGAAGGGAAGCCAAAGATGTTTTTCCTGGTCTGTTTTGGTGATGGACGTTGCTGACCCTGTAGCTGAAATCACCCCTATCCCACCGACCCTCGGTCCCAAGAGCATCTTCAGGAAGTGTTTGCAGCTCGTGCATAAGCGTTCTTCTAACTGTAGGGCCCTTCAGTAAATTGTTTTTAAAAGAGAATTAGAAAGATTAATTTAGGAACAAAGGGACATGTTTTAATCGCCATTAGATACTTCGAGGCATGTTTCATGGGACTATTAATAAAGTGCCCCAAGGGAACGAAGACACCAACATATCACATTCAAGACAAGAATTAATGACCCCATAAAATACTCCCTGGTGTACCTTAAAGCTAAACTGGCAATATTTATAAATTAAAAATTAACATTTCCAAGCCTCCTACTGGCAGCAGCTGTATTGCTGAAGAAATTAGTGACAGCCTTAAAACAGAACAAACCAAACCCAACCCAAACAAGACAACACAGTCACAGCGCTCCCAAGATATTTTCTTCTTTATCAATTCCAGCTCCTGATAAATAACAGAAGTAAGTTGGTATTACCAAGCTGGCAGCAAACTTGTTATTTCTGAACTTGTTCTCAAGATACAGTATAATAGATTGTTGATATTGATGTTATGTTGACAATCCTTTGACCTTACAAAATTTCATAGAAGAAAAATGCACAGGTCATGGACTGAACTGCAATTTGTTTTTAATGACAGGCCAGAGAAGATTGAAGGAGCAGTTCCCAACCATGTACCAATCGCTATTTTTCACTGCCTTCAAAACTGAGAAAAACTGTTTGATAAATGACAGTATTTTTAAATTTACCCAATCAAAATGTGTGTTTAGTCTAAAACTCTAATGTCAAAATCTCACATTTGTACACATTGTTTTGACAAGGAAAACCATATGTTTTGCAGAATTTGCTTCACCAAAATGAGATTCGGTGAAGTCGGTGGAATGAAAACTCAGTAGTCAAGGCTTGCTCATAAAAACAGCGGGCCAGGGAGCGATTCTGTTTCATGAAAAATGTTGATACTGCAAATATTGGTAAATGCTGATCTGCATAACAGACCTGGGAACCTGGAATCAGGAACTTGGAATTGGGACTGTTTTAAGGAAGAAATGGTCGCTCTGTGGCCTCCTTCCCCAGGGCCAGGCTGCTGAGAGGTGGCACGCGGGAAGGAGGAACCCGGGGGTGCAGCGCTGTCTTCCTCTTTTTGGCCAAAAAAGTCAGAAGAGTCTGGGGGGGGAACGTTTGACATGCTACACGCAGCGGGGTGTACGTTGCAATGGATTTTCAAGTCATGCCAACTTCCAGTCTGGACCCTGTGGGACCCCGATTGCAGCGACTCCTGCGCTACGGCGGGCGATGTAAAGGCGCAACCCTCCCACCAGCGCGGGCAGGTACGGCGGCTGCTGGTGGTGACGGGGACGGTGGTCACCACGGTGTGCCGGGACACCTGGTCTGCTGCCTTCTGAAATCCTCCCCAGCCAGGAAGAGCTGCACCGGAGGATGCTAAACAAACCCCTTGTTTGTCGCGTTCCGCACAAATTGCTCGTGCCTTTTAGTCTTCATTTCTCATGCAAAGTTAAACACTTTTTCAAAGAATTAATGTATTTTGCCATGGTGCTAAGCAGGACGTGCTCCCTTTATCCACAATCCCAAGCCCTGTCCAACTGTTACCAGGCAAAGCTGTTGGCTCCTCCAGAAAAACCCCACTTTCCTGCTCTCCTTGGGGTCAGCAGACCGAGCAGCGTAGATGCGCAAAGGGGGACGTCACTTAGGGCAGCGCGGTACAGGGGAATGGCTGCAGCTGATGGGCGCGGTAGTGAGCATGCTATGGACATCTGATGTGGGGATAAACTCATCCCGAGAGCCTCAGCTTCACCTTCGTATAAATCCCTGCTACAGAGTGACACAACTGCAGGTCTTTCACACAAGTGGAATCTCAAACCCCAACCCAACCTCCCCCAAAAAACCAGAACAAATGTGTCCTGCTCTGGTCCAGTTAATATCAAATAATTGCACAGAGGTAACATGAATCGAATTTGTAAGGTAGTTGACTTAAAATGTGCAATATTCACATGAAGAATACAAGCATTCTCAGGAAAAGACCACGCTGGATTAATAACTGAGTAGCTGATATATGGAAAAGCAAACATCAGTGAGACCTTATCCTGGGTGTGCTGCTCACGGGGCTCCGTGATGCCTGGTACTAGAGACGCTGCTGTGATATCTTCATTAACCAGCCGGGGGGAAAGCACTTCACACGACAAAATCATGTGTGGCGTGGGTGTTAATGGCAACAGCAAAACCATCTAAAAACAGCCCCACTCAACCACCGCACTGCCCGGGCAGCCAGACCCAACTCGATACGCTCTGCAAGAGACATGCGAACTGTGGGAAAGAGTTATAAACTGCTTTAGAATTTACTGTAACGCAGCACGTTTAGAAAAGGAAATGTATCTTTATTTTTTAAGTTTTGCATTTTTCATTTTGCTCTTCTTTTGCGCTCCATTAGAAACATGGATTTTCTTGCCTTTTCAGGGCTTTCTCTGGTTTGATGCCTCTCTCATTCTGCCGTTGTGTCAGAAATAGTTGTCGAAAGGAAAGCGTATTTTTCATTCCCACTGTAGCCACAGAGCCACGTGAACAAAATACGCAGCCAAATTGTGACACAGGTCTGAGGAAGGTTTGTTTGCAGACGAGCTGCTCAGCAGCCCCCCCCACCTCCCGCCTCCTCTGCCCCCCCAAACGCCACGTTTGCTTTCTGGCTCACTGAAGCCTGCGTGGGAAAAGCCCCTCCGGTTCCCTTCCGAGCTGACGTGCCGGCGGATGCAAATTATTGTCTGTTTATACTGCAGCACCATCTGCATGTCCCCTTTTCGGTATAAATTATATGTTGAGCACAGAGCTTGGACCACAGCTATCAAAACCCCATCAAGATCACTGCATTTGCCAACAAACCATCCTGCAGCACCTCCTGTTTCCCGACCGGTTTTTGGCAGGGGGAAGGACCAGCAATACAAGGAGCTGCTGCCTAAAGTGCAGTCTTTACCGTTCAATATTTTCCCTCTCTGGGAAAGCTGCTGTTTTGTGCTCGAGATCTGGCGGCATTCCCCAAGCAGAAGTGGGACCTCCGGAGAAGGGAGAGAAAGAGGCAAAGGAGACCGCGGTACCAAGGCACATCATTGCACAGCCCCTCGATTCATCTCTCCGTCAAGGAGAGTCGGTCAGCGATAATTTGACAGGGCCACCACACACGTCCCCACGACTGCAGCACCTCCGGGCACACATTGAATTTTCTTCTGTAACTAAAGCGAGGGACAAAGGTCAGAAAAAAATAGAAAAATTGATCTCCACTCACAGCTCTACATGTTCTCCTGCTTTAAAAATGATGATAGCAATCAAAAGAATGCGTGTAAATCTTAAGAATGGTAATTTCCCTTGAACATCTGAAAAGGGTTTTGCAGACTTCCCTCGCCAGGAGCGGGAGCGGTTTCCCAGCCTGCCTGCACGCCCTGTGCTGGGGAGGAAGAGCTGCTGCCTGCGGCTCCGGCTGCCTGCGCACGCCAGCACCGGCCACGCTCAGCACGCTGGGCAGCCAGGACTCAAAAAAGCCCATTTGTGTTGTGAAATGAGACAGGAGCAGGCAGGGAATCTAAAATTACCAATCGTATTGGGGAGACAGACATGGAAATCACTAAATATAGGAGATTTATGTGGTAATAAGCAATAATGCACAAGATACTAACACATTAGAAAAGATAATTTAGTTTAATTTGTTTACTTAAGAACAGGAATGTTTGTTCATGCTGCTTTTCCAAAGAAAACTTTACATTTTTTTAAAAAACCCCAAGTCTATCAAGTGACACAGCAAAGCGTTCAACGCCAATCAGAAAATCGGACTGTCCTTGTTCTTCACTTCTCCTCCCTCCCACACCAGCTTCTCATGACTTACGGGTGACCTGGAGGTTTCTGTGGGGCAGGCAGCTCTCTCATCCCCACGGCAGAAGTGGGGGCTTGAGTCACCCCGTACGCGATGTCCCTCCAGGGACCCAGATCCCGCAGCCCCAGGACCCGCTGCGCATTTCCACCCAGCCCAGGCAGCGGGGCGAGGGCTCGGGGCAGGCCGAGAGGATTTTAATCTCCAGCTTGGATGGTTGCAACAGGTAAGGCGCTTGGGTTGGAAATCATGAGTTAGGCATCGAATTTGCTTGGAACTTTGAGCTTCTCAACAGCTCCCGCAGCAAGCTATGGGCAAGTGGGAGATGCTGTGGGCAAGTGGGAGATGCTATGGGCAAGTGGGAGATGCTGTGGGCAAGTGGGAGATGCTATGGGCAAGTGGGAGATGCTGTGGGCAAGTGGGAGATGCTATGGGCAAGGGGGAGATGCTGTGGGCAAGGGGGAGATGCTATGGGCAAGGGGGAGATGCTATGGGCAAGTGGGAGATGCTATGGGCAAGGGGGAGATGCTATGGGCAAGCGGGAGATGCTATGGGCAAGCGGGAGATGCTGTGGGCAAGCGGGAGATGCTGTGGGCAAGTGGGAGATGCTATGGGCAAGTGGGAGATGCTGTGGGCAAGTGGGAGATGCTATGGGCAAGTGGGAGATGCTATGGGCAAGCGGGAGATGCTGTGGGCAAGTGGGAGATGCTGTGGGCAAGCGGGAGATGCTGTGGGCAAGTGGGAGGTGCTATGGGCAAGTGGGAGATGCTATGGGCAAGCGGGAGACACTCTGGGCAAGTGGGAGATGCTATGGGCAAGTGGGAGATGCTGTGGGCAAGCGGAAGATGCTCTGGGCAAGTGGGAGATGCTGTGGGCAAGCGGGAGATGCTATGGGCAAGCGGGAGATGCTATGGGCAAGCGGGAGATGCTATGCACATGTGGTCTGTGAACTGGTACATCTGGGACATCGCTGGGAGAGCAAGGGCTGGGAGCTAAACCTGTCCTCACGCCGTCGGGAGGTTTTCCAGGGCTGTAGCACATTTAGCAGGGCTGCACGTGGGCATCTCCTGAGCTGAAGGGGGACGTTTTTATATACAAGTACTGCTGGGGTGTGTATATATATATATACACACACATTTATATATATACATAGATATACTTTTAAAAATATACTTCAATATAAAAATATAATTGTATTTATAGAAACATATGACATCTATAAATATATATAATATTATATAAATATATAAAAATATATTTATACACATATATGTATATACATAAGTGCAAACAGTGTGTGCTTACTCAAAAGTGGGGGAAGCCATGAAGAACCTGTTCAAACCCAGCCTACCCCCGCGTTGATTTTACCATCAGCATTTCCTGGGGCCCACAAAAGAGGTTTATTGCCCAGGCCTGGGGCAGAGCAAGGCAGCGCCACCCCCATGCCATCACCCCGGGCCCGTTGCCACGTGCTCTTTGCGTCACTGGCACCAGAGCATCGCACCACGGGCAATAGGTCATAAACCAAGAACAATTCAACTTTTCTCCAAATGTGATATTTTTTTGAAACTAAAGCTGTGTGAAACCTCTTGTGAAAAGGTAATGGTCGACAGGATATAACAATAATTATAATAAAATTGAGTTTTCTGAGCCTTAGTCTGAAAACCAATGCCTGTGAATTTTCCTCTTCAAGGGCTTATGAAGGAAATCTGGCATATTATTTTGTAGAGCAGGTAGTGCAGGATAAAAATTTGAAAAGCAACTTTCCCATGAAATTGCTTTAGCTTTCCATGTCTGTTAAGCTTCCTAGTTGCTTAAACCTCTAAATCACTCAGAATATTCAAAATTCTGACTCTGGCACCGTTGTACAATTTGGCATGATTGTAGATCACTGGATGACAGCCCAGAGAAGAGGACACAGCAAGCAGTTATGTCGTTTATTAAAGCTTTATATTGCAAGCACCGTTCACTAAGCCCATTATTGCATAGCACACAAGTGAATTACAGTTGTGGTATATAAAAGGATTTTCATATTTCAGTGTTTTCTCCATTCTGCTTTGTCACATTGCTCCATTATAGATTTTGCTAAAAGGACTTGCACATTTGCCAGGGTACGTATTTTATATCACCTACTTGCTGCTAAATTATTTATAGCAGTTAGGCAACATCCACTGTACCATATGTTATTGGGATAAAAACAAACACACACGAAAAGATAACTCGAAAACAAATTTAATGTAAAGAAAAATTATTTAACTCTGAAGAGGAAATCGAGGTTTTCTTTTCCTGTGTAAGTAGTTTCACATCCACAGCCGATCGTGCACTGACCCATGGGAACACGTTACAGGCGAAAGGGAAGAAACAGCTCAACGCAGACAGCTGCGAATAGGTAAATTGTCCAAGATGAATTGTGTGAAATGATTCAGGCAAAAGAGAGAGAAAAGAAAGAACCAACAAACAAAAAAACCCCAGGGATATAAGCACAACTGCTAACGCAACGCTCAGGTAATAACGTCCCGTAGAAACTCTGCGGCCGCGGCCCCCATTGCTGCAGCAAGGCAGCCGCGGCCCGGGAGGCACGGCCGGACCCCGTTTTACGTTGGCCGTAGCCTCAATCCAGTGCCGTGGCAGTGCAGAACGGCTGAGCTGCAGGAGCCTTTGCTGGTTTGGGGCTGGATTTGCCATCGGGCACTTGCGGTCGTGGGTTCAGCCTCTTGCAGAGCAGAAGGCAGCCCTGGAGCCCAGCCGGCCGTGCCTGTGCAGGGAGCACTCACCCTTCACGGGTGATTTAATTTATTCCGAGCACAGTTGTAGGGGATGCCCTGGACCCTCCATAACCTGGGTGGGTGTGCTGACACCCCTTTGCACCCTCGTGCGGGAGTGGATACGTGCACGTTTCCCACCCTACGGTCCTGCACCCCGTGGGACCCAACTCAACGTCCCTTCGCTAAGGTCAGGTTGGCACCAAAAATTTCCACAGCCTGCAAAAACCATCGCTAAGTGAAATGCCTCTAAATAACCCAATCCCTTATTAAGGCCCCTGAAGAAACATGCTCTACGGTGACCTTAATGTGAGTGACCTTAATCCGTGACGGTCAGAGGAAGGAGAGGAAATTACACATACACTTAGCTGACCTAATAAACCAATTCTGCAGGGGGTCCCAGCGACGTTTTGTTATTCGTGACCTTGAGGTGTGAATTTCTTAAGTGATAATGAGATGTAACCTACACATTTTACAGCCAAGACTGTGGTAATGGAGAGAGATTCTTTTCACCTCAGGAAGCTTTAGTTTAATACATAACAACCAGAAAACGAGATCTTGGATTTTACACCTTTTTTTCAGCGTTACCACCTTCTGTGAGAGTGCAGCAAGCTCTCCTTTAGGCATCGCTGCTTCTTTGAGGAAAGCAGAGCTGAGAAGCAAAGCTGCTCCTTAGTAGAAAAGTGGAAAGGGAAAACAAACCATTGGAGTCTATTAATTTTTTTAATGCTAAAGATTCATTTTACATATTCAATAAAAAGCTGTTGGTACTTGTAAAGGAGGCAGAAAGCTGCATATCCATGCGTTCGTGGGATTTGTTCACAGGGTCTTAATTAAAGAAATCCGTTTTAAAGCCAAATTTTAAAGGTAATTTATTTAATCTTTTCACAAAAACAAAGTGCCGTGTTTGGCCAGCACTACCAAGAAATACGTTTGATACAATAAGCCGTACAACACTCGTAGCGCTAATGTTTCGTACCTTTGGAGTTTTGACTGCCAGTCTCACCAGATTTGTCCGAAAAGATAACGAGCTTTTACTGCGGTATGAAAATTAGCAGCAAACCACACAATGCAGTTTACAAAAGACTTACACAATTCAAAACTGAAAGTGTATCCTTTTTTTCTCTTATCTGTAGGAGCAAATGCATTTTTTTCTTCTTTTGAAGTTTCAATAATATAAAAACTTGACACATTCGTTAGTTCGATCAGGAGGCAGAAGAAACACACGTGCAGGAACTGCAGTGCACTGAGCATTAAGCATATTGGCCCCATAATCTCTTAACGAGTTGCAATCAGTGGGTTTTTAATATCCTGAGTCTTCCAAAAGACCCGCAGACCCCGGGGTAGGAGCTGTGCCTGTTCCCAGCTCCCAGCAGGATTGGAGCGCGGCAGCCCGACACCGTGCTTGTTCCGACAGCTCTTCCCTTCGCTTCACTTCTCCTGTCAGCCTTCTGCAGCAGGCTGCTCCTGGGATTCGCTGGCCTTGCCTTCCAGCACGGTCTGCGTTTCATTTCCAGCGGGGGTTTGCAGCTTGGTCGCCCAACGTTGCTGACTCAGCAATCTTTCTGCTGCACCCGTCGTGCCGCCTCAGCCAGATGAGGGAAAAGGCAGGTAAAAAACCTGTGTCACTGGCGTGAGACGTTAAGGCGTGGGGTGCTAAGGAGAGCAAACTCCTTCCCATGGCCTGCGCACCCCATCAGTGGACGGGGTGTTGGGGTTATCGGGCAGACGGGGGCAGGAGGTCCTCCTGCTCCGCACCATGGCAAAGCCCCCGGCAGCCCCAGCTCGCCACCGCCCCGGCACGCACCGCAACACGGCCGCGGCAATGGTAAATCCAGTAAAACCAAACAGAAGAGCAGAAGTCCCTTTGGCAGTGAGATCGCACGGCCATGCAAAAAAACCCAAACCAACAACAAACGAACCCACCGGGACCTGCCACGCTCCCCGTGTTCCAGAGGGGACGTCCAGCGGGGCTGCCCGTCACCCCGGGGAACCGCTTGTGCCCGAACAGGTCCCGCGGCTGGTGTGGAGACCTCTGACACCGGGCACACCGGGACTCCCGCCCGGGAGGGACGGGGCAAACAGCGTCAGGCACCAACGCTCGGGCAGATGCTTCGCCTCCATCGCCTCTTCCGTGGCCTCGCTGCTGAGCCGAGAGCTTGTCAAGAGCTCTTCATGGCTACCCAGTACAACACTGGCCACCGCCTGGCCCCAGAGAGCCCACACATTAGATGAGCCTTTCAACACTAATGAAAACCAGCCGCTGTTTGAAATATTGCCCGATAGATATTTCAGGCACAGAAAGTAATTCTTGTTACTTTCATGTTTACTTAAAACCTTTTTTTCCACAGCGCTGTTTTAACTGTGCTGCCATTGTCTCTCCAGAAGAAGGAGGAGATGTGGACATCTGCTCCAGAACCAGCTGCTGCCTGCTGCATTTGTGCCACTGCGATTTCCCTGGGCTTCCAGTTCAATCTCTTCCAGCTCTGCTCTGGTCTCCTCCTCCGCTTGGGCAGTTGGGCTCTGTGGTCCCAGTGGTGGCAGCCCTGAAAGACCCTGGGTTTTGCCACCTCATTCTGGCAGAGCTGGAGGCAATCAGCAAGAGAACATCACTATTGTTTTGCCACTTCTTTCCAAATTTCGTGTCTCTTCCCATTATGAAGCCTGATGAGCTGTGAAGACTGTAAACCATCCACCCAGCAACAGTGGTGGGCTTTTAAAGCCTGAGCTGCTGCCAAGTTTTCCAGCTCGGCAGCAAGATACCATTCCTTTCAGCTGCTCAGCTTCCAGCTGCCAAAAGCAATGGTTTGCATCTGTCAGTGCCATCTTGTTTCTCTAAATTCAAGTCCATCGCCATTTGGAAGCATCATCGTCAACAATAAATGGTCTGTGGGAGGCTGCAGTCCAAAAAAGCACTCCAGTTAATCTTCATCTCAAGTTGTGGGTTGCAGATTTCTAACTGCCTTCCCCAAAAAAGCTGTCCTTGAAGCAGGAGGGCCATGAAACGTGTGGGGAATGCCTGCAGTTCACAGCTGTACAGATGCTGTGCATGTTTTAATAAGGTGTCCCTTACCCTGACCCTCATCACTGGTGGCACTGATTACAGCAGTGAGAAGGTTTGGGCATTGCTGGTGGATACTGTCCTGCTAGAACCTCCTCTGCTGAGAAGCCTCTCGGTCATCCCAAGTCTTCTTGCCCCAACCCAGACAAAAACCCGACTATGAGTGGTCCATATTTAACTGACAATGTTACAGTACTTGATGTTCATCTCCAAATTTTTAAATAAAGATCTATAAACAAACCTCCTACAGAAATATTAAATTATGTTCCTCTGTCCCTGAATTTGATGAAACAGATACGCAGTGATGATTTCAATCAAGCATCCAAAAATTCTCTTTTTTTAAAAACATATCTTCCAATTTTGATGATAAGGCTCAGTGCTTTCCTGCCAAGTGCTAGACGTGGCAGCCACTCACCTCCCATCTCCGACACCAAGGTCGCCCTTCATTCCCATGGGAAAGCCAGGCTGCTGCTCTCAGCGACGTCCTACCCAGGAAGGGGGTCAGCATTTGCCCAATTCCAAATCAGACTGGATTATACGTCTCTGTTTAAAATTCAAGGACAGCATATCCATATAATCTGTTTACTACTGCATCATTTCCTCAGACCATTTTCTTCTCTTTCCTACTACTTTGCATTTTTAGTGCCCCTTTGTAGCTCCTCAAAACGAAACTGCAAAGTTCAAGGCAGTGCACGGGGCTGGGTTTAGGGACCACGGTTGGAAACCCGGCTGTGGGCACACACCACTTGGGACACGTCTGTTGGGAGCAGGTCGCATCCTGGGGCAGAGCTGTGGCAGGAGATGGAGGGGAGTGGGACCACTGGCAGGAGATGGAGGGGAGTGGGAGCACTGGCAGGAGATGGAGGGGAGTGGGACCACTGGCAGGAGATGGAGGGGACTGGGAGCACTGGCAGGAGATGGAGGGGAGTGGGACCACTGGCAGGAGATGGAGGGGAGTGGGAGCACTGGCAGGAGATGGAGGGGAGTGGGACCACTGGCAGGAGATGGAGGGGAGTGGGACCACTGGCAGGTGATGGAGGGGAGTGGGAGCACTGGCAGGAGATGGAGGGGAGTGGGACCACTGGCAGGAGATGGAGGGGAGTGGGACCACTGGCAGGAGATGGAGGGGACTGGGAGCACTGGCAGGAGATGGAGGGGAGTGGGAGCACTGGCAGGAGATGGAGGGGAGTGGGACCACTGGCAGGAGATGGAGGGGAGTGGGAGCACTGGCAGGAGATGGAGGGGAGTGGGAGCACTGGCAGGTGATGGAGGGGAGCAGGACCAGGCTGGCAGGAGCCCGCGCTGCCTGGCTGTGCCTGCGGAGAAACACTCCCCAGCAATCCCGCAGACCACAGGCATTATGGCACAAATACCCTTCAGCAACCCAACAGCCATTAGCTTTGATCATTCTGCCATTAGCCGGTCATTCTCTGCAGGATGAATCTCCTTTTGGGGCTGTACTGACCCCGAAGTGTTGCACTGCCTTCACAATAACTGCAGAACCAACCGACTCCATCTGGCTTTTCTGGAAAACTTGCTAAATACTGAAACCTGCCTATCCCAGGACAGAGCTGGCTGAAGGACTGTCGACAGGTCGCTCTCCTCTGGGGAGAGGAAGGAAAGCCTTGGGAAGAGTGTGACCCTGTCTAGAGCCGCTCCCAGCACCGGGAATTGCAGAGATGCTCTGGGAGAGGGATGGAGAGTGCAGGGATGAGAGACGAGCGTTGGATCTGTCCCACCTACAGAGTTAAAATGTGTCTGCACTTTCATGTACCTATTTTAAATTTTTAATAATTCCTAAGATTTCTAGGAAGAAGCATTAACCAAAGTACAAGGCAGGTCGCAGAACACTTGGGAGAATATAAAGCAGTACGGCTTCAAGTGCTTTATACAGGTAACAACACATTTACCACTTGGGATCTGAGTTCCTGAAGACTTCCTGTGTGGAATTAAGACTTCGAAATTAGACTTTAGAGTGCCTTCATGTCTCCAGACATAGGTACGCCCTCATTTCAGACACACAGTGGTCAAGGAAAATGCTCCTGTTAACCTCAACGAGTTTTGAGGGAAACCAATACACTGCACACTAAAGACATACCCTCTAGTTGGTAACATAAGCTTTTGCACAAGATGAGATGGTGGATCTGATCAAAGATTTAAAAAAAGAGATGGAAGATAAAGCACATGTCTGAAGTTTCACATAGCAACCATGTTTCAGAAAGAGGTAGAGAAATTCTAGGTGAGGGGTGCATTAGAAGAACAGCAATTCATCTAAAATAGTTTCAAAAAGTAAATGTATACAAATGATTATGCATTATGAGCACATCCATGTTAACATGGTTACCGGTTCACTTCTATTAAATCTAGGCACGAGTGTAAAATGGCATTTCTTTCTATGCAAAATTGCCCTACCGCCAACTTGGGAGAAAATATTTCTGTTTGCTTGTTTATGGAATATAATATTCGAAAGATTTGATTCCAAATATGGGAGGGAAAACCATCGTCACCCACTGGTTGGGTATACAGAGCAGGGTGCTGTGCAGCTCCCCAGCTGCCCTCACCCATGGGAGCAGCCGCCTCCTCCTCCTCCTCCAGCTGCGAAGGCAAAGCAGCACCCGCCTGCCCTTCAGCCTCTCCTTTGCTGTGCCTGCCACCCCGCTGCACCCCTGCACCCCGCAGCACCCATGCCCCAGCACCTGTCCCCCTGCAGATGCACGGGGCAGGGGTGGGATGTGGTGACACGAGAGGACCCCGCTGGTCCCCCCCAGACTGAGGGGTGCAGCCCCTCCGGAGCGGGGCTCCCCAGGGAGCAGACCTTGGTCTGAGCGCCTGGGCCAGGCTTTGACAGACGGGACCAGGTCCCTGGCTGCGTTCTGTGTTTAGTCATTTGGCACTGATCAATTTTCATTACTGCGATGGCTTGCTTGGAAGTTATTAATGGCTGGAGGAAGACCAATTTTCTTCCGATTTTATTATGACACATCTGCAGTCGCCAATCCGACACACTAAATATTTATGAAGTATGTCATTTTTCAAACATACAAAGTCCCAGTTTCCTCTGATCTGCAATGAAATTAAAAATCTGCAAATTTCGCTGCCACATTATTGCTAGCTATTGTAATTTCCATTTGTATTAGCAGATCTGAACCTAGTTAAACCGCCAAGATAGCCAAACTGCCTAGGCCAGCTTCCTTCGGTGCTTTTGCGGGCGTTAGCCCACACGTTGGCTCTGCCCCGCAGCCAGCCCAGCCCTGCTGTGCCCTGGGCGGGGGGGACCCCCCCGGTCTGCTCCGGCTCCGCGGCCGAGCAGCTGGAAAGGCGGGTAGCGCCGGGACCGTGCTGCGGGGGGGCTGACACCCGCCTCGGGAGGTCCAGACCCCTACGGTGGTCTCGGGGCCCCCGGGCCCTCCGGTAGCCAGGGCGAGCAAGTGCTCCCGATGGGCACTTCGGGCTGTACGCAGCATACAGCCGTACGTACGCGGCCGGCGCACAGAGCGCTCAGCATCAACGGTTTCATCCTGCCTCTCTGGCTGAGCAGGACGGAGGCCCACCGGTGGAAATATATATGTTGAGATATACGTACAAAGGTGGAGCCCCCCAGCAGCAGAGCTCAGCACTCGGTCTGCCCAGTGTCTGCCCCCGGCTCCCAGTCTCCCCAGTTGCCGGCTCCTGCACGCCCCAGCCCTGGAGGCCGCGGCCCCATTGCGGCTGCGGGCCGGGTTTGTCACACGTAGCGCCCGAGGAGCCCCCGAGCCCGGCCCGGCTGCCCAGCGCACACCCACCCGCGCCCCGCGGCCGCTCCGGCCGGGGCTCGGTAGTTCCCGCAGCCCACCGCACCGCACTGCTCCGCACCACCCCGCACCGCACCCCACCGCACTGCCCCGCACCCCACCGCACTGCTCCGCACCGTCCCGCACCGCACTGCTCCGCACCACCCCGCACCGCACCACCCCGCACAGCACTGCACCCCACCGCACTGCTCCGCACCGTCCCGCACCGCACTGCTCCGCACCACCCCGCACCGCACCACCCCGCACCGCACCGCACCCCACCGCACTGCTCCGCACCGTCCCGCACCGCACCACCCCGCACAGCACTGCACCCCACCGCACTGCTCCGCACCGTCCCGTCCCGCACCGCACCCCGCCGCACCGCACGCCCGGAGCGAAGAGCCCCCGCAGAGCGGCTGCAGACGGGGCAGACGTACACGGGCCCTTTCTATCCCCTCGCCCCGCTGTTTTCCCACGCTTCCTCCCCAAATCACCTAGCCCCCCTCCCCTTTGGTTCCTCCCCTCAGCATCCCATAATAAACCGGGTGTCATCCCCAAATGCCCTTTGCCTGCATCCCATAGCGTGTTCCACACTCCCGTGCTGGCGAGGCGGCCCGGGGGCTGCTCCCATGGTGATGGGGCTGGTGGCCGGGCCCTGGGGGGCGGGCGGGCGGTCATCCCTCCCGACTCGGTCATTCGGGCTTCCCCTCCTGCTGTTCCTCTGTGCCCTGGGGGTTTGGGGGTGGGCTGGCGCCTCTTTGCTGATGGGCCTGGGGCAGGCTGGAAATGGAGGTACTCCTGCCATTGTTCGCCTCTGCTGCTTTGTGTGTGCAGATGCGCTAACAGCAGCTTATCACTTCACCCAACAGCAGCTTATCACTTCACCTGACTACTCCAGGTAGCTGGGAGCCCATCGGTGGTGCGCAGGGCATCCCCACTTGACACCAGCCTTTGCTTTAACCCCAGCGCAGCAACCCCCCACCCCCCGCTGCCCATCCCATAGACACCGCTGCTTTCCCCAAAGCTTCTGTATGGAGCAGCAAATCAACAGAAACTCAGATACGCAGTAATATCGGTGCTATCCATTCCAGAGAGGCTGCTTTAGAAAGAACCGGTGCCCTAGACCTCTTGGCTGTCCCTCCACGTAACCGGGGTGCCATCTCCCCATCAGCCCCGCGTGGGCCAGAAACCTCAGCGGGCTCACCCTGCCCGCTCGGATCTCTGAGGAAGCCTTTCAAGTTGCATTATGTTTCTTACTCTGAGATGTGAGGTCAAGAAGCAGCATTTTACCTTTGTATAGAGAGGTATTGATGGCGCCTGTTTCTTTCCAGTTTGTGCTATGAGGTCCCTGACTCCTCTCTCAGGCGCCCTGTGTCACTGGCAGGCATTAGCATATTTGGGGACTAGTCCAGAGTGACCCGCACTAGCCAACTGACTGGTCGAACAGAGCGGATATCTGCGAGGCTCACTCTGGGAAACTTCCCTCAAAAAAATCCTGATTTGTCTGTCTTTCCTTCTTTTCAGCAAATCTGTTTGACGCTGGCTCGACTATCAGAGGGATGCACAAATGGAGAGTGCAGACGCATGTATTTCATTTCCTTGGGAAACTTGCCTGCAAGATGAAAGCAATTTATGTGCCAGGCACTTTTCAAAGTGTTTGAGAACATTGGATTGCAATAAAAGCAAAGTTCGGTCATGTAAAATCACCTCCTAGAAATGCACAGGCCCCGGCATTTTCCCTGAATCCCTGAATCATGCCTGGATCCAGCCTGTGGTGTGAAGAAACCTTCTTCCTCGCTGTAGGTGATAAGTATTAGATTTTTGTGAGATAGCGTTCAAAAGTAACGAGATACGTACAAGAGACTGAGACGAGGCCGGGTTGTGTAGGGACTCCTTGGCACCTTTGTTTGCTTTGTGATACTACAGGGACGTAATTCGGGAGGTGATGGATGAGCATCCACGCCGGAGCCTGAGTCCAGGCTCCTGCCCTCGAGGACGCAGGCACTGCCTTCCAGCCTTTGGCCCCTTGGCATAACTCCCCAGCTCCCGTCCCGTCCCGCTGCAAACCTAACAGCATCCGTCCCTCCACATCTCTCCAGAGAGAGGAACGTCTTGATGACTCCCGTTCAGTTCGGACCAGGAAGTTGTTTATTTCAGTTCGTTTGAAGCATGTAAGACTCCGCAGAGTGTTCAGAAACACTTTATCAATTTTTCTTCCACGTGGCTTACAACTATTAAATGAAAAATCTACACTGTCACAATGTGTGATTACAACTCATCAGTGTTTCACTGGTCTGAAGGTGTCAGCTCGTCAGGTGAGTGCTTTGTACGGTCACCCTGCAAAGCCAAGGGGTGGCAGATTCAGAGCAGGGGCTTCCCGTGGGATTTCCCGGGCTGGGGATGGAAGCCCTTGCTGAGGGCAGGCCATCGCGCTGCCGAGGAGCTCTTGGCTCACTCCCGTACGTCTGCCTGCCCGTCACGTTCCCAAAGCTGAGCTCCCTCGATCAGCAGCAGCAGCCTGTCCCCTTCGCCCACGCGTGCTGCAGCTCAGTCCCCAGGCGCTGCCGCGTCCCCTCTCACCCTCCGTACCCACCGCTGCGTTTTCTGGGTCACTTCCACGTCACATCATGCAGAGGCTGTCACAGTGTAAGTGCCCCACAGTGGTGGTTCAAGTTTACACTTTTCTTTTTCACAGTTTGAATTTCTTAGTGCCCTGAGGTATTTTCATTTCCATTTATTCCTGCTGTAATTTTGTTATTTTGGAGCATTTTTGTCAGGCTGCTGACAGCTACTTATTGCTAAAGGAGAGCACAACTTCCTGACAAGAAGTTAGCTGGTGTATTGCTCCACATATACATTTTTGCTATGTGTTTTCTCCACGTGACACCTTCCTTTACAGCTAATGGTTTTATGATCTGAAACTTGCCTGGAAGGATCCCTTTACCATGTTATGCTAAACCTGTTAAATCATTAAGGTCGTTAAGGCATCAACTATAATGAGAAATGATATCTGTCTGTCTGGTCTCTCAGACACTACCCTTTATTTGTTCTAAATATGTAGAACACATGAAATTCATAAGTGTGATAATATTTCTTTTCAAAAAACCCTTACAGATCTGATAATGTTTTACAAATATAACTAACAGCCCTGATTACATATAAAAAACTGGGGGAGAGAGTTTCAGTAACTGCCCCTGGGCTGCAACAGGTTTAGGAGGTCTGTAGAAACTCTTGCTACCCCAGGGCTTCCCTTAGTAGAACATTTTATGTCTTTTAGGGGCTGAAAAGAGCATAACAATCTAACATGAACCTTTATGCCAATTGCATGAACTTTTCTTACTATCCTTATTTAAAGTGATGTAATTATCTCCCAATTTGCTGCCTACTTAGCTATTTGTGTTCTTTTCATTTATTATTCACATCATATCTCTTTCTCACTTTTCTTTCTTATTTTTCAGCTTACAATTGCTTCCACTGTATTCTCTGATTACTGGTGCATTTAATCTTTTTCTGTAACAAGCCAAGAAAAAACCCCACAACACTCTGCTGCCAAAGAAAGAGAAAGAAACACGCACCTAATTATCCCGGGCAGCGCTTTGTTCCTCCTGCCAGCGCTGGCTTTCGGCACGCTGCTGACCTTCTGCTCGTCACGAGTTTGCTGACCTGTGTTCCCACACCTTTTCTGTCTCTGGTTCTAACCCGCCCCAGTTCCCCTCTTCTCCCTAATTCCTGGAGGGACTCTGTTTTCCATGCAGGGTGAGCAGCCCTTGGAGAGGTAACGCCAGGTTTCAGGCCCCGTTTCAGTTAGGTTTTTTCTTGTTGTTTTGGTGGTGATTAGCCTGTTTGGCGTTCATGCTATACGTGAGGTATTTCATCTCGCCTTCAACAATTTTACTGCTGTAGTCACAGGAGAAAACAAATCAGCGTCATCAAAATTTGGTATGTCTAGAGCAGGAGAGGAAGAAAGGTCCTTTGCCCAGGGCTGGAAGAGTTCAGGATAAAAAGGGCAAGCACGTCTGTGTGTGCATATACACACGCGTATGGTACGTACGTACCGTTCAGAAATGCTAGCCATGCCAGCAGTTCCTGACTATAATGTTGAGGTGTTTTGCAGCGAGCGCTCAGACTGGTGCCCATGAGGAGGGATGCCCGGGGAGGGAGGAAGCTGCGCACAGCCGGCGTTGCCTGATGGTTTGACCGATGGGTGGAGGATACAAAACTGTCTTCAAATACTGGGCTCAATGCTAAGACCCCGCAGCTTCCCCTAAAGGCAACGGTTTCTTCCAACTCTCTGTGCGTGCTGTAAGCAGCCCAATGTCACCCCAAAACCCAGGGACCCTCCAGACCCTTGGCCGTACATCTACCCCTGACTTACCTTTCCATCAGATCTGCTCTCTAGCTGTTAACTTGTCTTCCGTGGGATGAAACCTGCTAAAACCAGCCCCACAGGATTACACTGCGTGTGCACAGTACAAACTTTTATGTGGTTATGCCTGTGCCAATATACACCACATTCAAATATTTATAGGGTTTCAGTACGATACATCTCTCTAATACCGTAGTGTTGGGGTGTTTCATCTTTATTCAGCCTCCTGACAATCACATTTGCTTGCAGGAGAAGCTACCATCACCATTTGCAGATATTACCCTCTCCCCCTTTATAGGTGGAAAATACGTGTGCAGAGAAATGAAATTATTTGCCCAGAGTCACGTAGCAAGTCAGAATCTGAAACCAAAACTGCTGAGTCTTGACCCGAGCTGCCCACCTGCCTTTTCAAATCACCGTAAAGGATCATCTAACCAACACCTGCACTGCAGGAACGAGAAAACGTACGAGATGTCCCCCACATCCACGGCCTTACAAATGCAATCGCATTCTTATTCCCCTTCCAGCCGCTCATCCAGCAGCGTGGACACACAGAAACACACATGTACACATACTGGGCTTTTCATTTGAAATGGCAGAAAAATTATCTGTAAACGCAGTATATAATACTCTAATGGTATTTAATAATCTGATGCAAAGGGACTAAGTGAGCAACATGCTTTCTGCCACAGGCAGAACAACACCCAGCGGGTCTGCTGAATCAGGAGAACCTGTAAAGGTCAGGCACACGCTGCCCGAATAGCGATCCGCACCCGAAAGTGCCGAACCCGTGGGGCAAAGGCAGACGCTGGAGCTGCGGGTGTGAGCCCAGGGTACGCTGGTGTGTAACATCTACCAGCGACGGGGCTGCCAGCCGCAGCCGCCTGTCCGTGCCCGTGTCTGCTGGTGCAGAGCCCGCGGCAGCACACCCTGCGGTCCCCAGCTCTGCCAGGGGCTCCGTGACGCACGAACGTCCACGAACCGCCCCCGCGTGCCCCAGGTACTTTCCCCTTGATGAAAAGCAGGAATGGGGGAGAACTGCTAATGAAGATTCACGGAGAAACCGCCTGAGTTGTCTGGAACCCTTACATATTACAAATGGATCGTGCAAAATTAGGCATGAAGTACAGAATTATTTATTGAAGAGAAAACCCCCCTGAAGTTTCCTTTTCCCACACAGAGTATCATTTTGCAGCCAGCAGCGGAGCCGTGACAGCCGGCAGGATGGGCAAGGCCGAGTTTTGTAGAGCAGCTCAGGGATGGTGGCCAGGGGACAAACATTTCGGTGGGATTTCTGAACTGATAAAGACACGGACTGTGCAGAACACGAAATTAAACGGGACTACGTGCCATGCCCTGCGGTGGGGAATGCAGGGGGAAAGAGGGAACGGCTGTGCGGTGAGGTGGCCCAGCCCTGCGAGCCCCTGCGGTCCCCAACGTCCATCCCAGCAGACGAGTGGCCAGGCGAGCAGATGAGCGGCTCGCCAAGCCATGCCGCATGGGCTGGGGCAGGAATTGCTCTCTGTGCTTCTCGGAGTCTTACTCACTCTCTGCAGCCTCCAGCAACGCCGGATTTTGCAGAGCCCTGCTGAGGAGCCGGGGAAATACCAGAGGCTGCGGCTGCCGCTCCGCAAAGGGAACAGCAGGAAGCAGGGAGGCAGCAATTCTCCCAGGCAAGGGGATGCAGCTGCCAGAAATAAAAGTCCCCAGAGCAGTAATGGCAGGACAAACCCTCAGGGCAGGGACAGAGGTCTGGGAGTTTCCCTGTGCCCAGGACCCAGCCAGCCCCCCCCACCCCCGGCAGGGAAAGCCCACCCCTGAGAGCGAGCTCAGCCCCGGGCATTGCCCCTCGGGGGGCCGGCGGCTTCCCCGGGTGCTGCCCCTGCACACGCTGATGCCCCAGGTCTCTGCTCGCTGTGCCGCGTGTGCCGCGGGGGCTGCCCCGCTCCCCGGCCCCAGTGACCCCAACCCCAGCTCCCAGGCAAGGACTGCGGCGTGGGCTGCAAGCACAAAAAAAGTTGTTCAATAATTCAGACCCCCCCACTCTAATAATCCTCCTGACAGTCATCTCTGCTTCATACACGGTATCCATTAACGGTAATTTAATCAAGGGCCTCATTCATAAATTAGATCAATAACGGGAGTTTTTGTGGGAGGCCAGTTCAGTGGGATGTGCACGTTCCTGCCGAGGAAGATGAAACAACTCATTGTAGTGTCGGCTCAAAGGGAGAGAAGTATTGACCTGCCTGATCAAAAGCCTTCGGTGCTGCAGGGTACATGATGTGCTGCTGCAGGCTCAAAACTTAAGCAAAGGGGCAGCTCAGGAGGGATTTACAGTAAATTTATCTCATTCACCTTTGCTTTGAATTAACCGCCTTCCCTCTCATTTATGACAAGGAATTTAATGGAAAGGTAATTTCATGGGACTGTGCTCCCTCACCTCACATTACTTTACACTTGAAGACTTAATCAGGAACGAAGGTGGGCAGGCAGCAGCGGGCAGAGCGTGTTACACAGCCTCCCCGTGCCCTCCTGCCGCCGGCTACTCACCCGCCGCTGGGAAAGCGCGATCCTCGCAGCGCACGGGCACCGCGCACTCGCTCCTGCCGGAGCCATCGCTCCCGCTCGGCATCTCTGGGAGCTGCCGGACAGTCAGCCCTGGCATGGCAACGGCAGCTCCCTTTGGCAAGGCTTAGCCAAAAAGGCTTTGCGAAGGGCATGGAGAAGAGGCGGCACGAAGAGATCATTTTTTGCCACTCTTTCAATTCTTTGTGTTTGGTTTTTTACACAGTATTTGTAGCAAAAGAGCAGAAAGCTAGCTGCCTTATGCATATTCCACACCGACGGGCTTGCAGACCATTTCACAGAGTGGATGGACTCATAAAATGATTTGCATTCAAAGGGACCCCACAGCCCACCCAGTGCCACCCCTGCCATGGGCAGGGACACCCTCCACTAGCCCAGCTTGCCCAAAGCCCCATCCAACCTGGCCTTGAACACTGCCAGGGAGCCAGGGGCAGCCACAGCTTCTCTGGGCACCCTGTGCCAGGGCCTCAGCACCCTTGTTGTATGTCCAATCTAAATGCACCCTCCTTCCGTTTAAAACCGTTGCCCCTTTTCCTGTCACTACAGGCACTGGTAAAAAGTCAGCTCTAATAGAAGATGTGAAAAAGACTTAGCTGACCATCTGCATCCGTAGGTGTATGGAGCCACTGGAGCCAGCTGTCATTTCTGCGTGAGTGTTTGCACATGAAAAAAATGTTTTTCCCAACTTATTTACACATCTTATAATTCTAGGCTTAAAAAACATGTTGCATTTCACAGGGATTATTTTTACTTACCTTGACTGCTGTACTGCTCGCAATAACCTGAAACTATGGAAAAGCAACATCTAAATTTTAGTTGAACTCAGTGAAAACTCACTAAAACCATGACCTCTAAGCTCAGCTGTGCTGTTTCAGGGCACCTGGTCCCAACAATCAGACCTGCCTGGCCATGGAGCCCCAGCTGCACCCACAGCCCTGGGGTCACCAGTGGTGGCTCTGGTGTGAGCCCCCATCCCTCCTTCACGTCAAGGTGACCAGAAGAAGCCTGACATGCCAGCCCTGACTGCATTCTTCTTGCCAGCCTGGGAAAGGCAGTGGTGAGCACGTTATCTAAAGGCAGCGACTACTCATTTCTTGCCACACCACCGCCTTTTTATGAGCGCCCAGAGCAGGCTGGGGAAAGGTGTGACATCTGTGGCAGGGGGTATTTCACTTCAGGTTTTCAAATGCCACGAAACAACACGCCCCAGGCACACCGGTGAAGTGTTTTGTTGTCTTGACGTTTCGTAACAGAAGTTGGACAAACAACTGACATCAGTCCATTTAGAGCATTCAAAGCGCTGAAAGTAATAGCCATTAAAACCCTTGCTGAATTGTACTTAAATGCAAAGGACCTTGACATTTTGTGAATTTAATTTAATACCATTGTACAGAGAAGCAATTACAGTTACACCATTATGTGTAATAACCATGACTGGAGTCTCACTCTAACCAAGCGTGAAAGGATATTATTTGGAAATCCTTACCTATTGTCAGAGTCTTTTAACCTTCCCCTCCCTCCTCCATCCCTGCACCCCTGCCACAAAATATTAAAGCTTTTCTCTCCCCTGCGCTCTGCAGAGCACCGCAGACAGCAAGGCTCGGAAGAAAAGACTTCAAAGCACGCTCTGTTGGTATTGTAGAGAAGAAAGGAACATTTGGAAAGGACAGGAGTGTTTCTTGCCTATATTATCTAGAGACTTTTATGCTGAATCAGGGTCTCAGGAAATCAGTAATACGTGTGAACCCACAGCAGTGACTCCTGGAGAGAAGGGCTTGGTAAAGGATGCGAAGACAAAAGTGCCCGGGAGGGTGGCTGGGGCAGAGAAGGGCTGAGCCATGGTCCCTGCCAGCCCTATGAGCATCGCCACCAGGTCTTGCCCCAACCCTCCCAGCCACCCCAAAAATGGCCTCGGGAGCATGGGACAGTCAGAAAACGGGCAGAGAGCAGCTCTCCTGTGCCATCCCTGCGTTAGGCAGCTTCCTAGGCTTCATTACCTAAGTACGAGCACCCATCAGAAATATGCAGTTGGGTGAGGTCCGCTCCGTGCCCACATCATGAGCATGGGCTTGGGGAAAAGCATCCCCAAAATGCCTAAATGCCCGCAGCGATGTCCCAGCTGCGCCTTGCGGGGCTTTGGAGCTCATTTCCCTTCGCCTTGGTGCCAGTTTGCAGAGTTTCACCACCGAAAGGCCCCGAGTTTCCCAGGAACACCTTCCTGCGGCAGCGGGGTGAGCTGTGGGACAAAGGGGTCACGTCAGGGGCTTGGTTACTGCTGGCTTGGTGCAATTAAATGAAGTTTCATATAAAACAGTGAGCTAATTAAAAATAAGACACTAGGTATTAGATTACCAAAGGTCTGTAATGTTCATGCAGCTTCACCTTTAGCAGCAGTCCTTCCCTCCTCCCTCCGCCAGAGTTTACTGCGTGGGCAACTGGAAGAGGATACATGTGGTTTTATATATATATATATATTTTTTTTTTTTTTAATATATATATACACACACACACACATATATATATGTAAATAGGCATATGAGTAAATATATGGTTTCTCCCGGTGTGGTTCACAGTTCACTTGTGAGCAGCAGCTTACCAAAGCCACCCCTATCAGCATTTCATGCCAGTTTGCTAGACGACATGCTTTTCCCATCCCGTTCACGTGGCCATGGGGTTCCGAGTCTCCGGAACAAGGCGGTTTGGCTTTGCTGACGTGTTAATACACGCAACCGCAGTGCAAAACACGCCCAGTGTTCGTTACAGCCCCCAAATGTTCTGAATTTGAGTCAAAGATAGGAAAGCAATGTGCAGAGCAGAAAACATTTCCCCTCACCTCACGCTGCCAGAAAAAGTGAAGAGGGGTGAGCGCTGGAAAGAGGACACGGGGAACCGCTGCAGGGCACGGAGACAAGGTGTGCAACAGCCTCGCTGCACGGTGTTCACAATTAGTTTCTCAAACGGAAAGCTGTACGACTGTTCCATGCTAGATACGTTTGAGAAAACTCTAACCTGCCTCTTCCTTTCCTGGGTGGAGGACGATGCCCTTTGGCCGCGCAGGGCTGACATTCAAGATTTCATTAGCGGCTCATCAGCAATATTTAAAAAGATCCAGTAAAAAATGAACCTTTTAAAAATGCTTTGGTACTCCTGAGGGAATATTCTCTCATTAAATACTGACATATCACCCATGCCAGTGTCTTGATAACTCAAGAGAGACCGGTATTCAGCAATGGTACTGTCAGACCCCAGGAGTTTTTCAAAGGGCTCATCCTTTCATTTAAGCATTGTTTAACAGATTATTTAATGGTCTTATTTCTACTCTTTTTTTTTAGCTAGCTTAAAAGTGTCTCAATTCTTGGCTAAGATCTTGAGAGATCATTACCTGTGACTCAGAAAACCTTTCCAAAATCCTTTTCCTTTCAGACAACTGCGGCATGCAATATGAACGATCACACGGAGCTCTACAGCAAAGCAGTGGTTATACCTCGAAGCACCTGGATATTTCTGGTGAACATGAAGTTCAGCTCAGCCAACAACCTGAAGCATTTTTTGAGATGTTTAGAAAGAAATGTGTGTTTCCTTAAGTGTGGTAGGAAATGCGAGTCCCGGCATAGCCTTAGAGAGCAGAGCCGGTTCCATGCTGGCTTGAGACTGATCTTCAGCGCAATTCCCCTCGCGGTGCCGTTGCCTTCACAACGCGCCTGTGCGGTGCTTTTAGTGATTTCCTGCAAAGGCAAAAACCTACAGTGAAAGGCCCCCTGGGCCAGGGCGTCCATCATTTCCCAGGCAATGCCTGGCAGCTCGGAGTGTCACCTCCCTGGGCTTTTGGGTGGGAATACCCCAGGGGATACAGGGCACGCCGCTGCACGTGGGCATCCCCGTGCTGGAGGGCATCGGACGCACGGAGCCGCTCCAGTGCCAGCCCCCCTGGGCTGGCTAACAGCACCCACACTGCTAACCAACATCATCTTTAACTTCTGGCTGCTGGTGCCAGGAGCGACAGAAGTCCTGGTCTCCTCCATGAGAACATGACCCAAGGTTCGGGGTGCACAGCTGCCTGTTACTTTCCACCGTCCGGGGTTACAGGGCACATCCTTTTACGCACGTTGTCTTTCAGACTCCAACCGCTTCCCTCACGAATCATTCAAACCCCGTTCTCTGCAAATTTCAGTAACAAACTGTTAAACAGGTACCAGCACAACAGAATGGTTGGACGATGATCTTAAAAGTCTTTACGAACCAAATGATTCCATGATTCAATGAAACAGAACACACGGAATGAAATTCAGGATGTGTGGCCCCTAGATGGACAGACCTGAGAGCAAAACGATGCTGTCACTAAACACGAGTGAACTGATTCCTCAAATCTCCTTCACTTCACAACTTCTCCAGAGTTATGGTGGCTCTGTTACAGCTGTGGGGGCAACATTTCTCCAATAATCTCTCTGCATTTCAACCAGCAGCCAAATCAGCATCCTCTGGCTGCACTGGCAGTGCCCATGGCGTAGGGCCCAGCCCCACTCTCCAAACCAGATAACCTAAATTCTCCTGCCAGCTCTGTCATGGACCATGGCAAGTCACGCTCTTCTAGCTGTAATTTCCCTCCTGACGTCTCCAAGTGAAATACAAATCTTAGGTGTGAGACACTTCCTAGGGTTGCATATTTACAAACTCTTAGCAAAACAGATTTTTTTTTTTTTTTTTTTTGCATCAGGTTTAGGTTTTTGGTAAAGATACTGCTTAGTCCTGGGCAAAGGACAGAGCCCTGGGAAACCACAGGAGAAACTCTTTCTGCAGAACTGTCAACTGCTTAAATGTATTTGCTGTTTATTTGCTGTTTTCACCTATTCAGAGCGTGCTGAAGTGGTTCTGCACATTGCAGTGGTAAGAGCACAAAGCTCCTGTGCACTTTGAGATATTTCCGTTACCTTTGTCAAGTAAATGCAAGATAGCAGCCAAAATGGAACCAAACTTAAGAAAACTCTTTCTGTTAAGCAAAGTTGATTGGCAATAATTATGCTGCAACCTTGTGAATTGGTATTGGCTACGTCATAACATCCTAGCGAATATGATTAGGTGATCAAATATGAGGTATCATCTGGTCATACATTAAATAACCCTGTATCAGCCTTGCCATAATCCTTTACCATCATTCACGTCAGACTCTCTGGCACTTTAGGACATCCCATTGCCTTTTTTAAAGACGGGCATGACGTTAGTTATCTGTTCCCACAGACTTTTCCCAATGTTTCATGATTTGTTAGAAACAGCAGACAAACAAATCCACAAGGTTAGCAGCTCCCGGAGATTCCTGGCCATTTTTTAATGATCTTAGAGGCAAACTGTGTGGTCCTGCTGATTCAGAAATGGTTAGCAGTTGCTCTTTAACATCCTCCGCAGTTACAGACGGAATAGAAAGTGTTTAATTATCACAGTAAGACACGAATAAATCATCCTGTTTCTTTCCACACAAAGAGTGTGAGTACACATTTAGGGCCTCCAGCCTCTCTGTCTCCCAATATGTTTGGGCTTTGCCTAAAAGCAGCCCAGTCCCACTGCCGGGGTTTTATTTATTCAGAGAGAATCCCTCCTCATCCTGCTTAACCCCACTGCCCATCCCTCTCCACTGACGCGCAGAGCTTCTCTTATCTCCTCTGCTGATTTCCCAGCTGTGGATTTGCCCATTTCCCTATATTCTTTTTTGCCTTTTTCTATTAGTGTTTTTTTCTTCCCTCTTAAACCCAAGTGGAGCTGTTGTATTGCTTCCAAATCAAAGACACCTTCTTCCTCTGTAGCATTTGTAATAGAGATTTAAAAAAATAGTAGAGAAAGATACATACTCATGTCTCGGGTTTCAGGTATAAATAGAGCTTTAGATTAACTGTACTGATGTGATCTTCTGGGACTAACCAAGGAGCAAGAGGATACACTGGTGATGGGAAGCAAGGCGTGCAGGATCCCCACCTACCCAGTTCCATCACGGGAACCTTCGCCTTCATGGCTTGAGCCATGGTGGGAGCAAGTTCTGGAGCTGCAGGTCTTGGGATCACAGAGAAGCAGGAATTACTATTATTTCAAAAAGAATGAAAGGTTTATTAATATTCTCTAGGATTTTCTGGGTTTTTTTTTTTTTTCAGGTTGAAGGTGTTGAGTTCATAAATGCATATATCTTCCCAGGTAACTAACATTGCATTTGATGTCTATGATAGAAAAAAAAAATGGGGCAGGAGAAGGTTTGAAACTGGAGCCTGATGAGATTTTTCTTAAATCTAAATAATAAGGAAGTTTTAGGAAGAGAGCATTCGACCCTAAACTCAGTTTCACAGAAGTAATGGCAGAATATTTTGTATTCAAAAATACAGGTAAACACCTCCAACCGAACACTGTATTTACCTCTCCAGCCCAGCCCTCAGCCCGTGCTGACATTAACCCCCAACGCAGGCCAAGGTCAGAGCTGCTCTCGCCGGCTCTGGACGCACCCTTGGCTTTGCTCTGCACGGCACCCACCACACAGGCAGGAGCTGCTCGTCGTGCAGGGCTCTGCGGGTCCCCGGTGACGCGCGATGCTCCAGCGCTTTCCTCCTGCCTTCCTGGGGACCAAGAAAGGATACGACCAGTATCAGCGAAGCATGATAACAATTTGGGGAAAAGGCAGCAAGCTACCGCGTGTGTCCCCACGTTTACACCCCTCACCGTGCCCCCTGCTAAGGAGGCGTTTGCACAGCTGGCGTGCCCACCCGGTACTTCTGAGAGAAGCGGGACCCCCCACCCCATGTGTCATGGATGGACCAGAGGGCCCTGGTGGCACTGGGCAGACCCAGCGAGCAGGACGTGGGACTTGAAGGTGCAGCTGGTGGGACTCCATCCAGGAGTATGCCAAAAATTCAAATTCATTTATTGTTTACCTCCAGATAAGGGTTGGGTTAAACTGCTCTTCTTTGCAAACAAGCGAAAAAACACGTGTCTAGAGTCTTGGTTGAGAAATGTGTATACAAAAATTAAGGTGTATGTAATAAGATGGGAGATGAATTTTTTGGCGTCGTTAGGAAGAAAGAAAACTATGGATTATTGTGCCTTGGAAGCACCTCTCTTTCTTGTTGGCAAACGGAAAGACAAAGCAGCTGGAGACAAGCAGCTTATTCATCCCCTATTAGCACTTGGCTGAGCCTCAGACAAGGACCTGGAGCCACCAAACCTCCATCTGCCGAGCCCTGACCATCCCGCACAGACAGAGCCCACCCCAGGTCTGGTCTTCCCACAGCTCAGCACCCAAATGGTCCCTGAAAAAGCCTCCCAGAAGAAGTGCCAGGTCTGCTCCTGGCCGAAGAGCCACGCTGTGAGAGAGGGGAGCTGCTGATGAGAAGCTCCTGCGAGGACGCAGCCCAAACGGTGGGAAGTTTTTCTCACTATTGGTATGAAATCTAAAAAAAATTTGAAACGTCTTAGTCTTATTATTTGTGTGTCGAGTCAACTTGTCCTGTACGGCTGAGAAAAATTTCCTCCAGTGAAAATATATGAAATCGATGGGTTTCTTTTTCTCATTTTAAATTTAAGAGTGAAAGAAAGGACAAAATGATACCATGCCTTACTATTTCCCTTTTTCTTATATCCTACAACCAAATCCTCAGTTTTAAATCCCATCATTACCCCCAGGTCAGTATTTTGCATATGGAAGACATCTTGCAGAATAGAAAATTAATGTTGTGGCTTTGCAAGAGAGAAGGTATAAAAATCTGATGCAAGGAAAAAATGAATACAAAGCATGGACACCCTGGTTTTGTTGGCGAGTGAGATTCCCATCACAAACCTGGGGGAAAAACTTATCCTGAGAAATAGTCACATAAGAAACTTTCTAAATTTCCTTCAGTTAAGGCTAACAACCTGCTTCTCCAATAATTAAAAAAAAAAAAAAAGCAAGAAAAGATTTTATATTCTTGATTTTGTTGTCAGCCTAGGAGCAAGTAAAGAAAGGTAGATTAGGTACCTACCCCTAGGAACAGTAATTTTATTTTAAGCTTCTATATACCATAAAGCAGAAAAAAAAGTCTCTTTCCTTTCCAGATAATTTCTAATTAATAAAGTTATATTTATTACATGCAATTAAAAATATAACCTCAGGGCATGAGCAACAATAGAGATATTCAGTCTGAGGCTTACATATCAAAATTATTTTCACCACTTTTTTCCCAAGTACTCTGCCTATGAAAATTCATTTCTTGAAGCTACGGTATCCTGTTTCATGAAAACAGTGTTTTCTAATTAAATTAATTTAACAAAGGAAAAAAAGTATGTCAGAATGCTTCACACCTGAGAATAAAGCTAATTGAACTGAATCATCTTCTCCGTAATGGAAGAATCTGATGCAATCTAATTAAAAAGGAATAGGCCCTATTTAATAATTTTATTTAATCATACCCAAGATAATTGTCTGGTTGGCACTTCTCAGGGATTTGGTCCATGCTCCGACGCTGGGGAAGTAAATATAAATGGTGCATTGATCACAGCCCTAAGAGATAAATGAGGCATTATAGCCTTCACCACCTCCTGCTCAAGAGCAAAACGCCGTCTCCACGCCTCCGCCTCTTGAGCCATTTCTGTTGTTGTTCCTAAGCTTGGTTTGTATCCTCTTCCTACAGACTGTGAGACGTGAAAGATCCCTTCTCCTTCTCCTCCTCTTCTTGGACACTGCAAGTTCATAGAATCACAGAACCCCAGACTGGTTTGGGTGGGCAGAGACCTCCCAGCCCACCCAGTGCCACCCCTGCCATGGGCAGGGACACCCTCCACTAGCCCAGCTTGCCCAAAGCCCCATCCAACCTGGCCTTGAACACTGCCAGGGAGCCAGGGGCAGCCACAGCTTCTCTGGGCACCCTGTGCCAGGGCCTCAGCACCCTCACAGGGAAGGATTTCTGCCTCACATCCCATCTCATCTCCCCTCTTTTAGTTCAAAACCATTACCCCTTGTCCTATTGCTACAAGCCCTGCTAAATCTCCCTACTCATGTTAATCTATCTTGGTTAGAAACAGTCACTCCAAAATTGTGAGAAGACGAGCAAACCACCTGCTGCTTTTTAAGGAACATTTCCCACCGTGTCTGGAGAAGGTTGGTGAGAAGAAGAACATACGTCAACGTCCAGCTGGTGGTTGGTGCCAACCAGCTGAAATAGCAAAGGGTGCCACTTTGAGTGTTTGCCCCAGACCCCTTGCGCAGAGGTGGGTTACGAGCACCGAGGCAGGGGCAGCGGGGCACTTGGTGCTGGCTGGTGGCAATGTCCTTGGTCAGCACCACCGTTGCTGGAGCAGGACACGATCCTCAGTCCAGATTCGAGAAGGAGTTATTGTTTTTTTCTGTTGGGCAGTATAAGAAACAGACCTCAAGAATACCACATAGTAAATCACAAAATACTAATGCCTAGGCAGGCGTTTATATTTAGGCAGTATCAAGCAAACGGTATTTAAAATGTAAGTATCTGGATTACATTAATTGGAGTTTTAAATCTCCAATGCCTCTATGGCTACCTGAATATTAATCTCAATACTCTGGGTTTCTGACTTGGAAAAAGAAGTGCCTTAAGGTTAGTGAGATGCCTGAGATTTCTGTTCTATATGAGAAAACTGCTGAAAAAAACCCATTTGCTTCAACACATTTTCATATTTTAATAAATTCTTAAAACATGTTTATCCTAAAAATATCAGAAATACATAATATAGATAGTGTATGAATAGATTATGTAAATAAATTAGCATAATGATTTAGGCATTAATCAGTCCTTTTTTTTTTTTTTTTTGCATACAAATGCAGAAGTCCTGAACAGAGCAAAAGCAATCTTTTTTCCTGAAAATAAGCCAAAATACACAGAGGTTCTGTATTCCTTGCAGACTTTAGTCCTCATTTCTTCCAGTCCCTCCCTACCACTCTTTATCTTAAATACAAAGGGACACAATTGAATCTTGAGGCTTCCTTACCTCCATCACAGGCATTTCCTGCAGGAAAGATTAACCCCATCAGTTAGGTTTTACTGTAAGAAGCAAAATGTTGGTTTCCTGACTTCTGCAGTACAGCGTTTCAGTACGACGGCAGAACAGCTCTGCAAGCACGGGCGCAGTTTATGTGGATTTAAAACTGGCTGATGGGTCTCAGTGGCACCGTGACTTTGGGGTCTGTGTACTGGTGCATTGCTAATGGGGTACCAAAGAACTGGTCTTCAGCCCAGGTTATTAAGCATTTCAATCAATGGCCTGGGAAGAAACATAAACCCACGTTGTATAAAGCCTGCAGATGGCACAAGGACTGCGGGGATGCAGATGGGGATGACGGGACAATGGAGCTCTCCAGCTTGTTGGCCAGCCTGGCATATGCGAATCCTTAAGGTAAAGGTAAGATCAATTATAAAAGCCAATTTTAACATCCAGGTTCAAGAATGAAGGACTGAAGCCACTCCTGGAGGTGGGGGATTTTACCGTGAGCACCGCGGCTCCGAGCGTGACTTCGGGTCCAGGGCAGGTGAACATCAACACCAGCTTCCAACCAACACCGGCTTCCAACCAACACCTCGGTCACAAAAAGCTGACACAAATTGTGTGAATATAGAGAGAGACAAGCGGGGAGCCGGGAGGGAAGCTTCTGCGTTCATCACTGCTGCAGGGTATCGGGTCCTCCTCCGTGCTTGTAAGTCAAGAAGGACATCCATATAGCAGAGAGGGTCCCCAGGGCCCTGTGGTCATGCCGGGAGCTCCGCACGCTCTGCCTGAGGAGGGGAAGGCTGAAGAGGGCTTGCTGGCAGCATTCGGACACCTTGGCTTCGAGAGGAAAGGAAGAGGACTCCTTTTTTTTCTTTTTTTTTTTTTTTTAATACATTTGTCACCTTAAAACCTATGAGTATTGTTTAGAGTCAATGTCAGTGGTAATCCAAAAATCAAAAGTGGACTTTTTTCTTAAGAGACATTCTCTAGTTAAAATAGAAATCAATTCAGGGAAGCTTTATGGCTGGTATCAAGCAGAAGTTCCTTCTGACTTTGTAATTGATCTGCTGTGCGTCGAGCCGCAGGATCGAGTTTTTTAACTCCGTGCAATAAATATTGAAGGCTATTTAAATGGAAAAGGGAATCACAATTTTGCTGCTTTGTGTTATATAAGCAAGGTTTAAAATGAAATTACTGTTCCTGGAGATGAAAGAACTTAAAATCTGCTTATCTTTTTTACCCTCAGGTTTAAAAAGCAAATAAATACATAAACAAATAAATCAAGAATATTAAATCTCATCTAATCTGCTTTAACCAGAAAATCTAAAAAGAAGCTTTCTTATTCTGCAGCAGAAAGAGTTGGGCATGCGAATCTTTCCCAAGGAAAGCTTTTCTTCTCAGATAAGTGTTCAGAATCTGAATTAAATTAGTGTTAACAAAGCCAACTTCCTTTTTTTAAATCTGGATTATGAACTATACCGCCTTAGATGTTCCTTGCTTGTTCCTTGTGATACCAAACCATTAATTTCTCACTTTTCTGGAGAAGTCCTCCATGAAAAGTAACCAAAATGTGAGACGGGCATGGCTGCAGCCAGGTTTCTGGGCACTTTTTTATATGCCACGGAAAAGAAACGCAGCCCTTACAGACAGGGCTGGAAACTAAACACGGGAGATTTTATGTGTCTTCTCTAAAATGTTAATCTTTTGATGTATACAGGAGCAGTCAGTCTGACCTTTACTCTTACTATTTATATTACTTCTTGTGTCTGTGTTTTTGTGGAAGAAGACTTGTCAAGTAACAGCATTTAGTCTAAGAATAAAGCAGCCTCTTAAACTGTTTTATGCTTTTGTGTTTCCATAGCCAGGCGCTGCCCGTGTAAATACCAACCATAAATATTCATGAGCTGCACTGTTTCCCTGCCCCAGTAAGTTCTGCTAGGAGCATGGAGAAGGGGTGTGATTAACACCAAGTTAATTGTGCCAGCCTGCTTGACCATGGAGGACGCAGAGCTACAGACTCCAAAGGACAGAGCTGTGTGGCTGCAACTTTGCAATTATCTTTGTCCTTCTCTGTCTCGGATACCTACAGATGTCTCTGACTTGGCCAGTTGGCTGTAAATATAACCCCGAAGTCTTCACCACCGCAGCTGTTTTCTAATCTTCAGTGCTCTTACCGCGGTGGCTGAAGCACGCCAAAGCTCTCTTTCCTTCCGTGTCCTGCTTTCAAAACCCTGCCCAGCCTTGCGTCAGCCTCACTGCCTTGCTCCTGACTGCTCCTGCCTTGCATCACCCCTGAAGATTTACCACCCCAGCCTCCTCTCGGTTCTCCTTGGGCTGCTGCCCCTCAGGCTTACCTCCCATGGTCATCCCCTCCCCGTCCAAATGCCTCTTACTCCTGACTGCATCCCGTTGGAGATAGATTTCACTATTGTCTCCTGCCGCTAGATGAATAAAACACGTTATTGCCTTTTTAGACTGTTTCTCTCCCAGTCTTCCCAACAAGCCCAGCTCTGTTTAGCAGCTTCAGATTTTTTCCCCTCTGCAAGTCTGCAGAAGCAGGTGATTTAAATGACTGGTCCCTTCTAAAAAAGCAGGAATACACAAACTCACATGATGTGCTCACTCAACCCAAAAGGCATACCTGAAAAAAGCATCTCCTCCCTTCCTCATGCAAACCTCAACCTGCTCCTGTGAACTTTTCTAAATCTTGTTTGCCCGAGCTGCATCCCTCTGGGGAAGCCCACTGCCCTTACGGAAAATCCCCCCGCCCCATCAGCTACCCTTGGCGCTCGTTTTCCCCTCAATTTGTCGACTCCCAGTGCAAACACTTTGGGTCAACTTGGGATGAATAAACATTCTCAGAGTATTTGGGAACAGACATGGATTATTTCCCAGCTGAGAGTTTCTCTATGCTTTTCCTCAAGGTCTGTTGCATTTGCTATTCCGATACTGTTGGTTTCCCCTGTTGAGAGAAGCCTCCTCTTAATTAACTATCTAGTCAGCCTAGACCACTCCACGTCTAGGCAATTTCTTTTCATGCTTTTTTCTTACAGATGACGAGCCAGCAGAAGGGCAAAAATCTCAGGGAAACAGAAAAACATGTCACAGTCACTGTTCCTTCCTTCCTAGCAGTATCTGCTGCTCCAGGTTCACACAAAACCAACTGCATCTGAGCGTTGTGCTTCTAATTGCCTCACCGCTCTGCTCCGTGGGACGGCAACAAGGCTCGTATTTTGTTCTGGAATGCTCACGGTATTTTCTTCCATTAAGATTTTGCACTTTATGACATTGTGCGCAGTGCCTCGCTTTTAAATCTTCCCAGTGGGCTGGCGAAGCTCCCTGGGGCGGATGTCTGTCCACCACGGCCCACAGAAAGAGCAGAACTGCACGGATGGGCTGGGGAGGGGAACCTCTTCCCGTAATATCAATTCTAGATAGTGCTAGCAAACCCGCACTTAACTAGGCATTAAAATTCTCCAGTTTGCAAGTGAGTTCCAAAATACAAAAATATGAAAAAGAAATATGATTTCAATAAATGTCAGACATGTTTTCAGTAAACCCTAATCGTTGGGCTAGTATGTTTTGGGGAAAAAAAAAATAACCTTTCTGAAGCTTCTTTGACCTTCAGACATGCATGATGAGACACAAGACTGGTATTTTACTTCTGTGTTTGAAGAACCACATGATGGAAAATGATTAATTTCTATGAAAATCTTGTCTTATTTGGCAATCAGCAGGATGAAATAAAAATTCAAATAGAAAAATAGACAATTATGTACTATAGGCAATCTTCACATTGTATGTAAGTGGCACAATATTAATAAAATTATGTAGTAAGTGTTTGGATGATGGAGATAAAGCAATTCAAGCAGCAACTATGCACTCTGGCATAAACTAGTTAAAATAATTTGCCTCTGTGCACTACAAAACATGAGCACTGAAGAGAAAATTATATTAAAAATTTATATAGTATTTCCTTGCTAAGCTTTACATGCATTATAATCATATCATGAGATCCATTCTGATAACGTTGTAATACAAAATAACCGGGATGACTCATCTGGAATACAGAAAAGCAGAAAGCGTGTGGTGCTGTATGGTTATTGCAGTGTTGGTAAGTTGTTGCTTCCCATCACAAATGGAAGCAATGTTTTCAGAGCAGAAGCAGGCACTGGAACGTAGGATGTAATTTCCAGGGCCAGTGCTGTAGGTGGACTTCCACTAAAATATTCATGATTTTAGATGTTAGCAGCTCAAATTAATTGCCTTCCATAATTAATCTGCCCTGTAGAATCCAGCTATTTTATAAACATGGGATTTATTGGACATGCCCCCTTAATTTGTATTGTAGGTTTTGTTTATTTGACAGTCAAGGATACAAAAATAGTGCTTGTCATACAGAAAAATCAATATTCAGTGTGCCGTGTCTGCTGTCTGATCACCTTTAAACCCGCCGCAGAACCCCTACGCAATTTAAAAACCAGTCATATTGATTTCTTAATTCTAACTGTGTCACTTATCGTTTACTCCCACGGCACCGGCGTTAATCTCATTAGAAGGAACTGCAAATGAGGTGCGGGGAAGCTGATCCCACAGCTGGAGCAGCGGGGCTCCTGGGTCAGCCCGGGCTGGACTCACCTCCCAGCCAGATGTGCGTGTTCGGAGCTGGCTGGTGGGACAAGGCGGTTTTGAAACACCCTGGGTAGGTAGGAGAAGGGGCTGGGGTCTCGGGAGAGCTGGCTATCGCGGCTGAGATTGCTGGTTTGCAGCAGGACGGCGTTCATTCCTGAAGGCAAGATGAGTGATTGACTTCTGCCGAGACGCTTAACTCATCAGGTGTTTGGGCACCTCATCCTCTCCTGACCGCTTGTACAGACTGCCGGCGCATGGCTGTTGTAACTCTAGGCAGGCATTTTTGAAACGTTGATTAATAAAAAAGCCTATTGGTGTCAAAACATTTCCACTGAAAAGTTCCTAAAAGATGTAGTTAAAAAAAAAGTTTGATTTTGCCCAGGTTTTTAATGAAATTAGACTTAGGTTCAACAACCTGTTTTACTGTCAACAAGAGGATACGGAGAAACTACAGAGATTTCATCCCCCAGCCACCTGGACGGCCAGGAGCCAAGAGCCTGTCACCTACGGCCCAAAACCTGTGCATCTAATGGCAGCCTACCACCGCTTGAAGGGTAGCTGTGAAGCCAAACCCTCCTTCGTAGGGTCAGGAGCAGTAGCTATGAGTGGTAATTTGGGAGGTTTTAGACAGGATGTTAGGGGTAGGCAGCTGTGGAAGAGGCACCCAAAGGTCCTCACCCTTGGAGACTGCCAAACTCATCTGGACAAAGTCATGGTTGACCTGCTCTGGTGCTTCAAGGTGGGACTTTGATAGGATGACCTCCAGTGATCCCTTCCAAACAATATTTCTATGATTCACATCACTGCCGTTAGTTCTAGACATATGAGTTTTCCAAATTATTCTGTACTACATAAGTTGTAGCTCACAACGTTGAGTTTTATTTGCTGTCATCTTGTTGATCACCTTGCCTCACTAGGGTCCCTTTAAGACCGGAGAATTGCAGTTTTGGCTGCTCTAAATAACTCTATCATCTGCAAATGTACCACGTCAGTAATCATTCCCTTCCCCACACTGTTAATTAGCATGCCAGACAGCAACAGTCCCCATGTGGAAATCTCTGGACACCCTACTGTTAACCTTTTGCCACAGTCAAATGGACATTTATTCCTACTCTGTGTTCTGGGACTTGGCTGAAGACATTTTGAAAGCCCAAATAAATTATGTCAGATGGTGCTCCTTTGTGCCTGCTTGCTCAAGTGAAAAATAGACTGGTATTTCCATGCAGAACAATGACACTACGCAGCAGAAGTTACACCACCCCAGCTCTCGAGGGAGGCTGTGAAAATCCCTGGTACTGATGGCTACGCTGCATTCATCCCCCGGATTTCATGAGCTTTTTTGGCCATATTCCTTACTCTTCCTATTGCTATCCTTGTTCTGTATGCCACTGACTGGGAAAAGGAGTTAAAAATAAAGCCGTGGTATTAACAAAGAGGAAAACACTCATTTAAGTGCTATTTATACATCTATGGAGACTGTTCTTGGAAATTCCTCGCCAGCTGCAACTATACATAGTCACTCAGGCGAGGGAGAAACTGAACAACTCCTAAATGTTATTTACACGTGGGCCACACCTCTGGTGCTAACACAGAATCCCTCTCTGAACCGAGGAACGGAAATGGAAGAAACGTGACATGGGCTCCTGCGTGGGCTCCTCGCCAGAGCTGCGGCAATCACTTCGGCCAAGTTCCTCAGAAGGTCTTTGGTGTCCAATGCTGGCTGAAATCACCATAAAAACAGCAGCCTTAATATCTCCAAGGAACTTGGCCTTATCATGATAAAATTGTCCATCTGCACGATAAGGAGAACATTTCCTCATAGGAAGGCTGAGAAAACCCAACAAGCACTGCAACATGCTCCAGTGCCGCAGTAGCAGAAACCAGTAGGGCAATTCAGCTTGGTTAGAAGATGCCCCCCCATCCCCGTTACGGAGGATCAGTACCACTGGCAGCGGCATCTTCAGCTAAGACTGGTTCAACCACCCTTTCCAAAAGCTGTGCAACACCCTCCAACTATCTCTCACACAAGCCCCCTGCCTCCCCACGGTCCCCAGCAGCGTGGGGAGCCCGGCTGGGAGAAGTGGCACCGGTGCTGAGACACCGCAGGAGGGGGAAGCAGGGATGGGGAGTAAACGCAGAGGCCGTGCAGGTGACCTGCGGGCCGAAGGGTGAGATATAACTGGGACGGAGCGATGTCTGCCGCTGAACAGCGAGGAACGGGGGCTGCAATGTGCTGAATAAATCACTTGCAATTAATCCTGTGACCAACTTCAATTCCAAAGCTTGTTTATATCCATCACCGTCTAGTTATCAGAGAGGAAAAAGCAAACTTACAAAAATATATACCAATTAAGTGCTTGTAGCTCAATGAGGTTTCGGCTAATATTTTAGTTCTACTGAACTGTGAGAGCGCCAGTGGAAACCTTTTGAAGTAGTCAATGATTATTTTAACAATTCAACTTATTTTGAAATGATTTGTCCAGGAAAACAGCAATTTCTAACTTCCTTGGATTCATTGAACCAATGTGCTATAATATGTCATATAATTAAACTAGTCATTAAGACTTTTACTGCATAGAAAAATCAAATCTCTGAGGCATCTGACCTTTGGGGCATTTCAGCCTTTCACACTTCAGTTACCCAGTTGTCTTAAAATTGCCTATTAGTAACTGCCTGACTTTATGGGCTTTCTGAACAGTTTTTTGAACAGCAAATTTAACACTAAATAAATCTAATACTAATAGCTTCACTTCGTATTTTTAATAACAGAGTCCTGAGAAATAACACAGCCATAATTCTCCTGTTGGTGTGCCTTGCCATTTTAATTAATTCCTCACTGGCAGAAGTGTGACAAATGCAACATTTCGTTTTCAATAGTTGCGCTTAAGGGAGCCTCTGAGAAGATCAGTAGATTCTTCCAAACCATTACCACCGCATTATGTTTAGATAGGTAAGAATATACATCTCAAAAAGAGGGGGATTCATAAATTGCATTTGCAGATATGCCCCAGTCTTTCTGTGACCTTTATTTTCGCTTTGCGCAGTGCAAGGGTATATCTCACATGATATACATCAGAAACGGTGACAACCTCCCCGGCCTCTGCCGTGTACTCGCAAAGCACTTTAGGAATAACCACAGCGTGAATATTGACGTAAGCGATAGGCACGGGCAGTACGAACCGAACTACGGGAATTACAGCAAATGATGGAAAGATCAGCTCGAGGGCTGTCAGGGCATAGCAAGGCACGGGAATAAACCCACAGGCATCCGTCGAGCACGTTTTGTTTTCCCATGGGATCTATGTCGAGCATACTAGTTTATATTAAAAAATAGTTCAGATTTTGGCTCGATTCTCCATTAGGTGACCGAGCCACAGTGAGAATAAAACCCTACACCTAGAGGAACTCATTTTCAGCACGCCCAAGGACAATTTCTAACAAGCTGTGACATCGGGGTTTTTACATCTTCGAAACGCATCCAGCAGGAAAGATCTCTGCAGCTTTCTGCTCCGGAAATGGCTTGTGCTCGTGCCAGCCGAGGCAGGGACTCGGGGTGGGTGCTGCTGGGCTCACCGGCTGCACTGGCGGATTTCGGAGCAGCGCTGTAAGAACACCGTGCTACAGCTGGAGAGCATGTCGAGTCTGCAGGGCCTTTTTCAGAGAGCGAGAGGACACCACCTTCCAGTTCTAAAGAGTACACCGGTACAACCCATATAGAATATACAACGGTTTTAACCGGTGTCTCAGGGAGGGCGCTGGTCTCCTGTAATTTTGTGGTTTCTCACTATAGTTAACGATTATCCACACCTGATCATCCACTTCAGGAGGTGAGGCAGGAGCAGAGAAATAAATAGGATGCTAGGCATGGAGTTTTGTTCACAGCGTCTGACTTTAGTGCAATTAGCTGGAGAGCACAGCCCCTGCCCCAGGCCAGCGGAGTATGAAATTTCTGGTTAGGAATTATCTGAATGGCCAGCTCATTGATCTTGGGTTTTCTGCACTGCTGCATAGTGACTGATCTAAATCTCGCCTTTTATTAACCTGTCTCCCCAACGCCTGCCTAACGAAGCCGAGGGAGCAAAGTGAGCTCGGGAAACAAAAGACGCAGCCGCTCGGAGCGGAGCAGCTCCGGAGCCTTCGGAAAGGTCAGCGCGTTTCAGGCTGCGCTCGCTGGCTGCAATTAGAGGGGAGAATGAAGAGCTCGTTATTTCCTGGGATCCTGGTGTCAGGCCACCTGACAAGTATGGATTTAGGTGCCATTATTAAATTACATTTAAATTGTCCTGGGCTCATAACAACTACTGTTTGTTTTGATGGTTGGAAAGATTCATGTTCCTGCTAGCTGACTGCTCTTGACATAATCATTTGTGGGAACTAATCAGAGGAAAATACTGTAATAAAGTATATGGTTTCCACTTGATTTTAAAAAGGGAAGTTAAAAAAACCAAAACAAAACAAAATTTGAGAGCATTGCTGATTCTTACAGACATTATGTGTCTAACTTTGGTACATCACTATGTACCTGGGAGTCCTCAAAAGGAAAAACATTGTTAAGGAAAATTATATGCAGAACCATTAGTTTGATTGTTAAAAGAGTAAAAGAATGTTCCAGCATGGCAGACATGAGCTACTTGAATAAAAAAGTGGGGCAAGATGATATTCTAGTTGAAAGTCCACAGTCAAAAGTGCTGGCTCAAATAACAGGAATTTCTTCTGAAATCTTGGAATTCTTCAGCCTGACACACAGGAAGAAAAACAAGCTAATTAACCACAGAACAGGTACGAATCATCAGAGAGAGGCATCCTTAAAGCAGAAAAAGCCAAAGGTAGGGCAGGATAGGCAAGATTTTGTTTCTAGCAAGAAAAGTTTGACTTACTAATAGTTTGAGGTATTAATGTCACCTCAAGGGACATGACTCCAACTGTTTCTAGCATATGGTGTACCACCGTCGGCATATACCTGGTTTTAGTTTTTGCGCTTGAGTTCTTGTGAAGGACTGACCTCATTCAACCATGTTCCCCAGAACAAAAGGCAAGTGGAGAAGAGAGAGCAAGCTTTGCAGACCTCTTCCTCAGCAGAAGCCAGTGAGAGGACCCTGCATCTTCCATCAAATCTTACATCGAGCATTCGCACATGGTGGCTGAAGAAAGGTATTTCCAGTGGCGGAGAGAGAAATGCAATGTATGAAAGGCAGAGGGGGTTGGACTGCAGGCAAGAAAAGAGCTGAATTTAGTGATAGGGAAGCTGGAAGAGGTTGCAGAGTAAGGTGACATCCCAAGGTCCTGCAGCCCCACCTGAAGCAGAGAGCACCGAGACACCGGAGCACCAAGCCCTGGCAGGGGGAAGGTGCAACTCTGGAGGCCCCACCACCAGCCTCCCCCGAGCCCTGGCACTCAGCACGGCTTTGACATAAGATTGGGGAATTTTTATATCAGCTTCCTATGAAGACAGCTCTCAGTGGGAAGGTCCTGCAGTGCTGGGAGGTCTCTGCAGCAGGCTGGTGATCAGCTCTGGTGGATTTATCCACCCAAAGGCAGGGACTGCCATTTGGGATACAGAGAGATGACTTATGGAGGGATAAAAACCTGAGGAGAAAGTGGTCAACTATAAAATCTGAAATACAAGAAATTTCAGGGTCTAATTACCAAATCTGAATGAGGAATGCAGAAGAAGAATTAAGAGCCAGATTTTTTTTTTTTTTTACTTATTCCAGTTATATTTTGCCAAGGGCTTATACTTAGTGAAACATCTTTCCATCAGAGGAAAGCACAGAAATATGAATATTAACATCACCGGTAGACGCACATTATTTTTGCAGGAGACATAAAGATGAAAGACAGACAGTCATTTGCCTTTATCTTCAATGCTACCAAGAGCCAGACTCCACATTTTTATCAGGCAGATTTGGTTGAGCTACAAAATTGAAAATACTTCAAAGAAATGAAGCAAATCGCTGCAGTGTGCGGCCATACCCTGATAAAGCACCTGTTGATTTCTCACCCATCCGGGCTCAGTGACAGTCCTCAGGATGGGTGGGATGGGGCACAGAAAAGCTCTTGTTCCCGATCATGCAACGTGCAAGCTGAGAGAGCAAAGAGTAACTGTTGGGAGACCAGATTACACACCCTGAATTTTATAATATCACCAGAATGAATCCTCCAAAATGCCAGCATTAACATCACTCTTTGGGTTCATCTGGCCACCATGGAAGATGTTTGTAGGTGTTGGTCTCTTCTCCCAAGTAACTAGTGAAAGGACAAGAGGAAATGGTCTCAAGTTGCGTCAGGGGAGGTTCAGACTGGATATTAGGAAAAATTTTTTCACCGAAAGAGTGGTCAGGCACTGGAACAGGCTGCCCAGAGAGGTGGTGGAGTCACCATCCCTGGAGGTGTTCAGAAAACGTGTAGATGTGGCACTTCGGGACACGGTTTAGTAGACATGATGGTGTTGGGTTGACAGTTGGACTTGATGATCTTAGAGGT